>NC_139353.1:132272941-132872941 GCF_055883805.1 Amblyomma maculatum
GCGGGGGTTTTTTTTTTGTTCTTTTTTTTTTCATGTCGAAAAGACATAACATTCCAGAGAAACTGTACCTACCTAAGCTGCAACGTTGACACTTTCCTCTGTGCTCTTGCTTTTATTGCATGCACACTAGCAAAGACGGCAACGGGCAAACTGCGAAAATTATTTCATTGCTACACAAGAGCAACACGATTTCACTGCTGTCAATGTCAATGTGGCTTTCACTGTGCTGCCCTGAGGTCACACGTATGCTATAGATTAATGAGCAACACTGCATACATTGAATCAATGTTTCCAACGTGACATTAAGCATGACAGGTCTCTCCATACAGCATGCAGACGGTCACAAGTACAAAGTCAGCCTGCTCCATCAATATACGAACATCAAACAAGCTGGGATAGCGCAACGATGACTGTTCCGCCACTTCAATTTCGAACAAAATTATAAAGATAAGATATATTACCACTGCATTTAAAAACTAGCTTTTCTAGTACAACCACACCGCACAACGTGGACATGGACTGCCTTTTTGACCTCATCGATCAGTGACGGCACCCCTAGTGGCCACTTCTGTCCCCAAACCAAAACTTTGGTGGGAGTTTCATGACCGTTAGGAGTATCAAAGGACTGTGATCGTGCTAACGTTTGGAGATTCCCATCGCATCGCAAGTAACGCATGTGTCAACACAGCCAGGATGCAGTAACCTTAGGCCCTATGTTAGATATGCTTTGTTAGTGCAGAGGCAGCAATACCAAAGACAGTCAACAATGGAGAGCAAGACGCACACTGATTGAGGCGAGACATAAAACTACAATCGTGAGCATACTTCGTGTAGACAAACCGCTAACACTTTCAGTTGTCAGTGCACAACGTTAATGCAGTTTCCTGGCACTTTGTGCCATCTAGAGATCTGGCCATTATAAATCAACCAATGCAAGGTCAACTACTCCAACGGTGTATTTCAACCATTGGCACAAAGCAGTTAAGAAAAAAAGTAACATCACGACGAACTCCCACAAGAATGAGTCAACATTCTCTGGGAAGACCCTTCAAAAAGCCGTTTCATTCAAACGCTTCCAGCGTACAGCAAGACGAAGCGCCCACCCTTCACCCAGCTTACGTTCTCTCTGGGCCCTCTGCAGTGCCTTTTCCCGTTCCTCGGCATCCAGGTACCACACCGTGATGGCAAACCTGCACAACACAGACACCAAAAAGACAGACCGGTTGGTAGATCATCCACGCCAATAGCAGAGCACATAACAAAAGGTACCAGGAAAGAAAGACGCAAACACAGATAAAGAAACATAAAGATAAAGATAAAGAAAGTGCTCTACAATAGTAGCAATAACACACAACGGAGCCACATGTGAGAAGGCACTGCCACTACCACATCACACCATGAAAGATAAAAAAAAAATTCAAACAGTTATTATCCTTCTGTTCTCATCCCCAAAACAGGCAACCACTGGCAGATACATGCCCAGCATCTTGTCAGCATCCATTTTTTGTTTGTCCCATTTTGTGCCGTGTATCTGCCAGTCATGTGCCAACTAACCTAACAGTCTATTCCTCTGAGGCAGCCACTGCCCAGTCCTGCACCAAATATAAGTATTCCATGATGCAAGCAGTTTTTTCCAGTTCTTTTGGGGTTATTCGACAACTCGAACTTTGGATAATTTGCACCGTTTTTCTGGTTCCTTGATGTTTAAGTCAACAAGCTTTTATAGCACTAGCAAAAGTAGGGGATGCATTTTGTGTGAGAATGCGTTGATTACTCTGGTGCGCACTGTACCTACCATTTCTCTGACAGCACTGAGAAGCAGAGACAGCCAGCAGCATTTTACTGAAAGGTGGCAGGATCTTGTATGCAACTACAGTAAAACCTCGTTAATATGTACCCACATATCAAGCAGTTGCGGTTAAAATGTACTTAACTCCCGGCTTAGCCACCATTGAAACCCACGTATTGGTGGACTGCTTAAGACGTAGTGGCTCACAAGTGCCTACCGCTTAATGCGTACCTACCGTCGCAGTTTTGCTGGCTGTGCTGAGATGTGAAACTTTTTCCGCCTTTCAGGAGAGCATTATCACGTGCGGACTACCGGCGATACGACATTGCAGCCATTTTGGCCATGTTCCGACAAATGCAGCGATGTCCATGTCAATAGGCAGCCCAGGAACCGTTGGATACGCTGATGTGACGCTGAGTAGTATTGTCGCCAGCCCTATCACGGTAACCATCACCATCGTACTACTCACTTGTGACCTCTCACTGCGGGCCTGCGGGTGTTGTTGCATTGTGGATGTGTTGTGGGCAGGTAGCACGCGTTTTGTGGGGTCGTCTTTTGTATGGAGCTGGTGCAGTGCGAAGCCCAAAGCAGTTGTTGTGTTACTGTGTATGAATGGTTGGCACTCTGCTAAAGCCTGCTCGACCGAAGTAATTCACACTGCCAGTTAAGGAAAAGTTGATCATTGCTCATTCTACTGAAACTAGAACTACGAAGAGTGCACTAGCGCGTGCATGAAGCTTGCTTACCTCTGTCTCGCCGTTTTTGAGACTGCTGTTGTTGCCCTATGACTACCACAGTGGCAACTGGAAATTGCAAATTTCTGGTCGGTAGCACACCAATAAAACGCACGAATGTACATGTATTCGTGGAAAATTTACTGTCCCTGTATTTTTATTTATTCAAAGTGTGAATAATGTGAAAATTTGTGCAGGTCGGTTAAGGTGTACTACTGGATAATGCGTACTTTTCCTGCGTCTCTGTCCGCTACGCATTAACGGGGTTTTACTGTAACGTGATCCGAAGCAGCAGTAGTGCCTGCCTTTGCTTTTAAAAAAAGTGGAGGGAGGGGGGGTGCAGCAGGCTCACCCATTGAGATGCTCTACTGGACATTTCTAGGACACAAGCCAGGGATTAATTTTTAGCAATAACTAAATGCATTGCCAGATTCCAAAATTGCTATCATCACGCAGCAGTAGGTTGAACTCTCAGCTGGCGAGATCAGCTGGCAAACTCCCAACCTGGTGAGATCAAAAATCGGAAAATCTTTACTCGCGCCAATGGTGCAGGGGTTCTGCACTCACTGCACACAGTTGACAAGGCAGGAATGGCCACCAAGCTGCCGCCAGTCAAAATCGGCAAAAGGCACTCCTTAACTTTTTTTATGCGGCCAGGCCACGTCCAGTCCGGCTTTGGCTTGAATTCGTGCATCAGTTAATGGCGATGCTGGTGATTAAAGTGCAGCTGCAGTTTTCACGATGACGATTTTGCAAAAACCATTCTTGCACTGGCAGAGGCCACTTATAGAGAGACTTAGTGTATAACTGGAAAGCTAAGTAAAAAGTCAAGAGTTTCCCGGGAGAATTGGGAGGGTTTGCAGGTATGTACCGTATACACGCGTGTAATGGCCGCACTTTTTTTCAAGACTGGGGTGAAAATCAGGGGGTGCGGCGATTACATGAGAAAAACGACAGCGAAAAAAATTATTTGCGGTGGTACCTGCCTTGATTATTGTCAAAAAACTCCTCGTCCTCCTCCGCTAAACTCGTCGGGATTTCAGGCTCGTCCCGTGTCCAAAACATCACTCCTCATCGTCGTCCTCCTCCTCCTCCGAACTCATCGGGACTTCAGGCTCGTCCTTGTCCCAGATGTGGTCATCCTCCGTACCGTCCAGCCTGTTTGATATCCCTGTCACCTTGAAACATTTTTTCACAGTCTCGAACGAAACCGTGGCCCACGGTTCGAGTATCTAGTGGCAAACGGCCACAAGCGATGCCCGTTTCAGTCGGCCGGTTGGAGTCTTCTAGTGGAGGGCCGTTGCCATCCACTCACTGTACGCACGGCGAAATCCACACTTAAAAGGGCGGTTTACGGAGACGTCCAGCGGCTGAAGCATGCCAGTCATGCCTCCAGGTATGACGGCCAAGTCCGTGTTAGATGCGCGGAGCTGTTGCCGCACAGAACTGGCATCGAGGAAATGGCTGTAAAACGGAGGAGCGAACAGACTTGGATTGGATCGGATTGGATTTGCTGGCCTCAACCTTTGTAACGGGCGGGCGTCGCTGCGGCTAGGAGCGCCCCCTTTGTAACGGAGGTGGTGGCCGCTGCCCCCATGCTCGACTTTTTTTTTCCTCAAATATTTTGTTAAATCTTATTGGCAATTCTACTTCTAACCTTACGCTTCATTTTGGCTTTCACTTGACTTTTGGACCCAACCTGGTGGCAGTAACCACAAAACGTTCTGTATTTCTTGCACCGCACAGTAGACGGCATTGCCCAACTTCCTGAAACTCATAGTGCGGCTTTTACTCGGGAAATTTTTTAAAAGTTTTTTTCCCAATTTTCTTTCTAAAGTTCGGGGTGAGGCCATTACATGCATGTGGCCATTACACGCGTGTATACGGTATATCGCCCATAAGTAGCCAGCTGCAGCACTGCATTGCTGTTTAATCAACTGCTGTGTGATGCCGGTGCCTTATTGCACAGCACCACCACCTCCGATACCAGCCAACAGTGCACAGTGCCATCGTTAGAAGCAGGCCTCGGCATGATGAGACTTGGAAACTGTTGTCACCACTACACCACAGCAGTGGCAGACCAAGCGCATAGACGGTTTTCATTCATCACCTGAACCAACTTACATGTCCGCGTTTAACACAACTAGTATTTACCTCAACAGCAGCATCCATAGCCCATGCATGCTGGCTTAATGAACCCTTCTTGCATGGTACACAGTGCAAGACTGTCTTTTGTACAGTTTTCACTTCAACATAACGGCATGGGCTGGCCAACCTGTTGAGGTAGCTGGAAACAAGCCTAACGATAGCCTTGAGTCAACCATTTCGGCTCTGTAGTAGGTCCGCTGCTCACAGGAGGCCAAGATACAATTTGACCTGTAACACGTTTGTTCCTTTCAGAGAACGTCACTCAGCTGGCGAGACCTATGACTGCTTTTACTTCCCTTGTTTTGGGCCCTTTTAGGCTCGCTCGTTGCGGTGGTTGGGTTCTTTGGCACCGCCCTTTGGCCACGATGTTGTTCGCACCCCCTCTATTGTAATAAGTTCACAATGAGTTTTATATAATCTGTTGATAATGCTTTCCGGCCCTCCTCCTTGTTTCTTTTATGGTTTTTCCGGGTCAAGATTGTCGGCCGCCCTTTGTTAACTGTATTTGGTCATAGTATAAGGCCCCTTGATTGTCGCGTCAGTTTTGACATAAATTGTGCTGTGGTTTTCCTCAAAAATAAAGTTGTCAGTTTCCGCCTGTCCTGTCTACATCTGTGTTAGTTGTCCCCGTCTTTTTTGCGCTATGTCTTCAAGAATCTGTGTTAATTGTCCCCATCTTTTTTGCGCTATGTCTTCAAGAAACTACTACCAACTAGCCCAAACCAAACATCTGTTGTCACTTAGATATGCCAGGTCAAAACATGTGGCAGTACATGCCTCCCACGAAAATTACAAGTGAAAGACCAAGCTGGCTGAAAGGAAGAGCAAATCGTGAAGAAGATATGAAAACGGAAGGCAAAATAGGGCACAAGGAAACACTCTCAGTCCGACTTTTGTTCAGCACTCCAGTTACTTTGGTGCTCACTTGCGAGCTGTGCCCTCTGCATTTGATTCAAGAGCCAACCCGCCCAGTCGAGGATGGGCCCCCTCTCACCTGACAGAGTAGGCGGGCAGCACCTCGTGTGGATTCCGCCGGTCGGACCAGAAGAAGAGCATTCGGTCAAAGGCCGGCACAATGTTCGCCACCTGAGAGGACTGGCCAGCAGGGAACATGCGCAGCAGGCCACCCTGTGTCTGCAACAAACACGAGTGCCGGCCGTGAACTGTCTGAATGCCTTTAGAGCGGGGCGTCAAAAATTGCACGAACATGGACCACACTGCCACAGAAATTGCACACAGTTTTTGATCGACTGATGGGAATTCAAAACTTGCGAAGTACACTAGCCATGGCCAGCATACGACAGACTGGGTTATATTTTGGCTAGAGCTATCATGACAGCTAACTGAGAAGGTGGCGTCCAAGTTTTGGCGGACACTGTGTCACGGCAAGGCTTTGTCACGTGAATTTTGACTTCTGGGTCCTTTTTGTGGTTTGGTTTCTGCTGGCATTGCTTGCAGGCATGCGGTTTCGACTTTTATTCTCTTGATATTTGCACTCCATTTGCTGGAAATGTGGTGCTGTGCTCGGCTTCCAACTATGGCAACTCAACTAGAATGCGATACAAGATGTTCCGAGTGCCATCGAGTTGTGAGCGGCGAAAACAGTTCAATGTCGCGATCCACTGACTGACTGTCGATGGCGAGTTGCACGTTGGATAGCGCTGTGAAAGCTAGGAAATTTTGTGAAGCAGGTTGTTTGCTCTCATTCAGGAGCACCAAGTTCTCGCTCGGGCGACTTTGGCTATGCGTTACAGCTGTTTTCGCATGACGATAGTAGCAGCAAGCGGTCGTTCCACGTCTTCAAAAGGTTCGCAAATTGTGTTGTTTGGCCTCCATCAGTACAGAGTGATATGACATTATAAGTACTGAACAACTTTCTCCCTGGCCATTTCTGCTAAATGCAAGTTTCAAGAACCACGCCCAGTGATTACCAATCAGCTGTCGATGATTGGTCTCGTTGCCAGTCTAGGCCAGCGAGTCACCGTTAGCGGTTCTAAGATTTATATATTGTTGTGTAAGCCTTTATTTGCTGATTTAACTCCAGATAACGAAATATGCTTTCACCAGCGAAGCAATCAGCGTGAGCACACAGAAATTGCGGAGAAATACAAGCAAGACGGATAAAGTTTCCTGCTTGTCCAGACCTACTACATAGTGCCGTGGTGTTCATTCTTGCCTTGTGTAGAAAGAGAGACAGTTAAAGACAGTTGCAAGGATCAAAATTACCAGCATTTTTCTATACTCTGGGTCAGAGTCATGAAAATCTTTACTTCAGAACAGCGCTAGCATTGTCCAACTATTTTTCATCCTTAATTGTATGGCACATAGAAAAGCTGACAGCTGAGATACATGGTAGAAAACCAAATTTTGCTGTTCAGTAAAGCAGTTTTATAATGGCCTAGTGCTGCTCAATGTGCATGCAAAAATTAAATGAATGTCTAAAGCTACTTGTGATCCAATGCAAGGTGCTGCATACATGAAGTTTATGTGTTATTTCCATTCGCTGCATGGCCTTCAGATAGAAAACAAGGCACTAGTGGCCATAAGCTATCTCAAGAAGTTCAAAATTCTGCACGGTAGGCAGAGGCCGGCCTAGCTAGCAACTTTGTAGAAGTATGAATCTTGCCAAGGCAAGATTTGTGTGCTCTGTGCATTTTTTTACAGCTTGCTATTACTCGCCCACAGGTCTGCTGAAGCACATTTCTACAGCCTGTACTAGGTATTTTGCCACAATATACTACTCCTCACTCCCAGCCTTGCTTGGAAGTCATTAACCACATGCTGTAGAAAATGTGCTGTAAAAGTTCTGCCGGTGAAAGTAATATGAGGTGTAATTATATGAGAACGGTTTCCCATTTCCATGAATCTTTGCTCTTTCATGGCTGTATAATAAAGACTATAGTCACTTCTTTTTCTTGTGCCTGACTGCTTCTCTGGTGCCCATAGCAAAGCTCTGCTAAGCGTTGATACCTTGTTTTCAATTGATGTTATGATTATGAAGAACCAGAAGACAAGTTAACTGACTTTATACCTGGCTTTTCGTACTTGACTCCTTTACCTTGAACACGTTGCATATAGCCCAGAAGTTATACCTCCCCACATTTCAGTATGTATGCATTAACAGCTTATGTGCCTACTGGAAACAAGACCCCAAGCCTAAAGTACAGAACATCAAAATTTACAGGCTCTTCCCAGCTTTGATTGGAAGAAATGACTGTTTCGCATTCTGAAGTTTCTGAATGTTTCAAGAGATGTCATTAAAACAAAGCTTTTGTTTTAGTACTTCATTTTTTAGACCGACATAATGCACCAATCAGTATTGGGGAATCAAGCATGAGAATTTTGGTTAATTTCGTTTAATTTTTGGTTAATTTTCTCGCATGCACTGCAGCCTCGGCAAGTGGATATATGTCTCTTTGACTGCCAGAATAACTACATTACTAGCCGACCCAGGCCTTCAACAAGCATTAGTAGAGGTTTTTGGCCGTATAGTCTTGGCTACATATATGTTTGGGTATGATATGCATGCAGAATGAATATAACAGTGCTGAAAATGAAACTCATGCATCATGTAGTTGCATTTTCGCAATACAAAAGTAAAAATCAAATGCTTGAGACATTTTTATTTATTTCGTGATCCTCCTAATGTTTTCATTGATTGACATGATGTTAACCATGATACAGTTCTTTGGCATTCTCCTACAGTTCTCAGAAAAGAAGAAATACCATGTAAACAAAACCAGTTGAGCTGTCAAGAGCATGTAGCTTAATATAACATTGTGCATGCTTTTAAGGTTTCGAAGCACTGGTAAGTAAATCTACATCTTCCGAACGAATAGCACAACGGCTGTTACAATCGCATGTCACAATTTTAGCTGAGCAACTAAAACACGGTGTACTGGCCGTGCTTGCAGGCAGCCACAGTACACCGCAAGACAAGAAACCCTATAGCTTCTCTGACTCTTTCGGGCAGTGCAGCATAAACCAATAAAGCTTTGTAAAGGGTGCAAAGAAAGTGCACAATGTCCGCCTGGTATTTGCATGCTTTCAGCTCCTAGCCGTCGCAGCTACAACTTGCGCGACAATCCACTCCGACATATCGCTAAACTTGGTTGCCGGTAGTCTAATTACCCGATTCTGCTAGCAAAACACCTCTAAAAAATGTTTACTCTAGTATACTTTAGAGATATATGTAGGGACTGCATAACAACATCAACGAAAAACAAACTTTGGCCGAATGAATGATGCATGCTGAACTTCAGCGCGAACAGATGACACACATTGTAATGGTTGCACTTGAAACGATGTTTTACCCATTTTCTTCAAATACGAAACGTTAAATAGGGTCATAACATGTGTGCAGATCATTCTGACCTTTTTTACGACTTCATGTGCGCTTTTAACACATATGATAAGTCAAATTTAAGCTTGTCGATGCCGAGTTTCAAGCACAGCGCAGCAGACGCGCCTCGCAGAAAGGCCCGGAAGTCAGAATTAGCCTGTGTGCTTTGCGGCTTGTACAGATTGGACACCACCTATAGCAGACTACCTGGCCCTCCAGTGAACGATGACATGCAATATCTAACACACTTCTAAGCTTTATAAAGAACACTTATTAGTGTGTCAGGACCACACCTTATTCCCACGTTGCACAGCATACTAATGTGGCCACGATGTGGCCGCACTGTTTCTTTGCCTTCGATCTCCATTGGCCTTGCGAATGCTGTGATGCTGATCGAATGCGTTTGTTATTCGATTTGTATTAGAAAAATTGATATTCGGAATTTCCAAATATTCGAAAATTACCAAATACACCTAAAATTTTTGACATATATGATTAGTATACGGAAATTTCACAGACTCCTAGTTTGGAATTATTTTTACCTTATCAGTGAGAGCTGCAAGCTTAAAGCCTGCCTCATAAGCAGAGCCTACTTAAGCGTAGCAATCAACGGTCCTTCGTTTGAAATGTAGCTGTAAGTGATTGTCATGATAAATTACAGCCTAAGAAAACTAACTAAAAAATTGCCAAGAGCTAATTGACTGTTCTTTAGTTATTTTCAATCTTTTACTAGCAATGGACAAATATAGTACACAGACAGCAATGAGCCAATGTGGCTTGTTTGATATATTGTCTGCTGCAGCATGTATAATTGACGATTTCGTCTGAAAGTTGTTTTAAACGTTTTGGGCTTTATTTTTGCATATTTCCTCGAGAGTACATTGGGTACCCTGAAGGGTACCTCGATGCATGCACCACCTCGGAGCTGCACAAAGCACAGCACTTCACTGCTGTCTGTGCATGAAGGGTCAAGCCCAGACTCATTAAACACGACACTTCATTGTGCTGTTGTGATGCAAACATGAAATCTGAAACACAATTGAAACCAGATCCGCTATAACAACACTACACTGCGTTCTGTTGTGGCAAGGTTCAGCAAAAAAATGATACTTTTGTGCAATCAAAACGCGGGGAAAAAAAAAAGCGGTCCTTACGTGAATGTGTAATGGTATATACAGTGGACTCCCTTAATCAAAGCTCGACGGGGACAAGGAAATCTGTTTCAGTTATTGGCAGTTTTGTCGTGACCCTTAAAAGCTTGTTAAAAGCGCCATTTCATCCACACTGATGACGCAGCTCAGCTCGTAATTTGCAAGGACGTCTTGAAGCTTCTGCTGCTGCCAGTCAGAGCAAACATCATTATCTACCATGGCACTTTCACCTGCTATTGCGCGAAAAACAAGGCCGTGGCGCTTTTTGAAACGGCTTAACTAGCCATCGCTGAATTTAGTCTTCAATTTTGATCTGTAGTGCAATGTCTCTCGCCTTTTCCTCCAAAATAGGCCAGGTCACTGGAAGATTGGAACTTCGAGCATGCTTGAACCACAGGAAAAGTGCCCTCTCGAGGTCCTCATGTTCGGCCAGATGCATCCTTTTCCTATCGAGGGCGATAGCGCCGCTGTTATACGTTTTTTCAATCTCATCACGATCTTGAAAGCGTGCATTTTAGGATGCCATGCCTTTTCGCGATAGCAGTTTTCGACTCCTTGGCACACTTCACATCATCAAGAGCTTTCATCTTGGCCATCAAGAGCTTTCATCTTGGCTTTTAAAGACAACGCATTATGGGGATGCTTTCAAGCAGCTTCTTCTATACTGCACACCGGAAAGAAGTCACGAAACACAGCCACGGAACAGAGCAAAATGGCACCCGCACAACAAAGAACAAGACGTGCAAGGTACTGGATTGGATTCTGGATATCAACAAAGACGACTCATGCAGAGTTTCGGTTTCGTTTATCCGTGTTGCAAGCAAAATGGGGTTTCGATTGTTGAGCGCGACTATGCACTGATTGTATATGAAACCAATTACTTTTTTTGAAATTGTTTCATTTAAAAGGAGTTTCCGTTTATGCGGGTTTCGTTTAGCTCGTGTCCACTGTAGATGCAGGTACAGCAACATGGTTGGTAAGAGAGGACTAGCGCAACTTGACAGTAAAACGTGTGGTGCAGCCCATGTTCAACTACTGTGATTACATTGCACTAACGCGATGCATAGCCGGAGCCAGCAGCGTCTCGAAACAGACCCCGCTGCAAACATAGTTGAGTAAAACCCCATACATTGACATCCCAGTCCTTGTTGAGGTAGTAGATGCTGGTGATAACGCGGCCATCTTGGTTCGGATTGTCCACGTGCTTCACGTAGTGTGTTCCACAGCCTGGGTAACATGCGATCATTGCCTGCAAGAATGAACAGAAATCCCTGCAAGTTACAGGGCTCCCTTGCAGTTGAGAGAAACACAAAGCGCCAAGCCCAAATAAGCCTACACAGAGAAGCATACTATTTGCTCGCCCCTCTGAAGGACCACAGATGCACACGCTGTTAGAGCAGTCTAATTAGCGCAATGTTCTGAAAACTATTAAGCACACAAATCCCTCAAAAGTGGTATAGCAGAATATTGTTGATACATTCACAGTTTGTGCGGTTTCCCAGTTCGTATGCTCAAAGTCGGGGGCAGTAAAAAACGCCCCCGTTTTTTTACATGGCGACACGCATTGCAGAAGTCAGCACATGGTGGCACAAACCTGTGAAATGGGACTTCACTCCCCCCCTCCCGCGTGTTTAGTTTCTCTACAATGTTCACATTTTGAGCAATGCTGAGCGGTTCATCTCAATGTCAAAAATGGCACGTTAATGCTGCAAAAAAAGAAAAAAAAAACGGTTAAGGCTCAGTTTTGCTGTTGTTAGTCCTTTCTGAACATGCGTCGTTAATTACATCTTTTGCTCGCTGTTGAGCAAACTGGCTGAGGTTCATCTCTGCAGAAACTGGTTATACGGAGCGACAGATTGGTTAAGCATGGCTAGACAGTTTAGCTTGAGTTCATCTTTTATAGTTCAAGTTCTCGGTCAATTTTATAGCTCAACATTGGGTAAAGCTTTGCCTTTTCTGCCGATTAAAGCAAAGACTGTCCTATGGTCGGTAAAGTAGTTCGCTACTGTTTCAATATCCGAAACATCCAGGTCACACCCAAGCAGGAACTTGTGGAACACCAGGCCCAAATGGGTGTTCCACTACGTCCTTGACATATTTTCCTCACTTTCTCACAAGACGAGCCTCTCTAAAAATAACGGCTTGAGAGGCTAGTTGGTGCATCATCGTATTCAGATATGTGGCGCAAACAAAGACAAACACAGGAGAAGATCCACAACACACGCGCACACTACCAACTGTAAGAAGAACCGGAAAAACACTTCCTCTTCTACACTCAGGCACGTCTCAACTTCTTCTTCTTCTCATCTCCCTCTTCTTTGCCAAGGGGAAAATGTCACACTCTTCCTCGCACACTATAACCTTGTCCAAACATGGCGGTGACCAATCTCTTCTTTCTTTTCTTCTATTCTTTCTCTTCTTTACCAAGGGGAAAGTGACACTTTCTTCCTCTCAGCCCAAAAAACATCGACCAAACATGACAGTCACAAATTCTATACTGTCTTGTAAATCCACACCACTGCATTGCCCAGTAACTCCTACCACACTGGACAGGTAAATATCACCACATAGTCACAAATCATACACTAAAAACACCACCACACAAATACAGCAAATACAGTAGGACATGTCCATCTACACACCATAACTTAAGTAGTCCCTATCTATTGAGAAACTATATCTTGCCAACATCTAAGGAGCCACGAGGCCCATGTACTTAAGGGGGAAAAAATTCTGCAAACTCCTATGGCCCCAAAAACGTAAGATGAGTCCAAGAATAACAACTTTAGGCCAAGAATAACAAATTGAGGCCCGATAATAATCTCATTCTTTGCATAACTCAAGAGAATTGCTCAATAAAATTAAATTCTTTTCTACGTAAACTCAACGAAGCTTCACTAATGCATCTTTCATTCTTCTTCTGTATCCAATACGCCTCTAAAATTTCGCGTGCCATCTTATCCCGACTCTTGCCTAATATGTTTAACCTACTAAACAACGGCTCACACTTGCACTTTTGGCAGTGCAAGGCTAAATTTGACCCTTTGCCATTTTCTATGGACTTCTCATGTTCCCTCATTCTATCATTAATACATCTTCCTGTTTGCCCAATATATAGATTACCGCACGTCAGAGGAACCTCATAAATCACCCCCACCCGACATCCAATAAAACTCTTAACATGCTTCTTATCGCATTGCCCTTTGTTTTTTCTCCCTATTATTGCACATAACCCACCCAGTTTATTGGGGGCAGAAAAGACTTTAATAATCAATTACAAAGACTTGATGCGGCTGGTTTCCCGGGTATGATTATATGTGGGGTGGCAGAGTCTTTGCTTCAAAAAATGAAAGGGAAAAAAAGATCGCCAGATATGTTGAGGAATAAACGACCACAAGTGATCCCTTATATACATAGAGTTGCACACGGCCTGAAAAAGGTGGCTAGTAGGTTTGAGGTGCCAGTTGTCTTTTCTGTCACTTTCTGTCAAGGGGAAAGTGTCACTTTCCCCTTGGTAAAGAAGAGAAAGAATAGAAGAAAAGAAAGAAGAGATTGGTCACCGCCATGTTTGGACAAGGTTATGGTGTGCGAGGAAGAGTGTGACATTTTCCCCTTGGCAAAGAAGAGGGAGATGAGAAGAAGAAGAAGTTGAGACGTGCCTGAGTGTAGAAGAGGAAGTGTTTTTCCGGTTCTTCTTACAGTTGGTAGTGTGCGCGTGTGTTGTGGATCTTCTCCTGTGTTTGTCTTTGTTTGCGCCACATATCTGAATACAAGCCTCTCTGTCGTCTTCTGTTTCTGCGGCTAGTCTGGCACACTTCCTTACAGAGAAAGTTCTTGTTCCTGGTGAACAACATTTGCAGTGTAGTCAGATTTGGCCTGGCGCGTTCAATTCCCAGCCTAACAATTAGTACCTGCAAACAATTCTTCCATAGCTCAGTGAAGCATGGAGGAGTGCCCACGTGAACGGGCATGCTTTCAAGGCCATTTGAGCAGGCATGACGAAATCAGCGCCATTAGTGAAGTTTTTGCGCAGAAAGACTTGTGGCGCCCTGGCCGTACCTTGGTGCGCTGGTTGATGCGGTACTTGCGCAGCAGTCCTCCTTTGCGTGAGCGGCAACAGCGGCTGATGACGGAGTCCAGGACACGTATCAGGAAGCCCACGGCCGGGCAGCCAGCCTCAGTGCCATCCACCCAGATGATGTGGTCCCCGCGGATGATGCGCCCTATGTTGCTGCCCACCCGCTGGCTCACCAGCTGCCCCTCGTGAAACAGACCACTGCCGTACAGGCTCCGTACCTGCAGTGGCAACAACCAACCACTACACACATGCAAGCGCAAAACATGGCCTGATGGATCCTGTTTGGGTGCCAGTTTGAACTTGGAGACTAGGAAGGCGCAGAACACATCGCTCAATAACAACTTTAATGAAGAGAGTAAAAAGAGGCGAAATATATATATATTGATACGTGGCAGAAGGTTAGTTCGGCATATACGTAACATTAAATATATATATATATACAGTCGAACCAATATATTTCGAATGTTGGCTATATCGAACTCATGGAATATCCCCTTGAGAACCCCATGTAAAAGTATAGGAAAGCTGCATCGTATATCGAACTCAATTTCATCGGTCGTTCAATATATCGAACTCCGCACCATGCACTGGACAGTGCACCTCCCCCAAAGACGATCACATCACCTCGGCCGTTTGCAGCGTGACGTTTTCAAGCCACGCGCGGAAGGAATGAGAGGGCACAGTTCCGCGACTGCTGGACTAGGGCAGTGCCGCACCCTTTCCCCAAAGGCGCGCGCATCTGCAGTGATCACTGCCGCGCTAGCACATCACGTTTGCAAGTCATGTGTGTGATATTCCACGAGGGTATTCTGCACATAATGAACAAAAATCCTCAAGTTTTGGATACTTTCTCCGGTTAGTCATTATACGCAAAACATATCAGTTTCTATCTCGATCTGATGTAATGAACTCGTACTTTTCTTCAGTCTTTACCCAAGAACCAACAGTAAATATTCCCAACTTTCCAGGTACCAGTTTTTCACAGATGTCACCCATTACAGTCTCTGCAGAAGGTATTGAAAAGCTTATCGACAAACTGAAATTATCAAGTAGCCCTGGTTCCGATAGCTTTTCTGCCAAGGTACTCAAAGCAACGAAAGTCCCAACCAGCTGTATATTGCAGATAATATTTGCCCATGTAAACTTTCTTCTCTCAGCCTGGACCCGTTAATCTTATCTTGGATTAAATGCTTCCTCACCGACCGCTTTCAGTTCACCGTCATAAAAGGACATCCTTCAGCCTCAACCAAGGTTCTTTCTGGCGTTCCAAAAGGCTCAGTTCTTGACCCGCTTCTTTTTCTCCTCTATATTAACGACCTCCCCTGTGGCATTTCATCAATACGCCTCTTCGCAGATGACTGTGTCCTATATCGCCGAGTATCATCTCATACTGACCAGACCATGCTTCAGGATGACTTAACTTTAATAGAGGAATGGTGTAATGAGTGGCTGATGCAGCTTAATATTTCAAAAATGCAAGTTTCACGCAAAACGCTCTAACATCACACACATCTACACTTTAATCTCAGTCAATATTTCACAAGTACTAACGTATCATTACCTCGTTGTATTAATCGCAAGCAATTTAAATTGGTCTGAACATATAATTAAAATAGTCTCTGAAAGCTCCAAAACACTGGGATTTATTAGAAGAACATTACCACTGTTCCCCCCCCCCCCCCCTCCATCCGCAAACTGGCATATGAAACCTTCGTACGACCCAAACTCGAATGCGCATGTGCAATCAGGTGTCCACATCAGATTTACCTCATCAATTCTTTGGAATCAGTGCAGAATCGCGCCGCTCGTTTCATATTGATACGTGGAAGAAGGCTAGTTCAGGGAAAACCACCACAGCTGATGACAGACGTAAATGTTCTTGCAGGCACCAACTGTGGCTTCAGCTTCGTCGTCTCTCATTCTGTTCCTTCCATCGTCGTCCTCTTCCGTGGTATATACGTAACATTACCCCGTCACGAAAAGCACAGTCCCGATGCTGGAGTGGTAGGGCTTCATGCGAGCGACATGAACGATTTCGGAACGTGGCATATCGAACTGTCGGCGTGGGTGCACAGGGGTGATCTCGTATGTCACAGAAGTGACTGGCCATAAAACACGGTAGAGGCCTGTGTATCGCGGCAAGAGCTTCTCACAGAGCCCAACTCTACGGGCGGGAGTCCAGAGCAAGACCAGAGAGTCCGGAGAGTAGTGGGCATCGCGATGTCGAGAATCATGGTGCAGTTTTTGAGAGTTCTGGGAAGAAGTCAGTCCGCGGCGAGCAACAACATGGGCGGCGTCAGCTCGGGATATGGCGTCGCGAACATAAGAACCTGCATCAGCGGTGTGAGGCAGTACGCTGTCAAACGGATGAGAGGGGTCATGGCCGAACAGAAGATAGAAGGGCGAGTAGCCCATTGTATCATGACGAGAGGAATTATACGCAAACGTAACGAATGGTAAAGTAATATAACAGTCACGGTGATCAGCCGATACATACATTGACAGCATGTCCGTGAGTGTGCGATTGAGGCGTTCGGTGAGGCCGTTCGTTTGTGGATGGTAAGCGGTGGTGAAGTAGTGCTTAATGGAGCAGTATCGGAGAATTTCTTCGACTACTCGAGCAAGAAAGCAACGGCCGCGGTCAGTGAGCAGCTGGCATGAAGCACCGTGGAGAAGGATAACGTCGTGGAGGAGAAACGCAGGCACGTCTGTAGCACAGCTGGTGGGTATCGCTCGTGTAATGGCATAGCGCGTAGTGTAGTCTGTAGCCACTGCAATCCATTTATTCCCCGAAGCAGACAGAGGGAAAGGCCCGAGAAGATCAAGGCCAACTCAGTAAAATGGATCTATAGGAATGTCGATCGGCTGTAGGGATCCAGCAGGCATAACCGAGGGCTTCTTCCGTCGCCGACACCTGTCACAAGAAGCCACATAACGACGAACAGAGCGGTAGAGGCCTGGCCAAAAGAAGCGCCGGCGGACGCAGTCGTACGTACGAGATACGCCAAGATGACCCGCAGTAGGCGAGTCATGCAGCTGCTGAAGAAGCAGGTGGTCGGGGACTACGAGCAGACGCTCAGCGCCATCTGGTCGCATATTCCGCCGATATAAAGTGCCGCGGTGGTAGGGGCTGTCTCGGAGGTCATCGTGGCTGTTTTTGACGTCGTTGTGATGCCAGGTAGGTGACGGCCGCTGCGCAAATACAGCTTTTGGCAGCGTAAATGGGTTAATCTGTGCGAACAGGAATCTTGATTCACCTCCACCAAGATGATACGTGGCAGAAGGCTAGTTCAGGGAAAACTACCACAGCTGATGACAGACGTAAATGTTCTTGCAGGCACCAACGTGGCTTCAGCTTCGTCGTCTCTCAATCTGTATTTTCCGTCGTCGTCCTCTTCCGTGGCATATACGTAACAATATTTTCAAAATACGACTATAAAGTCAGTATCAGCAGTATAAAATCATCACTGGATCTTCCCCTATTGGTCTTCTGCCACAAGATACCACGCCTATGCGTCTTCCACAAGATGTTCTATCACTTCACGCATCTACGCCAATCTCTTCTTCACCCACCAGCTTGCTCACCTCGACGTTTATTCAATTGCTTTAGTGTATAGTGCCTACATGGATCAACATCTGCTTTTAATAAACATTTTTGCCAACAGCAATACCGGAATGGAATGAATTGCCAGATCATACTGTCATGGAAAGTGACCCTGTCAAATTCAAACAATGCTTACTGTCTGGCTTTGAACATTAAATTTGTCTAAAATTTAGTTTGATTAATTCACTTGCTCTTCTTGACTGCAATTTTTGATTTTACTGATTGTATTCGTTGTATTCCTTACTCTCATTGTATGCTTATATACAGTCAAAACTCGATAACGAAACCCGATTTAACGAAGGTATCCTAATTCCCCCTCAGACGCCCATAGGGTTCAATGCTTTGACTAACCCGAAATAACGAAACCGATTCCGTGATCTGTCCCGATTTAACGAACTTTTTTTCGAGAAATAAAGGTGAAAATGTGTTAATTTTTGGTCTATTTTGTAGACAGCACCCCAAAATTTATTGATTGCGAGTCAGCGGTAACAGCGCGGAGCATCTTCATCCCGTCGCTTTTTTCAAACTGCGCGGCGCAAAACGAGTTTTAATTTTGAGTCGAGCTCACGAGATGGCGCCAGCAGTAAAAAAGTTTCGTGCCACATTTCATAGATGGCGCTGTTGCAGTTCGCGTTTTTTTTGTGTGTTGTGCTCTGTGTTCGCTCTTGTGCGGATTTCCCCATGCCTTTGAACGCACGTCTTTGTCAAGCTCAGCTTGTTAGGCCTCCATCAGTCTAGCCTTGCTATCGTGAACGCGGACGTGGTGTGTGCGAGCAAGCGCGCCGCTAACCCTCCTGACTAGCAGATGGAGCCCTGCAAGAAACGAAAAAGGCTTACCCTGGACGAGAAAGCGGACATAATTCATGCTGTGACAAGTGGACAGAAGAAATGTGACGTGGCTGCATCACATGGCATTCCAGCGAGTACTCTCTCCACAATATTGAAAGGGAAAGATGACATCCTCCGCGCCACTTCGTCGGGGAATCTCTCGCGCAAAAAAAACGCTGAAGACCACTCCTCAAAGCAAAATGGAAGAGGCCCTCTTCGCCTGGTTTATGGATTTGCGGGCGAAGAATAGTATTCCCGTGAGTGGAATACTATACGAATATGAAAAACACTCGCCCTGAAGGGGCAGGCGTGCCACGGCAGCAAACACAGCAAACAAAGGCTGACTCTTTTACTGTGCGTCAACATGGACGGCACCGACAAACGAGACCCGCTTGTCATCGGAAAGAGTGTGAGGCCACGCTGTTTTAAAGGCACCGAAAAGCTTCCTGTGAAGTATGTTGCCAATTTAAAGGCGTGGATGTCGCGTGCCATTTTCGCTACATGGCTGAAGGAATTTGACAGAGACATGTGTCGCCAGAAAAGGAAAGTGTGCCTGTTGCTGGATAACTGCACGGCCCACTACGTTGCAGAGGTCGAGCTGACCAGCGTGGAGCTCCGCTACTTCCCCCCAAACGCAACGTCCGTGGTTCAGCCCTTGGATCAAGGGATAATTAATAGCGTGAAGTGCGCATACAAGCGTCGAGTCGTCGACAGAGTTCTCCTCAACCTGGAGCTGAAGCGCGAGACGAGAATAGATATTTTTATGGCGGTTGAGATGGTGGCGGCGGCTTGGAGAGCATTGAGGCCGTCGATAATTGTCAACTGCTTCAGGACTGCCGGTTTCGGTACAATAGGCCCTGAAACTGCCGAAGCTGGTCCGGACTGCGCGAGCGCCGTGCACGAGGATGAAGATGCCTGGGAACACCTTCGCTCAGTGGATGAACTGCCCACAGGCATAAGTTTCCCAGACTATGTGAACGCCGACGCAAACGCAGTCACAACGGAAGTTTTGACTGATGCCGATATGTTGCGGCTTGTAGAAAGTGTGGAGGGAGTGACGGCTGAAGACGCTGCCGACGACCCTGCAGGTGCCGAAGCTCCAGTGCCAACACCAGGTCAGGTGATGGATGCTCTCGATCTGCTGCGACATTTTGCCGGCGTACACGAGGGGACGGAAGGCGCGCTGGACGCACTTCAGACCTACGAGAAATCGGTGCGGCCGTTGCTCACAAAGCGCACGCAGGCAAAGATCACAGACTTCTTTGGCGGAAAATAAATTTGTAGTCCCCTCGGGCCTTTCTTGTCGAGTAAGAATTTTTGTTGTTTCTTTTCATACGCGTTAGCGGCGCCGGTTGTGGTGTTGGCGCTACCCACTCGAAAGTAGCGCGGGGGGGTCATGACGATGACCATACGACCCCCAAAGATTGCGCTAGTTGTATGATTACCAACTTTGCCGTCAATTTGTCATTAGCTGTGTGGCTTGCCGTCCCGTCGGCGGTATTTAGGGAAGATTGTTGCGCCGCTAGCCGAACCGTCCTTTGGGTCGGTGCTACCGGCGTGAATTCGTCACGCGCGAGTGCGACGAAAAGTGAAAATGGTACGTGCTAACCGATACGACCGCGATAAGCTGGTACGGTTTATGCGGATGCAAAATGCATTATGTTCAATGGGTGCTCAGTCGGGGACTTGACTTTACTACTTTTAAAACGAAAGTACTGTTTAAGCGGGTACGTTTTAACGAGGTTTTACTGTAATCGAATGTACTGAATTATGTGCCCAAGAAATGCCTCATTCAATTTAACGAAGTTCTCGATTTAACGAAATAATTCACGGCTCCCCTCAACTTCGTTAAATCGAGTTTTAACTGTATATCTGTTTTACAAGATTTTTTTGTTGTTGTTTTAACATCTTTGACTTTCCTCATGTACTGTTTTAAAATGTACGTCGCTTCCCCCCCTTATGTAATACCCTGTAAAGGGTCCTTAAGGGTTCAATAAATGATGATGATGATGAACGAGAGGGAGCCAATGCAGCCCTGGTGTTCAGGAGAGGGGAAAAACGCGATAGAGCAAAGCGCGAGGGTGTGCCCACTCTTATGCTGAGCTTTATCCCCTTCCTCTCTCTTTCCCAGTGTTCGTTTGCAGCAGCACGCACTACGCATGCGCGGACAAGCCAGCTCGGCCTGCGCAGCTGACGCTTCTCCAGTGTGTGTTGTGAACGCTCTGAGCGCGGCGGCGATGAGCGTCTCGTGTCGTCATGCTGAACGTGCGTAAGGTAAGCTACAGCACCACGGAGACTAAAAGCGGCAGATATATTTTTTTTGTTTTCCGAGAGTCGTTCATTCTCGCCGTCGTGCTGAACGTATGCTATGGCGGCTGCGAAGGTTAAGAAGCAGCAATTTTTTTTTTTTCCTTTGCAAGAGTTGTTCTTGTCGGGTGCAGAGTAAGCTATGGCGACTGTGGACGTTAAGAAGCGGCAGTTTTTTTTTTTGTTTTTTTTGCGAGTGTCGTTTATTCTTGCATCTATGAATCAACGAAAACATGCGGTCGGCTGCGATCATGACACCGGCTTTTAGCATTGTTCGCTCTGAACGACATTTGCAGCTATCACGCTTGCCACTGATTTGTAGCAGAGGACCATGCCTGCCCCACCCCAAGCGCGGCGCGATAAATCGAACCAGGCTTGTGCAATCAGGCCATCATGCGGGCACTCTGCCAAGTTCGCTCCCTGCGACCGCAAGATCTATGAAAAGTAGTCAAAAGATAAACATGTGGTGACATCGCTGCGCAGCACCTTGACGCACTGCCAATAAATTAGCTGTGGATGCGACGGTGGGTGCGACGGAGGGACGCGCCACCGAACGCTTTTATTTTATTTATTTTTTCCAAATTCTCCGAGGAAAAAATCGATAGTGGATTCATTATGCGAGTGGGGTGACTACACGACAAATACCGTATCATTTTTCATGATTACAAGTGGCATTTCAAGCCGATTTCTGTATATCGAATTATCGATATATTGAACTATTCCGCGATCTCCTTCGAGTTCGATATATCCAGGTTCGACTGTATATACAGACCTGCCAAACGCACGGTGCTCAATCTACTATAGAGGATGCCAAAAAATACTAATATTAGGTGAAAATTACTACAATGTTTTTATTACTCAAAATCTCCTTTGAATGATGAAAAACAGATCAGTCTAAACTAGATTTCCGAAAAGTCACATGAGCAAAACTTCTGAAAGACGTATTTGCAGTGAAAGGCTGGGACAGTACTAAATAGGTTACTGCTTTTGCCTTCCGCAAGAAGTCCTTGTCGAACATCTGATTGTGACAAACTCCAGACTAATTTTATTTGACAATTAACAGTTGTTCTAGGCCCCTTTTTGACATGGAGGAGCAAAACCTGGAGCACGTCTTCTTGACTTTGCTAAACACTCTTTCACACTCTGCATTACAGCGTGGGAGAGTGAGAATGCCTAACATAACTTTTGAGAGCTTATCATACTTGAAAGTACTGCAAGGAAGAAGATGATACAGCGCCGAAGCTAACGACGATGAAGACGCCGATCAGCTGGCGCGCGCACTGAGAGCTCAGACCGTCTTGTTCGGACGATATTGTGCCTCGCCCTATGATCACCTTGTGTCACCGGTCGCCGTCTCCAGTCCTCCGAATAACTCCCAATAAACCCCTTTTCAGTACGATTAACGTCCTTAAGAATGGCAACAGAGCGCCTTGCTCATCTATGTATTCCTGATTGGTTACTTCTACTCGATCAAAAAAGCAGTGAAGACACACTCGACTTGAACAGTGGCTTGGTCCACTAAAATACCTACTAATCTTTTCATTGGTGTCATCGATACTCGCTAAATCCTCATTCTTCTTTGTACTGAGATGGAGCAGAATTTCCCGACGATCGGCATGCGCAATATTCACATCAAGCGGCAGTAGGTGCAGAAAGCGTACCTTTCACCTTTGCTACATTTTTGTATGCACAAAAAATCCTTAAAAGTACTTCTTGTGGACATCTCACAATCGCACCCGCAGCAACTACGCTGCCAACACAGTAAGCCTAACTAGCCTAACTAACAGCTTGACAGCCTCCGTTATCCGAAAAGTCAACAATTGCAATGACGATGTAGCCATACTTTATTGAACGTGCATGATCTGACTGGAGTAGAGGCGCCAACAAGAGATGTGGCAAACAAATAAGATGCGCTGCAGAGTACACAGCCCGTCATGAGACAGCGCACGCGGCACAAAACCAGCTGGGTTCGCATTTTCGCACGTCTGCCCGCTCTAACCGTGCTACCTTTTTTTCAGTCAACACACAAATCGAGAAAAATCGTAAAATGAGAATAGGCACTATGATACTCGTAAGAAAGCACTGAAAATTGGGCACTGTATAATAAAATCGTAAAACTTGGCAGGTATGTATATGTATGTATGTGTGTGTATGTATATACATATACAGTCGAACCCGGATATATCGAATTTTGGTTATATCGAACTCACGGAATATCCCCTTGAAAATCCCATGTAAAAGTATAGGAAAGCCGCGTCATATATCGAACTCAATTTCACCGGTCGTTCGATATATCGAACTCCGCACCACGCACTGGAAAGTGTGCCTTCCCCAAAGACGATCGCATCACCCTCGGCCGTTTGCCGCGTGACGTTTTCAAGCCACGCGCGGAAGGAATGAGAGGGGACAGTTCGGCTAGGGCAGCGCCGCGTCCATTCCCCAAAGGCACACATCTGCGGTTATCGTTTCCCACGGGCCAGCACGTGACATTTGCAAGCCATGTGTGTGAATGAACCAGAGAGAACCGGTGGGAACGAGAGGGGAAAAGCGCGACAGAGCGAAGCGCAAGGGTGTGCCCATTCATTTGCCTCTTTCCCCTTTCCCGGCTTTTGTTCGCAGTAGCACGCGCTACACATGCGCCAATCCAGCTCAGCCCGTTTTCAGACAGAACGTCGGACACTTTCTCCAGCATGTGTTGCGAACCCTCTGTGCGCGGCGGCTCGGCTGATGTGGCTATGGCGCCTGCGGAAGTTAAGAAGCGGCAGATCTATCTTTTTTCTTTTTTTTTTTTTTGCGAGAGACGTTTGCTTTTATCGTTTTGCTGGTTGTGCTGTATGCGCGGCGTAGCGTAAGATATGACGTTACGAAGCGGCTTTCTTTTTTTTTTTTTTTGCGGGAGCCGTTTATTCTTGCATGCATGAATCAACGAAAGCACGTGGTCAGCTGCGATCATGACACCGGCTTTTAGCGTTTTTCACTTCAAACAGCATTTGCAGCCACTTTATCACGCTTTCCAATGATTTTGTGGCAGTAGACTATGCCGGCCCCAAGCGCGGCGTGATAAATCGAACCAGGCTTGTGCAATCAAGCCATCACGGGCAGTCTGCCAAGTTCGCTCCCCGCCGCAGCAGGAGCTATCAAAAGATAAACGCGCCGCGACGTTATCGCTGCGCAGCATCTTGGCACGCTACCAAGAAATGAGCTGTGGATGAGACGACCGAAACGGAGTGCGACATGCAAGCGATAACGCTGGCGATTTCTGCCGCGGCGACACAGAAACCTTGTTGTGAGCAGCCGCGGTGGCTCGTACGGACGCAGTTCCAACAAGTTGGAAATTTTTTGCTCTGTCGCTGCCGCTCGTCGCTGAGATCGCTTAATCGCTTGCATGTGAGCAAGCTGGCCTTAACGCTTGTATTTTTTTTCCAAATTCTCGAGTGCAAAAGTGGAGGGTGGGTTCATTATGCGAGTGAGTTGATTACGCGATAAATACTGTATCGTTTTTCGCATCGTAAGTGCCGTCCCAAGCAGATTTCTGTGATATATATATATATATATATAGACTTAAAGTAGGTGACACACGGTAGAAAAAACAACACTTTATTCCGACGTTTCGGCCGGGGTCCGGCCTTTGTCAAGGAATGTAGAAAGAAGCTGTCGGTTCCCATTTCTTATATACATGCACAATCGAAGAACACGTGACCAGCTAATATCAACAAATAAACATCAAAATATCAAAAACAAGATTTCACACGCGTGATGTAATGGCGGTGCAAGGTATATAGACAGAATGACACGTGTTGCGCTTAGGTCATGCATCTTAATATGCTGCACAAAGAAAGGAAGATATATCGCTTAAAAGATTGTTGTCACTATCAGCGCACAAAACAAAATATCACGAGGTTAGGATGGGTGGAATACATGCCACACTTAATTCTGCAATATTCAGGAGGGGGGGGGGGGGGGGATTCATCTACTGAAATATCATTCTCATTGATAGGCGACAGTAGCAGATAACACGTCAGTAGAATTTAACAGTGAAATATAACTGTGATTTAGCGCGGTACACACACACACACACAAAGTAAACAGTCACTGATATCGCGGCATGGTGACAAAACTCGATTTTGTGCTCAATGCTATGGGGACAAAGAGAAGAAGTTAAAGAAGTTAATTGTTCGTAACAGTGTTGATTACACAAGAAATCATGTGCAAGGTTATTGGATAAGTTGTAATGATCAGTGCATGTTACGGCAGGAAGCAATATGATCGTGAGAAACTGGCAAACATGAAAAAGATCAGTGCAAGTAAAGCATGACATCCTGTGAGGGGCTTTGGGCTGTGACCGTAACAGCGCAAGCGGAGAGGCAAACAGTGCAAAATGGAGGCAATGTCGATTAAACATAATATCTTTTGAGACGCTGCCAAAGGTGCTATCATTTAGTTAAAATGCTACGACGAGAGACAAGTTAGCTTGCCAATGTTTTCATTCAGACCACAAGAAACCGTGTTAAACTTGTGTATTAAAAATGATTCGCGAACTTCGCGTTCATGGTGGGTTCTGAAACCTGATTCCAATAAAGTTACTTGCATTTTTTCAAAGGGGTGCTTGGTAACGTTTACATGCTTAGAGATAGGAAGGTTAGGAAGTGTATTACAATGAGCTTTATGGTTATTAAATCGGTATCTGAAGGGTGTTTCGGTTTGGCCAATGTACTGAATTTTGCAGATAGAACATTCCAGCATATAAATCACGTTGTCCGTATCGCATGAGAAGTTGCCTCGAATCTTTACATTAAAGTTCGATGCAGTGCTGAAAGCTTTCAGTGATGTAGTCATTTGTGCACAAACTTTGCACCGTGACTTGTTGCAAGGATGGCAGCCGATTGGTGCAGTGGGGCTAGTTTTAGACGAAGTTAAAATATCACTGAGGTTCTTGTTACGGCGATAGACAACACGGGGGGCTTGCTCATAAATTTCTTTTAGACGATCACTTTGCATGAGAATACTATGATGTTTCTTTAAAATGCCTGCAACGTTGGGGACCGAGGCTGAATGCGTTAGCACGAGATTGATTCGTGATTGGCCGGATGGTTCCTTTTCCGCTTTGAGGAGAGCTTTGCGATCAAGAAGGCTTGCTCGTTCCACTGCATCATTTATTAGGCGCTCTGGATATTTGCGTTCCATTAGGGTGTTACGAAGGTTGGCACAGTGAAATTCAAAGTCGCGATCGTCTGAACATATCCGTTTAAAGCGGACGGCTTGTCCATATGGGATGCTAGTCTTCCAGTATTTAAGATGGCTGCTGTTGAAGTGCAGGTACTGAGGTCTGTCACTGGGTTTCCGGTATAGATCAGTGATTAGTTTGCCATTCTTTATTGACACTGTCATGTCTAGAAAAGCAATAGTGGTTGGAGAATAAGAATGAGAAAAGTTTATGGCCTCATGCACATTATTAAAACTAGAGATGAATGATAGAAGTTCTGCCTCACTATGTTGCCAAATAAAAAAAATGTCGTCTATAAATCTCTTGTAGTAAAAAGGCTTTAGCGGGTATTCTTCGAGAAACCGGTCTTCTAATAAGCCCATGAATATGTTGGCGTAGTTGGGACCAATACGTGTACCCATCGATGTTCCGTTAATCTGGACATAGTGTCTGCCATCAAATTCAAAGTTGTTAAGTTCAAGTATTAATTTAAGAAGGATAGCCAATGTAGAACCGTCAATGTTACTGCATAAGTTTCGATCTTCAAAAGCCTTTACAACTGACCGGATACCATCGGAGTGGGGAATATTGGTATAAAGTGACGCAACATCCAGAGTTACGAGCAAGACGCCTTGAGGGATGGTGATATCAGCTATATCAGCTAGGAAATCAGTTGTATCCTTTATGTAGGACTGGAATGTGGCTGGAATCTTATTGATTAGAGTGCCAACATAGCGTGACAGGTTTTCAGTTACGGTTCCTATACCGGAAATGATGGGTCGTCCAGGGTTGTTAGGTTTATGAATTTTGGGCAATAAATAAAATCGGCCTGGTACAGGGCTGAGGGGAAGTATTGACTTTGCAGTGCTTTTGTCAATTTTTTCACTCAAGCTAAGACTGGATAAGGTTTCTTCCAAAACAGTTTTAAAGTCTGCAGTCGGATCGCTTTCTAGCAGGCGGTAAAAGGAACCATCTGCCAGTTGCCTTTCGGCTTCCGCGATGTAGTCACTTCTGTTCATGACTACGATGGCACCACCCTTGTCAGCGGGCTTTATGACAATATCAGGTTGTGACGCGAGTCGTTTTATTGATGCGGTTTCTTTTCCAGAGAGGTTATGACAAAATTTCTTTTGAGTATTGTAAGCTTTCAGCACATCATTTTGGACTGCCTTAATATAAATGTCGAGGCAGTTTTCTCTTTGGGTCGGGGGAGTCCAGTGATTTTGAGAGGGCAATTTACCGTCTTGTACGGGATCTTGTGGCCGGCCATGGAAGTACTCTTTAAGTCTCATATTGCGGGCAAAATTTTCCAAGTCTTTTAACAATTGAAACTCATTGAACCCACCTGATGCAGGGCAAAAATTTAGGCCGTGTGCCAGGGCACTCTCGTCATCATTAGTCAGGGTGAAGTTTGAAAGATTTACAATTGGGGTTTGAACCTGAGATGGCAGTGGCAACGGAGGCTGGGACTGCGCGGGCCGGGAGATTTTGTTGCGCAAAAGTTTTGTGGATTTCACGGAGTTAATCTCTTCCCATTTTTTCTTTTTGTACACGTCAAGAGCAGCAAGCTCTTCGCAAGAGAGGTTAAGATGATTAAGCAATTGTTTTTCTGTATTAGCTAATGACTTTAGGGCAGATTGGTGGTGATCCAAAATAATGCGCGTAAATTCCAAAGCAGCCGTTGCCGATATGCTGTCCCATTTTGCACTGTTGCTCTTAGACAGTTTGGACGTTGCTGGTTTTACATTAACGCGGAGACCACGCGGGGCAGTGGAGCATGCTAGATAAGCCTTTAAAGTCATAACATGCAGTTCTGCACGAATGCGCTTTTCTGCTACTTTTCTAACGCGTAGAAATTCGTTGGAGTATTTGAGGCTAGGCTTTTTCTTAGGAACCGAGTTTTTAAGTCATAAGGGTTTTCTTACAGTGTTCGGGAGTTTCTTTCGAAGGTTGTACTGGCGCTCCTCGGTCGAGGCATGGTTAGCTGAAGACGGAGCAGACGTAGCATGGCCTTTGCAAAAGTTCGACTTAGAAGTGGAAGTTCCGGAGCCTCGAGCCCTATAAACACGACTGTTTAAAAACTGAGTATTACACTTTTGAGGGCAAATATCTCGAGAGTCGGAAACAGTGGGGCAATGAAGGCTGGAGCTCTGGGCGTTGGAAGCTGGAGGGTCGGCATCAGGAGGGCCTCTAGATGATACGCTGGGAGCGGGAAAGGCTCCTTCAGCGGGAGCATCAGAATCAGCAGCATCGAGACCAGGCGAGACTGGGGCAGATTTGGTGTGAGTGAAAATGTCGGTAGCGGAAGAGCCAGGGGTCGGAGCGTCGGGAATAGCGTTAGCGGGAGCCGCAGCGACAGAAGTGCCGGAAGCAGAAGCGTCAGCAGCAGGCGCGTCGACGGGGGCAGCCTCGTCGGGGACAGCTGCGTCAGGAACAGCAGTGTCAGCAGTATTTGCAGCAAGGACACCATCAGGACAGACGCCGGTAGTAATAACGTTGGCGGCACTAGGGCTTGAGGTAAAGGCACCAGTAGCGGAATCGCCTGTAAGCGCGTCAACGGAAGCAGCCTCGTCGGGGACAGCTGTGTCGGGAACAGCAGTGGTTGCAGCAGGGACACCACCAGGACAGACGCCGGTAGCAAAAGTGTTGACTGCAGTAGGGCTAGAAGTGATGGCACCAGTAGTGGGATTGTCTGTAAGTGCATGCCCTGTCGAAGTACTTATCATTCCTGCAGAAGGATTATTTGGTGCGCACTCAATCCATGAGGACGCTCCCACATCTCGAGTGGCTTTTGAGCAGAAATGCTTAATCTTACTTGCAATCAGAGCGGTCCCGTCATAGCTTGGATGGAGGCCGTCAGCAGTATATATATATATATATATATATGTGTGCGTGTGTGTGTGTATGTGTGTGCGTATACGTGGGTAGAGAGAAAGTGGAAGGAGTATATATATATATATACAGTAGAATCTCGGTGATACGAACTCGGCTGATACGAAATTCGGTGTGATACGAATTCATAAAATTCCCCAGCCGAATTGGATGTTCCGAACACTTTTTCTTTTCGCTACGGGTGATACGAACTTCGGTATCACGACCGGTCGAGGCCCACGCGCACACGCACAGCGAGAAAAGCGTGCGCAGCGGCGCAGCACTGATAGCACGGATCACGCACACGCGCGCGAAAGAAGAAAAAATTACAGCGGGAAACAATTGGCTTGGCAACCCGTGGCAGCAGCGAAGTTGGCGAAGGAAGGCGGCGATATCTTGCCCCCCCCCCCCCCCTCCCGCTCTCTCTCTTTCTCTCCCCTCCCCCCGAATTTTGTTTTTCTTTTAGTTGTGCGCACGGCCTTGCGGCCCTCTCCACATTTCTCCGCCGCCCCGCAGGCCACGCTCTTCCAGTGTTGCCAATTTAGCTACTTTGTAGCTAGATTTAGCTACTTTTGGACTCAACTAGCTACCAAGAAAGGTAGTTTAGCTACGAGTAGCTGTTTTAGCTCTTTTCTTCAAAATCTAGCTACAAATCTAGCTATTTTGGTGAAATCTAGCTTAAATCTGGCTACATTTCGGAAAATTACGATTCTGGCGTGAAAAATCTTCCCACAGACGCTACACATCATGCTACACATGATGAAACTGACATCAGGCACAAAGCGTCATCTGGTAGTTTTTAAACAAGACGCAAACCAGACAAAGATATCTTGCGAGAAAGAAGGAAACACTTGAAAAGAGAGAGGAAGATGCAATACAAGGCGCCACTTAAAGGGTGTTGGTATGCCTCGCCGCCTCTGCCTCCATGAACTTCCTTCATGTCTGCCTCAATGGGAAAAACAAAAACATAGCTCACAAAGTAAAGAGGCGAGGCGATGCAGCTGATGCTGCGGCGCAGCTTCTGACGGGTGTCGCCTATCGCGCAGCGCTGGGGCTCTGGTGAGCATCGAAGTCGTGCTCGCGGAACACTATTGTGCATGTCTGTACGCATTCCTATTATTTAAACTCTTAACGTTCTTTGCACGGCTACCATAAGGCGCCTGGAATCGACTGTCTGATTCGACTCTCTCTGCGGATCATGCGCGGTCTGCACCGAGCGGATAAAAGAGGCCAAGAGGCCCACCGGTCCGAGTTACGTCGAGTCGCGGACTGAAGGTATCGCCTGGACAGTCATTAAACCTTTCATTGCTCTCCGTTCATAGGCTTCTGTGTACGTGCAAAAAGTAGATAAAAGTCCATTCTTTACATGTTTACAGAGCAGTGATGCATTCGCACCTCGTCTTTTCTTAGCGCGCAAGCCTGAACGCTTTGCGAAATCATCTGCCTAAATTATCGGAATCGAAACCTGAGCACATTCATCATTCGTTATTCGATAGTTAGCACAAGGTCAATGTACCATGGTTAGCACGTTAGCACTTGTCATGCGTAGTCGCCTGCAGGAAAGCATATCTTGATAGCTGTATTTAATTTTTACAATAATAGAGCTGCCTATAAATGCGTTATATATGCAAAATATAAAATAAAATTTCTTAAGAAAAAGTCTAGCTACTTTTAGTTCCTTGCTTGATTTTTTAGCTACTTTTAGCTACTTTCACGCTGCCATTTAGCTACTTTTGCTCGTCGACATTTGGCAACACTGCGCTCTTCCGCTTTCCGGAGTCTCCGCTGCAGCGGCAACACGTTGCTACACGTTGCTTCGTTTTCTCGTTTGTTGAGGCTGACACTGCGTTGATAGCGCGTCGTTTTGTGATCATCTCGGCAACGCGAAAAGGTACATCATACTGCAATGTCACGTAAGAGAAAGGCGCTGACCTTTAAAGACAAATTTGGAAATTTTAGATAAGGTGGACAAAGAGCCCAAGAAAAGGCGCACTGACATGGCCAAGGAGCTAGGCCTGCCGCTGTCAACGTTGTCAACGATCGTTGGTCAGCGCGACCAAATTATGGAGAATGTGCAGCACTTCGCGATGAATTCTAAAAAAGCCAAAACTGCCCACCATGTGAAGTTGGAAGAGGTTCTTCTAACGTGGTTCAGAGAGGTCACGGCAGCCGGCGTCAACATCGACAGAAAAGTGCTTCGTGAGAAGGCAGCGGACATTGTACTCACACTTGGAATTGGTGACTTTCAGGCCTCCGGTGGATGGATTCACTGGTTCAAGGTGCGACATAATCTTTCCTACAAGACCGTTTGTGGCGAAGGAAAACAAGTCGACGCCTCCGCCGTGGAAGACTGGATGACAACCACACTGCCGTCTTACATAGCGGGATATGAGGCACGTGATGTTTTTAATGTAAATGAAGCAGGGCTGTTTTACAATCTCCAGCCCGGAAAAAGTTTGTGCTTTAAAGGCGATGCCTGCCGGGGCGGACAAAAGAGCAAACAACGTATCACAGTTTTGTTTTGTTGCAACGCCGACGGATCGGAAAAGATGCCGCTGACAGTCATTGGCAGGTCGATTGCCCTGCGTCTACAAGGCGAACAAAAAAGCATGGATGACGTCTTCTTTGTTTATGGAATTCGTCACGTACCTCCACCACAAGATGTCTTGCCACAACAGAAAAATAGTTTTGCTGCTGGACCAGTGCACCATCCATCCAAAACAAATGACACTACAGAGTGTTAAGGTGGTGTTCCTGCCCCCGAACGCAACAAGTCATTTGCAACCACTGAATGCTGGGATTATAAGGAATGTTAAGCATCATTTCAAAGCTTTGTTGGTGCGCCGCCTCCACGCGAAAATTGAAAGGAAGGACGCGAATCTCCAAGTCACTCTTCTGGACGCTGCGCATTTCCTTGCAATTGCCTGGGATCGCGTCGTTCCTACGACCATCGCCAATTGTTTCGCAAAGTGTGGGGTTTTCAAATCCACTGTGGCTACTGCCTCGCAAGTGCCAGACCCGATTCCCATCGATGTCTGGAATCAACTTGACGTCGACTGTTGCGTCGACGATTTCGTCACCACGGACGACGACCTCGCCACCTGTGGTCTCCGCACGGTTGAAGATATTGCAGAGGAAGCGTCATCACAGCCTGGCATTCCATGCAGTGACAAAGATGACGACGACCAAAGCGTTGATGACCCACCGCCGACCGCAGCAGAAACGATGCACGCCATCGATGTTCTGCGGCGCGCCGTGTCCTCCGTTTCAGTTTTCAAAACTCTCTGTTCTCAGATCTCGCGGAAAAGAAGGTGCAGAAGGATATACGCGATTTCTTTCAACGAAAATAAATATTTCGTACCTGTTGGAAGGCTTGAAAACGGATTTCGCTCGTTGTTTGGTGATACGAAAATTTTCGTGTCCCTTTGAATTCCGTATCCCCGAGATTCTACTGTATATGTGTGTGTATGTGTGTGTGTGCGTATACGTGGGTAGGGAGAAAGTGGAAGGAGGGCCCTTCCATTTCCTGTCTTCCAATGCATATTTATTTCACATCTTTTCACTCTCTTCATTAAAGCTGTTAGTGATGTGTTCTGTGTCTCCCTCGTCTCAACGTTCAAGCTGACACCCACAACAGGTATCGTACCAACTAGCCCGGAAGAATCCTATTTTGCCTAGTGGATACTGCACAAGAATTTAAGGTGTACACACACATTGGCTAGTGCAGAGGTGTACTGAGCCACCGTAGTTCCTGCATCACCTTTTACTCTATCATGTCCATCATCCTGCTCAAGCAATGTTTGCTGTCTATTAAAGGTCCACTGAAATGGGTGACCAAGAAGGGTAAACAATGCCGTAACACTGATAGATATTGAACCACCCAACATTCTCCTGCAAAAATTTTCTATCTAGCTTTTGTAACACCAGAGATATCGGCGATTAAAAATGACCCTTCCAATTTTCCCTCTCAACTCGTATGCCGAAGGGAGCCATAAAAAAATAAAGAATACAAGCAAGTTCAAAGCTCCGCCCAGAAATATGTCGCTTCGACGAACTTCCGGTTGACGCGCGCTCGCTCGCTGGCGTACTCGCGTCAACACGTCCTCTGCGTTCTCGCTCGCACACGCCTGAGGAGGTCGCCAGTTCGAGCAGCGACGGTTAGTGTAACCGCGAACCCGTGGTTACCCTATGTTACACTGCGGATCAAACCATGGTTACACCACTAACCGCGGTTATGGCAAACCGAGCTTGGCGACCTCGGTTTGCGTCGTTAACCGAGGTTATGACGGCGTCTGTTGACGGAGGCTACTTGTCGGCGCCCGAGTGCGCGAAACATACGAGCGGGTCTGCTTCGCAAAGTTATTCATTTTCCCACTGTATCACGTTTAAAGATCGATGTATAGAATATGGTGCCGCCCGACGTCTTCGATTACGGCCGACAGTGCACCGACTGCGTACTGAAGCCTTGTCTTGCCTGCAGTATCGTTTGAACAGCTTGTTGCTGAGCAGAACGTCAAAAAATGCGCCGGCTTAGCTATGAAAGCACACGAGTTTGCAACGCTTGCAGCACGGAATGCCGCGAGCAGGCTGAGGTACGTTACACAATTACAGCGGGGGTGGGGCGCGCGGGGGTGGGCGCGCGAGCGCGGCGAACGACAGCGCCATGTGTGACCGTCCCTAGTTGTCGCTAGGCCTAAATTGTTTCGCTTCGAAACCGCGGCGGTCGACGCTTTGGAACATCATCAACGCTGTCGTAAATCGTCTACTTATGAAACTGCCTTATAGTGAATCCTATCCTGCCATAGTAAAATAATTATAGGATTAACTCTGCTGACGCATAGCTAGTACGAGCAGATCGGATCAGCCAAAATACACCAGCGGCAGCTAGCTTGAGCAGAAACTTGCTTGTATCACGGCTATCGCTCTTACCAGCAATTTGCTGCTGGTCAACGATCCTCACGAGTGCTTCAATCTTGATATTCGGCTCAGTATTCCAGACGCCAACAAATTTATCATGCTTTATTTCGGACATCGGTGCTAACGATGCGCCGTGTCGTTCGCGAACGGTATGCGGGAGGAGGGGCCACAGCGGCGGTGTTTACGGCGGTCGAGGAGGTGCTGCCATCGTGCGGTGCTTGACCGTGCTGTTGACGCCTCGTCGGACGACACTCCGGTACTCCTGAAACCACGTTATATAAATAAGATATTTGTAAATGCAGCTTCGTTCTGCAGATCACTGCGTCACTTCGGTTGTACTTGATGGGCAATGGCCACCTAACCGATAAGGGCGGCGAGCTGTGTAACAACAGCCTGCACATAGTTCGAGCAGCACACGAGCAGACGACTTTTGCAGCAACCGGAAGTGTGTCCGTGACGTCATGGCTGCAGTGACCGCAGCGAATGGCAGCTTCTAGCAAGCCTTCCCAGTCAACTCACTCGTGACGTCACGGTTTAAGGAAATAGTTCCACGCGACACCGCCAAACGACGAGTTCTCTGCCCGCGAATTTCAAAAAACGCTGTTTTTAAAAATTAATAATAAATCGCTGGCTTTGTTCCAAGGAGTTATGCTTTGAGTTAGTGCTCAAAAGTATTTGTTCTACACTCTGAACACATTTATCAGTGGCTTCATGGCGGCCGTTTCAGGGGACCTTTAAGTTGAGGGACAAGGCTCTCAAAGGGCTGAAAATCGCGTAAAAGAAGAAACTTTTTTAAAATAACGTACTGGTAACATACATCTCATCTCCTACATACCTACTAGTTTATTCACTCCCTCGGTCATTCATTCCACTTTACAAGGCGTAAACAAGCCGAATAAATCCCATCTCACTTCATTTTTTTCTCTTTTGCTCTAAACACAAATATTTGATGTCTCGGTAGTTTACAAGAAGGATACCTTAGCATCTAAAGAGATATTTTATTTTTGCAGCATACTCCTCGGCGATTAAACTATACAAAGTTGGAAACAGATTTCTCGTTTTATGCTTGCTAATCTTTTGCGTGCTCTAATCTAAATGGCTCGTCAATCACTTTTTTCGACATCAAACTTGAGCAAACCTTGATCAAAAACGTACTTCCTGTGTTGTATTTTTTATATTATATATAGTCAAACCTCGATATAATAAACTTGCATATTACGAATTATTGAATATATCGAACTCTTCCGAAATTATTTTGTCAAACACATGTATTTTTAACTTCCCATAGCGAACGCGGTTCGGCATAAAACGGATATTACGAACTTCGCGACGCCAAGCACTACCTCATTTTAATAGCAGGAGGCAGGCTTCGTTGCACTACACGTGTGTTGTGCGGCGCAGCAAACGTTTAGGACTACCTCGGAGGCGCTGATAGCGCCACAGATGCCACGACGGCACTGGTAGTTGACAGCCAAAGAAATTTATGGCCTCCGAGATCACCTCCGCGGGCACAAACAGGAGCGCGGAGGTGATCTCGGAGGCCATAAGAAATCATTCGAATCTCACAATCGCTGACAGCGCCACTTCAGCAACGGTGGCAGCGGCGCGATCGAATGTTGCTTTTGCTTTTTTGGTTTTTGCGTCTCGCGTTTTTAGTGTTAGCAGCGGCGTAGCGGTGTGGCCGTCATAGCGTTCGGCCGAGGCTGCACTATAATGGCGGTGAACGTGAAAAAAAGAGCAGCATTGACGTTAAAGACCAAGCTCAAGATAAAATCAGGGCCTTCAAGGCAGTTTACAAGAGGAGACTGATTGACACTCTTCTCGTGAAGCTTCTTATGAAGCAGGACTTGAAGACCGACTTGTTGGGAATTGAAGCGGCATTGGACAGCGTGAAAGGCGAAATGATTGCCAACTGTTTTCCGCACGCAGGTTTTGTTCCAGCAGAGGCCCGTGCATCAAGTGACGATGGGGACGACCCCGGCGAAGCAGAAGCAGAGCTCCGCGAGCTCAATGAGCCTGGAACGATTTTTCGCGTTTTGTTGGTGACATGCGCGCAACAATGACTGTAGAAGACTTTGTTGGTGGCGTCGACATCGCGGCGATCACAGCTGTACTGACGGACGCCGAAATCGCTGTGGAAGTGTCTGAACATCCCGCAGACGAAGCTCAGGCTGACCCTGCAGACGATGAGAACATTCCGACTTCACAAGAAGCACTTGCTGCATTGGATTTACTGCGCCGCCACTGTAGTGCTATTGAGAGCAGTGGGTTTGCCCTTTTTGAGTGTTTGCAAACTGTGAAACAGGGCGTGAAAACAGGCCGCGATAACGCAGTTCTTTGCACGTAAATAAATGGACGTGACCCGAGTAGGCACCCTCCAAGTTGCTGTGCCTTCTCAGATTGAATTTCGCTGCTCTTGCGTGTATTTTCTACGAAATTTTATATTACGAATTATGGATAGAGCGAACTATTTTCCGATTTTTTAACTGTTCGTTATAACGAGGTTTCCCTGTATACTGTCTACCCACATGTTAATATCAGTTTTCTGATAAGTGAATTATTGTTTCTTTAAACAAAGAAAGAAAAGAAGACAACGAAGACTCGCACTGAGATGCAAGCGCACAATACCCAAAGCAGTGAAAGAGCAGGAACAACTCTCTCAAACTCTCTAGGAGGGAAGGCGAACTCTAACCTGGCGTTGCATGAGCAATCCCGGGAATGCAAATCGGAGGACAACCCGTTTCTTTGCACGCCTGATTTGTTTACGGATATGAAAAACTAATCTGTCCAGAAATAGTTGCGGCCTATCTAAGGACATGTGTGTGGCTAAGCCGTCGGCTAACCTCCATAGTAAGGAATTAGCTTTTTTAGATAACTCGATACTATGAACATGACTTTCGATTGTCTCTGCCCTTTCACTGGTCTGGGTATCGTGCGTGTGCACCTCAGTGCGAGTATTTGTTGTCTTCTTTCCTTCAATAAAATTTCAATTGTTAAGTGCAGCCTTGCCTTGAGTGCTTCTCTTCTGTTTGGTTTTATGACGAACCAATACCAACTTGCCCAGTTGTCAACCTTGCTGAAGCCCATGAAGTCTAGAAACAGAGTAGCGAAGTGTGTATCAGTACACCTTCCGTTCAGCTCCTGGACAAATTTAAACTTTATGAAGTGTTGAACCTAAATTTGACTTACCTCTGGATTTCGTTTCTTTCAAGGATTGCAAATGTGCATAATTTGCTCAATGCTGGAGTGCATTCCGATATTTTAATTCATCCTATCCTAGCCAACCTTGTCCCCATTTTTCTGCTATGTTCTTGTTTTAAAAATCTCCGACCATTTAGTTCCTCTGTCCAAATCATTAGTCAGTGCAGCTGCACCCCCCCCCCTCCCCCCCCCCCGCACCTCATGCTTCAATGCATTGCTTGGCCACGTGTGCTGTGCAGTGAAGCCTCGCAATGCGACGAAGCTGTTTTGTGGAGACCTTCCCTTCTGTGAGGTGGGCCTTCCCGACAGTGTGCACAAAGCAAAGCGCATGACGAAAAAAAAAAAAAAAACGAAACATCATTCTTACTTTGGTTTCCCCTCAAACGCAGACAAATATTGTACAGGTGTTCGTCATATATATTTCAGGCCCAATTGATACTTCGATCTTTCAATTAATTCGGACATTTTTTCTAGTCCCCTGATGGCTAAATTAACGAGAGGTTACTTTATTTATCAGTGATTTAGTATTGCCACATAATTCCATGCAAGTCTTCCCTGTACAAAAAAAAAAAAAAAAAAGAAAAGGAATACTGGTATACGGAATCCTGACTAACCTTTATAATACTGGACATTTTATTGGGGACTTCTATGCATATTCTAGTTTAAAGTTATTTGCAAATACCAAATGAATTCTGAAATAAACAAGGCAAAGTGCTTGCTATTCTTTAATTTTCCTTTTTTTTTTTTTTCTTCGCCGATTAGATATTCAAAGGCAATTTTTTTTTTTGCCCTATCCGTATTCGAGATTTTCAATATTTGCACACCCCTAATATCGGGGTAACACCGACACTACATACCTTGAGGAATCTTTGACTACCATTAAATTAGTAAAAAGTGGCCGATGCATCACTAGCTGAGTTTTTTGGACTTGTTCTCTTTGTAGATCAGGTAGCAACAAGTCCTAGAGATAGGCGAGAGTAGATGCAGTAACAATAATCCCCGTGGCCAATTATTGATAGGAACATCGATAGAAACTCTCCTCACTCGCATAAATGACACCCTCCCTCCAGCCCATTATTGTTGAGAACTTAAATTTTTTATCTCAAGTAGCAATTCTACGTTTCGTGCCTTTGTTGTTGCAGCAGTCTGATAAACTGACCTTGGCAGCATGCCAACAACATTTTGACATGTTTATCTTTTGTTACCTCCAGTGATGGTCCCTGTGCTATGGTTGTGAAACTAGGCAATAAAACTGTGACATGTTTCTACCGCTTTCAGAAAAGCTTGCTTCTGACCACAACACCAGTGCAAAGTGATAGATGACATCAAAGTGCTTTATAGAAAAGTAAGCTTTATGCCCAGTACGTTTCATTCACAACATCTTGGAGCATGTTTCCAATATGACTTCTGAATAACAAATTCTATATTCAATGTCTGTGAGAATCGTATTGAGATTCCACAGCAGTAGGTTATGAACATCAAGACTGCCTGTAAAGGTTGTTCGGCAGACTTAATATTTTGGCCACAATTTCGTCCCCATGTGCATTTATGCATCCCAGAGTTTAAGGGGATTTCTCAAAGAGAACATGTCGAAGGAACCACAGAAGAGGATTCATGAATCCGAACTAGAGCATAGGTGGAGCGTCGAAGCGACGCATGTTTACAAACTAGAGCATTAGAACACCCAGCTACTTTGGTACAGAGCACATACCTTGCATGGCACAGGAATACTGCAGCCAACCTGCTCCGATTGGAATTTTCCAATCCATTCAAAGCTGCATGTGTGTCATGAAAAGTCCATGGAAAAAGCATTAATCTACTGCAAGCCATGCTGGGATGACTTTAATCCGGTTTCTTTCCTCAGGGCAATGTAGGCCAAACAGGTGTGCCTTTCAGAAACAGAATAAATGTTTCGTTAGAACTACATTCACACAAGCTCACCTCCTCGAGCACCAAGGAGCCACGCTCGCTGCCCAGAAAGCTGTCAATGACGCAGATGCCAAATGCGTTGAGGTCCCTCATAACAAATCTACACGTCGTCTTTATCCAATCAGATGATGGTGGCGTCAAGGCATCCAGCTTGGCTGCTGCACAGCGGGAGAAGGCCTTCAGAAACAGTGACACTGGGCACAAGGTGAGCAGACAAAATCACCTAGTATACATCACAAAGTGCCCTGAAATGCTATTTGTGGTAAATGTAAAGTGCTATAAATCCATAGAGGTGCTTTTGTGAGTATTTGAGCCAAATTTGAAAGCTGTGCACGGACCATATAACTCACAAATATTCTTTAAAAAGTGCTCCTGGCAACCACTCACAACAGGCAGATTCAGGCAACATATCCCTGCGCACAAACCTCCCCATTGATGTCAGCAGGGCTACAGGACACCCCCGCACATTAGACGCTCCGAAGTTAAGCGACTTGATTTTTTTTATTCTTTCTCGTGGGCTGAGCTGAGGGGGGAGATGTGGAGCACTCTATTTTGTCGCTAGTATGTTCGGTGCTAATGAAGCTAGCTTAAATATTTTTGCATTATGGAGAGGATTGGTGGGTTACCACTGCTCGTATGCGCTTTATAACTTTAGTAAGCAGCTTTTCATGGGCAGTTTAGACAGCTCCATTCAATCTTTTAGTCCACACAGTATTATGGGAACACTTAATTATCACTATGCGTGACAAAGTGACAGCATAGTGCCTCTGAGTGACTTTTACTGGCGCGTGCAACAGCCCTGGTTATGGTTTTATATCAACAGCGAGGATGGCGTGTCACCATACGGATTAGTGTGGCTGCCGACTGCCTTGCCTGTCAGGGGGCTGTCGCCGCAAGCCTCTGCCAATCATGTGGTGCGAGACGTCACAACCCGCACCACCGCTTCAAAGATCTCCGTTCTCTGGCGCATCACCAGCTGTGCAGCCTCACCCCATCACGCGCGCCCACACTTCTGCATGAGGCGCATCAGGGAGGCTCGCGTACAAAGAAAATTCTTCGTAAAATCATCTGGTCGCCAAGACTAGATAGTGACATTGAAGAAACTACTTTCAATGAAAACCTGTTAAAACCTACTAGCAACGAAAATCATGATCCTATGGAGAAACAATTTCCAGAATTTTACTTTTACTAATAATATGCCAGGACTGGGCATCTAAAGATCTCTGCTGAACAGTGGTGCCAATTTGATTAGGTTCTCATATATTCACATCATGACTCAACATAGTTTCGAAGGTCTCGATTATAGTTGCTTGACTCATTTCTGTCACAATAAGTCATTACACAGTAAGATCAAGACATTAACAGCAAATTAAGGCATCTATGCTTATAAAAACAAAGAAACACTAAAATTGATGCTCACGGTAGCTCCACCAGAATGAACATAAAAAGCTAATCCATACATTCAACAAATGGATTCTTGCGTTCATTTAGAATGCCTGTGTCGACATCTTCTTACACAAGGTTTTTCAGACATCAGCGCATAATTTGAATCCACATTCATGGACTCCTTGCATAGTCAAGATCCGATAGTTGTTGAGGTCGCGTCCACAAATGTGGCCATTGTGCATTAGCCCTGTATATATGGATTTGACAGCCTGCTCGAGGAAGCCTGTTAAGTAAAAAAAAAAAAAAGTTGTTGGGTTTATTTTACATGCATTGGGTCGAGTAACATACGCTTGCAGGGGGTAAGTTAACTCGCTTGTCTAAAAGCATGTAGATACTGTTGAGTCAGGGAGTCGAGTTATGGCAAACTTTGGGATCAAAAAGTTTCTGGAGCAGCTAGGAGCGTAGGCAAAATACAATACTTTCTAGCCCTCATCAATGATAGAAAACAATAAACAGAGCTCTGACAGTAAAAGGCAACGAAATCAAACAGGAACAGGAATCTTTCACAATAACTGAAATTTTGATACGAGGCACCACTGCTATACTTACTTGCTAGAGCAAGCTTATGTAGACACGAAGCAGGTGAAGTAAGGAGACGTAAGGAGACCTTGCTTACTCAACGCTGACTCGACCCGGTGCTGTCGAGTTCATGTATACAGGGCTATTCTCATGGTTATCATGTTGTTTTTGTTGACACTAACTTTATAAAGGGGCAGGAAGAAAAGAGAGGACATGCATCATCTTCGGCGCCTTTGTGATGTTTGTCCCCACAAAAACATCACGAACAGCCTCCAACTAGCTCTGATTTCCATTCTGTCGAACTCACCATCGTCAACGGCATCAGGTGGGGGGCCACCCCCAGTGCTGAGGCCCAGTGAGGAAAGGGTGTCGTTCCACCAGGCTTGGTTGACAGGGTCATTTGGGTCGTAGTGGGGTATGTCTGCAGTGAGGTTGGGGTCAGAGGGCGCAGGAGAAGATGACCCCACGACCGAGGCAGGTGTCACAGGGGGCGTGGGCACCATGGGCACAGGGGGCGTGGGCACCGTGGGCGTGGGCACCGTGGGCACCGTGGGTACAGGTTCAGATAGTGGCAGCAACGGTGGTGGAGACGCTGACAGTGGAAGGGGCTGCAAGAGGCACCACACTTATAACAGCCTTCCCTTCTGCCCTTGCCCCCCCCTCCTTCCCCCTGCATGTTTAATGGAATAGCATTAAATTCTACCTGAGCACAAAGTCCAACACACTCGAGGTATGGATCACAGTCACGCACTTTGGTGTAAAGTACTTTCTGGAGACAAAGAACAAAGGAAATCTTGATGCTGCAGTCATATGAGCCCTGTATACATGGGCTCAACAGTACTGGGTCGAGTCAGCATCAGGTAAGCAAGATCCCCCTCACTTAACACGTTTGGTGTCGACATGAACCCGCCTCTAGCGAGTAAGTATAGCAGCGGTGCCTAGTGTCGAGATCTGCAGTTATTGTGGAAGCTCCCTGTTTGTGTTTCATTCCATTTCCTTTTAGTATCGAGAGTGTTTACTATTTTCTATTGCTGACGAGGGCTACAAAGCATTGGATTTTGCTGATGTTCCTAGCCGCTCCAGAAGCTGTTTATCCCAGAGTTGCCTAAAACTCAGTTCCCTGCCTCGACAGTATCTACATGTTTTTAGACAGGTCAAGCGAGCAAACCTACCCTTTGCGAGTTAGTCGACCCAACTACAAATACATGAACCTGACTTTTTGTTTTGTTTTTACTCGTAAGGCTTACTTGACCAGACTCTGTCGAGTTCATGCATATAGGGCTATGGAAACTTTCTACTTTGAGTATAGACCAATCTGCACTAGGCATGCATCACAGCCATGTGTTTCCATTAAAAACCTGGGGTCTTATTGCACTGTCATTGCCCAGTACAAATGCACGGGCTTCTTGCGTTTTTGCCCGTCTCCGCAGAAATGCGGTTGCCGCGATCGAATCTGTCTTGGAGTCCAGCAGTTGCGCACTTTGAACCAATGTGGAGAGGGACGACGGCCGGAGATGTTAACCGTAAAGCAATAGTCTCAGCTTTTCTCCTCCTCGAGTAATAACCCGGTAGTTTTTTGGTTTTTTTTTCGAAAAGTTTGCCACAAGGAATACTTTGAGAAAGGGGGAATGGGATGCAGGAGATAGAAAGTTAAAAGAAGGAGTGAAGTCCAGTTGCGCTTATGTATTCGCAGAGGTTGGCAGTGTAGCGATTGTCCATTTCTCATAATCACAATCGCGATTCCACCGCAGGCCCACCTTCATGATTATCCGTTGTCTAATGTGAGTCGTTGATGGTCACGTCCACAACAAGTGACGCACATCGCAGACGTCAGGTGCAGTGTCACAGTGAGGGCACCTGTCAGTCACTGGTAGATCTTTATCCCGCCATCGATGTCGTACAGATGGGGTCAGAGCCGCCCCTGCCCGGATCCGGCGCACTGTTACCTACCCGGTAGTTGAAGCTCATGCATAGTAGCACCTGTTCATGCCTTCCGAGTAGAAAATGGGGAAGATTTATCCTACCCTCCGCCCCACTTTCCCACCCCTGTTATTTATCTCCTCGGCGCGCGCGTCTATGCTTGGGACTGGGACGGAAAATAGTCGGCGAGATTACGTGTCTGGAATTTTAAAACTCACATCTGTATTCTCCTAAGTGCTATGCAAGGCACGCAGCGACAAAGTTGTGCCTTCGTTATCAACTTCCATTTTGGATGACAGCAAAACATGGGAAAACAGGCAATATTTTCAAATCGACCGCACTGTCATACAATACATGTTACTTCTTTTCGGCAAAAACAGGCTCAACTGATTACATCAACAACAAAGAAGAGCCATTGACACAAAACTCAAAACAATGCAGTTAACTACGTCTCTTTTGATCAGTGCGAAACGAAGCAAGGACGTAAGTGCACGATTCAATGAGTCTAAGCGCAGTATCCGAGAAGGTGACATCGCACAGAAGTCCAGTGAAGGCTCGATATGAGCAAGCTTCGGTCCACGCCATGAAGACGTCCCGCAAAGCCCGCGCAAACAACGGCCAGCGAACATACCACCACGTATGACGCGGTGCACTGACCTCTATGCCGGACGTCGTAGAATAACACCAGCGATCGCACCAGCAGTCAGCAAAAGAGTGACAGCGAAAAGCTTCGGAAGCAACAGCAATCGCAAACAGTTTGTGATATGGCCTGCGCGTCGTACCTGCGAATGCGGGGGTACATTTGCCTGCTTGCACGCGTGCTTGTGCGCGGCCCAGTGCATTCGCTGGTGATCCTTGCTGCAGTAGAAGACCTGGCAACAGCGCGAACATCGCCGCAAGCCTGACAGTTCGCCGCAGAACTGACAGTAGTAGAGGTCAGGGTTGTCTTGAAGCTCTGCCATTTCGGTGGTGGATACAAGCGCGGCGATTAGGCTAACCTTCGCTGGGTGCCGATGAGATATCACAGTTCCGCGCGACCATTGCTTCCCGACACACAAGCACGTTGTTGTTTTGAGCGAGATATGCAGAGCGTGCGTCCTCTGGCGGCGCGCGCGCTTTCGGTTTCGACAACCACGGCTCGGTCAGGGGGCTTTGGCTCGATCCCCTCGACACTGACCGTGCGCGACATTCTTAATTATTTTATTAAGCAAACGCAGAGCTGCATAAACTGTCAAGTTACGTCCCGTAGATCAGACGACTCGGGGAAAATATTTGTCATGATCACATTCATAGGTGATGCTGCTTAAAATTTAAAGGTGGTATGAACACGAGAAGCAAGCCTTCACTGCTGCACGGTTTTCACCTTGAGGGAGATTTAGAGGTACAATGTCTGTGTTAAGCCCTCGCCGCGTGACTTTGAAGCATAGTCACCTAGGCCATCAAATAGGCCTCGACCACTGGTCACGTTTTTACCTTGAAGGAGATTTAGAGGTTAAACTTTAGTTTTAAACCATGGTGCTCACCATGTGACTTTGGGACAGTCACGTAGGCCACCAAATGAGGCCGTGACCACTGTGAATTCGGTCAAAATCAAGGTTACATGACTTGGTGGGTGCCATGTGACGAGGTCACAGTGGCCCGTGACCACTGTCAAGGTCACGTGAAGTGACGTCAGCGTGACGTCCCTGGCTCCTGTCTAGGTTACTGTGCGAGATGGAGGAGTATGAACGGCCTGCTACACTACCGCTTCACAACGCGAAGGCATTTCGGAATAAGGCCCTAAGAAGACGGCTTGCCAAAGAGACCAATGAAGAAAGAGCTTGTTTCATGTATGGATTGAACAGACCTCCAATATCCAAACAACACAAATTTATAATACTGATATTAACGATTTATAATAATTTTAATCTGGCAGCAACAATTGCATAGAACAAACAGAAGTGCTGTCCTGTGGCCAAACACTCATGCATAGGAGCACGCCATAACATAGAAAAATATCAGTTTTCTTAAAATGCACAATTTTTTTCTTTAAGGGGCACTCATTATGTTTCATTATATTTTTGAACTCTCCTGTGCACCCTTCAATAAAAAGCAACATACTCTTTTCATTGCGCCCCGCGGCAGCAGCTCTGTGGTTAGGGCACTTGAATGCTGTTCCCAATAATGCGAGATCAAATCCCGGCCATTTTTCAATGGAGGCCAAAAGAATAAGGTGCTCGTATGCTGCGTGATGTCAGTGCACGTTAAAGAACTCCAGAAAGTTCTGGTGAACAACTCCGGATAAGCGCACCCCTTAGTAGAATAGGATTTGGCCACCCTGGTGTAGTAAGTGGCCATCATCTCAGCAATTAATTAACCCCCAGTTCCATCTCTGTGGCTGCGGAGCAACTGGCCATTGCAGTGGAGGTTCCTAAGAAACTCAGCTCTGGACACGCTACCATTGGAAACTGAACTTGGCAACCGTTAATGCTAGAACCTTACCTGGTGAGGCTAGTCTAGCAGCTAGTGCTGTTCAAGAAACTGGTAGGCATTAAACTGGATATTATAGGGCTTAGTGACTGCAGGAAAAATAAAGCATATATTTACTGTGCTAAGGGACGAGCATAATACTATCAGAGGTTTAGAGGAGAGAACTAGGGGTAGGGCTTCAGGTCGTTAACAAGCATATATAGCTGGAAATATAGAGGATTTATACTTTCCACCCTCTCATTAATGCTAATAATTAAGCTTAAATAACAATATTGTTACAACGTTTATTTACACAGATGGTAGGATACGCTGGAGATTAGCACACTACAGCGGACAGACCCAGCTTCCTCGTCCTCTTCTCCATCTTCCTCGCGGGAAGTGCGTGACACTGCCCCCTTCGCAGGCGATGCCCGCCGGGCGAGTCAAGGTTCGTCACGTTGATAGAAGGGCTTCATGTGGGCCACGTGGACTACTTGAGTCTTCCGGGAACGACGTCCTTGGGTGGTCACGCGAGAGACTACAAAGTTTACTGCGCTGAGGCGTTCCAATACAACGAAAGGGCCAGTATAGTGGTGCAACAGTTTCTGGCACAATCCACGCTTACGCAACGGCGTCCAAAGCCACACCAAGTCACCAGGGACATAATTAACATCTTGATGCCGCTTGTCGTAGCGTTGCTTGTAGCGTTCCTGGGAGGCTAGAGTGCGAAGTCTAGCGAGTCGACGAGCTTCTTCAGCCAAAGAGAGAGTTTGCGCTAGTGAAGTTTCAGCAGGGAGTGAGAAAGGCAGAAACGTGTCCAAAGTGCTTCGTGGAGGTCGTGCATAGAGAAGAAAAAACGGACTGTAGCCTGTCGTTTCGTGCTTAGCAGTGTTAAATGCATATGTTATAAACGGAAGGACTTCATCCCAGTTTTTGTGGCGGGAGTCGACATACATTGCGAGCATGTTGCTAAGCGTCCGATTGGTGCGTTCGGTAAGACCGTTTGTTTGTGGGTGGTAAGGAGTTGAATGGCGAAAATGGGATGAGCAGAGGCGAAGAAGTTCTTCTACAACTTCTGCCGTAAACTGTCGGCCACGATCGCTTATTAACACACGAGGAGGCCCATGTCGAAGAATGATGGATCGTAGGAGGAACGCCGAGACATTAGAAGCAGTGGCTGATGGTATAGCAGCAGTTTCACAGTACCGCGTAAGATAGTCTACGCACACTATGACCCAGCGGTTTCCGTTGGAGGAACGGGGAAACGGTCCTAGAAGATCAATTCCCGCCTGTTCGAATGGGGTTCGTGGTGGCATTATAGGCTGAAGATGACCCGGCGGTGAGCAGGTTGGGTGCTTGAAATGCTGGCACTGGAGGCAGCTGGCCACATAACGTCGAGTAGTTTGACGCATCTTCGGCCAATAAAAACGTTCCTTAGTCCTGTGCAATGTTCTTGCGAAACCCAAGTGTCCAGCTGTGGCATCGTCGTGCATTACCCGAAGAACCTGACACCTAAGACTTGTAGGAACTACCAGAAGAAGCCGCGCACCTGCTGACGAGTAGTTCTTCCTGTATAGTACACCGTCACGAATGCAGAATGAGGTCGTAGGGTTGCGTATTAGCAAACCATATCCCGTAGGAGCACTCGAGCAGACGACGTTCTGGCGCGTGATTCCTCTGAGCAGCGCCACCAGGCGACAAATAGTGGATATATAGTCTAAATGAATAAGAACACATTTAAAGACAACCGCTCCCGTTGTTTCGGTGGCGCAATGGATTAACACCACGCATCTCTTCACTGATTCTGCTTAAACATGCGTTCGACTCTTGTGTTGTTTTTTTTTTCTTTTTTTTTTTCAAATTGCCTTCACTGTAATTATATCCTGCCTTCAGTGAGTGTATGTTACCTTTAGGTTACGTTTACAGACACCTTTAAGTAACAATCGGTATGACAACAGTTACACTAAGCAATTACCTTCCCCATAATCATTTCCTGCCTCGGTGAGTGTATGTTACCTTTAGGTTGCGTTCAGAGACATCTTTCAGCAACAATCTCCGTTTACAGTGAGTGTATGTTACCTTTAGGTTGCGTTCAGAGAGATCTTTCAGCAACAATCGCCGTTTTACTCGCTTAAGGCGTCGTTTGCTCCAATGCGCCTACGGGATATGGTTTGGCAATACGCTTCCGGGAACTTGCTGCCTCAAAAAGCGGTGCCAACTCGTTGTCGTGCCGCTGCGCAATCTTGAATTCACCAACGTCAGGGAAACTTGTAGAGATAGCAGCTATATATTCATCCAAGACCTCATTGTCGCAATCAGTAGTTTCAAGTGGCAACCGTGACAAACAGTCAGCATCACAGTGCTTACGACCACTCTTAAAAGACACAGTAAAATTGAATTCTTGAAGGCGCAAAGCCCACCGCGCAAGGCGTCCACAGGGGTCACGAAGGTTTACAAGCCAACATAAGGAATGATGGTCCGTCACAATTTTAAATGCACATCCATAAAGATATGACCTAAACCGTTGCACACCGAATACAACAGCTAAGCATTCCTGTTCAGTTACAGTGTAATTACGCTCAGCCTTGCTCAAAGAACGGCTTGCATACGCAACGACATGTTCATTGCCATTGTGGCGCTGTATGAGCACAGCACCAATTCCAACTGCGCTGGCGTCAGTGTGAAGTTCTGTTGGAGCTGATGGACAGAAGTGGCGTAGTACTGGTCCTGATGTCAAAATAAACTTTAACTGACGAAAGGCGGAGTCACAATCGGCAGTCCACTTGAAAGGCACATCTTTTTGCAGAAGACAAGTAAGGGGATATGCTAGATCAGCAAACTTCGGAACAAAACGCCGAAAATAGGAGCAAAGCCCCAAAAAAACTCCTGAGCTGTTTTAACGATTTCGGCAGTTTAAAACAAGTGACAGCTTCGATCTTTTTCGGATCAGGCCTGATTCCATCCTTGTCTATAAGATGTCCAAGTACCACAGTCTGGCGTTCTCCAAAACGACATTTCTTGGAATTGAGTACCAGACCAGCTTTCTCTATACACTCCAAGACAATCTCTAATCGACTGTTGTGTTCATGAAAAGTTGTCCCGAATATCACTACATCGTCCAAATAACACATACAAATGTGCCACTTCAGCCCGCGCAAAACTGTATCCATGAATCTTTCGAACGTGGCTGGAGCGTTACATAATCCAAACGGCATCACATTAAATTCATACAGCCCGTCTGGAGTGATGAATGCCGTCTTTTCTTTATCTTCCGGGTGCATGGGGATCTGCCAATAGCCTGATCGCAGGTCAACTGAGGAAAAATAGGAGGCGGAATGTAAGCAATCAATGGTGTCGTCAATACGTGGCAGGGGATACACGTCCTTCTTGGTAACAGTATTCAAACGTCGATAATCAACACAAAATCGCCATGTGCCATCTTTCTTTTTGACTAGAATCACAGGGGCAGCCCACGGACTAGACGATTCCTGAATGATGCCCTTATGCAGCATGTCACGAACTTGTTCTTCGATTGTTTGGCGCTCTGATGGGGATACACGATAAGGCTTCTGGCGGATTGGATCAGCAGTTCCTGTATTGATTCGGTGCTGAGTACGGGACATGGGAATCCGTGGTGGCGAGTCCCGAGAGAAATCGAAAGCCGCAGTATGTTTCGCCAGAACTTCCACTAAACTGTGACGGTCACTTGTTGGCAGGGATTTGTTAATCATGGCAAGAAATTTTGTCTCATCTTCTTCTGAGCATGCGGTAGGCTGGGAATTGTCTGTGCTGATCACGGCCACCGATTTAAAAGTGTCTTCGTCAAAGTTGGCAAGTTTTAGACCACGCGGTAATACAACAGGTTCGTTAGAGCAGTTAGTCGTCCACAAAGAAGAATGGCCATCCATGACTGAGATGATGCAGCGGGGAATCAGAATACTTTTCTTCGCGCAGTTGAGGGTGAGTGGTTCAACCACAGCGTCGAACGCATCACTGGCACAGCTGGAACTAACAACTCGTATAAACTGTGCTGACATTGCAGGAATGACTGTCTTCCGAAACCGAAAGCGTGCTAGGATGGGTCCGCGAATTTTCACGCAAAGCAGATTCAATTCGAGTGCTCACAGAAATGTCTCCATTGCGAAAGTCGAGAGTGGCCCCACATTGCTCCAGAAAATCGAGTCCAAGAATTACGTCATGCGTTGATCGAGTAAGTACTGCGAATTCAGTTCGGAATGTGTGGCCGGCGATAACAAGATTCACGGAACAGACTCCAAGTGGGTTAAGCGGTTCGCCACCAACACCACATAATGTTGTCGTACTATCCCAAGCAAACATAATTTTACGACCAAGGCAGTTTTTAAAAGCGAGACTTATAATAGAAATAGTTGCACCTGTGTCCAACAACGCCATAGCACGTACACCGTCCACAAACACTTCAATTCGGTTCTTTAACATTGAAACGGGCAGAGGTATGGGTAAGCTAGAATCATTTGCGACCTCACCTCCATCGGCCGCACTCACTAGTTTCCCGGAGGTGGCGAACGTCGTCGGGGAGAAGGGGATTGTCGTAGGCGCCGAGATGGTGGTGTCAGGCTACGGTCAGAGGCCGGTGATTCGTTTCGGTTCAGCACCATTCTGCGTTCTTGTCGGCTAGCTGTTGATCTGTACTCATTCCGGCCAGGTGTTCTTCTATATGAATCATCATTTTCAGCAGGAAGCCTTGTACGAGAGTTCACCCACTGTTGGCGATACTGCTGGTACGGACGACGGTTGCGGCAAAAGCGGGAAATGTGGCCGATCATCCCACAGGCATGACACACTGGCGGCTCACGTTCATTCGATGAATAAGGTTCGTCGTCGCTTGTATTAAACGTTTCATGCTCTGGATGTGGTCGACGAGGAGGACGAGAGTGCTCGCTGTTGTAGGCATTGATGTTGAGAGGCTGGGTGTTCGGGCGATGAGCAGCAGAGCATCGGGTGTCCGAAGGAGACGTAGCAGAGGGATCATAACAGGTAGAAGATGGGCTGTCAGACGAAGAGGTGCTCCTGTAGACGGGTGTGACGTGGCCCCCAATACCTTGATGCCTCCGAAGCTCTTCGCAGACGATCTGGCGAATTGTATCTGCCAGGCTTGTCGTTTCAGACACATCCACACTAGCGACAGTTGTCACATTAGGCAGCCGACCAAACTTCGGAATGATACGGCGTTGCTTCAAAGATTCAAACGTGCGGCAGTGTCGTCTTACATCAGCGGTGGTATTCAAATCGTCCTTGCAGATAAGAAAGTTGTACACGTCTTGCGCTATTCCTTTCAGGAGATGACCCACTCTGTCTTCCTCAGTCATCCGAACATCAACTATTCTGCACAGCTTGAGGACTTCTTCTATGTAAGTTGTGCAGGTCTCCCCCGGTACTTGCGCTCGTTGAGCCAGAGTCTGTTCGGCGCTTTTTTTTCGAGCATCGGCATCACCAAATCCCGCTCTCATTTCTTCCATGAAGCAATCCCAGGTGGTAAGAGATGCTTCATGATTGTCAAACCATGTTAGCGCAGTTTCTTCAAGAAAGAATACCGCATTCGCCAACTTGGTAGTCGCATCCCAGCGGTTGTATTTGCTCACCCGATTGTAGTGGGTGAGCCAGTCATCCACGTCTTCCCCGGGCTTGCCATAGAAGTGCCGGGGTTCCCGATAAGGCTGTGCGGTGGTCGGATGAGCTGCTGGCGTGTGCTGTGTTGAACCATCTGCTTGCGCCATCTCCGTCCGAAGGGGGGGTAGCCCAGCAATTCTTCTGCTCCGGCGAAGTAGGAGAGGTTCCGTGGTGATCTGCAGCCCGCAAACTCCACCACACTTGTTACAACGTTTATTTACACAGATGGTAGGATACGCTGGAGATTAGCACACTACAGCGGACAGACCCAGCTTCCTCGTCCTCTTCTCCTTATTCCGCCAAACCTCATCTTCCTTCAATAAGGACCGCGGGAAGTGCGTGACAATATAAATTGAAGGCTGTAAAGACCTAATTCTGGTCGTAAAGATCACGCGCAGTCAAAAGCTTCTAAGAAGACATAGAATCAGCAATGGGTAAAGTAAAATCATGGTATACTGTACTTATGGCGACTTCAATGCCAGGTAGGCAAAATGCAGGCTGGAGACCAGGCAGTGGATGAATGTATGGCCCCGCCACGACGATGCAGAAGACAGCTGACTACTGTGCAAGATATGTACCAGTGTTCGAACCCAACCGCCAGCAAGATACGTTTCGGTGGAGGCGAAACGGAGTAGCGTCTATGTGTTCTGCGATGTCAGCGGATGTTAAACAACTCCAGGTAGTCGAAATTTCCATAGTCCTCCACATGGTTACTTAGGGATGTTAAAGCCTAAAACAAAACAAAAACGAGTATGGCATTCGTTCTAGACACAGCAGCGGAGCTAATAGTAGAATCCGCAGAATATGCAATAACTTCAGCATCATGAACGCCTTCCCTTGCAAAGGAAAGAACTGAAAGCTTTGGACAAGGAAAAGTCCAAATGGGGAGGCTCAAAAATGACATACTTTATATTGTAACGTAACACAGAAGGCGCTCTGGCACTCTGGCACCGAAGAACACCAACCATCAGGTCAGCACGAAAGCAGAGCACCGTTTTTGCTTTGTCGTCTTCTCCGAATCGCCCGCTCAAATCTTCGTCGTCCGTGAATGACATGTGTCATTGCCCCCCCCCCCCTTCTTGGCAGCATTGCCTCGATGCTGCAAATGCTTTGATGCGATGAGCTGACAGATAGTAAGCTAGGTTGGTATGGATACCATATAACACAAAACGGGGCACCATCAGTATCAAGAATAGTCAGCGGGGCGATCGTGGTAGGGTTTTATCCGGACGACGTGTACAACATATCAGTGAACTTGCGTCGTCTGGCTTGAGGGATCTTGGGTCGCGGATTCAACTTCGTAAGTAACGTACCGCTGAGGCGGCGCGGAGGACACGGTATGGGCCGAAGTACCGGCGCAGCAATTTTTCAGAGAGCCCACGATGACGATCGAACGGGCATCCAAATCCAGATATAGTCGGCTCGTAGGCAGCGAAGCGCCGTCCCTTGATGTAACGGTCAGCGCTAGTTTCTGTTGTAGATATATGCGCTGCCTTGCCAGCTGCCGCGCTTCTTCCGCACGCTGGGTAAAACTAGCAATGTCTAGGTCACGCTCATGTTCGTCGTCGGTGTATACGGGCAGCATTGTATCCAATGGAGTGGTCCACTCGACGGCCGAAGACAATTAAGCTCGAAGGGTGTGAGCCGCGTCGTCTCCTGAAGTAATTTGATCCCAGGTCTTATGCTCTATATCCACATAGAATGTCGGCCAGAATTCTGTTTAGCCGTTCCACCAAGCCATTAGTTTGCGCGGGTGGTATGCCGTGGCCCGTCTATGGCTAGTGTGTGCAAGGTTCAGTACAGCCTTAGTCAGGCGGGCCGTAAAAGCTGCCCCGCGATCGGTAATAATAACAGCCGGAGCGCCATGACGCGATACGATGTCGTGGACAAAAAAACTCTGCTACTTCGGTGGCAGTTCCATATTTGTGAGCGAAGCGCGGTCTGAGCATATCGGGTCAAGTATAGTCTGTCATGACAACAATCCAACGCTTTCCATTAGTTGACTTCGGAAAAGGACCAAGAAGATCCATCCCCACTTGTTGGAAAAGAGTTTTCGGTGGAGCGATCGGCTGAAGAAATAGCTGGTTTCACGGGTGGATCCTTTCGGCGTTGACAATCACGGCAGGTTTTAGCGTAAGATCGTACTGGAGGTAATAATTTCGACCAATGCTATTTCTCCTGAATTCTTGCAAACGTACGACTAACTCCCAAGTGGCCGGCGGACGGTTCGTCGTGACAAGTCAGCTGCGTATACGTACTACGAGTAAAAATGTCTCTTTTGATCTTTCAAAATTGCACTTGTAGAGAACTCCACTTCGTAAAGCGTATGACTGCAAGCCACGACGAAAAACAAGCGGTACTCTACCACCGCGTCCTTCCAGATAATCGATGAGCGGCGCCAGCTCCGGGTCCTTGTGTTGAAGGTCAGCCATATGGGATTGGGTAATGGCCCCCATAAAGGGAAAATCGGCGCTTTCCACCGCAGTGGAGTCCAATGGCGCGCATGACAAGCAATCATCATGGTGTTTATGTCCCGACTTATAGACAACAGTGACGTCATACTCTTGAAGACGGAGGCTCCAATGAGCTATAGCGGTCTTTAATTAAGGCTTGCCAGCCAGCACAAGGAATGATATGGTCGCTGCCAATAAGGAAGGGTCGTCCATACAAATATGGTCGAAACTTGCTGATGGCCCAGATTACCGCAAGGCACTCCTTCTCCGTTGTCGAATAGTTCGCCTCCGATCGCGAGAGTGTTCGGCATCGCGTAGGCGATAACCCGTTCTACTCCGCCTTGCCACTGAATGAGTACCGCGCCGAGACCAACGTTGCTGGCATCAGTATTATACGTCGGTTGCGGCGTCTTCGTCGAAATGGGTGAGTATTGGGGGTTTGTGTAGGCGGCTTCTATACGCTCCTGGAAGGAACGTTCTTGATCGTCTCCCCACAGGAAGGGTATGTCTTCTCTGGCTATGTGACGTCAGTGGTTCAGCTATCTTAGAAAAATCTTGGAAGCGTCGGTAGTATATGAACAAAGACCTATACAATCGTAGAAGCGCCCTTTTGTCGGTGGGACGTGGAAAATTTGACACTGCGGTAGTCTTCTTGGGACCAGGGAGAACGCAAGCTAGCTGACAACATGGCCGAGAAAGCGTAGTTCCTTGAAAGCAAAGTGGCATTTCTCAGGCTTGATCGTTAGTTGCGCGCCTTTGAGTGAAGCCCGATGCGCAACCGGTCCAAGTGTTACTCGAAAGTAGGCGAGAAAATAACAACATCATCTAAGTACACCAAGCCACGGCCGGTCTCGAGGGAGAGAGCGAGCGCGCGCTCTCCCCCGAGACCGGCCGTGATCAAGCACGGCTGCCACTTCAGACCTGATAAAACCGTGGAACGTGGCCGGTGCACAGCAAAGACCGAACGGAAGCACCTTAAACTCGTATAGGCCGTCGGGCGTCACAAATGCAGTCTTCTCTCGGTCTCTCTGATCCACCTCGATTTGACAGTATCCGCTTTTGAGGTGTAATGAGGAGAAGTACTTGGCGTCGCGTAGTTGGTCGACGGCATCATCAATCCTGGGCAGCGGGTAGACGTCCTTTTTAGTTACGTTATATTTAACTTTCGGTAATCGACACAGAATCTCAAGGTGCCATCTTTCCTTTTGACAAGGACCACTGGCGACGCCCATGGGCTCGTCGAAGGCTGGATCACGTCGCCCGCAAGCATTTCATCCACTTGCGTTCTAATGGCGGCATGTTGAAACCCGGTACAGGCGCTGGCATATCCGGTAACACGTGGTCTCATCGCGGTGATGATGAGGTGCTTGCATGGCGACAGGAGTACGACCGACCTTCCTAGCTGTGGCGAAGCAGTCTGCGAAATCACCCAGAAGAGCCGAGAGAAGATTCCCCTGATCGGGCCTCAAGTCGGGGTTAATTTTAACGGTTTGCAGAGCATGACAAGATGCGGCCTTCTTTAGGGTTCGCTCCGGCGGTGCATAAACGAGGAAGGCAGTAACATCGTGAAGGACGGCTACAGCCGTGTCCTTGGCGAGATGCCGCATCTCCTTAGCAAAATTTGTCAGGAGGACAGTAGCACAACTGTTCTGGAGTTGTACAAGTCCTCGAGCAACGGCTAATTCCTTCTCGAGTAGTAGCGGGAGGTGCCCATCCGCGATGCCCTCGTAATCGTGGAATAAGACATGCTTTACAAGAACCAACACACTATACGTGCCGGAACCCTCACGTCATCGTCGACTATACGCAAAACGTTCAGACCCGGATCCTCATTTTCAATGCGCGCCACGGCTCGTTTCGTCGAAAAGGAAACGAGCTTCTTTCAGGTCAATGACAGCGCCGTTGGTCTGCAGGAAGTCTAGACCAAGGATCAAGTCTTTCGCACTCAGGAAGCACGATAAATTCTCCGACATACACAAACCACGGATGCCGACCCGCGCGCACTTGCCTGCAGGTTCAATCAAGTGACTATATCCGCCGTGCGAATTTTCAGGGCCGGACCAATGTGCCAAACTTTCTTCAATTCTCGGGCGAGACCACGGCTCATTACTGAATAATCGGCACCATGTATCGAGTAAAGCGGTGACATCCACTCCATCAATCGTTATAAATCGGAGGTTATGCCGGATGCTGTCGCTACCTGACGGAAGCGAAATCTCGTGACGATGACGGAGGATCTTCACATTTCCCGACATCAGTGACCCTGCCTCCGAAGGCCGCTGGTATTAGTTTTCCCGGCTAGGGCTGGGAGAGGAGCGGCGTCGGAAAGAGTGGGGACTTTCGAATGGTAGCATCGTCATGGACGTAGACCGACGCTCTTGGTAACCGGACGTGACGGGATACTGTCGCGCTGCAAGGCCGCTTGCAATCTCAGTAGGCCTTTCGGCATTCCGAGGGTAGAGGTCCTCCGAGGCGAAACCCCGCATGTTGACGTGGCGGTACGGGCACGCCCGGTAAAGGTCACATGGCTTCCCCGCAATGATAGCACAGGGGCCGACGGTCCCGGGCCCCATACTTGACTTTTACGGGGTCGCTGGTAGATTGGCGGAGGGGAGTAGCGATCGAGGCTCCATGCGAGGACCCTGCGGCTCCATTGCTGGAGCTGGCATTGATACTATATGGTCCGGCGGGGGAGCCTTACGTAGGACGGACGCGTAGGTGGGCCTCGCGTCGAACGTCTGGTGGGGAACGTCAACAACTTGCTAAGCTGCCATACGCACCTCGTCCCGGACGACTTCAGCCAGTGAATGAAAAGATGTTGTGTTGCAAGGCATCCGGAGCGCTTGCAGTTCCTCCCGCACGACAGAAACGGATGAGATTGTGTAGTGCGTCCATGTCGCTGCCGACATGCACAGGGGGTGCGTCGGACCCAATGATGTTCACGTCACGGTTGTACTGACGGGCCCGGTGTTGCAGCGTTGTCTCCATGGTCACTGCCTCGCTGAGAAACTCCGCCACAGTGCGCGGTGGACTGCGCACCAGTCCAGCGAAAAGTTCTTGTTTAACGCCCCGCATCAGGTGACGCAGCTTCTTCTTCTGGCATTTGTGGGTTTGCAAGCTTAAAAAGGCGTGTCATGTCCCCAAAGAACATATATGCACGCTCTCGTTCTGGCGCTGACTGCGCGAGTGTAGCGCAGCTTCTGCTCGCTCCCGGCGAACGGCGCTAGGAAAAGTGGCTTTCAAATCACGACAGAAGGCTGCCCAGGATGGGAAGGAAGCCTCATGGTTTTCAAACCATGTCCGTGCAGACTCTTCAAGAGCGAAGTACACGTTGTGGAGCTTACGCTCATCAGTCCACCCGTTGTAACGAGCGACCCGCTCGTAGGTCTCAAGCCAGTCCTCGGCGTCCTCGAACATGTCTCCATGAAAAGAGGGGGGTGTTCGCGGCTGATGACACAGGATGTGGGTGGGAAGCCCGCTCTCAGATGTCATTGCAGCAGGTTCTACGGCCGTCTGAGGGTGCGTCGTCCTGGTAGCGGCCGGAAGGGATCCCAATTCAGGGGGCTCTCCACGTAGGCGGCGGCCGAGGCGTTGATGTACGGGGGTAAGCTCCGTAGCGACGGTTGATTATGCAGGACTGGATCGATACCCTGCAATTCCTCCACCAGATTTGTAACGTAACGTTACACAGAAGGCGCTCTGGCACCGAAGAACACCAACAACCAGTCAGGTCAGCACGAAAGCGGAGCACCGTTTTTGCTTCGTCGTCTTCTCCGAATCGCCCGTTCAAATCTTCGTCGTCTATGAATGGCATGTGTCAATATTGTGCTCTAACTCTGGCATTAAGAAGGAAGTGGAAGACACCGGAAAGATGCAATGCAGTGATCATGGGATGGCAAGGTCTCAAATTAGTCTAGATTGAAAAAGGAATGGAATAAACTAGTACAGAAGGCCATCAACAAATTAGCAGTAAAAGAGAAAGAATGGAGGATCTTGTTGCAGAATAGATATTTGGCTTTAACTTAAGAAGACAATCTTAGTGTAGAAATAATAACTTGAGGTATTGTTACTGAGTGCACAGAAGGTGGTAGGTTAGTTAAGATACTGGTAAGATATTCAAGGAGGCAAAAGATCTGATTAAGAAACATCAAAGCATGAAAGCCTTAAACACAATAGACAGGTTAGAACTAGCAGAGCTACAAAAGCTAATTAATAAGAGTAAAGCCTCCAACAGTAAATTTAACATGGAGAGAATTGAGCATGTTTTAAAGAATGGTGGTAAGCAAAAAGCAATTAAGAGGAAACTAGGCATAAGGAAAAATCAAATGTATGCACTTAGTGACAGGGTAGTGTCATTACCAAGATGGGTAAAATTGGTCCTAAACACGCTGCCCGACAGTTATAAAACTTCAGCCTTTATTCCAAAAGCATGTTCTTCAGTCTCCTTTGCAATCAGACTTGTTTTCAATTAAAAGCCTAGTCCCCAGCCAGCAGGCATTCTTCATGATAGTGAATAAAGACTTTGGATGGTTGCCTTCAAGAGCAAGGTGCTGGACAACTTGTCGGCTTCAATCTGCATTTTTTTTTTCTTTTGGGAATGAGAGACTGGTTTTTATTAACCGTTGCGCCTTTTCGCAAGCTCTCTGCAAGCCATCCTGAAGTGGTGCCTGTATAGCGTTTAGGCAGAATTGAGCATGTACCGTTTCTTTTTCGTCATAGAATGGAAGGGTGTGGTATAAGAACAAGACGTTCTGGTTGATATTTATTTGCTTTGCACTGTTTTTAATGTTCTTATTGTTGCTACTATTTTTTCATTTTCCAGCTCCTGGCCACAGAGCAAAACAAGTTTGAGACCCCTGGATAAGATTGTCAAAGCAGCAAAGGAGCTCTACACAGTAGGCGAAGTAATCAGGACGATGAGAATGGCAGTAGGATAGAGCACACATTCCGCCGGTAATGAATCAAGTAAAGAAAGCTTTAGAAACTATGGAAAGGGAAAAGCAGCAGGGGAAGATGAGAGACTGTGGGTATATATAGTGTTAGGAAAACTGGCCATATCATATAAGCAAATGCCTCGTGACCTCAACTGCACCAGAATCTTTAAAAAATACTGTTATCTTCATTTATAAAAAAAAAGTATCAGACTAATCAGCCTACTAATCATTACATACAAGGTATTTAAGGAGGTAATTGCTAATTGAATTGGGGCAGCCTTAGACTTCAATCAACCAAAAGATCAGTTGGGCTTCGCAAAAGCAACTCTATAATGGATCATGTCCACATTATCAACCAGGTGAAAAAAAACTGCTCTGAACATAACCAAAACCCTATATATGTTGTCTCGATCTTTGCCAGCAACCAGCCAATATTAAGCCAGAACAGCTATAGACAAAATCTGGAGAATATTCATTTTTCGTAAGCAAGTAGCAGTAGCATTTCGACCAGTACGAAACACAGGAGTAGCTACATGATAGCATTCATAGCTGACAAAAAAGCATCTGACTTAGTTAAAACCTCAGCAATAATTCAGGCATTGCGAAACTGGGGTGTAGATAAGCCATATGAGAAAATAATGGAAAATATCTACACAGACAGTCATGAAATTACTATAAAAGAAGGGGGTTGACCTAGGAGGCAGGATCCTGCCTGCACTATTCACCACTTGCTTAGAGGAAAAATTCAGATACCTGGCTCGGGAACAGTTATGGATAAGGGTTGATGGAGAATATCTCGGTAATCTACAATTCGCTGATGGCACTGCTTGCCAAGTAACTTCAAGGACGAACTGGGAAGAATGATTTATGATCTAGAGAGGCAAAGCAGAATGTTGGGCCTAAAAAATAACACAAATGTTCAACAGCCTCAAAAAAGAACAGCCCTCTACAATAGGCAGCAAAGCTTAAGTGGAAGAGAACACGCATACTTAGGGCAGGCAGTAGCCGCAGATCGTGACCACAACAAAAGGGAATTGCATAGAAGAAACGGATTGGGATGGTGCACATTTAGCAAGCACCCTCATGAAAGGCAGCTTACTAGCATCCTTAAAAGACAAGTATACAACAGCAGCATCTTACTGTCACGCAATAATGGGGCAGAAACATGAAGGTTAACAAATTCTGCTCAAATTGAAGACAATGAGAGAGTTAGAGAATGGAGAATGGCAGGTGTAACATTAAGAGATAGGAAGTGTGCAGAGTGGGTCAGATAAATAACTCGAGTTAATGAGATTCAATTTTACATCAAGAAGAAATGGGCATGGACAGGGCATGTAGTGCGTGGAGAGGACAACTGATGGTCACTTAGGGTAACAAATTGGATTCTAAGGGAGGAAAAGCGTAGCAAGGAGCGGCAAAGTTAGGCAGATGATATTACGAAGTTTGAAGGTATCCAGTGGAAGCAGCTAGCACAGGACTGGAAAAATCGGAAGTAAGGTGAAACTAAGCTCCTCAATAGGTATAGCCGGGTTGATGATGGCGGCAATGTGTTCAATTTCTTGAATGGTAACCGTAGTTCATTAAAACTTCAGGTGCGGCCTCTGCCACAACAGCCATGAATGTAGATACTGAAATTGATGCTAGTCTGCATAGAAGATGCCCAATTACAGCCTGGAACAGTTTCCAAGTAAAAAATAGGAAACCTGCAATGAGAGGCCCCAAAACCCTTTATTTCAATATTAGCATTAGAAACCTAATATTCAGGAGATTTATTTTGTTGTTTAGTCTGTAAACATTACAACACTGCAAACATAACTTGTAACACTGGTCTGGAACGAAATTTGCATCCAAGTTTTCGGTACATCACATTTTTCCGACGTGGCATTGCAATCACGCTTGCTGACAACTGTGCCATCAGACTATGCAAAACCATGTAAGCCATGGACAAAGAGGAAAATTTTAGGCAAAGTTTTTACAGCCTTTCTAACAAAACCAGTAAGAAATTGGCCATTTTAGATTGATAACTTCACTGCACAAAAAAAAATTGCGATGCTTATCCAGTGTTCCATACTTTTAAGTGTCTGCTAAAATTACTTCAGACAATTAAAAAGGCAAGCTCACAACAGTGGACACTATTACTATTTCTGAGGCAACAAATCGCAACTTCAAACAAAATCAATTGTTTAATAGGAATAACTCGTGTGGTAGCCACTACAGACCTGGAGTTTCATCCAAGTAGGGCAAAAATAAACTCTCTGCCTCTCTGGAATCGTTCATCAGCAAAAGATAGAAAATTCAGTTTATAAATGGAACTTCTTTCCCTACTATCAAATCTATGACTCACTATTTTGAAGGAAGTGCCCGCCGTGGCCCTGGAAGTGGAGTTTCTCCTAATCAACGGTCAGATACTTCGTGCACCGAGCCAGGTCTGCTGCAGAGCCTTGCTTTGGCCGCCTGTTGGTGGCGTTAACCCCGTAAAACCGATGAACAAGGTTAACATAAAGTCCGAAAGTGGCCTTCAGCCTGGCATGATAGTTTTTAATGTGACCCTGTTATCGTACAGAGAAGAGTTTTGTGCAGTGGCTGTGAAACCAGCCTTGCCAACTGAAGGCTTATGGCGGCTAGACATGCAGGCACCTGCGCGTCGCTAGCGTGGGTACACCCTACTTTTAGGTTACACAGAAGCTCATCTGTTGGCATGTTTTATATGTCACATTATTGATACATCCCTCTATCCCACAATAGACTGATATATCTTAAATATTGACTGTCTGTAAATGTTTGTTTCGGTGAGAGCAGTTTGTCAGTACACAGATAAGTGCTCTTATGACCAATAGCACTGTACACTGCAAACTCTCCTGAACCACTTTCACTGTTTCGGTTGCTGAGAAAGCATGTGACTACACAGCCTCCAGCCCATGCAAGACTAGAAAAGGAAAGATGAGGGGATAAATAGCTTTACTGTGAGCTCTACCATCCATTCAAGCAATGGCAGCTTCTGGAGAAGGCATACCCAGATACGAGGGGGTATCCAAAAGCTTTGATTATGTCGAATATGTCATATAGGTATTTACACAAAACATTGCGCATAATCAGTGTCATTGCCATGCATACTTGAGCAAATATCAGGTCTTTCTCTGAAGTAGTTTTTTTTCCACAGGCTGCAAAAATACCAACCTTCCTGATGAACAAACTGAAGTCCGCAGTGTTATAAACTTCCTCCATTTGACGACAACACTCCAAAGGGGAGGAAAGTCCATCATATGACACTGTGGAGAGACTGAAGGGGAAGTTTAAAAGCTGTCATATGTTCCCAACAGACTAACCATGGGCAGGTAGACCCTCAATCAAGGATGATCTTACCAGGGTGAAGTGGAGGCCATTAGTGCAATGGTGGAGATTAGGCTAAGTTACGGAACTGTGTAGAGGATTATTCACGAGGAACTGCACATGAATAAGGTGTTTGCACGCTGGGTACCTCGCTTGTCAGCACCTTTTCGAAAGCAAAATTGTCAACATTTCCCAAAAGATGTAGACTCTGTTGGAGTAGAAGGAAAACTTTTACGCAGGTCTAATCACTATGAACAAGTGTTGGGTATACCTCTACGATCAGGAGACCAAAGAAATGAGCAAGGAGAAAAAATATATATCCATCATCAAAGTCATGGCATGATCAGCAAAGGCGTCAGTCTCCTGGCTGGCAATTCACTCCTCCACAACAGCCAAGCATACGCTGTTGGCACCCACCAGTTAGGGTATAACTTTTGTAGAATCCACCTTATTCGCCTAAACTTGTCACGCGACTAGTTTCTCTTCCTCGAGATGAAGAAGCTACTTTGTGATCGGCGATTTAAAAACAGAGAGGATGTCATTTTCAAAGTGGAACAGTGTTTTCCGACAAAGCGGTCGACTTCTAGAAAGAGGGTTCGAACTATGTGAATAAATGTTCGCGAAAATGTTACTCTGCAGGGAGACTACATGAGAACTATGACTACTGCAAGTGATTTTTGTATGCTTTTTATTTCGTGATGATAAAACTTTTGGATACCCCCTCATAGGCCACGATGCAAGCCAATGTTTCCCCCCCCGTCCTTCCGTTGACAGATACACTAGGCAGATGGCAAACGTGCAGCAACTGCACCTGCCTACACGGCGAAGAGCCACAATTCTAGAACACAACTCTAGAACCCAATAAAAAAAGACAACACCAAGCAAGTTGTGTCAGCGCATCATCTCAAGCAGCACAACGCTTTTTGTCACATTAAAAAAAAAATTCAGCTGCTTTCAACGCTGTCACAATCAAGAGCATGCATCACGTTGAGTAGAGATGCCTGCCCTCTTCTGACAAGTCTCTGCCAGTTCAACATGGCTGTCACACACACACACACTAGTGTCAATCTGTTCAGCACGACACTCGTCCACTGCCCGCGGTTGTCTTCAGGTCCGCCCGGCCATCTTGCGCAACTTAGCAGTGTAGGTCATCATCAGCGTGCTAACGCTCTCCAGTCGGCTGCTCTTGAACTTCTCGTATGGGGCCTGCAAAGGGACAATACCTGCTCACAAACCAATGGACAGACATTATTGCGTGCTATTTTACTAATCACATGGTTGTTATATTAAATCTGAGCAGACAGCACTAAAGGTGTGCACGGGCCGAAATTTTGAGCCCGAGTCCAGCCCAGGTCCGATCATACAGTCCCGAGCCCAGCCCATCATGCTATAATCACAGTTGAAGCGATGATACAGAAGCAAATAATTTCCGGGTGAAAACTTCATCCAAGATCTTAAAATAGAGAGTTCTCAGGGTTAAAATGCCAAATTTGGTGAACATGTAGAGGCAAAGCATATACAATCGAACTCTGATATATCGAATTTTGGTTATATTGAACTCGCAGAATATCCCCTTGAAAATACCGTGTACAAGTATAGGAAAACCGCGTCATACAGTCGAACCCGGTTATATCGAACCCAGATATATCGAATTTTGGTTATATCGAACACACGGAATATCCCCTTGAAAATCCCACGTAAAAGTATAGGAAAGCCGCGTCATATATCGAACTCAATTTCACAGGTCGTTCGACATATCGAATTCCGCACCACGCGCTGGAAAGTGTGCCTTCCCCAAAGACGATCGCATCACCCTTGGCCGTTTGCCGCGTCACATTTTCAAGCCACGCACGGAAGGAATGAGAGGGGACAGTTCGGCGACGGCTGGTCTGGGCAGCGCCGCGCCCATTCCCCAAAGGCGTGCATCTGCAGTTACCGTTTCCCGCGCGCCAACACATGACGTTTGCAAGCCATGTGCGTAGGTGTGCCCTTCCTTTTGCCGAGCTATCTCTTTCAGCACGCGCTACGCATGCGCCAAGCCAGCTCAGCCGTTTTCAGACAGGCGTCGGACGCTTTCTCCAGCGTGTGTTGCGAACCCTCTGCGCGCGGTGGCTATGGCGCCTGCGGACGTTAAAAAGCAGCAGCTCTCTCTTCTTTTGCGAGTCATCCTTTCTTATCGTTGTGCTGTTCGGACGTTAAGAAGTGGCAGTTTTTTTTGTTTTGGCGGGAGTCGTTTATCTTTGCATGTATGAATCAACGAAAGCACGCAGTCAGCTGCTGCGATCATGACGCCCGCCTCAAGCGCGGCGTGATAAATTGAACCAGGCTTGTGCAATTAAGCCATCACGGACACTCTGCCAAGTTTGCTTCCCTCCACCGCAGGAGCGATCAAAAAATAAACACGTCCGACGTTATCGCTGCGCAGCATCTTGGCATGCTGCCAAGAAATGAGCTGTGGATAAGACGACCGAAACTAAGTGACGAGAGCCATCGACATGCAAGCGAAAACTCTCGCGATTTCTGCCGCGGTGACACAAACCTCGTTTTGAGCTGCTGCGGTGGCTCGAGCGGTGAGAGGGAAGCAGTTCCAACAAGTTCGAAATTTTTCGCTGTCGCTGCCGCTCGTCGCCGAGATCGCTCAATAGCTTGCATGTGAGCGAGCTGGCCTTAACGCTTTTTTTTTTTTTTTCAAATTCTCGGGTGCAAAAGTGGAGGGTGGGTTCATATGGGAGTGGGTTGATTATGCAACAAATATGGCATCGTTTTTTTCGCATCGTAAGTGCCGTCACGAGCAGATTTCTGTATATCGAATTATCGATACTATATCGAACTATTTCGCGATCCCCTTCGAGTACGATATATCCGGGTTCGACTACATAAAATTAAGGTATTGTGCAAAAACAAACTAGTATGTATTGAAATGAGGCATTCCTGGATAATGAACCCAGTAGCGCTGAAGTTTCTTTTGGTACTACAACTTGTGGCTGGAGTGACTAACACTTTCTTTAATAGGAAGCCAAGTTTTCGGTAGGCAGCTTGTTTGCTTCCCCAAAAGGGCGCTAGCTCTAAACCTAAACAAGGTTGATTTTGTGCCTAAATACTGAGCTCGCATAGCTCACTGTGTGCCTTTCAAGCGAACTTTTCGCAATAAGAGAAACAAGAGGGAACCTTTGGAACTTTGAGCTATGTTCCGCTTCAAACGAGGCCACGTCAAGGCAATAGTAAGCCACAACAGATATTTGATAGGTGACAGCGTAGCATGAATCTTAAAATGTATACCTAAACATCAGTGCTGGTGTTACCCAAGTGGAGATATAAAACTCGAAACTAAATAGCCCACATGCGGCCCTTTTGCTCTTTCATTGGCGGCTGCCAAAGATCCGTTCGCGGCGAGGAAAGACTGGTCGATGCCGGGAGAGAACTCTGAAGCTCTTGCATGGTGAAGGCGTCCTAAAATACTGTGCATTGTAGACATGTATCGCACTATGACCGCATACGCGCTTTCGCAAAAGTTGCACGTATTCATGACCGGGGTGTGCAGCCCGACACAGCACAGGTCAGTAGTGTGCAAGGTGGCATCCTATAACACATCTCTCCAAATTTATTTAGGTTTTTTTAATTTGAATGGCCAACTGTACCTAGTGAGACATGTTCTACAGGACTGATCTTACAAAACCAAATTTCACTGCTTCAAATCCCCCCCCACACACAATTAGCTTTAAGACTCATGTCCCATCTTAAGACTCACGAGTAAACACAGCATGTTCCTCCACCCCAAACCTATCGCCCACTTTAGTCACAGCTGTTCAGCTTGCCTTGTGGGCACTCTTGGGTGCATCCAGCAGAAGGGCAGCCATGCGCTGCATGGTGGGCTGGAGGTCCTGCTCAGAGTACCGGCCATAGTGGGTTAGCAGGGCACCCCACCTGCAAGTGCGGAAGAAACACTGTGGGACGCTCGCTCCTAGGCAGAGGGCGCCAGGGACACCTCAACGAAATGGCCAGGAGTCTTCTCAGCCTGGACAAGCTCAGCCACTCTAAATTTAAGGTGTCCCGTCCCAAACACACACAGTCTTGAGTTCTAATGACGAAGTTTGTGCACACACTGTCTCCAAGTAAAATACCACGACTACTATGTTCAATATCCCCGACTTCTCCAGGTTCTCCAGAGCCTTGAAATAAGTGGAGCAAAAACACCAAGGTACAAACGAGCGCTAACAATTAAAATATATGAACAATGCAACAATGCTGGTTTATGGTTTGCTTGTAACTCAGGGGATGAACTGCAAAGAATGATTGATGACCTAGACAAGAATAGCAGAAAGGTAGGCCTGAAAATCAATATGCAGAACACTAAGGTAACACAGTCGAACCCGGTTATAGTATAGGAAAGCCGCGTCATATATCGAACTCAATTTCACCGGTCTTCGATATATCATTTGCCGCATGACGTTTTCAAGCCACGCGCAGAGGGAGGGAGGAAGGGAACAGTTCGGCGACGGCTGGTCTGGGCAGCGCCCATCTGCAGTTATCCTTTCCCGCGCGCCAGTACACCACGTTTGTAAGACATGTGCGTGGGTGTGCCCATTCTTTTGCCGAGCTATCTCTTTCCTTCAGCACGAGCTTACGCATGCGTCAAGCCAGCTCAGCCTGTTTTCAGACAGACATCGGACGCTTTCTCCAGCGCGTGTTGCGAACACTCTGCGCACGGTGGCTGACGTGGCTATGGCGCCTGCGAACGTTAAGAAGCGGCAGATCTCTCCCTCTCTGTGTATGTTTTTTTTTGAGAGAGTCATCCATTCTTATCGCTGTGCTGTACGCAGGGCGTAGCGTAAGATATGGCCGGCTGCGGACGTTAAAAAGCAGCAGGGTTTCCTTTTTCTTTTTTTTAGAGGGGGGGGCGAGTCATTTATCTTTGCACTCATGAATCAACGAAAGCATGTAGTCAGCTGCGATCATGACGCCCGCCCCAAGCGCGGTGTGATAAATGGAACCAGGCTTGTGCAATCAAGCCATCACGAGCCTTGACGTTATCGCTGCGCAGAATCTTGGCACGCTGCCAAGAAATGAGCTGTGGAAGAGACGACCGAAACTGCGCGCGCCTTCGACATGCAGCGAAAACGCTCGCAATTTCTGCCGCCGCGACACAGAAACCTTGTTCCGAGCTGCCGCGGTGGCTCGAGCGGCCAGAGGGACACAGTTCCAACAAGTTGGAAATTTTTTGCTTTGTCGCAGCCGCTCGTGGCCGAGATCGCTCAATCGCTTGCATGTGAGCGAGCTGGCCTTAAGGGGGGACACTGGTCTTAAAACTATTTTCCTTATTTACCAATCAAAATTGATGCAACTTGGTGGGTTTGTGTAGTTTTTTGTGCAGATTCCAAAACTGCAATTATTTCTTTTGTGATCCAATTATTTCACAAGATAATTACATCAATTAGTCTAATTCTTACAAGAACAAATAGAAAATGACCAATGAATAAAAACTTCAAATGAACACATTGCTGGACACTGAAAAGAATGATGAACGCAATGTTGCAAGCAGTTTTTTGATTAAGCAATTATTTCTTGTTTTATTGCATAACAAAGTTCAAAGGTCAAAATACAGCATATAATGGTCACAAAAAAAAAAAGCCACTTTAAAAATTTTGAACAAGAAATTAAAAAATCTACTTGCAACATTGTGTGCTCCACATATTTGGCTTCATGCTGCAAAAAAAAAATTATTACTCTATCTGCAATAGGTGCCGAGATATTAAGGCCGCAAAACTGCAAGTGGTCGACAATGCATGTTTTGAGAAAAGAGCAAAAAAGAAACAGGGGATTATTTAACAGACATTCACTGGTGTAATGCACACATTTACAATTTAAAATGGCCAGAAACCTCCAGGAATGTAGTCTCTTTGCTTTCCAATGTCCCAGTGTCGCCTCTTTCATTTTGATTTGCAGTTGCAGCACATTCATTTGTCACTTTTTCGGCTGCGCGAGTCACATGCAGGCAGCGGCTTTTTCTTTTTTTTTACGTACGTGGTTTTGCTATGTCTTCGCATCAAGACCGCGGTGAGGAACGTTTATTGCGAAAAAGAAATGTAATTTGGAGCTGTTTGCTGCTTCCCAGTGCTCTGCATTGCACTGGAAGCAAGTGCATTCACTAAGGACTATGAACGAGGTCCGATCGGCGCAAACGCGCGGCGAGCTCTACGAAGACGACATGTCCCGCAGTTTACGCATTGGAGAATAAGTTTGACGGCGATTTCTTATCCCCGTTCACTTTTTTTAAATGCCAATATTGCCGCCGTATGTTTTACGCTTCGTCAATCTCGGTAAACTGTTTAGATCTGACGATCATGATATCGCCTCGCCAAGCGGACAGCCCGCCGCGCTGCCGACATAGTCACGAAAACAATCCGTCTACCGCTTCGTTGCCAGAGTTGGCGAGAGTTAAAGCTTTTTCTGTTTTGAGCTTATCTTTCTCCTCATCTGCAGCATGCGATATCACTGTCGCGGCGGGTGCCAGCGCTGGCAGTAGCAGTCTCCCGTGCCGGGGAACACGCTAGGCCTACTTCAGGCTCGTACACACGATCGTTCGGCGCACGACTTTCGTCGGCCTGAGCGCGCAGAGCCGGGGCAGGGCATCACTTGAGATGATTACTCAACTATTTTTTTCACTTTTTTCACAAATTCTTGCCGTGAACGCACCTCGCGGTTCGGAACCAAGCGCGGCCGGCGGCGTCACGTTTCCGCCGTCTCCCCGCGGCTCGGGCGCGCCGAGCAGACGCCGTCAGCCAGCTCCACCAATGCGGTGACGACTTATCGTCACGTGCACCCCGAATGGAATTGCAAATTCCGCGTTTTCTTTTTTGCTATTTTTTATGCGACCAATGGGCGAATGTAAACAGCAGAGGCGGCAATTTGAAGACTGAGACAAAGACTGCTCTTTGGAATGAGACCAAGATGGCTACGGTGCCGCGCACAAAATGGGAGTTACGCCTCGCGGAAAATGGTTGTTTCTTGGGTCGTTTTCGGCCCAAATTTGGGCAACATCGATTATATAAATTGGCATTGTGACTAAAATACAGACCCTAGAGATGAAAAACTTAGCAGATAGGTAGATAAAGAGCTACTGATTTCGCAAATCACATTTTCTAAAAAGTGATTTTGAGATTTTTTGGTCCGAAAGACCCTTCACGGGTCTTTCGGACCCTTCACGGGTGGGTTCAGTGAAGGGTGGGTTCATTATGAGAGTGGGTTGATTACGCGACAAATACAGTATCGTTTTTTCGCATCGTAAGTTCCGTCACAAGCCGATTTCTGTATATCGAACTATTTCGAGATCCCCTTAGAGTTAGATATATCCGGGTTCGACTGTATCAACAGCCTCTGGAAGGAACAGCAGTTTACGTTAGGTAGCAAAGCACTAGAAGTACTGGCAAGTATGTCTACTTAGGACAGGTAGTATTTGCAGATCTGGATCATGAAAGGGAAATAACGAGAATAAGATTGGGATGGTGTGCATTTGGCAAGTACTCTCAGACTATGACTAGCAGCTTACCGGTATCGCTCAAGAAGAAAGTATACAGCAGTTGCATCTTACCTGTACTCACCTATGGGGCTGAACCATGGAGGCTAATATTGAAAAGGGTTCTAAAGTTGTGGACAATGCAGCGAGCAATGGAATGGAATGTGGTAGGTGTAACGCTAAGAGATAGGAAGCGTGCAGAGTGGATCAGAGAAATAAGAGTTACTGACATTCTAGTAGAAATCATTTGGGGCAGCAGAAGGTTAGGTGGGTAGATGAGGCTAATGGCACATTCGGTTGGGGGGGACGAGAGCAGAGGCGATGAGCATTGGCACAGCAGTACAAGAGCACATTGAGTGAGGGTGTAACTGTCCTCCCATGGGAACGCTCTCTGCGTGTTGAGAGCAGTGCGCCACGACCACGTGACCGCACTTCTCAGCATTTTCCACCTGCCCACAGTGGCAGAGTTGCAACCTGAGGAGAGGCCAACGCTCCGTGAAGAACTGCTTGTTTTGTATGCCTTTGTTCTCACAGCGCGGCGATTTCCCTCCTTCGACCCTTTCGACGTCAGCAGCGACTCTCAAACATGCATACAGCACTTGAGCAATGCTTTCCGCTTCTGACGCAAATTCTCTTGATTCCAAAGAGCTCGCTGAGCGCAGACGCTTTGCAGCCACCATTTTGAGCGTCGCCGCCTCAAGGGCTTTATGCCATGCGACTTCCTCTGCACTCGCTTAGACGAGAGAGTAGCTGGGAGTGCATTAGACTGCTCTCAGCGGAGGAAAAACCCTCCTCCTCTACCATTGGAAGCCAATGATTGTACTCCTGTTCTCCCACTGGATGGCGCCCACTTGTCAGAGCACTTTCGAAGTGCTCTCGAGTGCACCTGCGCTCCCACTCGAATTTCCCATAAGAAGTTACCAGGGGTCAAGTGGATGTAGCTAGCACAGGGCTGAGTTATATGGAGCAATATTGGAGAGGCCTTCGCCTTGCAGTGAGTATAGTCTGGCTGATGACAGCATTGCAAATGTATCCGCTAGCGGACATAGTAATCTGTGCTCCTTGCATACTTCCCCGCTGCAGCGACATCACTGCCACAGTTAGGTTGACAGTTCTTTCTGGCTTCCTGCAGATTACAGCTTAGCATAAAAACTGCCCGTGGGAGGGGAGAGAAAGAGAGCGTACCAAGAAAATGGCTCCTGACAAAGTGGGCCAGTAAGTAATTGTGGCACCGCACGCCCACCTGTTCTCCTTTCCCAGCAGGCTGAGGGAGAGGCAGAGGGCAGCGGCAGCCTGCTCCGAGGGCCGCACCCATGACATGGAGTAGTCCAGCAGGCTCAGCTCCAGCGCGTACTTGGCCACGCAGTGCTCAATCACGTCCGCCTGCAGGTTGGCGCCACTTCCAAGGTAAACAGCTCCACAAAACTTTACCAAAAGGTGGGACACAACCACTGGAAAACGTCAGGGGAGTTGTGGGAATAGGAACCTTTTGGGTGCAAATTGAATTGGAATGACAAAAGGCACTGCAAACAAATTTTGTTTTCAGCCATCACCAGCGTACCACAACTCCTACCACGCATTGAATAAGGAAGCAGGCATCATCACTTGTCAGTAGTACCAATAAACGCTTCTGTTTTTTTGCCAAGAGGTCCGGTGACTGGCAATTTTTGTGATCTAGCTTTTCTCAGCCACAAAACCAAAGTTTTCTCAACATCAGGAAAAGCAGAATCCCTCAAGCAGCACCTCTTCATTTTGGATGCGGCCCCACCTTTCAGCATCTCCCGAGTATTCCATATGCCAGACTTGTCAAGAGCAAGTACCACGCACGCGCTAGAGCGCTCTTGTGGTTCCATTTTCTATGGAATGAATGAGGTCCAACTTTTCCTTAACAGTCAGTATACGATATTTAGGTCGACTAGGCCTTGGCATAGTGCCCACTGTTCGCGCACACACACTGACGCTTTGCACAGAACCACCTCCAAACAAGTCACCCTCCAAAAAACATGTTGCCAAATCTTAACAGCACAGCACACGCAGTGAGAGGTCGGCGTGAGCAGTCACATGGGTATAGGCTGGTAGGCGGTAGCCATAGTGCTAATACACTGAGGTGATAGGGTTTACGGCATGATGATGGTGGTTACTGAAATAGGACTGGCCATTACCCAGCGATGCGCTCGCGTCAGCGTTTTGGTTCACAGGCAAGGGTGCAGAATCAGCGATGCTTCTCAGGCTTCCTACTGACACGAACATCGTTGCACTCATCGGAACATGGCCACAATGTCTTATAGTTGGCTGTGCCGACGGTCTGTACTTTGATGATGCTTTTCGGAAAAGCGGAGAATGTTTAAAGTCACAGAACGGTGGAAGCAAAGCTGCTACAGCAAACACATTAAGCGGTAGGCATTTCACGAGCCACTATGTCCTAAGCAGTCAGCCAATACATGTGTTTCAATCGTGCCTAGGCTGCAGAATTCTCACAACTACGCTTTAACCGCAACTACTTGGTATGTGGGTACGTATTAACGAGGTTTTACTGTAATATATTCCTCTTCGCCTTGCGGCATGACTGAGCGCTGGCAAGACAGAATATCGCCCTGCATGGATAACATTAATTGCTGCGAGTCAGCTGCAATTCACTGCAGAATATTGTGCCATTTTTCCTGACATTGCAATAATTTTCATACCTGCCAACCGGAAAATTTTAAAATTCGTAAACCCTTCGCGACCAAGGAGGTGGGGGACTTTTTCCTTCGTTTCTAAGAATTTACCTTCTTTAGCAACAAGCTTGCTCACTCACCCACAAGCGAAATCAGTGTCTTTTAGAGTATTGAGCAAAAACTATTGTGTCACGATTTATTTTTGCAATACTTTTACGGTTGCTACTTTACCTACTGATAACTGACATTTAGCAGGATGTGTCGAACTAAAAACGCCGTGAAATGGCATTCTGCACGAATCGCACCGAGGTCACTATCGCTGCGTACAAAACCTGTCAGGCTTGGCTGGCTGTCCATGGCTCACATGTATCCTTCGTGCCTTTTCGAAGCGACGCGGAGCTTGATGTCGGACTTGGCACCATGTAAAATGTTAACGTCACAGGCACACATGGTGCAAAATCCGAACCTCTCTCCTTTCTTAGACTGCACGAAGCATGAAAATTCTGACGTGTACAACTTCAAAAATACAGTTGAATCCCGCCACAACGAATACCGCCACAACGAAATTTCCGCGACAACGAATAATTTTTTATTCCCCGCGAGTATCCTATAAGAATTAATGGCCTAAATTTCTCTGCACAACGAACCATTTTTGCAGAGCGTTTCCGCTTCAACGAAATTTTCGCGTTCAAAATCGAAACCGAAACTAGTTTTATTGGCGAGAAGTCCAAGTCAAATCCAAAGCCACATTAAGCATGAAATCACGTGATTGCAGTTCCGCCATTTTGGCTTTGTGTCGTGGTCGCGTTCTTCACTCGCTGCCTTTCTCTTCGACAACGACGAGTTTTCATCCGCAGGACACGATGGCAACGCAAGTGAAAAAACGCAAAACTCTTTCCCTTGAGCAAAAAGCTCAAATAATCGCCCAAGCAGAAAGCGGAAGGAAGAAAGCGGCAATTGCTGAAGACTTCGGAATTCCTGCAAGTTCGCTGTCAACGATTCTAGGCAATAAGGACAGCGTGAGAATGGCACTTGCTTCAGGCACATCCTCGAAGCACAAAAAGGTGACGCGGCCCCTCCATGAAGAGTTGGACAAAGCAGTGCATGCGTGGTTTGTGGAAGCACGAGCCAGCAACGTCCCCCTGTCCGGAAGCATCGTCCAGCAGAAAGCCTTGAACTATGCATGCCTACTTGGCATTGATGATTTTAAAGCCAGCATTGGCTGGCTAAACCGTTTCAAGGCCCGCCATAACATCGTTGGAAAAGTGTTGTGCGGCGAGTCAATGTCAGCAGACGTGGACGGAGCAGCTGCTTGGAAGGCGAGTAACATGGCCGGAATTTTAAGCAACTTCGCGCCTGCAGACATTTACAACGCCGACGAGACCGGGCTATTCTACGAGATGTTGCCGGCTAGGACGCTCGACTTCAAGGGGCAGCGCTGTCACGGCGGCAAACACAGCAAAAAACGCATCACAGTACTGCTTTGCACAAACATGGATGGCTCGGACAAGCGTCCGCCGTTAGTCATAGGCAAAAGTGCCAAGCCGCGCTGTTTTAAGGGAACTCGTAGCCTACCTGTGCAGTACAAGGCGAACAACAAGTCATGGATGACCCGCGCTATTTTCACCGAGTGGATGATGGCATTCGACCGCGACATGAAGCGGCAGGGCCGTAAAGTTTGCTTGCTTTTGGACAATTGTTCAGCGCATCACTCCGACGAAGTCAAGCTCACTAACACGGAGCTGAGGTTTTTCCCTCCCAATTGCACGTCTGTCTTACAGCCTCTCGATCAGGGCGTGATTCTTAGCCTGAAGCACGCTTACCGCGGGAGGTTAATTCAGCGGCTGCTTTTTAACACTGAAACCGGCCGAGACACGAAGGTGGACTTGTACGTGGCACTGCAGATTATGTCTGCTGCCTGGAGCACACTGGGGCGCTCAGTAATTGTGAACTGTTTCAGGCACGCCGGATTTGCCGAAGGTCGACCCGTACACTCTGCTGGCCTAACACCAGGCGTTACAGACGACGACGAAGAGGCGTCACCAGCTCCGGGGATCGCGGCCGCCTGGAAAACGCTGGGAGAAATAGGAACCGTGCCGCCTAATCTCGAGCTCGACGAATACATCGGCGCTGACGCTTGTGTTGTTGTTCACGAAGATGTGAGTGATGAGCAGATCATAAAAGCTGCCCGGAATGATAAGGACTCTTCCGATGAAGAAGACGACGACGTACAGGAAGCGCCGGCTGCGGCAACCGCCGTACAGGTGATGGACGCTTTTGATGTCATCAGGAATTTCGTTGCTGTCCGAGACGACGATGTTGCAATGGGTTTGCTGACCGAGTGCGAAAATCGCGTGACGGCGTTGCTCGCCGTGAAGCGTAAGCAAACCAAGCTTACAGATTTTTGGCATTAAACGCCTTTGCTGCTGCTTGGGCAATTCTTTCTGCGTTTCACGTCAAATTTTTGCGATAACGAAGTTCCGCGAGAACGAATTTTTTTTCGTGCACCGTGAATTTCGTTATAGCGGGATTCAACTGTACTTGGAAGTATTGTCGCGGCTTTGAGCCCGCCTTTGCACCGCGACACCGCTACTGCTAAAAACACTATAGTCGCACTGCGTCGGATGTGGCCGCAGATCAAACAAAAACAGAGGCCAACAACCAAGTCGTCCAAACACATGAACAAAGGTTTGCAAAGGCCGCAGGCAGTATTGAGTTTTGGATATGGATTTATGTCTACCCGAGTAGACAACAGAAGCCACTACAACATTTGCAGCTGCTGATATCACGAATATGTGTTGCCCTCTCGTGGCTGCGGAAGGTACTATAATAGTGTTAATAAAACATTTTCCATAAAATTTCATGCAAGATTCGTAAAATCGTAAGACTGATCAAAATTCGTACATTTTACGAAAAATTCGGAAGAGTTGGCAGGTATGAATATTTTTGATGGTTTTCTCGACATTTCACCTATTTTATTCCTGTGCACAAAATTTCCCTGACAATTCCCGGTTGCTAGGCAGATTTAGAGAGATCGTACTAAATGACATGCTGCTATAGGCATTGCAGGCTGTCTGATATGCTATTGTTCCCACAAGAGAGCGTCAAAGTCCCGAAAGCTAAACCACTCAACCGGACCAATGGTCTGTCAACAGGAGCCTGAAATCAATGCGCGTTCAATGTGCACCGGTAATGTGTCTTCCAAAGCAACAATTGTCCTCCCACCTGGGCAGCCTTAGAGTTTCGTCGCAGAAAGTGCAGGGGCAGGGGCCGGCCCATGGACCAGTCAAGGACGCGCAGGATCTGCTGCTCCATGCGCAGAACCTCGCGCCCCTGGTACGCGCCGTCCGTCACGTACACCACATCACCCAGTGTGGGGGCCATCATCTCTTCAAACTTGCTGGCCGTGAAGAGGGCCGACACGCCCACCAGTTGCAACTTCGAACGGCTCACACTCTGAGCCTGCATAGAACAGTTTGCAAGGCTAGTCTCAGTTGCGCAATCCTGTCTTGCTGAAGGCCTACACTGTGAAGTGAATTGTTAGAGTAAAACAAATTGTGAGAGCTAGAAGTTTTTTGCATTCTTACCTATGTCTAATCAGGCTGAGGAAGCTGTAATTATGCCAATATTTGTTCAGACTCATGTTCCTTGCTTTAGCTCAGTGTGCATTTAGTGGTAAATGAGATCAATAGAAAAATGACTAAATATGTCACCGACCATTCTCTTTGCAGAAACGATATTCCTAGCCCAAGTAAATGTATCCTATACAAAAGCGAAGCAGCCAGACAAGCTGCGACAAGCCTTCATCTAAGTAGGCCTTGCAACAACAGCTTTCCAGCATGCCATCAGCCCCACACTGAAACCAGGCATGCCAGACCAAGAAGTGTCCGTGATCACTGCCCACATTTTCCTACCGACAGTTGTATGAGCAGACATTGCAGTGCACACCTGCAGGAAGCGGTCGACCAAAGAGACCGTGAGGAAGAGGGTCTCTGGGAGCAGCTGGAAGCGCGAGTGCACCTGCATCAGCCAGTTGACCAGGATGGAGCGCATCTCTGGAGTCACCGACGGCTGTAGGCGCAGAAACTTTGGCTGCACAGGCCATCGAACCTGCACACCAGTGCACCACACACATCGTCACTGCCTCAAGGCAAAGCGAACGCAAGCATCAGAAGCATGTATGAGAGGAACACCATAGGTGAAAACCTTCAGCCGGCATCTATTCAAGGACACAGGCAAAAAAACAGTGCAACACACTTCTCCCACAAACTAGCAAACACAAGCAAACTGCAGAATACTGCTCGCCACAGAGAGGCAATGAAGGGCGCACCTCAAGCGAGGCCATGTAGTCAAAGATGTCCTGGGCGTACTCTGAGCACAGCTGGGGCTCATGGCCATCCTCGGCATCAATGTTGGGCAGCCCGGGTGGCAGGAGGGAAGCAGAGTAAGAGTGTTCAACGGTAGGCTTCTCCTGGGGCTCCTCGTTGATTGTGGTCTTCTGGAGGCTCTTGGAGAGAGAGGCCACGTCGTCTGTCTTGCAAGGCACCTGGAGGATGACCGAATTGTGGGTGAAGCAGCCACAGCTGCTGAAACTCTGCAAGGAAGACCAGCTTAAACAGCAAAGTGAATGGGAAAGTAGTGCAGGACTTGAACAGGGACCAAGATTGTCACATTTAAATCAGGGCCACTAATTCGCAAAATTAAACCACTAAACTATGCAGTTATCAGCGTTAAGTAAAGAAACCACAATGAGAAAGTGGCCATGGAAGTGAAGTCAGACACTGCTCCTTAAACCACTTGAGTGATCACAGAGGTCACTGCGCGCGGGGGTGCGATCTCCGAGGCCATAAGCCATTGGTGGCAGTTTTTTTTGCCGCCACTAAATGACGCGCGGGCGATTCAAACACTTCTGCAGTGGGCGATTCGATTGGTTGAAAATTGCGTTTCTTTTATTCCGGCTCCTTTACACGTTTTTCTGCAGTTATAATGCAAAAAGAAAAGTTATATAATTGATATAGCGTCAAATTTTGAATTTTTTTTTTGTTATAGACCTTTGCATCGGGCGAGGGATTTGTCGAAATTCCTCTTTTTTGGACAGTCGTAAACCGGTTTTGCTGCAGCTTCCACAGTGCTTGCGCGCAGTAAACACGTCTGTCCAGTGAACAATAGGCAGCGCCCAGGGAGCCCAAAATGCAAATGTCTATACAGAAGGAACTCTCTTAGAAATAAACCACAGACCAACCAAAAATAATTCGCTATATCAGTGTTCATTATGGCGAGGTTAGAGTATTTATGTTGCTCCATACCAGCACTGTCGCATTTCTATACACCTACCACGAGGAATACTTGAGCACAGCTGTCCCAGGTAAACGGACGCAACAAAAATGCCACACCCCAATGTCACCACCTTTAGGTAGCTGCAAAATCCCTTTCCTATGGCAGTGCCACAGGTCTTTCACTTGTGCATGACTGTATTCTCAATGTGTGCAGCAGAAAAAGAATTGGAGTACAGATGACCAATTCTTATTTACAGTTCTGCTAGGAACTTCTGCACAACTGATGAACCAAACTCTGAAAAGCCTGCTCAGCTAGTGCTGAAGGTTTGTCTATCTCCAGTCTGAATTAACTACCATTTCACATCCGTATGAAGAATCTGGTTTACTGGACTAGCAAAAACGTGAAACATTACATAACTTAAAATCGCGGTTGCCTTCTTAGGCAGCAGAAAATAAAAGTACCGTCCAACAAGCTTGTACACTAAAACTATCCTCTAGCTCAATATTCTCAGTATGGTCAAGCAAAAGCATGACTGTTCAGAAGGAAAAAAAAAAAAAAATAATAAAAACAGAAACAAGTGATGTGGTAAAGTGTCAAATGGGAAGGCTGTGCATGGTAATCTGAAAGCGAATCAGATGCATCTTAGCCAAATCGGCATATCCGAAGTAAGAAATAACCTACAGTTTAAAATATTCTAATCGAATAAAAATCCCCCCCCCACCTTTTACTGCAACCGCAGCTTAGCTGGCACCCAGGAAGATCAGTCCTACCTTTAGAGTAAGAGCCCTGTTTGGCTGCCGCAGTGGTGGCCTCTGAGACAGCTGGCCCACAGTGGTCTTCTGGCCAAGGACTGTGGCTGTCTTCTTTGTGGCAGCCATGAGGTTCTCAGACTTCAGGCTTGCAGCTGGATTCCTGGTGGCAGGCATGAGGTTCTCAGACTTCAGGCTTGCAGCTGGATTCCTGGTGGCAGCCATGAGGTTCTCAGACTTCAGGCTTACAGCTAGATTCTTGGTGGCAGCCAGGTTCTCCGAGCCACCCTGCACAGCAGAGCAAGAACCAGTTCAAGAGGGCGCTGTCGGTCAAGGGTTGATTGCCTGTGTGCCAAGAACAAAGGGGCACAAATACAAACACCACTCCCTGTCCTGCCCTTTGTGGCTGAGCATGACAGCTGCGGGACTGACGCCAGACTTGGGAATAAGGCCTATAACGCAGGCCACCATATACATAGCTAGATCACTCTGGAACAGATCACCAGGCTGAGGTTTCCCTGTGCTCAGTGTAAGGAGAGTTCACTTTTTCGACATACAACCATCATGCTATTATCAGTAGTAAGATCAATGGCCACCCTTAATCTGCAACAATGCCAACTCATTCCATCCGCCTGCCAGTGCAACACGATAAAGTGCACTTCACAACAAGACAGACAGAACTTGCCAGAGCTGAGGTTTTGATTCATGGGGTTTAACATTTGAAAGTTATTTACAAGGGATGCTACAAGTGTGGTTTACATGGACCCGGCAAGACCAGGTTGAGTTGAGTTATCGGGTCGAAAACCGGCAACTGGGTTCATATAATCGCTGTTGGTACAGGTCGACGAGTAGAGGGGTCAAGTCCGAGTTAACTTTGCTGCAAGGGGTGGTTGACCCGCTCGACCCCGCTGCAGGAAGCATGCAAACACTAGTTGAGTCTGGGCACAGAGGGGCGAGGAGAGCAGTACGGAAAATGCGAAATGCATGCGAAAGGAACAAAAACACGGGATCAGGTGCTGTTTGCTAGTTTTTTGCCTTAACGCAAGGCACTGCTGTAATCGCTGCTCGACGAGTCGGGTTAACGTAAACGTGGTAGGTTGAGTGCACTCAGCTCGACCCCCGTTGTCGGGTCCGTGTAAAAAGGGCTACAGTGGCAATGTGGGACAAACACGGGTGCCTTGCCTTCCTCGTCCATCGAAACTCGTGTAGCCAAGCACCCTAGCCACCAAAGTAGACCCAAATGACAAGAAAAAAAAAAAAAGCCTGGGCATGAGACCTGTCACCTTGTAAAATACAAAAATTGCTCCCTGAACACCATGCACAGAAGTGGCCAATAGGTGAAGGAGCCTGCTTTACAGTTTTAAAGGAAAAGAACATTGACTAAATTACGTTATGGGATTGTGGCGGAAATGAAAATATCTTGCCTTGTATAAAAAAGGAAAGAACATTGACTAAATTATGTTATGGGATTGTGGCGGAAATGAAAATGTCTTGCCTTGTATAAAAAATTAGAGGGTCTCTCAGATATCTCTTAAAAGGAGAATGGCGAAAGACTACCCTTCCTTTTCTATCATTTGCCTCTCATAGGCATTCGTTGTAGTGTTACATATGTCCTTCAGGCAGAAACTAAATTTTCTGATAGGAACAATTTTTTGCACCCTGCGTGATCAGTAGGCCAGGCAGAACTGAAATATAAAGGATTATGCAAAAAATGTTAATATTTTGTTCGCGTCTACATATGTGGACATGGTGCCTCAAATCTGCTACATGAATGAAAACATTGCAACATTTTCTGCATTTTCTAACCAATCATCAGGCATAATAAATAGTTTCCTCTGAGAATACCTTGACGCCTTCAAGATTGGGACATCTGCATGCAGTCAGTGAATTATGTACTGCCGCGTCCACACTTATGGACACAAAACTCCACTGAAGCACTTTTTCTATGTCTAAAATAAGGGAATGTAGACGTTGCATGCCAGATTTCATTATTGACACATTCATTACAATAAATAGTATTATTAGGCACCGGTTTAGAAAGAGGCATGCAAAAATAAGCTACCGATTTGTCCTGCCGTAGAACGCAACAACGTCCATCTTTACTTGCCGTTTACAAGCACATTTCGCTGTAGCAAGAAGGGATGGCACCACGCACTTGACAAGGCGGGTCCAAATGTTATGGGTGCCAAATTTTTAAGGCGGAAATTCACACTTCGCGCGGATATAATAAAATTTGGGTTGCGTCCACATATGCGAACGCAGTGCCTGAAGGAGACAATTATGTAATTGGTTGACAGGAAAGGCGCAGTATCTGTCGCACTTTCTCTGGCAAGTGCTCACGGACTGCAAACCATCGCTCCTGTCACGTGGCGTTTCATGGCACACGTTCAAGCGTGGGATTGCAGATGGCAGGAATGCTAGACAAGAGCACATCTTGTGGAATACGACATTTCACACACACAACTCTCGCGCACAGGATTCCGTTCCATAAGATCAAGCACTACACAAAAACTACTGAACTAACCTCTTGCGGCAAAACGCTGTAGTTATCACTGTAGCAACCCCCGTGACCGCATGTCGGGAAACGTCACTGGTTTTCATATTTGCACAGTGTCCTTTATTCTCTGAAGAGCGCTCGCTTTGAGTTATGTTTTGCACTCTCTCCCGCGTGCTTATCAGCAATAACTACCATTCTTTCGCAGGGCTTACTACCTGCTTTTAGCAGTTCTCACTAAATGACACAGGAGTGTTTTGAATTCCTCGGATGAAGCAGTGACCATAGCCCCCTAACATTCGTCTATACATATGTTCCTGTGCTGTAGCGGGCTTGGACGTAGAACCTAAAATGGACGCTACTCTGCACTAGAAAACCTGCAAGTATTTTCTGGCAGGTGATATGTATATTAATTTTCGGTACATCACTTTTGTCGAAGTACAGCTGTCGTGGCCGCTACTGATTGTTTCCCGCATCGGACTACATAAAAACAGGCACATGCAAAGACTGAAAATTCTTGGCGAAATTTTTCTACAGAGTTTCTCACCATACCATAACCCATTATTCACAATAAAACAAAACATGACATGAAGGTTTAGTAGTCCTGAATTGTTATTTTTGGTCCTAAAGGTAATCTTAAACTTCATTTGCCTCTTGGTACTCGACATTGAAATACACTTGTACCCGGACCACACATGCTGGATGCACAGAAAATTGAAGGTAAAAAGCCAATAATGAGATATGACACATGCCAATCTAAGCTTGTAAAAAAGAGTGTAGCATACTCATCCCTCCAACAGTGTGTGAACAAATTATGTGATCACGAAATGGGAAGAGGTGTACAACTGCAAGTTGACAGGCTGTCCGCAAGCGGTATTCCTGAACACGACGAAGATTGATTTAAAAATATATTTTGCTAGGTCGGTGATGACTGCTAATCGTCTGTGTAAGCATGGGTTGTTTTATGCATAGCAAAATTACTTTAAAAGTACATACATTACATTACATCAATTGTTCAAGTTGCAATAATGGCCATATTGAAGGTTTCATATTCGCTGAAATAAAAAAAAACTGGTGGTTAAAGTGCAGTGTTCTGTCCTTTAACACTCACGCATGCTGTAGAAAATGTAGCTTCTTGGGTTCTCATGCGAGCATACCAGCTGTATGTGCTAACAGACATCTGCAATGCAGCCATGACTGCATAGCTTCAATAGATTTCATTGCCACTAATATTGGAGGCACTTCTTTCGGCCTGACCTAAGATGATGAATGTACAGGGCGATCCACTTCTAGCTATAACATGGTCACTGCTTTCAAAGCAGCATTGCGTCGGATGCAGGCGCTTATCGAAGCGAAGCGACATATGCACAGCGAGACGCGGAGCTGATGCTTCGCACGGCCTGCCGCCTAGATTTATGGAATGGCTGGGTCGGACGTAATGATGCTTTGAAAGCAGTGGCCGTGTTATAGCTAGAAGTGGATCAGCCTGTACATGTACAAGTCGAAAATTTGCAGTATTAAATCACTATTGGCCCTGCTACTGCTCCAGGTACTTGTTCCAACCACACCGAGCTTACAAACCTCATATGCGAAATTAGTTTCTAGCCGCAGGTGTGGAGCTTACACCGACAGTTCAATGCCAAGAGAAACAGGATCTGTGCTTGCTACAACAGAAGCCACAGGCACACACTCCGACCTTACGACCACAATGCTATTATCAGTACTATTACACCCCAATCTGCGACAACTCCAACTCAACGGCAACGCCAGCTTTCACCATCCACAATGCTTCCGGCTGGCACGTGACCAGAGCCAAGTGAGGCCATGACTATGATTGAATGGTCACACACAGCTGCTATATAGGGTGGATATCGAGTTCTAGCACCAGACGTACAACTGCTACTTCCCGGTGCCTGGCACCAATTTGTGTCGACTTATCAGCGATCTGGAGAACAAAACCAAAGCCATCATTATATCACAATTGCGCAAAGAATTTAAAGCACTCGAACTTCAACTGGTGTTTGTGCCTACAGGCAGCTGCTTTAGAAAATGTGCTCATTCTGTAACTTTAGCCACCTTACACTTCACCACACAAACATGTCAAAGCAATCCAAGAGCCAACAAAAATGGGCCACTCCAAAAACAAACCATCGTATAAACACAGACAAGCCACACACCAGCCATGACTTCCATCAAATTTTTTTAGGCAGTGAAGTGAAAACTCTTCCTAGGCAGCGGAATGTGGTCCCCACTAAGAGTTCGGCTTCCTCTAAAACACAGTGTGTTGCCAACATTCATTAAAGTTTTTCTAACAGTTGTGAATATTTAAAATCAGAAAAAAAAGTTCCGATTACAAGAATTTCGGCAGGTGTGCCAAACTATTTGGCAGAATATGAATGCTCCACCACTGTAGCCTTCCCTTCATTGCAAAAAAAAAAAAGTGACTGGGCAGGTGTAGGCGGGACCGCCATCATGCTCTCAGCAGGTCTGCGGTGCCACAATGCAAAAGTCTACAGATGCTCCTAACATAACTATGTACATTACTTTGGGCAAAAAGAGGTCTACATAGTTAAATATGGTATTCAGTGAAAGCTTCACAGCATGGTTATGCTTGGCAGAACTTTTTTTTTGGCATCGGTAGAACATGCCAAGTGCAGCATTGTTGCCACTGGCATCAATGGCTGGCTCTGTCGAGGCACGGTTGCTCCTCGTTCCATTACCCATCAAATGACTTCATGGCCGTTTCCATCACGTGATGGCAAGACACGACGTCACCCACGTGATTAATCACTTGCTCCACCCTCTTCCACTCTGTCCTCAGCTTCAAGTTGAAAGGTCGCCCAAAAGTGAAACAGACACCAAGGTGGTCTGCAAGGCTACACTGAAGGAATTAGCTGTGGTAAGACATGCATGACCTCTAGCTCGGTGAAGGTCAAATTTAGTGCCACACAAAGACCAACTATACCTAAAGTAGTGAAGCTTTTGCTTCAAAAACACCGTACAGCCCACAGAAGGAAATCCATTTCCAAGTCTTTCCACCATGTGCCAAGACCTACTGTCATGATCCCAGGATAATTCAGCTAATACTATAGCAGAAGCATGTACTTCACAAGGGTCACACATACAATATTTGTGCAAGAAACCAACAGAAGTAAACGCCTAGGCAAGGCAAATGACAACAGATAACGGCACAGGGCTCCAGCATCAGTGTCGTGCTGTCACTTTTAGTTGCTCAAGCAATCAATATGCATGTGGCGGCAATGGCAGCTTCCTTACAGTCATCAGCCAAACTATACCCACAGCAGGTCAAAAGCCTTTCCACAATTACTTGAACTAATCCGGTCCTGTGGTAGCTGCATCCATTTGATCCCTGTGAACTTAACCTCATCCATCCACTTTCTGCCTCCCCCTGCTACGTTTTCCTTCCCTTGGTACCCAATTTGTTACCCATAGCGACTATCAGTGATGTCTTCGCAATACACACCTAGCCCATTTATTTTCGATTTTTCACTAGAATGTCATTAACTCTAATAATCTCTCTGACCATTGTGTACAGTGCTTGCAAACAAATTAACAGTGTGTGTTAAGACTAACAAGATGCCAGGGCAAAATGTAAACCTGGCCAAGTGCATATAAAGGATGACTCACTTTATAAGCACACGAGTACTTTGCCAGGCAAGGGCATTAGAGACACTAACTGCAACTGTATGCACAGACCTTGAACTGGCACGGAGCTAATAATCGAATGTCCCAACTGCTTTAATGGTAAATTGTGAGGTTGAATGCCCAAAAGATATGAGACGTACGAGAGAAAGTGTAGTGATTGGTACTGAACTTAAACCACCTCAGTTCAATGCAGCGTGTTATTAAACAGATTTTACCAACAAAACTTGGCAACTCTACAAATATACCATGTTACTAAAAGGCACTGGAAACATTCAGTGCTCAAGTTAGCATCATGTTCCTTACATCGAACCAACTGGACTTACCACGCATATTAAAATCTATCGCCAGTGATCGACGCTTTACATCGCCGATTGACATGCTGGAATTGTTTTTCGTGCACCTAGCGCCACCCAGTGGTTAGTGTAGGCACTGCCCTTGTAGAACCAGATTAAACTGTCCCACTTTGGTGACGTTCTGATTTTTGATGGACCTTTTCGAGAACTAATGTGCACGTACTGTTACGAGAAAGGGAATGATGGCCGCATGTAAAAAAAAAAAAAAAAGGAACCTTCACTCGTGGTAATCCACCACTAACATCAAACTTTTGTGATCAAAAGACTTCCAGCAGGTCAAATATCGAATCATATTGCCGGCTTTGTCATTCGACAGTGCTGAGATGATAATTACTCGAAAATGGCGCCAGCTATTCACTAGCAAGCTTTGACTCAGAGTCCAGGTGGTTTGATTCTATGAAAACGCAGTCCTGAAGTTCCGCCGCATATCCAACGTGTATACCCTGTCATTATAGCACTTTGCAGTTTCGGTTTGTTGCGAAAACCAGGAACTGTTTTACCTCATGGCACGAGAAATGAGGCTGTTTCCACCTGTAGTTTTGTTTTTATGTAACTGAAGGATGGCACTGTACAGATAGCTTATTTTTTTACAGTGTTCCTTGGTCATTTATCTTCAAAATGTATATTTTAAATTTTGTTTATAATATGTCTAGATATTGCACCTTCCTCTATCTTATTTTTATCAACTTGCCTCAGAAATGACCATTTTCCAATTTTTTGCATCTTCCCTAATAAACTTTTTTCTTTGTAAGTTACATTTTTGGAAATAGCATTCCATTATGTAAAATTTTGTATGCTGTAACATGTGCTGGCAAAAAAATATCTTCAGAGACCTACAAAAAATAGCGAATTTTTCGTAACGAAAGAGTTAATTCTCACTACTCTCCCTTACGAAACTAAATGCATGCATCAGTAATTCAACACATTCAATGGCATACTTGCGGCACCAAATCCTTCATGAGCTACTTAAGTTCCATGTTTATTAAAGAGAAAGACCTATAGCCTATGGTGCAGCCGCAAAATGTGTTGCTGAGACCCCTCGTGATGTCATTTTGCCACCTGCTTAGTGTGACTAGAAATGTCCTTCGCATTGACACTTAAAGAAAAGTTGGGCCATCACCGGCAATCAAACCATCATCCCTCCGATTCCCAACCGAGCAAGCTAGCCACTACTCTAAGCCACGGTGAGTACAATTTATAGTTCTCACCTAGCGTGAGGACGCCAAGAAAAACGAAAACTGCAGCAGTAAGAAAGAAAAGATTAAAATGAATAAAAATTTCAGAAAGCTGCTCCCGGGTATAGCTTGTGTCAGCGGTTTGATGATGTCACTGAGACATTGTCATAGTCATAAGTCATGCGAAGTCATAATTCGATGGCATCACAAGGTAATGTGAGTGATTTCATTGGTTTGACGTCACACAACCAGCCAATCATAAGGCTGTGCCAAATTTTAACCTAAATGCCGCAAGACGCCAATACCAGACTCCAAACAATTATGCACTGTCGAGTGGTAGCATTGGAGGTAGAATAATGCCAATGGAATCTTAATGGAGTGGCTAAGTAGGTATAGAAAGTTGTTTGTTAGGGGTGAAGAGCATAGCAGCAGCAGCAATGATTTTGCATGCCCTAATGCATGGCATATATCCACAGTGGGGAATCAGCCAGAGTTCATTGCATGTGCAAGAAAAGAATTCATAGTGTCAATTTAGACATATAATAGATAACTTAATTATGCATTAGTGTCGCTAAAATAACCAGGAAACATTTTGAGGCAATAGGAATAGTAATTAAAGAAAGAAGGATATTAAAAAAAAATGCAATTAAAATTTGTAAGTATAATCTAGACAGATCAGCACTGACAAAACAAATATTGCGGTAGCAATATTATAGCTAAAAAGTAACTCACACCAGTTTTAGGACATACCCTTTTCTTTACAAATCTTTTCAGGTATCTCACCGCATTGCCGAAGTTCAAGTATCCATGACAGGGATGGGCAAAAGCTGCGATGACGTTTGGGTGTGCACGAATTTTCACAACGGAGGCAAGAGGCGAGCAGAGTGGCGAAGAAGGGCGAGCAAGCAGTTAATTAAACAAGATACTGGCACAGTTTGTGACAGCTGACAACTGCCTCCACCACGGCATAAAGGGGACACTTAACTACGTACCGCAGCCAGAGCCATGGTGACAAACTGGCGGAGTTGTTCGACAGGCGGGTTCTCGCCACATGGGCCTAGGGAACTGAGAGTGGTGGCTAATAAGGACCTTGCCGGCAGTAACTGCCCCGAGCCGGGTCGGTACGTTTTGTAGCTAAACTCAAGCGCTACATCACACTAAATCGGCAGGTGCATACTGTTACAGGAGATGTAAATATTTTAACTGCATTCGAATAACAAAAGCTGCTAACCACCGCTAATCAAAAAGGTCCCCAGCTTGGTGCATTCCTCATTCAACGAAAAAATAGAGGAGGCTATGAACGAGGCCTACGCCGGCCAGATGGAACCAAGTGAACATATAAAGGTCCTGAGGACGCCAGACGCGTATTCAGACAAGCAAGGTAAGCGCAAAACTATTTGCACGTGACCTGACTAATCCAAAATTTGACCTACGAGCTGTCAGCTTGATGGCGGAACATGACGGCCAGCGCTAGTGTTAGCCTTTTGCGCAAAACAAAACGTAAATGCCTGCATTAATTGCGACAAGTGGGACATGCCTATTGGAGTCGGCAAACGAAAAGTCGTCGCGAACCTTGAGCGTGGGCTGCCCCACTAGCCCCACTGGCGTCGAGTGACTTCGCCAGACGCCGAACACCACTTGTCTGGAGCCCCACATGCGAAGCTGCATTTGCAGAGTTCGTGCCGAGTCGTTTCGAAAAGCTAACCCGTTCCTAGGGGCAGAGGAATTAATAAGCGGCGCATACCAAAGTCGGCGTAGCTGTCACAACGGATGAAAATGACGGCGCAACGGCACCCGACAAACAAGGGTTACCGTTTCACTTCAGCCGCATCACGCATTCGCCAGTATTGCTATCATGCAGATTACTCACCCATCGTGCCGAGCGCCCGAAACTCGCCATATCCGTGTCAGGTCTAAACTTTTCAGTTCAAACGTCCAAACAGCGCCTGCAGCCGTGGTGCCGTGGTCCTCTGGCGCTCTCGGACCGCTCGTGCTCAAGCCCCTGCTCGTGCACTCTTTGAAAGTGCCGCTGACGTTACTGGTTTGTATGGCTTTTGTCGACCGTAGCGCCGTCGCTCAGTCGGTGCAAGAGTGAGTGAATGGATAGACAAGTAAGTGAATTTATAAGATCGTTCTAGCTCAATTATTTTATTAATAAGCACCCTATATTTTACAAAAACACAATTTTAGTACAAATAATGTGAAACCTAATTTGTGAACGTCGCAATTGCTTTTGTTCCTTGTATTGGTCAGTACAGCGCTGCGTTGTAAAAAAGAATACTGCTATTAAGGTTGGATGTGAACATTTTTGTTGGCAGACGACAATATTAACCAAAAGAGTTTTTGCTAATTTTTCTTTTTCAAATCATAAGACAACGGTAGGCGTCACCAGTGTCACCCGTTCGAAATCGCTAGACGTATCTCTACACGGCTATTTACCACGTGCTGCAGTCTGCCAGTACTATTTGCGTGCTATTGCGACGGCCACATGCAGTAGCCAGCCGACATACCGGTTGGTTTCTGCTGGCGATCGAGTTCTTTGTGTCTACATCATCGAAGACGCGCTGATATGGCCGGCCGCGTGCTGTGCTCGCGTACGCTGCTAGCGGCGGCCGGACGCCGGCTCTCGAGCGCCCGGCCGGCTCGGCGGATGCTTGGCAGCGCGCCGCTTCTGCGTCGCCCCTTGTTTTCCGTCTCTGAACTGCCTGCAACGGGCAGGCGAAGCGTCGTGTGCTCATCGAGACTGTACTCCACGCAGCCTGAGTCCAAGGAAGACTTGCACACCATCATCAAGGCAAGGGGCAGTTGTTCGAAATAGTTCGTTGCTCAAGTCAGTCGCTCTGGAGAGTTGCCGGTTGTTTCAGGCGATTACTAAGTTAAGCAGATAAAACAGCCTGCTTGGTAGTTGCCTGAGTAATTATTGCTTTCTTCAGGACCCTAGCTGCCCCTATTTAATTCAACTTTTTCGACCGCCAACTTTATTGCTACGCGGTGCAGAGTGCTTAATATTGTGTGGACACTGTTAATAATAATAATAATAATAAAAAAAGCCACGATGAATTAAAATTTGCCCTGATTGTATACGCGGAGAGCTACTGACATTGGAAGACCGTACGTCACTCCATTGATCACAAAGCCATCTGCGGCAAAATTTATATTACATGGTAATATTGACCTTAAATGTTCAGGAAGAAAGCTTGGTTATTCCCGTGTACTTAATTTATTCTAGGCTGGCAATTGTCATATTTAGGCTTTGTGTGAGGTGATCTTGGGGACAGCGATCAGGCCATCGAGGTAATGTCTAAAGATTGCAGCTGTTAATTTCATGTTTGAAGAAATTTTAAACTAAGCTATACTAACTTCTTCTTGCACCCTGGAAAAGTATGTTGATTCAAGCAAAATGATTCATGTTAGGAGGGGTTTGAGGCCATTTTATTCTTAAGGATGCAGGAATGAATCCAAGTTGCAGTGGCTGCATTTAGATAGGAGTAAATTATAAAAGCTGTTCTGTGATGTCATTGCTTATTAAAGAACCACACATGGCTGAGATTAATATCAATCACTCCACTATGGTTTGCCTTCATCATAATTAAGTTCAGTAAGAAAGGTAAAACAGTGAAAAAAGGAGGCTTAGAAATGACACCCACTAGTGTGAAATTCTCACTGGCAGGACTGTTACCCTTTTACTTATTTTTGTGCATAGTTTGCATACCTTTTGTGGCTCATTTAGCCTAGAAATGTGCTTCAGACACTAGAGGTTTACTAGATTTGGCTGGGATGAACTAGTGCAGCACCTTCGTAATCGTTCTTTCAGTGCAGCGCATGACCCCTGCATGTGTAGGCCTAGTTTAGCGCGAGTTCACTGAATTTCTGAACTGGCCGGTTGCCAAGTGCAACAAATGCGCGGTGCTAGTGTCGCGCTGCACCTGAACCAAACCTGAACTAGCTGAACTAGCACTGCAAGCCATTAGCACGCTCTTGCACCCCCTTGGATCCTGCCAGCACTAGTGCAGTAAGTGCAGCCAAACCGAGTAGACCACATATGTTCTGCTGTGTCTATGCATGCTGTTTCGTAGGTAGGTGCATTGTGGGATACGTAAGAGGTTGCAACCAAATGCCATAGCAAGTTGGATAATGTGACCTGCAACAAACTGCACCTCGTAGGGCTGAATCTGGGCATGTGGGAGTCTGGAAAAATCGGGGAAGTTTCTTTCTTCAAGTGATGTTCAAGTGATGGTTTTCCGTCTTTGTACACGCTCACCTAACATGCAGTTCTACACACGTGAAACAAAAAACATTGTTGCAAATGCAAAATATATTGCAAAATAGTTGCATGAAGTCAAGGTTCTGACGGAGTCCCGTCTAGTCAAGATGGTGCATAACCAAAGTGCAAGACGCCAGCCAAAATAATGAGGATGGAAAAAAGTTTCAGTTCCCACACAGGGAAAAACATAGTAGCGCCACTTTTTAAACCCGGCGCATGAGCAAGCTGAGGCATCTTTCGTAGATTTGGGACTAATTCCCATCATTCCGATTAAGTGTATGTGCAGTTGTCTGATGATCAGTGACTCAAGATAGAGCCGCAATTTGGTTACAAAATTGTTACAGTAAGCCACATTTCATGTCTGAGCTTGAAACACTTAGAAACTAAGAAAAAAACATTTGACTCGGGTAGGTCTGCTTCAGCGATAGGCCAGGAGCATAGAGGAGTAAATAGGACGCATCATTCAAACTGGCTTACCCAAAGGGAATTACAGCAAATCCACTCCTTTGCACTCAGACTTGCTTTTCGAAACAATGCAGCTGTAGACTTGCTGCGAGTTGTCAGATTTCTAAAGGAAATATACTTACGTATAAAACAAGCTATGTTATTTTACTTACTAATTGTTTATTAGCACAACATTCAGATTTTTCTAAACCCTATATTTGTCACTTCAATGACTGAGTTGCTTACTTTTCATAAACCCCACACATCAGCATAAAATCCAGGCTGTCTCAGAAGGGTTCTTTCTGGACAGCGTGCGTGAAGCTCTACACTGTGGTGTCCAATGAGGGGGCATTCACCCTCTTTTATTCTTTCTCCTTTCAGAATGCAGAGCGCGGCAGTGGGCCGAGCGAGACCCGCGAGTTTCAGGCAGAGACGCGTATGCTTCTGGACATAGTGGCCCGCTCCCTGTACTCGGAGAAGGAGGTGTTTGTGCGCGAACTGGTGTCCAACGCGAGTGACGCGCTGGAGAAGCTCCGCTACCTACGACTCACGGAGCCCGAAGCCATGTCTGCAGACTCGGCCGAGACTCCTCTAGAGATCCACATTGGAACAGACAAGTTGGCCAACACCTTCACCATCCAGGACACGGGGGTCGGCATGACCCGCGAGGAGGTGTGTGCCTACTCCCTTTCTCTTGTCTGCCTCAGTGGTGCAGTGGTTAGGGCTTTCAACTTCTGCGCCCAAAGATGTGGGATCGAAAAGCGACCGTTTTTTGATGGAGGCGAAAAGCAAAGCGCCTTGTGCAATGTCAGTGTCACGTAAAAGAACCCTAGGTGGTCGAAATTTCCAAAGCTCTCCACTCTGGCATGCCTCATAGCCTGAGTTGCTTTTGGATGTTAAACCTGACAAACCAAATCAACCTTTCTTTTGTGGGGAGTCGTGAGGGCTTATGCAGTGTTTGACGAAGCTCTTGCAGACATATTCCCTTCATTCTTCTTTAGGTGTCTCTCATAGCTTGAGTTGCTTTGGGACATTAAACCGTACAAACCAACCATACCATCTTTTATTGCATGAACAGTAATCGTTTGGGAAACTGCCAGGGTGAGTTGGGGACCGGCTGTGATGAAGCAATGGCCTTGGGGGTTGGCCGATAGTTCCAAGGTCGCAAAGTAAAATCCTACCCTTGGTGTGGCCTCATTTGAATGGAGGTGATGTGCAGAAACATCCGTTTGCAATGTCAGTACTCGTTAACGGAAACAGGGAGGTCTAAATTAACCTGGAGCTTCCACTATGGAACTCCCTAGTTTGTGTATGGCTTTGGGGTATTAAACCACATAATTTGCACTATATATTCAATTGTCAGCAGGGTGAAAGAATACAGTGTATCGTGCAGCTTTCTGCAACAATCTGTATATAAACTCCACATACTAAGTCCTACAGCTTGTGAGTTATAGGCTCTCTTTATGAAAAATTTCATAGGGCTTTTCACACCTGCTGAGCACAAATTTTATGCAGGATAAGTATTCCAAATGGTAAGTGTCGTTTCAGGCAGGTAGGCAGCATTAATTAGCTGATGGGGTCTTAGACAACCAGAATTGAAGGCATGTTTGCAAGGAGACATTTGTGGACGGCATTAAAGGAAAATTGCTCAGAAATTGCTCACAGAACGTGCAGGCTACCATACGAGCGTCATGACTTTTTCAGCCTTTTTGTGAGGGAACTGAACATTTAATCATTACTAGTCTCATTGGGAAAAGACTGTGTCATCGAGCATAAAATTTGCCCATTGGATAGAAGGAAATGGCATCACCAGACCGGCAGTGACAGCTATGATTTTCGGAGTCCTTCATGTCTCAGTGTTGCCTAGAGGTGTGCGTGGGCCCGAGCCTGGTCACTTCCGGCCTGAGTCCGGCCCGGGCCCTCCACTACGGCCCGACCTGGCCCGACGCTGAAAGGGCCTCAGGTCAGTCCGGCCCGACCTGAATCTGGATCATGAATCCAACAGCCCTGAATGTTCTCTTGCTTCTCTTGTGGCTGGTATGACTAATACGTTCTTAGCAAGAAGGACAAGTTTTTGTACACAGCTTGTTCGTTTCTTGTGTACAGGCTATAAATATGAGCAAAGGATTAATTCTGTGGCCAAGTACTCGTTGCTTAGTATGTGTGGCCAAGTTCTGTGGCACAGTGAGCTCCTGTCGTGCACTATGTGCCTTTTGTGGTGTTGGTGAGGTGTGCCGCAACTGCATTGTCTGGACTGAGCAGTCACGGGGCAACTTTAGCATGGCAGATGCTTTGACTATAGAAGTTATTCCCGATTTCCACCAAGGCCAGGAGTAAGCCACAACAGAGATGTAAGAGGTGATAGCATGGTGCAAATCTTGAAGCAGATAATGAAACTTCTGTTAACGGTAAGACGCCAGGTGGGCGGTTTGAATGACGTTAAGAACTCGGGCGCTGTGCCGGTGGGAGGATGCAAGTAAACGCTTTATATTATACATTCAAGACACCTAGTGCGCCATGGCTATAATTTGAACTTTCGCAAAAGTTGCGTGTACGTGGGATCGGTGGGTCCGGCTTGGCCTGATGCAGAGGGCTTCAGAGCGGTCCAAGCAGGGTTTTGGGCTGAGCAGAGCCTGTGCACACCTCTAAAGTTGCCATCTCTAGATGTCATTAGAGAAACATGGGAAGCCAACCAGCTAGATGATCTGTATCTGTCCAGTTGTATGCTGAGGGACATGTAAGAAAACTTAGTGAGAGTCAACTTTGTTGCATTGCCAGCATTTAATGTGATAAAGGTGTCCCTGTGAATATTTTGTCGCATCAGGGAACATGTTCCTGCTTCTGTGAACTAAAGAATTAGGGAGAGACATGTATATAATATGCAGGTATACAGAATTCTTGGCTTTTCATGCATCCTTGCTCTTCAAGTAGCACTTCTCTCCCAGTCTGTGGTACTCATGAATGAAGACTTGTAATCTGAGAAGTGGCAGGAGATGTTTGAGAAAGGCCAGGTTCTGAAGGTTGTTTCAGGAGTTTGTCACAGCTGAGGAAGTAATTCAGGGGGAGAGACACTAGGCAGTCACTTGTGACATCCCTGGGTTCAGACACACTCAGCTTGGTGCGTTGCCACGGTGCGTTCCAGTGATGTTATGAGCGATGACATTGCAAACCTCTTCGTCATTTCATGGTAACCACCCAAATAGTGGTTACCACATTACGGTTACTACCAGTGCTACTACATGCTTGATTTAGTTATAGAGTTTAACATCACAAAGTGACTTAGGCTATGAGAGATGCTTAGCAGGGCTCCAGAAGTTTTGATAACCTGAGGGGGGGTCTTTGACGTCTAGTGACATCACACTGCTTACGGACGCCTTGCATTTCTCCTTCATTCAAGCGTGGCTGCTGTGGGTACTTTCAGTGTGTAAATGTTCAATTTATTTAAATAAATACATTTACATTCGCACTGTGTAATAGCAGGAGGAGAGTGCTGTGGCATCTTTATGATGTGGGCAAACAAAAATGAAACAGTGTAACAAGGCGATTGAGTTGTCATTTTACCTTTTTCTTGTCAAAGATAGTGCCACTGTGCTATTAGCGCATCATTATCGTCATCGACTCCTCGTCATTTTATCCAGCTGCCATGTCAGTGTGTTGTAGCCGTACTATATTGAAAAGAGTCTTAACAGCCCTCAGGAGCTGTGCTTGTTATCTTCCAAAGCTGCTGCATACAATTGGTTGATATAACCCTGTTCAACAGGTTGTAAAACAAGCATTAATTTGCATTTTCGCATCTTGCAAGCACTTGTCCTCCTGTTTGTGTGGCATTTTATGGTGTCCCTGAATCTTAATGTGCTGTGTAATAAAATGTGCATGTAATGTGCTGTGAAATATGTGCTCGCTGTTGGTTCTGCTCTCCCATTGAATTTACTTTCGGTGTTACTGCGCACTGGGCTTTCCTACAAACAAAATTTCTTATAACAAGCCAAGCAGCTTCAAAGTTGGCCAACTATGCAGCGACACCCAGTTCTTTTTCAATGAGAGATTTTAGAAATTGGGAAATGAAGGATGACACACATGGAGAATTGTGGGTCAAGTGGTGGGAGACAGGCACTTTTAATTTATCTTTTATGCATGCCAGTAATTTCTTATGGGTAAAATTGTTTTTTGAATCTCTTATTCCTTGTCTATACCTTACTGAATAATCTAGTATAAATTTTATACAAAATTCCATATACCGTTTTCTTTTGTACAGGATGGCATGGGGGGGGAGCCAAATGGAGCTGCCATATTACTGCTGAATACACTAAATACACATGGAGAATTGTGGGTCAAGTGGTGGGAGACAGGCACTTTTAATCTATCTTTTATACATGCCAGTAATTTCTTATGGGTAAAATTGTTTTTTGAATCTCTTATTCGTTTCTTGCCCTTGTTTGCACAGCGGTTGTGTACAAGTGCAGCACACTTACACTTATTGCTTTGTGCACTCCGTTACTTTTAAAGAAGTAAGCCGCGAATATTTCCGTCTTAATTGCTATGTCCGAATGTCTTTATATATATTTTAACCTACAAATCAAAACCTGTGCTACTGTTTTTACTTATGTTGCATATCACTTGTATGTATAAGGGACGACAGCCTCTGCTAAAAAGGGCAAGAGCCATGTTCACCAGCTTTTTAACCTACATTGCATCTATGTGGCATCACAATAGCACAATAGCATTTCTGCGTGGCAGTCACAGTCGGTGCATGCAGTCTGCTTGTTTTAGTGTGTCACTTCTTTCGAAATGTGTGGCACGTCCAAACCGCTCAAACATTGGAAGTAGAATGACAAGCTCTTGTACTATTTAATAGAATACTATTATGTAGGGGTGTGTGAATATTGAAATTTTCGAACACAAATTGAATAAGAACATGGGGAAAAAAATGTCTTTGAATATTCATTATCTGATTAGTGAAAGAAAGCCAAAAGTTAAAAAGTAGCTAGCATTGCTGAGGTTTATTTCAGAATTCACATGGTATTTGCAAATAAAATTGAACTACAACTGCCTAGAAGTGTATAGATGAACGTTAGCCTGTGGCGTCTGTGGAGATGCAGTGGCACTGGCGACAGCAGTGACTTTCGTGGTGTAGGCAAAAGCCTGGGCCGCCCGCATTGGATTTGCAGCGGTTGCTGTGTTTTCGGGCATAATTCCCCATATTCCTGCAAGCTGTGGCTCCACGAGGCACAAAAAGAAAATTTCACCTATTTAAACGTTTCTTTCGGTTGGATAAATATGAGGGCGAGGGGCAGCGGCATTGAGTGCAACAAGTAGACCCTTCAGCGACGGATTGACTTAGTGGCTAACAAACGTTGCGCATCTTCACTGAAATCTGCTCAGTTCTGCAGCTCTTAATTGTCGTGATTGCTTTTCGTCTGAACGAAGAACCGCACAATAACAAACGCCTGCAGCTCATGCACGTTTTGTTGCATATACTATCAAATCATAAGAAGCTTCTCTATGAGTTCCATCCTCCTACAGTACTGCCCGTGCATATGTTCATACAAAAACGCTAAGACACAAAAGTTGCTGCAAAGGTAACTGCTGTTACCTTGAGCAGTCTCTCCAGCACTGAAACAAGTCCGGATCCTTGTGAACTAGCTTTTCTCTGTTATCACTTTTGCGAGTTTCAATGAGTGATTCCTCATTACCAATCCCAGAAAGCGCGTAAACATTGTTAGGATCCGGGCAAAGTCCCGCAGCATTATTTCTCAGATTATTAAATTTTCTTTTAGAAGTTCATTAAGATTCTTACGAACAAATTAAATAGCCGTGTACATCCTAGCTCTGATCGAGCAGAATATTTAAGTATGGTATATACATATGGTACAAGGAGATTTATGTCCTAAAGTGGAATCGGCAATTAGAAGTGCAAAATAAGCAGAATGAGATGACGCGCATTTGAATAAGAATTTATCGTATATTAAGAAAGCTCACCAGATCACGCAAATTTCGTTGCAAGTGATCGTGGAGAACATTAGATTTTCGCTCATGCACCTCTCTTATAGAACAAGAAGAACAAAATGAGAGCATGCCTTCATGTATATATAAACCTGTGAATGATCTTGGCTACGTCTGGTACGATGAAACAGACGTCAAATGTCTTTTTTATCGTGCAGGGTAAAACAAGTTGGCTGCGCACGAGGCGAATGTTACAAAAAACTAAATGATTGAGTTCTTATTCATTGAAATTCTATTACTTAAGTTGTCACTACAGTGAGCTAGAAATATGATTTCTAGTCTACTTTAGTTGCCGGTAATATTGTTTTTTAGAGTGAAGGTGCTTGGAGCAACAGAAAGCCCATCAAAGGAGTCGTCATATGAAAAACACCCTACAGTCATTCATATCGTTGTCCTTCTTGCATGTGCTAGCAACAGGCTTGGGAGCTGAATAGTGTTGACCATTGTTTTTTCTTATACATGGCGCTTTCTCGTTTTCATTTAACTTAATCAGCCACTGCAGTTGCCCACCGTAGCCACGCGCTTTTGAGGCTACAGAGAAGACAGTGCTCTTCGCCAGGTAATTCCAGCAGTAATTGGCTGATAAAGTGCTGAACTACTCTTCAAGAATAAACCAAACTACTTTACGCACAAGCGAAGTTTACGCTTCAGAATATTCCCACGTACGAACTGGTTTCGAAGGCACCGTCGCTTGGTGCAGTGTAGGCACGCTGCGTTTTTGCCTACACTCCACGTCGCTGCTGATTGCAGCGCCACCTTTGTTTGCAAACACGATGCTTGTCTATACCTTACTGAATAATTTAGTATAAATTTTATACAAAATTCCATATACCATTTTCTTTTGTACAGGATGGCATGGAAGCCAGATGGAGCTGCCATATTACTGCTGAATGCACTAAATTCTAGCTAATTTGGCCTTCAAGGGACTAGAAAAAATGTCCCAAAAAACTGATAGCTCAAATTATCAAACGGGCCCTAAAAAACTGGCGAAAACCATTTGCATCACAGTAATTTTATATGGTGAACTTTTGTATGATTAATGTCTGCATTTGAGGTGAAACTCTAGTGAGAAAAAAGTTTTTAGCAGGTTTGGTCAAGTGCTTCAATGTGCACATACTGTAGGGAAAGTCCTCTACGCAAAAAGGAAGATCCATCCTCACAAAACGGCCTCATTGCGTTTTGAGGATGCTTCAGTGCCCAGCATACGCGGTGAAGCATGCAGTGCAGAGAAACTGCAGTGAATTTTTTGGTGTATTCGATAATTTTTGAATATTAGGAAATCCTGAATATGAGTTTTTTTGAATATGAATATGAATTGCACAAGCATATTCAATTCATATTTGAAATTACAAATGTTCGTACGCCTTTACTATTAGGTAATTCTGTTGTTGAGCAAACACCTCATCAAGTGTTTTGTCCATTTTAAAAAAATTTGGTACTTGAAGGCCCTTCCGTGTGTTGGTCAAGAACAGAGCAAGCACAAGGTGAACAGATGCAGACGCAAATGTGGCCACAGCATCCGAAGGGGTCATGCATGGGCATAGGCTTCCATAGCTCAGCTGAGGAACATGGCATCTTTATATGTGGAAGGATGTTCCCCATTGTTTCACCAGGCTGACCTTCTTTTGTGGTTAGATGCCAGTCTCAGGCGGAAGTATGTTTCCCATCTTCATTGGGCTGGCATTTTCTTCCGTTTGGATGCTGCAGGTGGTGGAGAGCCTAGGCACCATAGCCCGGTCGGGATCAAAGGAGTTTCTTCAGAAGCTGGCCGCCAATGACGGAGCAGCCGGCTCCATCATCGGCCAATTTGGCGTCGGCTTCTACTCGGCCTTCATGGTGGCCGACCGGGTGGAGGTGTTCTCGCAGTCACGCCGTGCGGGCGCAAAAGCGGTGCGTTGGAGCTCGGATGGTTCGGGCCAGTACGAGCTGTCCGAGGCCGAGGGTGTCCAGGAGGGAACCAAGATTGTTCTCACGCTCAAGCCGGATTGTGCCGACTTTGCTGATGCCGACTTTGTGCGCAAGGTGATTGAGAAGTACAGCAACTTTGTGGGCAGCCCCATCTACCTCAATGGGCAGCGGGCCAACACACTTCAGGTAAGGGAGGCCGGCATGTCCGTGCCTTTGGGTTTTTTTATCACCACCAGAGATGCCTCATTGAGTGATACTAGTTCTATGGTTTGGATTACAGTGGTTTATATTTGAAACTTTTAGCACAGATGACAGTGACCATATTGCATCCAAGGCCAGCACTAGTCACTTGTTCTGTACATCGGTTGTTGGCGCTGAAATTTCAGGTTTTGGAGAGCAGGAGAAAAAGGAATGAAGAGAGCAGACTAGCTAGCACCAGCCCTTAGAATTTATTCTAAGGCAACAAATGAATGTTGAGACTAGCATAGTTGGGAATGGCAGTTGTGGGCATAGCAAGGATTGCCACATCTTGAAGGACTGCAGTGTAGAAACTGACAGCTTCAAATTTTTTTTTTCTTGGCTGCTTGTTGGAGGTGTAGGGTATGTGCTTGAAAAATGTGCTCGACAAGCATGGAAAATAGCATGCAAGGTACACAAGATGTATGTTGAAAATTCAGCGTATGACTCTGCCTTAATTCCTGAACATAATAATACTTCAAAGAATCTATTGTACTTCGTGTTGTTTATACGAGGCCTGCATGGATTATGCATAGCGGTTTAAACATTTTAATCAGTGCTTGGCTAAGTAGTGCAGTGGTACCTTACTTCTCTTGAAAGTACACTCCTTGTGAGCTCGAACACATAGCCCAGTGTTTGTCCCATTCCTCAAAGACACAGAAGTATCCTTTTGCAATGGTCCTTTGTGACAGCATCCCCGCCTATCACTGTATCCCACATCCGTTGTCTATCTTTGGACTCAAATCTCTTCATTGAGATGCTTAAATTTGTGAGATAGCCAGATGTGGATAGATATGTACCTTATTTACCGCATAATGAATAACTTACATGACATATTTACTGCGTAATGAACCCACTTTTATTCTTTTTTTTTAATTTAGCCCTCTTTGGGAGGCGTGTTCATTACCTGACCTTTCTTTTCTTTTTCTCAATATTCGGCCATCCTTACAGCCATCAGTCATCAGCGAAAGTACACGGTCAGCCGCGATCACGACCATGTTTTTAGCTTTGCTTTTTAGCACCGTTTATTTCCTAGTTCTCGGTGTCTCAGTTGTAGCTGGCTTGAACAACCTGTGATCACATTAACATAATGCTGTTTTTTTTTTTTTTCCATATTCATGAGGTGGCAACGCCCCCCCCCCCCCCCCCCTTCTCTCCCTCGCATTATGTATATGCATGGTTCCATTATAGGGTAAAAATTATGATGATAAAAATCTTGCTTTGTGCCAGTAAGTATTTCTATGATCCAATATTCATATTATCAGAAATTAGTGAAATCGACATTCACAAGCCTGGGAAATGCATTTGCGCAGACCTGTTTATGGCTGTGCGTGTGTAGTATTGCTGGCAGTGTGTATTGCACGACTTGCGGTTGCTACAATGGAAATTTCCAGACCGTGGGTCATGAGACTGGGATCGTTCATGGATGATGTGTGGCTGATGTCTAGTATTCCTAAGGTCGATTGCTGCTCTTGCGTTCGTATCATCTGCAATTGCTGTTGAGAGCTTGCGTAGCATATAAAGTTCTGTACACGTTAAGTACTGCTCTTTTGCCAGAGAATGTGACATTCGTATTTAAAAATTTGTATGAGCTGCGATTGTGCCATTGAGGTTCTACTGTGTGCATGTAAACAGATCCCTGCTGGACCAGATTGCCCGTTACGTTCAGGTGCATCTATTTTTAGCCAGTTTTCATGTGCATAGCTGACTGATTTTTGTGCGCTCTGGAGAGGGAGTCACATCTCATGAAAAAAAGAAAAATTCAAATCTTTGCTGTTGCTGTGTGGTGTTCCCGCTCGGCAGGCGCTGTGGCTTCTGGAGCCTCGAGACGTGACGCAGGCCCAACATGACGAGTTCTACCGCTACCTCTCGGGGGCGTTTGACGTGCCCCGCTTCACAGTGCACTTCTGCACAGACGTCCCCCTCTCCATCCGCTGCCTACTGTACGTGCCTGAGGGCAAGCCCGGCCTCTTTGACATGGGCAGTGAGGGCTCCGGTGTGGCCCTTTACTCGCGCAAGGTTAGTTGTGGGCCCCTTCTACCCCATGAGGTCGGGTACGTGGCCTGTATGCAAAGCAGTAGCCACGAGGTAAACAGTTTCTAGTTCACTTCCCGTGCTTCAGTAATGTTGCTGTGCTTAGATTGCATTTTCATAATATTGGTAGAACCTTCGTAAATATATTTAGTACAAGCAGCTTACACTGATGTCGCACTAGCTGGCGTTTTGCGGTGAATAGAGCACAGCACGAAAGGCATAGGAGCAACTCTTTTGATGTTATTACTAGGCTTGTGCAAGCATTGCATAGTTTCGAACGTCCAGTCGAATAGCCAAGCATTCGACGTTCAATTTGGCTCGAATGTTTAGTATTCGAAATTTCAAAGTATTCATTTCAAGTCACTAAGGCTCGCTTGGTGGCATTTTGGTTTAAAGTACCACCTTTGGGGCGGCATTGAAGTTTAGCACTTTATAAGCGTACATGCTGCATGCGGGCGCACATTTACGTGCGCTGCGCAGGCGTCGAACCTCACATTGCAGCGCATACCAACTGGAAGACGTGAGGCTTCCTTGGCTTCCACGGAATGAATCTGAGCTGATAGCGACTGGCGCTTTTCACTGTATGAAATTAGCTAATCAAATGGCACAGCGCGAGAGGGAGTTAACATGAGGCACGTTTAGATTGGTGCTTCCTTTTGAAGCATAATACTGGATGGCTCTGGGCGTGCATGGGCGGTGCGTATGGCTAGCACGTGTCCATGGAATCACCGCCCAAAAGCGACAGCAGCGTAGTTGCAACTAAAACCAATCGTTAGAGGTTCCATAAATAGGTCTCCCCAAGAAGGCCAGCTTTGCAGGTAGGTTGGCCCTCCGATTTCCAGTGGCCATTTTTGCTAAACATTAGCACAGCTTCAGTATGTGTGGCAAACTTCATTTATATTATTATTTAATGGCTTCGCTTGTCATGAAAATATTTTTTTTTGTGCGCTAGAAGTATTCAAAATATTTTGCTTCAAAATTATATGAAGAGAAAAGAACTGCTATTCGTAAAGGTCTGGTTATAGAACCTTATGAGCACGAACATGGTGAACAGTCTTCACCTTTCTATATAGTGAAAGTCTTGGTGCAGGCTAAGTGCCCCTCCATCTGGCAATATTGTCAAGCAATGTAGATTTTTCATTATTCTCTTTGTGCTGTTATTGTTATCTTTTTAGGCCTTTTTCTATATTTGTGTCGTATCTGCTATTTTACGGATATAAAGCCTTACATGGGAACGCTTTAACTTTTTTGGCTATGGCTGTTGTTGTGCACGTAGACTCATAAACTGATGCAACAGAGGTTGTGAAGAGAATGAATGAAGAGCAACTGCATTTGTTTTTTATTGCATAGCTAGTCATGGGTCATTTTGTTGCACATCTGCGTTGGTCACACTAAGGATTGAAGAGCACATCTTGTTCAGTTTTGCCTAATTAATGATGTAGGGACACTATGTATGCATCAGGAAAGGTATACATTTGTTTTTCTGAGGCATTTGAATAGTATTTCCACTGTTTCAGTGGCGTTAAACCTGAATACTTTTGGAACATCTCTTGCAGGAACACAAAGATGGCAGTCCACTTGAGTGATGTTTGAAATCCATTGCAAAAGTTCGTGTAGCTTGAGTATGCTGTATTTACACTCGTAAAGCACACATTTCTTTTTTTTTTTAAATTACGGTTTTAAAATGGGATTTCATGAACGATATAAAAAGAATGTTGGGCACCTACTGACCATGCTGGGCACATGAAGGTGCCATAAAATTGCATGACGAGAGGAATGTGCCATGTTGGTGGTAGCTTTCTGTGTGGTGGCGCCATTTTCCACTCAATGCTTGCTGCCACGTAGGGAAGCCAGCATTCAATACAGTGCTAGTCTAGCCATATCATGAAGTTAACCTGATGACCGAAGCAGTGTTTCAAGGTTAGCAGTTTTCTCCACTTCCCGCTAAATTTAGTGAGTTTATATACTGTTTAGCAGCCAAAAATGTTGCATTACGGGAAGCGGGTTTATTAACGATTTTTAAGTCCTGTTGACCTTCATTTTATTGGCTGTTTTCATGGTCCTACAATTTTTGCTATAATAGTGCAAGTTCGTTGAAGTTATATTCATTTATGCAACGGTACGCCGCCGTGAGTGCAGGACGTTACTGAGATGTCAATGTGGCGAATATCCGAACGTTGAATTTATCTATGAGGCATTTTTGAGGCAATCATCTAGTCCACTCATGCCGGATATGAGGTCCGGCAGACGTCTAGGTATGTGCAGAAGTTTAGGGAAAAGTGGCTGCAGGGCTCTTATACTGCTGTCGCACGGGCACAGCTGGACTCCTTTTAACTCCCTTCAACCAAGGTAGTCTTTATCTCAATGGAGATATGCGCCGTGTCACACGGCAGTCCTTTAGGAAAGGAAGTTTAAGGAAGTTCCTAGCGTAAGGAGTTCTGATCATCTCCCTCGAGCAGGTAAAGGGAATACTCTGGTTCCCTGTGAGCTTCAGTGCAGGTGTTAAAAAAACACATATGCATTAATTTTGAGTTTATAACTAATTTTAATACTGTAGCACAACGCAAAGCATGGAAAAAAGTAAATGTGCAAATATCCAAGCATGCACGCAAGAATTTCACAAGCACATTGTGGCCAGTAGAACAGACAAACCCGATATGCTAGTAAAAGTAACAGCGCATTCCTTTCACATAAATGAAGATACATTTATATTTTAAAGTCAATTCAAACTGTTGAAAAGAAAGCAGCTAAAAATTATTTTACATGTTTTTAACTTGATTTTTTGTATGCATTCACAAAACGAACAGCGCCTAATGGGACCCCGACGGCGTCTCGGAGAAGCTGGTTCTTAGCCGTGTGACACGGCGACAACTCCTTTAGGGCTGAACTCCCTCCATGGTCCTATCTGGAAAAGAAGTTCGAGGGAGTTGGGACTTGCCCGTGTGACAGAAGTATTAAGTTTTGATAAGCTGCATTTCGAGATGAAGTGGAACGAATGAGGGATGCTTCTGACAAAAAGAGAAGCCCTTCTTCGAGCTGGTCTGGCTTGCTGTTTCCATTGCTGACGCTGCTCTGGTGGAATGCAGAGGTTGGATGCATGTTCAGTTAGCTAAGCGTTGTCAGATATAAACAGGGAGCCTAATGAAAACGGAGATGATTAGTCCAACCTTATTTATTTGACGCTGCTCTGGTGGAATGCAGAGGTTGGATGCATGTTCAGTTAGCTAAGCGTTGTCAGATATAAACAGGGAGCCTAATGAAAACGGAGATGATTAGTCCAACCTTATTTATTTGAGCCAGACGGCGAGGGCAGTGTAAATGTTCAAACTATGAACTGCTCACAAATGTAATCAGAAAGATTGGCACAATACGAATGTTTATGTTGACAGCAGTGCTGGAATCCCACCCAGAACTGGCGGTATGAGGTGACAGTCTTCTGCAGAGTGCTCTGCAAACAAAGGTGAAGCAGGTGACATCCTTTTGCGAATGAAAGTGCCTGCAGAAAGCCATTTGCAGTTGTAAAAGAAAGATGTATTTTTGCAACTTTAAGCCTACAGAAGGCAGGGGTGATATTCCTGAGAATGAAAGTATTTATTGCTTCCTGGCGAAGACGTTGCAGAAAGTTAGAGACCACTTAATACTGCTTATGTGCTTTCAACATGAAAAGACTGAGATAGCTAGGCACCTGTGTGCTGTGTGATATCAGTGCACTTAAAGAACCCCGGCAGGTGGTCGAAATTTCTGGAGCCTTCCGTTACGGCGTCTCTCACAGTTTGAGTCGCTTTGGATGTTAAAGCCCACAAACCAAACTAAACCATTAAAAAAAGAACAGATTAAGGTGGAAACCCAACTCTACAACACTCGAGCATGCATTCTGTGCTTGCTATATAAATCATGAACAGCAGTGGCGACGAGGGACACCCTTTCGTAAACCTTTGGCTTACCTCTGTAGTATATTTAGTCCAAGGTGGGTTAAGGTGGGTTAAGATGGACTAAGGGTTGGAATAAGGTGGATCAGTAGCAGTCACGCGTATGTACTGCGAGTAAAAATCTGCCTTCAAATAAACATATAATGACACTTGGCCTGATTACTGTAGCTGGGTTGTTGCAACGCATCTGAAAACCACGACTTATGAGGGGTGCATGTCAAGCCTCGATAGTGTGTTGTGCATGACTGGAGCCATTTGCTGGGTTTAGGTTTACAGTGTCGCACTGTGGCGCTGGCATGTTGCAACCTCTAAACAGACAGCCTTATCCTGCTGCCCTTGCATTCATCCACCATTCCCCACGCAATCCTTCACCTAGAGCCCTACAATATGTATTCTGGAAATTATGGTGTCCACTATCCTCCTCCCTGTTCATTGCCTGCAACTATACATTGTACAAACTCCTAACGGTGTGTTCGCGCTGCTGCGTCCAGGTGCTGATCAAGCCCCGGGCTGAGATTCTGCCCAAGTGGCTGCGCTTTGTCAAGGGCGTAGTGGAGAGTGAGGACATCCCATTGAATCTGAGCCGTGAGCTGCTGCAGGACAGTGCGCTCATCCGCAAGATCCGCACGGTCATTGTGAGCCGGCTCATCCGGCATCTGGCACGCAGCGCAGAGAAAGAGCCCGAGAGCTATGGCCGCTTCTACCGGGACTATGGTGTCTTCCTCAAGGAGGGCATCTTGGCGGCTCACGAGCAGGTACTGTATTTTCTAGTGTATAAGACGCGCACTCCTTCATATTTACAGGCTTTCAGCGAAAAAGTATGCAGATAAGACGCACCTCAATTTACTTAGGGTAACAGGACTTTAATGCACGATGCTTGTGCGACCATAGCGAAATGTCCTGTGCTTGTGAGACCACTCTTTATCTGTCAAGAAAAGATAAAAGAGGCAACACTTGGATGCAAAAAACTTTCGCACAGACAGCGAAGCAACATTACTTTCACTCAAAGCCTTCAAAAGGTTCATCTTTCAACGTGCTATCAAAATATTTGCCAATTTCTGGCGGCAGTACTACAGTGACATCCTCTTCTCACTCAGGAATACTACTCTGTTACCCTGCTCAAGTGTTGAGGTGTTAGATGCAGTACACACAATAAAGGGAGAACACACATGCAGTATCCAGCAGATACAGTTTCAAATGGCAACTGGAAAAGTAGGCCGACTTGTTCTGGTTTGCTTTGGCAGTGTGGGCGGGCTAGGAGTGCAGTTGTCGCCATATTGCTTCGTTTCACATAAGTAATACTTGGGCCTCTGAGGCGACCATAGGTTTCCCAGCCGCAGAAGTCATTACTGCCACAGTTTCATGATAAATATCACCTTAGAATGTTGCTCAAGGTGAAGGGAAAAAAATGCATAAGGTGCACTATTCTATAAAAATGCACCAGCAAATGCTTTGTAAAAAAGCCACATCTTATATGCCGGAACACACTGCTTTGCTGCCATCCTCTTGGCTAAGTCACCACAGGGTGGCAGTATTGGTCGGCTAAACTTTCGCAGTTGTGGGCAGAGGTGTGTGAGACTCTGCCAACCTTAGGCACATGGCCTGTACGTACAGCCAGTGGCTCTTATATTTCAAATAAAGCCGTATCACCTGCTTCACAGTTCCTTTGAATGAAAATTTGTACATTGTTTGAAGTATGCTGCCTTGTGCTTTGGTTTCAAAGTCAACTACCCCCCCCCCCCCCCCCCCCCCCACACACACACACACACGCGCGCGCGTACACGCATGCACACACATACTGGATATTGTACTAAGGAAGTGAACTGTATTCCTTGCAGCGTTGTTGCTTGCGATGTTTTTGAGCTCTTGTCGGGATGCATGTGCAAGAGCATTTGGAACAGAGTATGTTGTAAATGCAAGACAGGTATATAAGAGGAAAGTATACAACAGTTGCATCTTACCTGTACTTACCTCTGGGTGGTTGACGTTGAGTTGTATAGATCGAGCCGCAGTAGTGAGCCCACCACGTGGTTGGGATTTGAGGCCGCAGGCTCCTTTCCCAAGCCATGGGCCCTAGTAAGCCTAGCACCAGGCCGGGTAATGGCTTGTACCCATTTGAGAAAACCAGTGGGTGTCCGGCCAGCAGTGGGAGTCGAACCCACCGCCTGCCGAAGGCAAGGCGGGTGCTCTAAGACAGGCGTTGTAAGACATGGTATCGCTCAAGAGGAAGTGTACAACAGTTGCAGCTTACCTGTACTTACCTATGGGACTGAAACATGGAGGCTAACAAAGAGGGTTCTACTTAAGTTGAGGACAATGCAAAGTTCTATGGTAGGGATAACATTAAGAGATAGGAAACGTGCAGAGTGGGTCAGAGAAATAAGCCACTGACATTCTAGTGGAAATCAAGAAGAAGAAATGGGCTTGGGCAGGACATGTAGTGTGAAGAAAGGATAACCGATGGTCGCTTAGGGCAACAAACTAGATTCCAAGGGAAGGAAAGCGTAACAGGGGGCGGAAGAAAATTAGGTGGGTGGATAAGGCCCAGAAGTTCGCTGGAGTCAGGTGGATGCAGCTCGCACAGGACCGGGTTAATTGGGGAAATATGGGAGAGGCCTTCGCCCTGCAGGGGGTATATTCAGGCTGATGATGATGATGATGAAGCTGTAAATGTGCTTTACTTGGATGAATAGAAAACTAGCCTAGAGTCTGTCATGGTTACGTTGGTTTCCTTTTGTCCATCTTGTACTGTGACCACACCATGGCATTTGTTCAACTTTTTCTCGTTGCACGAGGCATGTTGCAGGCTTTGGTAGTCTTATGTGTTGCATCTCTTCACGTTGGGCGACTCGAAAGTGTTGGCTTTGATTAGATGTGCATTGAGGACGACACTTGAGGAACCAATGAGGATCGTTACCTTCTCTCATGATGCATTGTAACATTGATGGTGATGATCCTTGGCACTGCATAACACATCATATAGCAGGCATGCACAAATATGGTGTGATGAACATCAGTGCGGGAGTAGTGCAATCTGATTGGTGCATCCGGTTGCAGGCTGAGAAGGAGGAGATCGCGCAACTGCTGCGTTTCGAGTCTTCTCAGCGTCCAGCTGGCGACACGGTGACCCTGACCGAGTACTGCAGCCGGATGAAGGAGGGACAGCGGGACATCTACTATCTGGCCGCGCCAAGTCGGCAGCTGGCCGAGGCGTCCCCGTACTTTGAGGCAGTGCGCTCTCGTGACGTGGAGGTGCTGTTCTGCCTGGAGCCATATGACGAGCTGGTGCTTGCACAGCTGCGCCAGTTTGGCCGTAAGAACATCACCTCGGTCGAGAAGGAGATGCGCAGGGATGCCGAGGAGGCCCACGAGGAGCCTGAGGAGGTGCGCGGCCTTGCCGATTGGCTCAAGACTGAGCTAGGACCCATGGTGCACAAGGTGAGCGAGAGTAGCTGAGACTAGGCTCATTGTGACATTCATGACCATTGTCGTAGCTGCAGTTGTGATTACTAGTCACGCAATAAATGTTTTCTAACAAAACTTGCGAGAGCACTGCAGAATTTGCAGTGGGGAAACGCGAACGCCTAAGTGTTGCTGCTGCACAAGGTACATTGTACACCCCTTGTATAGCCTTTGCTAGCAATGCCAGGCCTTGTGTCGCAAAGTGGAAATTTTATTTCCTTGGCATGCATTTGTTTCAGTGCTCCTACAAGTGTGGCATTGGCGGTATGGCGTCGCTCGTCAGTGTGTCCTCTACATTGCCATGGAGATGGCACGAAAGCTAGACAAGTAAAACACATCTCATGGAATCTTGCACACAGATCTCGCACACACGCTGTTTTCACCATGAGCCAAGAAAGGCTTTCGCCTTATTATTGGCCGCATTCCATTTAGTGACTGCTACAGTAGACGTGGCAGTGATCGGAGGGCCTTCGTCATCAAGCTGGAAAGTGGTCTGGCCGCGTTGTTGTCACTTTGTAGAGCATCGTGCCATCCTGTGGTAGTTATTAGCTACTGGTCAGCCATTGAGCCGAGCGCAGCTGTGCGCCAGTTTGCATGCTGATTGGGGTCTTGTTTTAAGAAGCTCGCCATTCTGGTTCCGGCATTTTTTCCTTATTTCTGTCTGCACGGTTTGTCCCTTCCTTCAGAGGATTGAAACCGCGCTCATCATGTGCCATTTATACAATGAAGCCTCCACATACAGGATGGCGCCACTTTTGAGGTGGCTCATCTTCTACCGCATGGCATCGTGAAAGAAGTTGCGAAGGTTTTCGCTGCTTTGGGGCATCTCTGTTTCGACGTTGCTGATGCTGTGCATGCTGCTGCTTTTGATGGAACTGTGAAACACCATTGTTCCTGTGCCATTTTTTACCTTCAAGGGGGGACACTGGTCTTGAAGCCATTTTCTTTATTTTTTGAACTAAAGTGATCAAACTTAGCATACTTGTGCAGTTCCTGGTGCTGATTCCAAAAATATAATAATTTTTTTCTGTGAACCAATTAGGTGTTGAGATAATTAAGAGCAATGCTGCATTGGCTGTGAGAGCAATAGGAAAAAACCATTTCACAAAACCTTCTTATTAGCATATAGCTATATACTAGAATAAGGAACACAATGTTGCAAGCATATTTTTGATTGGATTATTTTTCATTTTATTGCACATTGAAGTTCAGTAGTCGTAACATGAAAACACAGTAGTCACAAAAAGTGCTATTTTAGAAAATTTCAAAGCAATAATTAAGAAATCTGCTTGCAACATTGTGTGCGCCACATATTTGACTTAATGCTGAAAAAAACATCATTGCTGTATCTGCAATAAGCGTTGAGATATCGCATTCACAAACTTGACAGGAGACCGAAATTCACATCTTGAGAAAATGAGAAAAACAAACGGAAGTCATTTTTAATCAATAAAAGTAAAAATATGTACATGTCCACTACCAGACATTGTTTATATGCCCTAGGGGCATAGTCATTTTGAGCACTACCTTTGTGGCGCTTTTTCAGAGCACGCTGCAAATTTTCTGCCGATGCACGCTTGCTTGTAGATGCAACGGACCGATGCTTGTCCTTTTCTGCCATACGCCTCACGCTTCTCTGGCCAGGATTCAAACTCAGCTCGTTCAAAATTCCTACCGAGGTCCTTTGTTACCCTATACAGTAGAATCTCGGTGATACGAACTCGGCTGATACGAAATTCGGTGTGATACGAATTCATAAAATTCCCCGGCCGAATTGCATTGCGTTCAGTGGGCAAAAAATCGAATGTTCCGAACATTCTTTCTTTTCGCTACGGGTGATATGAACTTCGGTATCACAACCGGTTGAGGCCCACGCACACACGCACAGCGAGAAAAGCGTGCGCAGCGGCGCAGCACTGATAGCACGGATCACGCACACGCGCGCGAAAGAAGAAAAAAATAAAATTACAGCGAGAAAAAACCGGCTTGGCAACCCGCGGCAGCAGTGAAGTTGGCGAAGGAAGGCGGCGATATCTTGCCCCCCCCCCCCCCCTCCCGCTCTCTCTCTCTCTTTCTCTCCCCTCCCCCCGAATTTTGTTTTTTTTTTTTTTTTTTTTTTTTTAGTTGTGCGCACGGCCTTGCGGTCCTCTCCACATTTCTCCGCCGCCCCGCAGGCCACGCTCTTCCGCTTTCCGGAGTCTCCGCTGCAGCGGCAACACGTTGCTACACGTTGCTTCACTTTCTCGTTTGTTGAGGCTGACACCGCGTTGATAGCGCTTCGTTTTGTGCTCATCTCGGCAACGCGAAAAGGTACATCATACTGCAATGTCACGGAAGAGAAAGGCGCTGACCTTTAAAGACAAATTTGGAAATTTTAAATAAGGTGGACAAAGAGCGCAAGAAAAGGCGCACTGACATGGCCAAGGAGCTAGGGCTGCCGCTGTCAACGTTGTCAACAATCGTTGGTCAGCACGACCAAATTATGCAGAATGTGCAGCACTTCGCGATGAATTCTAAAGAAGCCAAAACTGCCCACCATGTGAAGTTGGAAGAGGTTCTTCTAACGTGGTTCAGAGAGGTCACGGCGACCGGCGTCAACATCGACGGAAAAGTGCTTCGTGAGAAGGCAGCGGACATCGCACTCACACTTGGAATTGATGACTTTCAGGCCTCCGGTGGATGGATTCACCGGTTCAAGGTGCGTCATAATCTTTCCTACAAGACCGTTTGTGGCGAAGGAAAAAAAGTCGACGCCTCCGCCTTGGAAGACTGGATGACAACCACACTGCCGTCTTACATAGCGGGATATGAGGCACGTGATGTTTTTAATGTAGATGAAGCAGGGCTGTTTTACAATCTCCAGCCCGAAAAAAGTTTGTGCTTTAAAGGCGATGCCTGCCGGGGCGGACAAAAGAGCAAACAACGTATCACAGTTTTGTTTTGTTGCACCGCCGACTGATCGGAAAAGATGCCGCTGACAGTCATTGGCAAATATCTAAAGCCCTGATGCTTTAAGGCAGCCGGTCGATTGCCCTGCGTCTACAAGGCGAACAAAAAAGCGTGGATGACGTCTTCTTTGTTTATGGAATTCGTCACGTACCTCGACCGCAAGATGTCTTGCCACAACAGAAAAATAGTTTTGCTGCTGGACCAGTGCACTGCCCATCCAAAACAAATGACACTACAGAGTGTTAAGGTGATGTTCCTGCCCCCAAACGCAACAAGTCATTTGCAACCACTGGATGCTGGGATTATAAGGAATGTTAAGCACCATTTCAAAGCTTTGTTGGTGCGCCGCCTCCTCGCGAAGATTGAAAGGAAGGACGTGAATCTCCAGATAACTCTTCTGGACGCTGTGCATTTTCTTGCAATTGCCTGGGATCGCGTCGTTCCTACGGCCATCGCCAATTGTTTCGCGAAGTGTGGGGTTTTCAAATCTGCTGTGGCTACTGCCTCGCAAGTGCCTGACCCGATTCCCATCGATGTCTGGAATCAACTTGACGTCGACTGTTGCGCCGACGATTTCGTCACCGTGGACGACGACCTCGCCACCTGTGGTCTCCGCACGGTTGAAGATATTGCGGAGGAAGCGTCATCACAGCCTGGCATTCCTTGCAGTGACAAAGATGACGACGACCAAAGCGTTGATGACCCACCGCCGACCGCAGCAGAAACGATGCACGCCATCGATGTTCTGCGGCGCGCCGTGACCTCCGAGTCTGTGCGGGAGAAGACAGCGGCCCAATTTTTCAGTTTTCAAAACTCTCTGTTATCAGATCTCGTGGAAAAGAAGTTGCAGAAGGATATACGCGATTTCTTACAACGAAAATAAATATTTCGTACCTGTTGGAAGGCTTGAAAACGGATTTTGCTCGTTTTTTGGTGATACAAAATTTCGGTTGATAAGAAAATTTTCGTCTCCCTTTGAATTTCGTATCACCGAGATTCTACTGTATTAAACTTCAGGACTGCTTCTGCTACTGCGGTCTCAACACTGAAGAGGGATGCGTGCCTTTCTTTTGGTGCCAGTGCCCATATGAGAGAGTGCAGGCTCTCATTATTATTTTGGGTTTTTCCCCTTGCACATCGCTCAAGGAGCCTCTTGTCAGAGAGGCGCTCATAAATTGGTCGCAGTGCCTTGCATACATGACTAGAAAGGCTGTAGCGGTGCGTTGGGGCTGGCTCTCCTTTGGCACTTGCAGCATTTTGCCGGCACCAGGAACTTGAACCTGTTGGGCAAAGGCTGTGATCTGACTCCTGATCATTTGATGTCACATGATAATAGGTAGCCATAACCGCTTTTGCCATTTCCTCTATGTTACCACTGTGGGACTTAGTGCCCAGCCATAGTATGAACTTAGCTTGTTGACCAGATCACCAGTTAGTCTTCCTTTACCACCAAGTGGTTCCGAGCCTGACCCTTTTTGTTTTGACAGCAGATTGCGGAGAGCTGTCCCCATCCGCTTTTGAACATGGTTAATGCAATCTTCTTTGGTGACCTGAATGTAGCCATACACTTGGTCATCTTTCAGGGCGAGGAAGGACCGGCTGTCGCCGTCTGACAGCACCGTTGTGTATCTGAGGTTGTGCTTCTGTAGCGATCTTCTAAATAGGATTAGGGCTGCTTCTACTTCCATCTCACCAGCCTTTTTATCAGTATTTTTCTGGCAGACGTGGCTTGCTCTACATTCTTGGTATGTGGGGTCGTCCACTTTCGGTCCCCGCTCACAAGTCGCACAAAAATTGCTCAGCACAACGTAGTTTAGGACAAGCCCTGTAAAAAGCTCAATGATAGTGCCGACTCTGATGTGGGAAGAATGCCCAAGAGTCATCCAAATCCCGTCATAGGACACGGCTACGTTGCCAGGATTGTCAACGCTGAGTTCATCGTACAGCTTCCGGACTGACTCCGCGCATTCAACGGTCACTTTCTCGGCTGCACGCTTCGCGGCAGGCGTCAGCTTTTCCTTTACATAGCTCTGCCACGTTTTCGTGTACAGTCCACGATGGGAAATATTCATCGCGGCAAAGATGTTGTTGAATGCAGTCCGCCGGTTGCTGGTACTTTGCATCGCGCGTGCGGCCAGAATGTTCACAGTGAAAGGATTTACACTGCTTTCCGTCCACATGCGGCGAACTACACGCTGAGGCCTTGTCGCCGCAGTTGACACATGTCAAGAAAAGCTTGACAGCGAGGCCGTATTCGCGATCACCTCGACCGATTTTAACACTCCCTCCGCAGGTTTTACACTTTGCATCGTCAAGAAGGCTGTTGATCGACTCTATGCAAATCACGGCGAAGCTCGTCTCATCAAGCGGACAGACTGCGGCATCGCTGGCGGCAAAGTCTGTCTTACGTTTCGTTGCTGGCGTTGAATCCAACTCCCGCAGTTTGGCGTCGGCTTTTCTCTTTTTCTCTTTTCATTTGCCAGATCAGAAGGCGTCAGAAGTGTTGTATCGTGACGAATGCGGCTGACGACATCCGAAGTGTGCTCGCTTGCTACTCTTGCAGAGCTAGCCACATCGCTAGCTCTGACCACAACCGTGGGCGTGACCGAGGCACAGCCTGCGGGCCAAGCTGTTTATTGGGAATGCCCAATGTTCTTCCTCGCTGTCATAGCAGCATCTGCGTACTCAGTGACGCGGCGTCGTCTCTGGATGCAGATGCTGTCCGCCAAGATGAGAGAGGAGGGGGAAGGAGGGGCCGCCTGGCACGCTAAGCCAGCTTTTTCATCCCCCGCCCCCTCTGCCACAGCTCCGAGGGAAGGATGTCAGGAGGGGAAAGACGAGAGCTCCCCGTTAAAGAGTGAGAGAGAGGGCGTACGCTGCGTCGTGCAGGCGAGGGGAATGTTGAATTTCCACTGTAATAAAAAGCTAGTGCTTCCTACCAGTTGTCACCAATGCAGCCAAAGCTTGGCAGCCAGTGGAAAATCCTAAAAACGAATTGTGGAAAGCATAACACAGATTGTGAAAAAGGAAAATGAGGAGGCATCCTTTTGGGACTAAAAAGAAAACGCGGATTAGAGGGCTAGCCACAATCGGTGACATCCTAGCCCAGTGGTCTCAAACTCATGTTGCTATGTGGGCCATACTGGAAAAATGCTTTTTTTTTTTTGCAGTCCAGAAGCCAGAAAATAACAAATATAAAAATAGAAGCAATAAAAACTCAAGGAAAAGTTTAAAACCGATGACTAATGATGAATCAATAAATCTAATTCCCAGACCGTACATATTTTGTGGAAAAAAAGAGTGGTGCACGTGCGATTCTCCGTAAACAGCAAATGGGCACCATTTCAAGATGACTAGGAAGATGAATGTGTACAACAGTTGATGAATACCATTTATCATTAAAATGTGCAGACTTGAAGATGAAAGAGAGAGCAGGTTATTCATAGTCAGTCTTGCTCTCGAAGGCAGCCAATGTCAATCCAAAGTTCATGCGGGCTAGGGGGCCAATGTCTCTTTCCTCATTTCTGCAAAGAATGTGTAATGTATTGGGATGAGGCCTTTTAGTTGATTTCAGTCAGAAATGGCAGTGCCGACTCAATAAGCTGTCAGAACAAAGGCTGAATTTTCGGGAGCCAGTGATCAGCATCAGGGGAAGCATACATCAAATATGGTGAGGCAACCAAAAAGAGAATAAAATTATATGCCTCTGCCCGTGTCAAAGGGGAAGCATACAGTCAAACCTGGATATATCGAATTTTGGCTATATCGAAATCGCAGAATATCCCCTTGAAAATCCGATGTAAATGTATAGGAAAGCTGCGTCGTATATCGAACTCCAATTCACTGGTCGTTCGATATATCGAGCTCCGCCCCACGCACTGGAAGGCGCCCTGTCCACAAAGATGATCGCATCATTCACGCCCGTTTGCCGCATGACGCTTTTCAAGCCAGGTGCGGAATGAGAGAGAACCGGTTCGGCGACGGCCAATCTAGAGCAGCGCAGCGCCCTTTTCCCAAAGCCGCGCAGCATCACGTGATGTCTGCAAGCCATGAGCGGGAAAAACGAGAGGGAACCGTTTTGGCGACGGGCGGCCGGTACGGAGCAGACACAGCCAATGCTGCCGTGGCGTTGAGACGAGGAGAAACGACGGGATAGAGCGAAGTGCAAGGGTGTGCCCATGTACTCATTCTTTCCTTCCTCTTCTTCGGTCTCATTCGCTGCAGCGCAGCATGCGCCGGCAGGCCAGCTCGGCGCGTGACAGACAGAAAGTCAGACCACCGTCCGATCGTTATCGTGTCAGACGCTTTCTGCAGCACGCGTTTCTCTTTCTCTTTGTTCCGCGGCGGGGAGCATGCGGCGTCGCATAAGCTATGTCGGCTATGAACATTAAAAAGTGGAAGAATTTGTATTTCGCAACCAAGTTGGCGGCCATACAGAACGTCGAAGAGGGCAAGAAGAAGTCATCGGTGGCAGATGCATTTGTCATTTCAAGGAGCACTCTAAGCACGCTGCTAAAAGCAAAGAAGAAATTAAGCTCAAAGCAGGTGAGCAAAGTCGCTCCGGAGCGTGTCGTGTGTGCCCTGCGCCTTTTGAGAAAGTTGAGCAGGCCCTTTATGCATGGTTTCTGGAGGTCCGGGCTAAAAACATCCCCGTAAATGGGCCCATGTTAATGGAAAAGGCGAAATGGTTCGCACTGTTTTTGGCGAGGAAAACTTTTGCGGTGGAACTGGGTGGCTGCACAGGTTTAAAACCCGCCACAGCATCGTGGGAAAAGCGATTTCAGGCGAGAGTGAAAGTGTCAGCAGCCAAGAAATGCGACAGCCGCTTTCCGAGGAGCGGCCAAAGATCGCTGAGGAGTTTTCTCCCGCAGAAATCTTTAATGCGGATGAGACTGGCCTTTTTTGGCAGATGTTGCTAAGCAAGACGCTCGACCTCCGAGGGAGCACATGTCACGAAGGGAAGATGAGCAAAGTGTACGTCACTTTTGCTTGCGGCAAATATGGATGGATCTTGTAAGTTAAAGCCATTCCTGATTGGGCAAAGCATGTCGCCTCGGTGTTTCAAGAACTGCAAGCAGCTTTCAGTATGCTACGGCTTCAAGAGAAAAGCGTGGATGATGCGTCAACATTTTTCTGAATGGCTTCAGGCATGGGACACGGAGTTAAGCAAGTCAGTCCACCGAGTTTGCCTTCTCGTCGACAGCTGCTCGGCCCATCACACCACGTGTGAGCTGCATTGAAATTTCTTCCGCCTAACACGACAGCGAGGTTGCAGCCACTTGATCAGGGCATTATAAAGGCATTTAAGGTCGGCTAAAGAGGGAGACTTGTTTCGCGGCTCCTAATTAATCTTAGAGTGGGAGTTGATCTGAAGATTGACTTGCTGGGGGCCATTCAAATGGTCACTGGCACCTGGAACGACGTAAAGCAGAACACAGTGGTCAATAGTTTTTGCAAGGCAGGTCTTGCAGTGGCCGCAGGTGACTGTCCAAAAGTTCCAGAAGCCTCGGATGAAGACAGAAGCTTGCATGCGGCATTCCTCAATCTCTCACGTTTTCCGGGTGTCGTCCCACCCGAAATCACAGTTGATGATTTTGTCAATGTCGACAGCGACATTCAAGCTGTGGCCATCTTGGCTGACGAAGACATTTTGGCTGGAGTAGTGGGCACTCACGAGGACGGCGATTTAAGTGATGATGACCACCACTGTGATCTCAATGAAACACACCCGTACACAACCGCAGAGCTGGCTTCGGCGTTCAATTTGATTCGGCGCTGTTGTGGTGAGATGGGGGGCACCGGCCTTTCATATCTGGACAATCTGGGCAAGATCGAGACCAGTGCTTTCCTCTTCATTGCCCAGAGGAAGATGCAGTCAAAGATTAGTGATTTTTTTTTTGTCTGAAATAAAGTGCATCGTCATGTTGTGTGTACGAACTTTTCTTGAATGCTCCGAATGGTAAGCTGCCGGTATATGTACTCGCATAATGAACCCAATTTTTTTTTAAATTGACATCAGCTTGAGGGGAAGGGTTCATTATGGCGGCCTTTTTTTTTTTTTTTTGCAACAGTCGTTTATTCGGCCATGAATCAACGAAAGCACCCGGCCCTCTGGAATCAAGACGCCGGCTTTTAACATTGTTCGCTTCAAACGGCATTTGCTGCTGTCACGTGTTCCAATGATTTTGTGTCAGTGACATTGTCCACCCCTAGCGTGACGTGATTAAATCGAACTAGTGGTGAGCACTCTGCCAAGTTCGCTTCCCGCCACTGCAGGAGCTAGCGCCAAAAGTATAAAATAATATGTCGTGACGTCTGCACAGCAGCTTGGTGCGTTGCTAACAAAAGCTGTGGCCTGTGGTGGAGTGAAATAGAAGGATGCGCCACCGACTAACGCTTTTTTTTTTTTTTTTTCACATTCTCGGCGGCAAAAGTGGAGGGTGAGTTTAATATTCAAGTCTGTTGGTCACGCCACAAATACAGTATCATTTTTCACGATCGCAAGGGTCGTCTTAAGCCGACTTTTGTATATCAAATTTTCGATATATCGAACTATTTCGCGATCCCCTTCGAATTCAATATATCCGGGTTCGACTGTACTAGGTTGAGAGAACTAAGAAACAATTTTTTGTTGCTCTACAGCAAAGGCTAATCAGGAAAGGGAAAAGAAAAAGGGCATTTGTTGTCCGTTTCATGATGAATGGGCTACCTCAGTCTTACTCGCCCCGCACTGTTTGTCCCCCTTTCACCGGACTGCAACCCTACTTTGGAAACACATACATGCCATGGGACAATACAAAGGTTCATCTCCTTCCCTCTCCAGCTAAGCTTTTGTTGCAGAGCCAAGATAGGCTCTCTGTGAGTATAGGCCACAACTAGCCAAGCATTGGTAAAGTCTTAAGAGTTTTTTCTGTTGTGTTTTGTTTTGAAATAGTGCATTTTTAGACACTTTCAGTTGCAGCCAGGTGTAGTGCAGTACATGTCTGATTGCCTTGCAGGTCAAAGTGACTCGGCGGCTACAGAAGCACCCTTGCCTGGTGTCCGTTGAGGAGATGGCTGCTGCGCGGCACTTCGTGAAGACATCGCTGCAGAGCTTCTCTGAAGAAGAACGGTATCGGCTGCTGGAGCCCACATTGGAGATCAATCCCGACCACCCCATTATTGCTAAGCTCGCTGGGCTTCGCTCATCAGAACCCGAGCTGGCCAAGAAACTGGCTCGGCAGATTTTTGGAAATGCTATGGTGACTGCAGGCCTTGTGGATGATCCTCGGAAGGTCACTTCGGAGCTCAATGATCTTCTCAGTGTCCTTTTGGAAAGGCTCTGAGATGGTGTAGCATGTGGGCTTGAAGGCCGAAGCGGATGAACTTGTTTTAGTATGATGAATGGTGACACTCACTGCTGGCTAGTGTAATATGTGTTCATCGCTATCATCATTGCGAGAGCCTGAATGTAATTAGTAATGCAAGTTTTTTCTGAAATAGATTGATCCTGTTGGAAACTCAAGTGGTATGCATGTTGTTTTGTTTCCCATAGCATAAGAATGTGGCAATATTTTATGATGTTATTTTTTGCGGATGCAAGGCATGCTGCATAGCAGCAGCCTGTCCTTGTGTTTGCTTCTACTTTATGTACCGTCAGAAAATTAAAAGATGTTTTAGCATATCTAAGTGTAGAATGCTTTGCAGTAGCACCGTTTGCCCTTGTTCAGCCCTGCTTTACCGTATATGCACGATTCTAACACACCCCCGTGCAGAAATATTTCAAGCGACCAGAAACCGCGAAAATAACTTGGCGCCAATTCTCCCGGGCACAAATGCAACGAACAAGTGCAGTCGAACTCGGATATATCGAATTTTGATTATATCGAACTCACTGAATATCCCCTTGAAAATCCCATGTAAATGTATAGGAAGGCCGCGTCATATATCGAACTCAATTTCACCGGTCGTTTGATGTATCGAACTCCCCACCACGCACTGGAAAGTGTGCCTTCCTCAAAGATGATCGCATCACCCTCGGCCGTTTGCCGCGTGACGTTTTCAAGCCACGCGCGGAAGGAATGAGAGGACACAGTTCGGCGACGGCTGGTCTAGGGCAGCACCGTGCCCATTCCCCAAAGGCGCGCGCATCTGCGGTTATTGTTTCCCACGCGCCAGCACGTGACGTTTGCAAGCTATGTGCGTGAATGAACCATAAAAAACCGGTGGGAACAAGAGGGGGAAAACGTGATAGAGCGAAGCACAAGGGTGTGCCCATTCTTTTGCCGAGCTATCTTTCCTTCCTCTCTCCCGGCCTTCGTTCGCAGTAGCACGCGCTACGCATACGCCAAGCCAGCTCAGCCCATTTTCAGACAGAACTTCGAACGCTTTCTCCAGCGTGTGCTGCGAACCCTCTGCGCGCGGCGGTTGATGTTTCTATGGCACTTGCGGACGTTAAGAAGCGGCAGATCTCTTTTTCGTTTTTGTTTCTTTTTCGCGAGAGTCGTCCGTTTTTATCGTGCTGTACGCGCGGTGTAGCGTAAGATATGGCGGCTGCGGACGTTAAGAAGCGGCAGATTTTTTTTTTCGGGATTCGTTTATTCTTGCATATTAATTCAACGAAAGCACGCGGTTAGCTGCGATCATGACACCGGCTTTTAGCATTTTTCGCTTGAAATAGCATTTGCAGCTATCGAGTTTTCCAATGATTTTGTGACAATAGACTGCGCCGCCCAAGCACGGCGTGATAAATCGAACCAGGCTTGTGCAATCAAGCCATCACGGGCACTCTGCCAAGTTCGCTCCCTGCCACTGCAGGGGCTATCAAAAGATAAACACGCAGCGACGTTATCGCTGCGCAGCATCTTGGCACGCTGCCAAGAAATGAGCTGTGGATGAGAGGACCCAAACGGAGTGGCGCGCACCATCGACATGCAAGCGAAAATGCTCGCGATTTCTGCCGCGGCGATACAGAAACTTTGTTTTGAGCTGCCGCGGTGGCTCGAGCGGTGGGAGGGACGCAGTTCCAAGAAGTTGGAAATTTTTCGCTCTATCACTGCCGCTCGTCGCTCAGATCGCTCAATCGCTTGCATGTGAGCGAGCTGGCCTTAAAGCTTTTTTTTTTTTTCCAAAATTCTCAGGTGCATAGGTGGAGGGTGGGTTCATTATGCGAGTGGATTGATTACGCGACAAATACGGTATCGTTTTTTCGCATCGAAAGTGCCGTCACAAGCCGATTTCTGTATATCGAATTATCGATATACCGAACTATTTCGCGATCCCCTTCAAGTTCAATATATCCGGGTTCCGTATCTGAAAATTGCTTTAAACATTTAATTGAACAAAATGGGCACACACAAACACCACCATGAGGCGTGGACGTATAGGCTATTCGCCCAGAGTCTGAAGACAGCTCTTTCTTGCTGTCCACTGACCCCTAAAGGTCATCTTCAGTACCATCTAAAGCATAGGAAATAGCATATTTTTTAAACACACGCACAACTATTGCCTGCGGGAGGGCCTTTTACGTGTCATGGGCCCACCTCGCAGTGTCCTCGAGCGTCGCTGCTGGCGTGAGAGCATGCTTTTAGAGCCAGTTGCTGTACTCCCGCGGCCGTTTATGGGCTCATTTAAACACAAATCAAGCAGCTGGATTTGTGAAGTAAGCTCGCCTGGGATAACCACAAGGTCTGTGTAGTAGGCTTTATGCTTTCTCTTGACGCAGTCGGTATGAATGAGTCAAGCACGTGAATGAGTCAAGCAGCAGCATAGCGTGTGCATTATTGCTGGCTTCAGGCCTCTTCTGCCAGACCAAATCGATCCAGGTGATCACGAAATCAGTATCCATCCAGCCTTTCGGTCGCACGTGAACTACCACCCACGTTGTCTGGAAACCTGATGTCTGCTGACACAGTCTTCTGCTTGAAGACTGAATACGGACTCAATTTGTGTCCATCTGCTGTGCAGCACAGCATCGTCGTCACCCTGTCTTTCTCATTGCTGGACGAGAGTATATGCACCTGCTTGGCGCCCTTCGACTCGACCATATCCTCCTCTAATTTTTATGTGACTACCGTGTGCGCCCTCCGCGGCCATTGATGCAGCTCAGTTGCTTACGCTTCTTAACACTGAGCGGTGGTGCTAATCACATTGGGATAGCCTGTATTTGTCTTCCACGGCTGCACCACGTTTGTCAGTTACGTGCTCGTATCTTGATCCTTATACGCTCGCGATTCAATCTCTTTGGCCCGCACGTACAGAGAACTAAACCTTGCTGGCATTCGTTATTGTGGCAGCACTGCTTTAGTGCTAAATTCGTTCGTCAGGGACTATAAAATTGGCGATGATCGACGCATGTGGTACCACCTCTTTCCGACGAACGGTGAGCCAAGGAATATTTTTTTTCTTTAGCAATGCTGTTATTTGTAGCCTGAAATTCTGACCGACAGCCTTTATTTTTGTGTTTGTGTTCGCACTTTAAAAAATTGTAGTTGCATGGAACTTCTGAACCATACGATTGCAATATCACCTGTCGCCGTCTCGTTAGCACCTAGGCATCGCCACTCCGCTGGCTGGCACCGCACCGCTCTTGAAGAGGTTCGCCACTTCACGTTGCAGTCATGGACGATATGGCGTCTCCCAACCGCAAGTCGTCCCCTGTTCATCTGAGTCCATACCAACCCCTCTTTACACGCTCTGAGAAAACGGAAAGCTCTCTATAGTCACGGAATTCGTCACGGTCAGCTCGTTCGGAGTGTTCGGCCGCCTCGACCATGCCGAGCATGCTCGCCGCCAGAGCAAGGGCGGAGGCCGCCGCGGCGCGAGTGCAAGCGTCTCTGACTAAGAAAGAAGCGGCTGTGAGGCTGGAAAAAGCAAGACTCGAAGAGCAGGAAAAGAGCGCAGCTGCAGCAATCGAGCGGAAGAAAGCCTAGCTGAATACTGAGTTAGAAGTCAGGCAGTTGGAAAGGCAAGCGGCCGCTGCGGAAGCACAAGCGGAGGTCCTGGAAGCTGCCGTAGATCCGCACGGCAGGGTGCATCACATCTGTCGGACTGTCTCCGAGGCATCCGAAGACTGCACTTAACGCACTTTGGACTACGTACTTGACCAGCCTCACGTGCGCAACAACCGGCATCCGCAATCGCAGCAGCATGACTGGGGGGAGCACCACGTTACTCGGAACGCTGCAACGGCACCTGAGGGCCTCCCTCCATACACACCAAGCGCTCGCAACCAAGTGGTCACGTCGAACTTTGCGAGTCAGCAAGTTGATCAAGCTAATAATCCGGAGCTGACTGCCATGGCGAAGTATCTGATTCGACGCGATCTTGTGAGTACCGCCCTTACGAAGTTCGACGACTACCCTGAAAACTACCGGTCGTGGAAATCTACGTTCAAGGAAGTCACGGCAAGCGAGGAACTTGACCTTCTCGTGAAGTGGCTTGGGACAGAGTCGTCAAGCTATGCAAAGAGACTAAGTTAAGTGCACGTGGACAACCCGGAGACCGGGCTAAAGATAGTCTGGGAAATACTCGAGGAATGTTATGGCCGCCCGGAGATTGTAGAAGAGACCATCTTCAGGAGAATTTCGAGCTTCCCCAGATTGTCCGAGAAAGACACCCATAAATTGAGAGAACTTGGAGGTCTGCTTCTTGAGGTTGAGGCTGCAAAAGAGGACCCTCACTTGACTGGGCTAGCTTATCTGGACACCGCAGGAAGGGTAAATCTCATCATATAAAAGCTGCTGCACCGCTTGCAGGAGTTGTGGATCACAAAAGGCTCCAAGTACAAGCAAGATCATCAAGTCGTCTTTCCCCCCTTCTCGATCTTCTCCAGGTTGTCAGGGGCCAGGTGAAAAGGAGAAACGACCCCAGCTTCAAATTGAGCTCAGCAAGTAGCACCCTTTCAAGTCTCCCAAGAGCATACAGATGGGCAACGAATGAGGGCATGAGAAGAGCACCCAAGTCCAACTGACTGATGTGGAGGCAGGCACTGAGCATCCACTCCCAAACACGCCGAAGCTGCAGGATGCAACCAAGCATTGTCCTCTGCACAAGAAACCTTACCCTCTCCGGAAGTGTCGCGCCTTCAGAGAAAAGCCACTCGATGAACAGAAGTCCCTGCTGAAAGAATATGGGATCTGCTTCAGGTGCTGCGCTTCTACAGACCACTTTGCCAGAGACTGCAAAAAATGGTTCTCAAGTGTGCCGATTGTTGTAGTGATAGGCATGCCACACCACTCCACGCAGGAAATGTCACCCATGGGCCTTCTGTCCTTGAGCACAGTACTGAGGACGCCAGAGGAGACCAGGATTCCTCAATTTAAGTGTACAGAAGTGTGCGGATAAGGCTACAGTGACAAGTCGTGCTCAAAGATCTGTTTGGTTAAAGTCAGTCATCCGAGCCAGCCTCACAAAACTGCAAAAATGTATGCCATCCTAGACGACCAGGGCAACAGGTCTCTTGCAAGAACAGAGTTCTTCGACATTTTCGGTCTTAATGGACAAGGAGGAGGAGAAAAGGAGGGCGGAAGGCAAAGATGTTAACCAGAAAGAATGAATTCCGGTTGACTACCCTGCACTGGGGAAGGGGAATGGGGGATTAAAGGGGAAGGGTAGAAGAGGAGAGGAGGTGAGAAAGTCACTGTCTGTCAATCAGGATAGTCTTAAAAAGCGAAGTGCCTTGTAGGCTTTGAGCACAGATGATTTTTGTGGCCATGGTCCCAGATCTCTTCCGTTAAGGGGTGAGCATCCAGACGATCCAGCGCAGTACACAGCGCGTGTCGTTCAGTTGCAAAAATAGGGCAATCACAAAGGAGGTGCTCAATCATTTCATCAACGCCACATCGTTCACAAGCAAGGCTGTCAGCCATTCCGATCAAGAAGGCGTATTCGTTTGCGAAAGCAATGCCAAGCCATAGGCGGTACAGTAACATTGTTTCACGACGTGTTATGTGGTGGGGAATACGCAGGCGCAGTCCGGGGTCCAATATCTTGAGGCGACGGTTGGATAACTCTCTGGTGTTCCACGCTGACAGTGTCAGCTCCACAGCCAAACGGCGAAGCCCGCTCGCTGCGTCGGCTCTCGTTAACGGAATTTTGACTGGAAGTGCGTCGTTGTGGGCAGAACGGGCAGCATCGACCGCCCAGTTATTTCCTGCAATGCCACAGTGTCCTGGCAACCACTGGTAGATGATATCATGGCCTTTGGATACTGCGGCGTGGTGCAGCGTGCGGATCTCTGCAATTAGTTGTTCATTCGAGCAGTGGCGTAGTGCCGCTTGCATGCCTCGAAGCGCTGCTTTGGAGTCAGTGAAAACTGACCATTCTTGGGGGAGTTCCTGGCTGATGTATTCGACTGCAGCCCGTAGGGCAGGTAGTTCCGCGCCAGTCGAAGAGGTGAGATGTGTTGTCTTTAGCTTTATCAAGACGGACCTTGCCGGTACTACCATTGACCCCGCGGAGCTGGCTGACGTAACAGCCATCCGTGTACACATGTATTCGGCGATTGTGCTTAGAGTGAAGGTGATCCAGCATCATTTGTTGCAAGGCAAGCATTGGTACCCCAGCTTTCTTCTTTATGCCAGGAATTGATAGGTGAATCTGAGGTTAATGTAGGCTCCACATGGGTGCGCACGGTCTTGAAGCAGGGGTGAACTGCGATGGAAGATAAATGTGGTGAGCTTCAATGGTTTTGGAAAAGGCAGTACATGGTCTAGTTGCTGGGAGATTTGTCAGGTTGTGATTGGGAACTCGTGCGAGGTGTCTAATGTGTGTTCTCAGAGTCTCGGCACCAACATAGGTAGTGACAGGATGTTCCTCGGCTAGAAGAACAGTTGCTGCCGTTGAGATGCATTTAGGCAAACCGAGGCAGATGCGGACAGCTTGCGCTTGCACAGTTTGGAGAGTCCGAATGTTCGTCTTCGTGATGTTGTTGAATATTGGAAGGCTGTACCGCATGTACTCCATAAATAACGATCGATAAGTTGTAGCATCGAGTGCACTGATGCGCCCCATGGCTTTCCCCCGAGGAAGGAGAGAACATTCACAATGGCAAGTAGCCTCTTCTTCATGTCATTCAGATGTGGCTCCATGAGAGATTCCTGTCGATGACGACTCCCAGGAAGCGATGGCTTTTTTCAGAGAATGGCTTTCCCATTTATAGATATGGTATAGTGTGACATTGGTTTTCGTGTGAAGGTCACAAGAGAGCATTTCTCACTTGAAATGCTAAGTCCCTGCAAATGTAGGTAAAACGTCACAATTGATGCTGCTCTTTGAAGTCTCGCACGGACTTGGGGACGAGTCAATCTGAGCAGATTGCGGCAGCAAATCGACCAGACCGATGAGCGCAAGGTTGAACAGGGTTGGGCTCAACACCCCACCCTGTGGAACTCCGCGTGAGCACCGGTGTAAAGAGGTTGGTTCGTCCTAAGTCTGGATAAAAAGCGACCTCTCTGTTAAATAGCTGCGTATCCAGCTGAACAGACGGCCTCCAATCTCAGCGGCTTGCAATGCCTCCATAGTAGCCTGATGTGTAATGTTGTCGTAGGCGCTCTTGATGTCCAGAAACAACGCCGCAGTCAATCATTTCAAACTTTTTTGCACCTTGACGGATGTAGTCAACCATGTTCTCGATAGACGAGTGGCCACGTCGAAAACCGGACATAAAGCCTGGGTGCATTTGGCATCTCTCCAAGTATCAATGAATGCGCGTGAGCAGCATTCGTTCCATAACTTTGTCGACACAGCTGGCAAGTGCTATCGGACGATATGATGAAAGCTCGAGGAGTGATTTTCTGTGTTTCAGCAGTGAAATGAGCCGGCTGGCCTTCCAGTCATTGGGAACTGTGGCGCCGAACCGTGACTTGTTGTAAAGGTCCACAAGAGCCCGACGAGCCTACTGGCCAAGGTTTGTAAGCGCGGCGTACGTCACTGTCTGCAACAAGCTAGCGCGGCGTCGAGTTCTTCTAAAGAAAATAACAGATCCTTACGGGAATACCTCGATGGTGGAACATCACATTTGGGAGGCCAGTCATCTTTGCACATAATTCTTCGGCTACATCAACCTCGCTGCGTCGCTGGTGCAGCGCGAGGGACTTGAACAGGTAGCGCTGTTGAGGGGATGTTCGGAGGCCATGAATGACCTTCCAAACTTGCTACAAAGACTTCCGTGGATCCAGTGTTGCGCAAAAAGTCCGCCAGCGTTGCGTCTCAAGTGTCTGAATTCTGTGCTGTATCTTTTTGTATGCGCCTGGCATACCAAGGTCTAGGTGCGACTTCATGCGACGGTATCTACGCTCTGCTCGCCGCCGTAGCGATCGCAGTTGCTGTAATTCAGTATCAAAATGGGTATAGTTTGCCACAAGGTTGAAGAAGCGGTTTGATCTTTCCATAGCCTTCTTAATTTTTCCTTCGATATTCGTGTAGAAGCCTTCAACGCAAGCATCTTCCATAATTTCCTTGAAAACTTTCCGGTCAATGTAGCGCATGCGTGGTGCTGAGGAAGATGTGATATGGGCGGTAATGGTAAGGTAGGTCGAGATGTGGTCGCTTTCATGGGTTTCAATATCTGAAAACAAGCGGACGCGTCTTGCAAGTCATTCCGAAACGCAAGTCCAGGCAGCTGCTATAATTCACTCCTCTAATATACCTCGGTGTTCCGTCATTAAGGCATTAAAGGTTATGTTCCGAGGCAAATGAGACGAGCTTTCTGCCCCTGAGGTTCATCCTAACACCTCCCCACAAAGGGTGATGGGCATTGAAATCTCCTTTGATAATCCATGGACCACTTATTGTGACTTCCATCAGGTCACTCAGTCTCTCGGTGTCAAAACGGCTTGATGGCGCCAGGTACACAGCCACAAGTGTAAACGTCAAGGCGCGGCTCTTCACGGTCATGCAGACATACTGGTTATCATTGTTCGGAGGAACCGGATGAAGCACGTATGTTAGCTCACGTCGAATGAATACGATAACTTTGCTAGTTCTGGTGCACGCATGCGAAGAAAATGCCTCGTAACCGGAAAATCGCAAAATTTTCTATATGTTAGGTTCACAAATAACGAGAATAGGGAATTGAAAGCTTGCTTGACTTTTTTTCTGAAGAGGTAAGTCCGGGGGAGCCATGGTGTCTAATTTTGTAAGGCCGTAAGAACTGGGTGTAGTGCGTCCAGTGCAATTGCAGAGCGTTGTTTGCTGCTGGTGTTTCAGGCTCTTCAGCAAACTGCGCACGACATTCATCAGGGACGTGAGCATAACGATCACTTGCAGATCTTGGCTGCTGTCAGTCTTGTCGTTGCGCTGGCTCAATTATAGGTGTTGGACGTTTGGATGACAGCAACGTTTCTGACCTAGTGCGCATAGAAGGCTTCGGTAGTGATGGCCAAGAGGTGTGGCAGGCTCCAGGTCTAGCATCAGTAGAAGGTGGAATTTCTGCATTTACTGTAGGTGGTCGCGGAGTTGGACAAGCCATAGCAGCACTTGGAGCTTTCTCTTCAACTGTGGTTGCCTTCTTTGTCGATCGTTTTCGGTGCGAGCGACGTCAGTGCACCTTTGCAGGGGTTTCTCTGTGCGTGGAACCACCTCGCACCATTTGCCTCAGTACTGTCCTCTCAGTCTTTAGCCGAGGGCAGTCTCGCAAAGATGAGTCGTGGGGGCCACTGCAGTTGGCACACTTCAAGGCGTTCGTTCGGCAGACATCTGCGCTGTGTGCCTCAAAACATCTGGGGCACACGATGGGGTTGCTGCGCACAGCGCTCACGTGGCCTATCTTCATGAATTTTCTGCATTGTAATGGTTTGGGCATGAATGGTCGAACTGAATGTCGAAACTGCCCGCCTTGACATGCGCTGGTATGCAGTCACCCTTAAACGTAAGTTTGATGCATTTTGACTTTCCAAGGCGCTGAACTTGGACTATGGTAATGCTATCAGTCACCGGCTTGATCAGCTTATGTAAGTCAGTCTCACTGATGCCAATGTCAACATTTTAAATGACACCAGCCGTAGTCCCGCTGCCTTGGAAACTAAGAGGGCGAACCCTGATATTTCTGAGTGGTTATTGCGGATAATTTGTCGAGTGCGCTTCGCTCAGCGACATCAATGGCAGGAATATTTTTGTAAGGATTTATCCTCACATCTTTGATGGCCCCCGGTACAAGACTCTCCAGATACATGGAGGTAGCTTGCCTGTTTAGATGGTTCAGGTTGTCAGTCTCATTTTGCGGCACAAATAAGGCCGTATGTGCTGGTACACTTCGCGCCGTGATGACCGTAGCCGTGCTTGATGAAGGCGGCTTGTCGGTGCCAATGGACAACTGGAAGTTCTGCCTACACTCGAAGGACGTGTGCTGGAATTATGGAAACAATTGGAAGAAGGGCATCCGGATTTCTCATTGACGACATTCACGGCTCCTTGAAGCTGCCCTTACCAACACGCATTGAGTGCAACGAGATGCCTAACAATAGGAGCGAGATTCCTACACCGGAAGTGGCATTGCATCACCCTCATCTCAAATCTGTAGCTAGATTCATTCCTTGTTTGGACTCTGAGGCCAAAATACTACTTCTCCTCGGGAGAGACATCTTCAGAGTACGCAAGGTTCGACAACAGCGCAATGGGCCAGCTGATGCACCATTTGCTCAGAGACTGGACCTGGGATGGGCTATCGTAGGGAATGTTTGCGGAAGTCGAAGCCGCACACCAGACTGTGTCAACAACTTCAAGACAAACGTCCTCGAAAATAGATGTCCCTCCCTTTTTGAGCCATGCCAGAATCGCTTCCTGGTGAAGGAGAAGATCGCAAGCACTCCTGAGTTGATACACATGCTTCCAACCTACTCAGCACGCTGCTAGGAACAACAGCTATGATAATGGAATCGCAGAAAAGCTATTCCAGACTGCGAAGGATGACAAAAGACCTTCCCTTTCCGTGGAGGACAAGAAGTTCTTGAAGATAATGGATGACGAGTTCTCGCAGGACGAATCAAACAGTTGAGTAGCGCCTCTTCTCTTCCGTTCCTCAAGACCTAGGCTTCTGAATAACAAGAACCTGGCCCAGGCACGTCTCGCTTCTCTCCAACAGACCCTGCAGAAGAAACCGGAACTGAGGGAATAATTCACGAACTTCATGGACAAGATGTTCAAGAACGGCCATGCCGAGGAAGCCCCACCGCTTCGAGATGGAGAAGAATGCTGGTACCTCCCCATCTTTGGTGTTTGCCATTTGCGACAGTCCAGTGAAACGCGAGTCGTGTTCGGTTCTAGTGCACAGTTTAAGGGCGTTCCACTGAACAGTGTGTTGCTTACTGGACCAGACCTGATGAACAGCCTGCTTGGAGTGCTCATCCGATTCTGGAAAGAACCTGTGGCCGTAACCGTGGACATTCAGCACATGTTCTACTGCTTCCTGGTGCGAGACGACCATCGGAATTATCTAAGATTTCTGTTGTTCCGCAATAACGACATCCAAGATGACATAGTGGAGTACCGAATGAAGGTACCGCCTTTGCAAAAAGTAACCAGGCTGCATATTTCGCTTCTAGCCTGAATTCTAAAACCAGCATGGATTCCCAGAGCATCACAACTTGTTAAGAAGTGAGGACAAGAACTCACCTTTACTTTACACAGATTTACAACTTCAGAAGGGGTACGAATTCTCTACTATCCGGCAAAGAAGCGGAACACGTAGCCTGGTTACTTATGGCAAAGACGGTACATGTGTTTGGAAATAGCCCTTCATCAGCAGTTGCAACCTATGAACTTCGAAGAACAGCACGAGAAGGAGAGGAAGAATTTGGCAGCAACGTCAGGCAGTTCGTCGAGAGAGTTTCCATGTCGACGATGGTTTGAAGTCTCTCTCGACAGACAAAGCAACCATCAGCTTGATACGCCGCACACAACAAATGCTGGCAGCAACAAACCTTAGGCTCCACAAAATAGCCTCTTACTGCCCAACCTTGTTAGAAGCATTTCCTGAGGAAGACCACGCTAAGGATTTGATGGATCTTGATCTGTATAATGGTGCCCCGCAGATCCAACGAAGTATGGGAATTTCTTGGGACCTGACGAAGGACACCTTCACGACACCAATCTAAGGAAAACCATTCACTCGGCCCGGTGTCTTGTCAGTGGTGAACAGTCTGTATGACCCACTTGGGTTTGTTGCTCCAGTCACCGCTCAAGGAAAGTCCTTCCTCCGAAAGCTAGTCGCCGAGACATGCGACTGGACTGTCCACTTCCTGATAACAAGAGAGCCACATAGGACACTTGGAAAGCCTCCTTACAAGTACTCGAGCAGCTGGCCATACCCCGCACTTATGCCACTACCTCACTCACCACCGCACAGCGCAAGCAACTGCAAATCTTCTCAGATGCATCAACCAAGGCTGTGGCTGCAGTGGCTTACCTCAGAGTACCACATGGCGCGTGCTACGTCGGGTTCGCCATCGGAAAGGCTAAGCTAGCACCACATCCGGAACACACTATCCCAAGGGTGGAGGTTTGCAGTGCAATGTGGGCTGTAGAGCTAGCAGAGCTCATCAATTGTGAAATGGACATGGGTCTTGATGCTGTAAACTTCTATACCGACAGCAAGGCGGTCCTAGGCTACATACATAATGAGACCCGAAGATTTTTACATGTATGTCAGTAACGGGGTGGAACGCATCAGAAGCTCGACACGTCCAGAACAGTGGCATTACGCTACTTCTGACATAAACCCTGCGGATCTCGGAACAAGGTTTATGCCTGCAGCCCAAATGGCAGGATCAACCTGGCTGACGGGCCCGAAGTTCTTGTATCATCAAGAACACTGTCCACGGGTACTGAAGAGCAAGTTCGACCTGATTGGTGCTGATTCTGACATGGATGTGCGGCCCCAGGCAAATGTTCTCGCAACCTGCGTAAATACGTAAGAACTCGGCTGTTTTAAGTTCGAGCGCTTTTCAAGCTGGATTAGGTTGACTCGTGCAATCGCAGTGCTCATACGTCTGGAGAGCAGATTTCGAAGCGCTTCTCACTTCCCAACTACGACCTTCGGCAGAACACCTGACTCAAGCGAAAGCAGTCATTATTCTGCCTGTGCAGAAAGAAGTCTATTCAGGCAAGTTGAAGAGCTTGCAACAAGGAAAGCGACTTTCGAAGTCAAGCTCTCTGTGGAGACTGGATCCATAGATTGATTCCGACTGCCTTTTGAGAATTGGCGGCCGCCTCGACAGAGCCAACCACTTCGACCAACAGAAACCCATCATCGTGCCGGGGCGACACCACGTCACAACCCTGATTGTGCCGCATTGCCACGAGCAGGTCAGACATCAAAGACGCCACTTCACTGAGTTGGTGGTCAGAGCAGCTGGGTTCTGAATCGTCGGAGCTAAGCGTAACATTGCTTCCTACATACACAATTGTGTTACATGTTGCAAACTCCGAGGGTCAGCCAGGTTCATCGCAACGAATGGCCCATCGGACTCATTGTGAACGCTATCGAATGTGTGGACGGCAATGTGCGAAAGGTCGAGATATAACGGTAACCCAGGGAGCGATAAAGACATGTCTCCGTCTTGTGACTGAAACGGTCCTGCTTATTCCGCGCGAGGACTGAAACACCATATAGTGGTATAACCAGACGGGGAGTGTGCTGTTACATGAGTTTGAGTTCTGGAAACTCTGGACTCCTCTCCACGTGCCTTCCCTCTCTCCCACGCGCTTTCTCTCTCTGTCTCTAACCTCCCTGCAGAAACGTTTCATTTTCTAACCGCGCTGCGCTACTGCGGCAGCACCGCATTTTTAGAAGTTGTAAAATGCGCAAATAAAGATTATTTGCCTTGTTTCTGCGACCAGCCATCTATCTGAGGAGTGGCCGCACCCCAAACGCGTGCCATGGAATCAGAATATTGTTGTTCGTACTCAATTCTCCCTTTTCTCTGGAACGTAGTTATTTAAAAACAATTCTCAAATTTGGACTAGGAAATGAAATTTTACCTACTTTGCAGGACATAGCTATCTATCAACAGCTAAAGCTTATATCTATATATACAATGTTTCAATAGAGAGATACGATCGCACTAATGTAAAACAGCGAACAATTAAATCTTCTGAGGACAATTTAAAGAAAAAAACATTTTTGATATTTTTAAACTTAGACATCTATTCTCCTCTACCTCAGGTTTCGAAATCATTAATAACATGTTGCATAATTTTGTTTCACTAGTAATTATGGCCACTTCAATAATGCACTTGTGCAAGGCATAGACACCATGCAGATATGATTGTACGCGTTTGTGAATCGCCCATATCCTTGTGCAAACAGTGTGACGTCAAGAATGCACGCAGGTGAGCAGGCGCTCCCAGCGGGCAGAAGCGTCCTAGGTCTGGGAACGGAATGCCGCTCCTCGTTCCCATGGTGTGCTGAGTGCCGTTGGAGCTGTCTGATGGTGCGAAGTGCGTATCTCAGATTGTGCGTTATTCATATTTAGATCAAGTACAATCACGCGGTACGCTACCCAATGCTGATTCGATCATACCTGCGAAAGTGCAAAAGTGGAGCACCGCAGAGGATGCACTCCGGCAGGAATAGTCCCGGGTGAACAAGGGCTAAGTCGGCAGGGGAGAGGAAGGTGCGGGATTGTAGCTGGCACCACGTCACCTGCTGCAATTTAGTGAGAGACTTGTGTGGAGGGGGATAGGCTGATGGGCGCTTGGCAGGACAAGGGGAAGGGTGTCCAGGCAGTGCGTGCTCTTTGCCGTTTTTTGTGCGCCAGCGGACTTGATTCGCGCTTGTAAAGCAAGCCACTGTGCCTGTAGATATCTACTTCATATGCCTTCTCCCATATCGTCACCCATCATGATCGTCTTTCTTCTCTCCTACCCCTTTCCTAGTGTAGAGTAGCAGGCCAGATTTGAATTATTCCGGCCAAACTCTGCCTTTTCCTCTCAATAAATCCATCTCTCTATCTATCTTGTTCGCGGTAGTGCATAGTAATCTCGTGGTAAGCGACCATACGATCTCGAGCGTCTCTCCAGGTGATCGGCGGCTCCTGCTCGCTAAAGAATGAGCCGCCTCGTTACCTGGGTTGCCGGCGTGGGCCGGAACTCAAAGAAGCTGAATAGGTCGGATAGGGACGGGAGACCGGCTAAGAAGCCGGAACGCGGGTTCGGAGATACGGCCTTTCGCAAAGTTTCGTACCGCTATCTTCGAATCGTTAAAAATGAGGGTCGCCGATGTAGTAGCGATTGCTAAGGCTACTGCCGCCTCCTCCGCTTCAGCGGAAGTGGAATCGATGACAGTACTATCTGCTGTAAGAAGGGTGGAGGAGTTTGACACTACCGCCAAGGCAAAGGCGGAAGGCAGCATCGACGTAGACGGTCTCCGGCTGTGTGCCATAGTGTTTGTATAGGGCTGCAGCAGCCTAGCAGCACGACAGCCGCGTGATGTTCGGGGTGCATGTTCTTGGGGAGGGGGTGAATGGTGAGAAGGGAGTAATGTCCAGGGGTATGTAGGCCAATAGTGTCAAGATTGTGACGGCCAGCTAGGGTGGAGGAGAGCCGATCAAGTTGGGCAGATCGATGAGCCTCGGTGAGTTCCGCGCGGGTATTGTGTACACCCATCTTATGAAGGCGCTCATTCGACGTGTAGCGGGGAAGATTGAGGGCCGTCTTGTATACGATTACGGATAAGAGTTGACTTTGTTCTCCTCTACTCGAGAGAGGAAGAGATAGGGTAATGAATAGACTACTCGACTTAGGACGAAAGCCTGGATCAGGCGACGGAGGTCGTGTTTTTGCATGCCATGTCATTAGCGATTCGTCTAATTAGGCGAACTGTTTTCTGAACGGCAACAGTGAGCTTGGCGATCATGGCAGTGTTCTTGCCATTGTTCTGGAGAGTCATCCCCATTTTTTATTCGTCCTCTCGAACTGAAAAAAAGACACACAAAAAAAGGAGAGGGAGCTCGGACCAGCAAAAGCTTTGCCAGGCTTAAAACCAATTAAACATTAAACCAATTAAAAGAGAGCAGAAGATCGAGATAAAAAAAAACTTTTAAAAGCGAAAGAAGGTATAAAAAAACTGATGTCCGTGATGCAAGGTGGTCCACGCTGGCTTAAAGAAGAATAAAAAGAAAAAACCAGAAGGCAGCATCCAGACCTGCAAATGAAACAAAAACAGGAGCCAGAACCAGAAAAGAAGGGAACAGCAGCAAAACAACAGTCATACAAAAATGACAAATAACGCACGGAGAGAGAGGAAGACGCACAAAAGTCCAAAACATAAGAACAAAGGGAGACAGGTAGAATAGTAAACAGGACAGTCCCCAACAGAGAAATAAAATTCGAGTGAACAATAGACAATTGCAGTCTCCTACGGCATTGTAGTCGTTGGTCCACAAATTCACAGAAAAAAAATACTAATTTTAGGAGCAGAAGAATAAAAAAAAATGAGAAAGTGCCGACACCACAGACAAGAGGGAGGGGATGAGAAAGATAAAACATTAAGAGAAAAAAACTATTGGTTGGTTGGTCGTACAACTTTTAATTACATCGGAAACGGGGAGTCGTGCGCCCGCGGATTAGAGGCCGGCAGGTAGCCCTTGGCTTGTTGCGGCCTCTTCCGCCAGATGGATGGTGCGGTGCTGGATCGCAGGGTCCCCGCTTCGCAGCAGGGTATCCCAGGCTTCTCTACTTGTAATATTTTGCCCTATCCCTGGAGATTGTGGGCACTCCCAAATTATGTGGTCGAGGGTCCCTCTCGCCCCACAGTGTTTGCACAGATCATTGTGCCTAAGGTGTGGTAGCGCGTGAAACGCCCAGATGAACGTATTAATTTGTAGCCGCCTCCACGCAACAGCTTCTCTATTATTCAGTCTAACATCTGGCGGGGGTACCAGTCTACGTCCCAATTTATAAGGGTCGATGATTTCCCCGTAATTTTGCAGACGCTCGTCGTATGCCCAGTGTTCGGGGGGCTCGACGGCTACCCGGAAGTAGAGAGCTCGGGCTAGCTCGTGAGCCGCCTCGTTACCAGGGACGGCAGCGTGAGCGGGTGTCCAAATGAACTGAATTTTCCTATTTATCGTTCTTTGGGTGAGGATTTTGGCCGCCTCCGGCGATATCCTCCCCTTCCCAAAATTTTGAATGGCAGTTTTCCTGTCCTACGCAAGCTAGCGCTATCGCAACTTCCTCCGCAGTCTCTATGTTGCGGCCTCTGATGGCTGCCGCGGATACCGGTGCCCCTCGGCCATCGACTACCGAAGCTACCGCCGCACCTGTTCTGCCACTTGCCGCATCAACATAGACTACCTCCTTTGCTCCCATGTTCTTGAACCGTCGCTCTAGAGCTTCGGCTCGTTTGGCCCTTCTTTCGACATTAAATTCTGGATGCATATTCCTAGGGAAAGGGGGGACTACCAAGGCATTCCTGATTTCACTATTAATTGTGACTTTTTTTTGAACGTCTGGGTTGAGGCCTACTTTTGCAAGGATTACCCCAAGCATCCTTGGCCGACCATTTACTTGTGGCCGACGTTCGGAAAATGGTCGGCAGCCTACTTAGTCGGCTAGTAAACCACGGCAAGCGGTCGGACCGGAGGTGGCCGCCAGCCATTACGGCAAGTAGTTCGCAGCGGGCTTTGGCCCGACTTTTCGGGCAGACTAAATGCCGCGCACGGCGCCAGGTTAATGGCAAGAGTGCGGCAATGCGTCGGCCCGACTGCTGAGGCGGTACATTGAAAAAAAGTTATGAAGAGCACGACTGCTACTTTTTTTAACTTTGCCTGTTACTTGGCTTTTTTTCGCGATGTTATGTAATTTGCGCTTAGTATGGAACAAAATGATACATGTTATTTAGTGTAAATGTTTTGTTACATTAAGTAATGCTATTGTTTGTTTACCTTGTCGCTCACATTTTTAGTGAACCCTATAGCTGGTAGTAAAATTATTTACCGAGTTCTGATAAACAGCAAGCCACAAGGTGACCGCGATTTCATGTGTAGATCATGTCATTAAACTGTTTGCTTGTTACGAAGCGCAGCGGTAGGTGATGTAACATCAGTTATATTTTGGCGCACAAGCTCCCGCACACCCCCATTTAGCCCGTATCACTCACTGAAATTCGTCCGCTATATGGCAGGGCACTTGAGTAGACGCAACTTCGCATTGTAAGGGAGGAAAAGGCTATTGTGTAAAATAAAAGAAGCGGACAGAAGAGAAAAAGCACACGGGGGCAGACATTATGCGTAGGGCATTAGCAAGCCTTGGCCGCGGCGAACGCTCCGGCAGGCATGCAAAGAGACAAATTCTAAAAACACGACTTCGCAGCTGGAGAAGAAATGCGTACACGGAGGGAGACCCGGACGAAACAAACCGACCGCGCGCTCGGACGTTTCGAAGGAAGGGCGGAAAAGAGAGGGGAAATGGTGGGAAGGGCGGGGCAACTGTGTCACCCCCGCAGCTCGAAAGTTGGTGGCGAGCGAATTTCTGACTGGGCGAGAGAAGAGATGTGCACACGCCGACTTTGAAGAGAGCACGCAGTTTTGTGGTATTTGTATACTATTTTTGAAGGAGCTCTTTTCGAACAAAGTTGTCTTACGATCAAATACATGAAGAAAAAAAAAAACGAAGGAAAATGATTATTGTCCAGGTTGTTAATCGCATACTTTTTTTCTCAAAACAGTCTGGTAAAGCTAAAAGCCGCGAGAAAACGGGCCAGCGTCCTTGTCATTTGGTTTTGTTTCTTTGCGTGTGGCCAATTCATCCTCTTTTACGACCTGCCGGGGTGGGACGAACGGCTCTTTTCATTTTTTTTTTTTCGGAAGTCGGAGGGGCGCATTTTCGCAGCGAGCGGTCCGATTCTACACCGGAAACTACCCCCCTCTCCTCCCCCGCTTCTTGTCAACAGTTCTTGGAAGACTCGGCAGCTTGTGATCGTGGGTGCGTGCGTGCTTTCAAGTTCATTGCAGAAGTGTAGAGCGCGACCAAGAGACGATCTCGAGCGCACGAGGACGCTGTACGTGCGAACGAAATGTTGGAAATGTAAGCGCGTTTTCCAAAGTTGCGCGTTATTAGTTAAAATTACAAGACAGTCAACTTTGTTACCTTCAATAACTAGGCGCTGGACAACCAGACCTCTTTTTCATTCGCATTTATATATTGTCAGGACAAGTGACTGTAGTAGTTTTCAACCGCTGTATCCTTTCAGTAACTCCGCCAAGCCATCCTGAAGTAACGCGCTCCTCCGGCGCGTTTGGACACAAAAAATCGGAAATGCTCCGCTGTTTCTGTTTTTCTGTTTTTTTTGTTTCCTTTTTTTTTTTTCTTTTTGCTCAAATAATGGGAGTGTGGTTTCATAGGAACGATACAGTTGATTTTTATTTATTTTATTAGTATTTCGCTTTTGTTTTACAGATTGTTTTGAATTATGGCTTCTATATTTTCTTGCTTGTTACTGTCCACTCCTGGTCCGCGAGAGACATATTTTCTCAACGCATCCTGCATATCAATATGAGTTTGAGACCCCTATGTTATACAGAGTGATTGAAAATTAATAATATTTATTGAGAGCTACACGAGGTACGCGCAATAAAAGAAGCTAATTGAAAAGAATTCTTTCCTGAAGCAGCTGCCGCAATTTCGGGTTTTTGTTGTGGCTTCAGACTAATAATATGGAGAACTTTTAGTTTTAAGGCGTGAACATGTATCGGAAGTGATTAAAGCGAATTATCTGTCGTACGTACTAAGCCGAGAGATCGCTTGTAGAATAGCCCTGCATATGGAAGGAATACGGAAAGTTGAGCTAGTTGGTACATGATTGCAAATTACGAGCGCTGCGACGGAGAACAACAACGAGAGAGTAAAGCGCCTGTCCTTGTCTTTACTCTCTCGTTGTTGTTCTCCGTCGCAGCGCTCGTAATTTGCAATATGGAAGGAATGCTGCATAGGTCCAGAAACTTAGGACTTCTGCTTGAAAAGTACCGGGATAAGAGAGTAGAAACGATCATGACGTCATAGGCGTGAACTTCAACCATTTACATAGCAGGGAACCAAAGAAATCTTATTGATAAACATGGAAATAGCAAAGCACACTGGGACAATAAATAATGTTTCAGTAAAACAGCAAACAGTACCGAACATATAAGATAGCGGCAAGAAATATATAATGCAGTGAGTTTCTGGTCACACGTTGTATATCAATAATGCGCAGCTGCAACAGAACTCCCTCGGGAGCTCTGACCACCTAACAAATTTCCAGACAGTCGATTGCTCGATCCTTTGTGCTCACACATATACGCGTGAGCCGCAGGCTTACGTCTTTCAAGACAAGAACCGAGTTCAAATCACTTCGATGTACAAGTGACCTTCCTGAGTTGGATGTGCCGCGTCAACAACCTCCGGATAAAGCTTTGCTCTCTAAGAACTAACAGCTGGCTATATCTAGGTGAGACGCACTAGCATGGGGAACAGTAGACAACGGGGTCACCGAAAGAATACGATCGACCGCGTTCCTATTCTGCCAAATGATCAATCCCATGGACTTCACTACACGTTGTTCGAACGCTTCGCGCGGCCTTCCACTGTGCGACGAAAAAGCTCACGGCGCTAGGCAGCGGAATGTCCAAGCTGCGACGCAGTCCTTAAGGACACGTGTGTGAGACTCGACCTGACCAAAGTTGACACAGTGCAGATCAATATGCCAGCTGTAAAGCCTGTTTAATTTGGTGGGGATCGAATACGCCACACTCAGTGCGCCACCGAAAGTCTCTTACAGCATGCGGGAGATTGGGTGCAACAGGCGTCCCCACTTCGCATACCTTTGGCACATATGTCTAGGGGCGCAGAATAGCAGAGCGCTTCGCAGAGATTAGATACTGCCATGCTCCGTCTACGAACATCTCCTCTAACTATGCGAACACGTGCGCCTGTTTCCCCTGACCATGCACTACAAACATCTGCCTTCTACTTCCAAGCCAGTATAAAAGTTAAGGCCGCCCAACGTAATCTATGTGATCCACTAACTCGGATACCCAATAGCGCACAACAAAGGGCATAATGAAGACAAGGCGGAACCCAAATAGGCGCCACCACCTAGCTATAGAGAAAATATAATCAAAGTAGATTGACTTTGCAAGACGAATACACAAGAAAACACGTGCTAAGCCATGCAGGGTCGTATCATTGGGAGGCTGGATCAATAAACAATCAAGGAACACAGATGTGGGAAAGTTGGCACCTGTGTGCACTAGGCTTTATCAGAAGTATCGCGCATACGTTAATTAGCTATAACTTTAGAATGAACAAGATGTCCGAGATTATTGAGTTAATAGTCTATCCCTAGTGTGACTATTGTGACGCATGCACGTACGCACGCACGCACTTACGCACGTCTGCAGTCGCACAGAGTAAATTGTTCCACGACCTTACACAGTGGTATGATGGAATAGTTAACAATAATTGAAAGAAGGAAATAAAAATTAGGGGGACGCTCAAGCTTCCCCTTAACATTTGACGGGATACAACGCCTTCTCATTCTTCTCTCTATCTCTCTATTTCGGTGGACAACCGGAGTTAATTGCAAATTGGTTATAGGAAAGTAAAGGCGCAGCATCTGTCACAGATCCCGGTGGGAACCTGGACCGCATCTGCATATTTGCTACCACATTCCGAATATTTCAGACAAAACTCGACGATACTCAAGCGAAAACTGGGAGCGAGGTGGCTTTTGGACCAAATGAGCTGTAACGCTTCGCATATATATGCTGCACTCTCGATAGACGAAACTCGGGTATATTGCCGACATGAGGGTAAATGGAACAGCTTGGGACAAATATTTGCCCGCCTCAGCTAAAACACGGGGATTAGGAAAGCTTTATTCCTGATATATCAATATGCCGAGGCCGACTGTCTTTATCCAGAACACAAATGTGGTCCTGATAGTTTTCAAATAAAAATGAAAGGCACGCAAAGAGCCGATCGCCCGGACGATTCGCCTGTCGAACGTAACTTCCTGCGAACACAAGCATTGTGCAAGAAGTAACCTTTGGTTCTTTTGAGAAAATTCAAAGGGATCCGCGCAACATGACAAGGATCGATCGGCTCCTGCACCAGTGGTGGTCTACATTGTGTTAAATTCTTCAACGTCAGCCTCACACGCAGAAATATGGTATGAAATGCCAGAATATATATAAAGTTCCTCGAATCCCCTTTTCCCCAGCCGCGTATTCACTGCTGCTATAATATATCATTAAATAACTGTGCATATCAAAGTAAAGTCTCCTGCAATACCGCAGGTTTCCCCTCTACGTTCCATGAGGCAGTCGGCTTAGCAGGAGAAAAGTGGAAAATTCGTATCATTGATACAGCTATTTTTATGCAACATTGAGTTATACCGCGTGCATGATATATATTGACACTATATCATTTGAGCCTGCTGATAGAATTATACATTGCGCAACAGAAGGTGAAATTAACTGTTATTTATACATATTTTGAAACAACGCTTTAACCGCGCCTAATTGAGCCGCGGCGGGTATGGTACACTCTGTAGTTGATCGCGAGTTGTCATGAACAATTATGCTTGAATTTGTGAACTGGTAGGCGCTGATTGTCTGTTTGAAGCATACTTAGTATTAAGTGCCTAAGATTTGCGCGGTAACTGCTACGAACCTACGAATTGTCCATTTTTTTTATGGTTAAATGGTAACCTCTGAATTTAAACAACCTCATCATAAAGTTAACCTATAACATAACCCTAAGCAAAGCCACGGTAAACCGAAGAGATCACGTGCCTTTAAGGTTTATATGTTAACCGTCAAGTACTTTTGCCAGTGCCCTCGAAACCTATCAATCCTAAACGCCCTTAAATTCGTTTCGCAGCCTCCGTGAGTTTACATTTCGTACGGGGTCAAGAAAAGAGGCGGTGAGCTTTTATGAGCTTTCATCCGGATCCGATGCACTTTGCCCTGCGACCTTCTACTGATTTTCATGCATCCCTAGAACAAATGGACAAAATATATTTTTGTCAGAAACTTGCAGCAGTTACTATGTGGTTTAATCGGTATTTACCAGCTTGAGCTCGAAGTCACGGGCTTTAGTCGAGCTGCAGAAGCCGCATTATGATGGAAACCAAACGCGAAAACGGAAATGTGGTTTGCGATTAGTATGACAGCCCGAGGGGCTCTAAATAACCCACGTACTGCTTTGGGAAGTATAAATCCGCATGGAGTATGTAATCTCTGCAAAAGCACTCATAATATACAGTGTTCTGCAACTTAACTGTCTTGGAAATTTTCCAAGACGGTTCCGATAAAGTTGCAGAACACTATATACGTAGCTAGGTCTTGCTATTTTGGCTAAATAAAGCTGCAGGTGTTCTACTGCCCCACACTTGGTTTATGTGGAAGATATTCGGATAAAAGAACATTACATACATTCACTCCAAGCCATATTTTTTTCATGCAAAGAACTACAGCCGCTGGTATCAAGACGAGGGCTCTACAGAAGCCGTAGAAAAAAGAAAAGAAAAGAAACTACCTCGACGCTTCTTGAACGACGAGGGAGGGGGCGTACGTGAAAAAGAAAGAAAACTGCTTTTCGCTGCGCGGGACCCGCTGCCCCCCATCGGTCCATCTCTTTTCCCTGCGGCAAAGCGGAAAGAACCACGGGGAGGCGAAAGGCATCGAGGCACCCTACCGCGGGGGGGCGACAGGAATGCCGAAGCAGAGAGAGATAGCGGCGAAAAAAAAAGAAAGAATTGCATGCACCGCACACAGGGAGATTCTCGCTGCTTTTTGCAGCTTCTCTCCCCCCCCCCCTCCTCCATTCTTGAGGTCACGTGGCCAAAAGGCGGGAAAACACATCCCGCGCGAGCTAAGATGCGCGGCGTCACTCAGTCGACGGCCAGCCTCCGTGTGGGCGCAATGCGTACTGCCTAATCTTATCGTCCGCTTTTATTTCGCGCAAATTCAATCTGTCTCAACCTCCTGCAGCAGTCAGCGTTTGAAAAGAACAGCCCATATATGCAGCTGATGATTGCAGCCGCTCTGTACAGATTCATCGTGCCGAAGTTCACCAAAAGATGCGTAAGTATACATGATCTTTCGGTCTTGATCAGAGGAGCTTTTTGCTAGATTCGATATTATACTGAACATAATAATGTATTGTTTTGGAGCATATGTTCGTCTTGTTATATACTCCTTGCATCTTTTTTCACATATATATATATATATATATATATATATATATATATATATATATATATATATATATATATATATATATATATATATATATATATATATATATAATTGGCGTGGGCGCTGATCGCGCAGGAAGACTTGCTGAGCCGTTCGAAAACAAGGCTGCGGCTGGCTGCGGTGGCAGAATTGGCTCATTTTGCAGTCTGGGTCCTTCGGTATCTCCTGCCCCAAAATGCTCGCCTTTTAACATGGAGGGACACTCACTATACCGATCAGGTAAGTCCAATTAGCACATATTTTGTTCGATACGACAATATACTGCAACTGTTTCTGGAGCGCGTATATATATGCGCATCTTGTTACTACGTGCATTTTTTTTTTAATATATAATCGACGTGTGCGCATTTCGCTCTGATTGCGCAGGAATACGTGCTGAGCCGACTTGGAAACGATGCTGTGGCGGTGGAATTAGCTCTTTTCGCTGCAGTCCGAGGTCCGACCTCCTCTGCCCCAAAACGCCCGTCTTTCACTTCTTCATATCGAAGTGCATGCACTGACATGTATACCCATCAGGTAAGTCAAATTAGCGCTGATTTTTTTCTATACGATAATGAACTGCAACTAATTATGTATTGTTTTGAGACTTATGCGAATCTTGTTACTGTAAATGCATATTTTGTAATTGGTGTGCGCGCCTTGCGCTGATCGTGCAGGGAGGCGATATCAGCTGATCTGGAAACTGGCTGCGACAGTGGAAGCTCGTTTCGCCGAAGCCCGAAGTCCTTGGTCTCCTCTACACTAAAACGCTGGCCTTTCACTTCTTTATGGCGGTGCACTTGCCGGACAGGTATTAGCGCTGATTTTGTTCGGAAAATTCGATTATCCGACTCACATCGATGGGACGCATGCAACCCAGTTAAATGTCAAATGCTATCACTGATATAAATATTGCAGCACCCCTCGCCATAGGAGCGATCAGAAGCTGTACAAGCATCATCGCTGCTACCAAGCAAACTCGTGCCAGGACTGAGTACAATATTTATGTCGTGTTTATTATTATTTCTTTTTTGCTGCTGTAATGATGTCTATACGTGAAAATTGATGATTGAGTGATGCGGTATGCTGGCAAGGTAAGTGAGCCAGTGCGTTCATTTTGTGGATTTTGGAATTATATATGTGATGCACACAGATCTGAGCCGTTTCACATTGATTTTGCTCTGTGCGCTTGCTTTCTGGGCAAGCAGTTGTATTTTCATCGTGCGGATTATTTCCTGGTGCTTACATGCTCATGAGGTGTTCAGCTAACCTGTTTCGAGCTTTAAAAATTTACAACGGGTTCTATAAGCTTCTAAGAGTTGGGCTGTGTAAATAGCCGTCTTGGCTGATGAGACAATTTTAAAAATAATGCTCGGTTGTTAAATAACGAAAATAAATCAGATGACTTATCGTTAAATATCCGGTCGCTTTTGCTGTAAAAGTTCCATCTAGTTTGAGAAAATTAAGCTTTATTCTACGGAATAAACTTATTGTAGGTTTCATGTAAATATCGCGGAAACTGTTTGTTCAGCCGCGTTGGAATCCCTCATACGCGCTCTATTACAAGCGCGGACACTTGGTTTTGCTAGAATTATTAAATTGCAGCATTAGCATTCAAGAACGCGCTTCGGGAGGATAAGGTTTGACTGCGCTACGATTTCAAATTGCAACATCATGACTCCAGCAAAATAAAGTGATCGCGCCTTTCTCGCGGATTCACGGATCCTGATTACGTATTGCGGCTTTGCGCTAATGCGTTTTCAGTAGGGTCGCATGAAGTCAAGCGCATAAAATATATTGATGTGATAGTGCAGTTGGTGGCAGTGAGCAGACATTTTTTCTACCTTTCACCCTATATTTGCCTGCAATGTAAAAGTCTAAGCGAAAAGGAAATATTTAATTAACACTTGTCTTCGTACAGCTGACCAAGATGGAACCTGCCGCAGATCCGACCAGTCGCAGACATCAAGTGATCGACAGGCTACCAAAAGGAGGAGACCAAGCCTCAAGCCCATCTTCCATATGTGGCACACGCGCAGTCATATATCCACGCTTATTAAAAAGCAAATCGCGAGCTTTTTCTGAACGCTGTTGACAAATAAATTTTTCACCAAATACTGCAGCTTTTGTTTCTTCATGGCATCGGAAAAGCTACTGCTTTTCTTGATGCATTTGTATGTGCTACCCCGTTATATATGCATGGCCCACGATATATTAAATGCATGGCATGATACCTGCACGAGGGGCGATGCCGGCCACTAACCGGCGTCGGGAAGCAACCGGCCGACGTACGGTCTTTCGTCAGCAAAATGCTAGGGCAGACGAGCGGCCGACCATTCAGTAACGCTGGCAGACGGCAGGCCCACGTGCGGCAGGTGGTCGGTCACGTCGGGCCAAAAGGTCGGGCCGTAGTCGATTGCCTAAAATCGGCCAACGTTAGGTCAGCGTCAATCCCCGACGCCGGCCCTCATTCGGGTGCCGAAGGTCGGCCGGCCACTTTTTGGTCGGCGAGAAAGGTCGGCCCTGTCTTTTGCCACACACATTTTTTTGCTTGGGACCCTGCTCGTCTCGGTAGTGCTTAGCCTCTCTAATATGGGAGACTCGCACTGCCTCCGCCAATTCTGCCCACGTGTTATGCACCCCGAGTTCGAGCAGTCGTTCGCTCGCGGTACCCATGGGCAGTCCTAGCGCCTTCTTAACGCATCCTCGAATCAGGCAGTCTAACTTCTCTTTTTCGCCGGCCTTGATGTCCAGGTAGGTCGTGGCGTATAACTGATTCTGCTAATTACGTATGCCTGGATTAGTTTTAGTAAATTTCTCTCCTTGAAGCCTCTTCCTTTAGTGGCGACCATCCTCAAGAGCCCAAGGGTTTACATCGCGTAACTTTCTAATTTTTTTTCAGGACCTCTCCGTTATGGCCGTGGGATTGAATGACCATCCCCAAAATCCTGATCTGATCTACTTTTGGCACCGGTTTGCCCTCCACCTGAATATGAAACTCCCCGCTATTCTTGCAGCGGAGGTACTTTGGGTTATAAACGAACAACTCAGATTTATGCGGGGAGCACGAAAGTACCCTTTTAGCCGCGTAATCGACAATGATGTCGGTCGCTGCCTGCAGGCGTTCCTCCGCACTCGCATCGCTCCCATGGTTAATCCAGAGGTTAATATCGTCCGCATACATGCTAAAATTTAGCCCCTTGATTTGGTTAAGTTTACCCGGGAGGCCTCTCATTGCCGCGTTGAATAGGAACGGCGATAGCACTGAGCTCTGCGGTGTGCCTTTGCTTCCTAACTCTATCGTAGGAGATTCTAAATTTTGAAATATCATGCAGGCTTTTCTGCCCGATAAGAAGTCTTTTATGTAGTTGTACGTTCTCTCCCCTACTCCGAGCACTTCGAGCCCTTCGAGGATAGCCTCGTGCCTGACATTGTCGAAGGCCTTGGTGAGGCCTAGGCTCAGGATCACTTTGGCGTCTCTCGATCGCGAGTCTATGATATCATGCTTTAGTCGGAGCATTACGTCCTGACTGCACAAGTGTGGTCGGAAACCGACAATTTCGTTCGGCCACAGGTTGTTTTGCTCCATGAAGCACGTTAATCTCGTCTGTATTACGTGCGCCAGCAACTTCCCTACGCATGAGGTTAGGGAAATCGGTCTGAAATTTTCCAATTGCGGGGATTTTCTCGGTTTGGGTTTTAGTATTATGTTTGCCGTTTTCCACTGAACTGGCAACTGGCTCGTTTCCCGAACTTTTCCAATGAATTCCGTTAGTAGACTAATACAGTCATCGTCCAGATTCCTTAGCATTTTATTGGTGATCCCATCGGGGCCCGGGGCTGATTTAGTTTTTGGTCTTACAATTTCCGCCCTTACCTCTGCTTCCGTGAAGGGGGCGTCAAGCGCCTCATTGGGCGTGCCACCGCAGCTCGGGAGTGGGGAACGCTGGTTGTCTGCAACATACGTTTTTAATAACTTATTCATAAACGCCGCATCGTTTCCTTCAAAGGCGTGTCTGACCTGCCAATCTTATTCCCGATTGGGTTTTTGAATTTGTTGGGTCCAGCAGCAGCTAGTCTGATGCGAAAGACGTCCGTCACTAAACCAGATTATGTTAACCACAATATGCACGGGTAAGAGAAACGATGGAGAAAAATACATAAAAAAATTATTGCACCACTATACCGGACTCATATGACAACCGCAGCAGAAAAGGCAAAAAGGTAACATATCACAGAGGAATAAGAAAAAAAAATACCTCCACCACTCATTTCATAGCAGTATGCATGCTGCCCATGTGGACCTGGCTCTGTAGGCAAGAGTGCCTGCAGTCACGGGCACATCCAGAAAACTGAAAGGCATGCCTTAAGCACTCTGCTCAACACAGGAGCACAGAGCCCTCCCCTGTGCAGAGCGTTGTAGGGGATCTTCAGGACCCTCCAACGAGACCCTCGCCCCCACCACCGTCAGGCTCAAGCACAGGATCAACAGGTCATCCGCTGGTGCTTGTAAAAACAAAGAGGGAGAGTTGGCGGCATCGAAGGGCACGCCACGAAGAAATACCAATGAACACGTGGAAACATGATCCAGTAGGCATAAGTGACCTGCGCACTACAGCCATAGGCTCCTCCATGCAAGCAAGTGGGCGCGTCCGAATTAGACAGGGGGTTGGCAGGATACTCCGAGGAGTCCCTCATCCCTAGACTCAAGTACAGGATCTAACGGAAATCCACTCCTGCTTGTAAAGCCAAGGATGGACTGTTGGCAGCAGCAGCGTGCACGCCACAACAGGAAATAGGTCAGAAATGCACCCAAGTAATAAGGCAGCAGAAAAAAAGGGGAAATAAAGGATACCTGAGAAGAAAAACAATGGATTCAAGGAAAATATTAGAAAAAAGAAAAGAAAATCAACTCTAAATGATTACGTACATGATTGGAACGCATGCTTCGAATATATATATATATATATATATATATATATATATATATATATATATATATATATATATATATATATATATATATAATGGATTAGGACAGAAATAAAGAGTCATCCCCAGGATGCGAACTCTCTCCACCTCCGGGATGCGGACGGCACCAATGGTGGCCTCGACGCTAGGCGGGGGAGCTTTGTCTATTCTTCCGCGATGCGGATGAAGGACCAAAAGTTCAGATTTGGCAGGTGAGCATGCAAGACCGACCCTATGAGCATGAGAGGACACCACATCTACGCCAGCTTGCAGTGTCTCTTCAATGGTTCCCACATTCCCTGTGGAGGTTAATAGGGAGATGTCGTCAGCATATAAAGAGTGCGAGAGGGCGGGAATGGCTGATAGAGCATTTGTCATGGGGAGGAGAGTAATATTATACAGAAGCGGAGAGAGCACAGATCCCTGAGGGGTATCTTGGTTGCCAAGGATGAAAACAGGGGAACAGAGGGAGCCAAAGGTGATTTCAGCTGTGCGCTGACAAATAAAAGCTGAGATGTACTGATGGATACGATGGCTGACGTGTAGAGACGACAGAGCGTTGAAAATGACCGAATGGAGTACATTGTCGAATGCCTTTTCCAGGTCGAGGGCGAGCACCGCGCGCGTCCGCTTCGTGTTACGGGGGTGAAGTATGTCTACTGAGAGCTGCAGCATGATATCTTGAGTGGAGAGGTGGGGTCGGAATCCTACCATTGTGGGGGGAAAGAGGAGGTTATCGTCCATGTGTTCCTGGAGGCGAGCAAGGATAACGTGCTCAAAGAACTTCCCGAGGCAAGACGTAAGGGAAATAGGGCGCAGATTTCTGATATCCAGAGGCTTGCCTGGCTTGGGGATGAAAGTTATGCAGGCATGAGACCACTGCGGGGGAAGGGTTCCCGTTGGCCACAGATTGAACACCCTCTACAGATCCGCAACACCCTCTACAGACGAGCTGTCCAGATTGCGGAACGTCCTATTAGTGACTCTGTCAGCTCCGGGGACTGAGGTGGTTCGGAGTTTGTGCATGGCCGCGCGAACCTCCGCTGGGGAGATATCCTCGTCGAGGTCTGTGTTAGGGTTCCCCGTATACGGAGTAAGAGGTGTGGGTGGTGTTGTGGTTAGATATTGATATTTAAGGGCTTGGAGAAGTGCGTCGTCTGAGAGGGGGAGTTGGTGCAAGATGCGTGTGACATTCTTGCTTTGGGTAGCCGTTGTGTGACCCGGGTCCAGGAGATGCCTGAGGAGGTACCAAGGGTTTTTGAGGCCTAAATTTCCACTCATGCGGCCGCAGGTTTGTCTCCATTGTTTATGGGCTAGGTCGCGTGCATGCGCTTCGATCTCGCTACAAGGTCAGTGATACGTCGTTTGAGGGGCCTATTGCTTTTGACATAGCCAGCGCCGTTGCAGGCTGGCGTGTGCTTCCCACGTATGGAGAAGGCGGTTATCAGCACTCGACGTGTCCTCACGCTCTGGAACGGTGGAAGTAGCACGGGCGACATCGCGGTTGAGAGTGTTAGTCCATTCAGAAAGGTCTGTGATGGTGTCCGGGACTAGGCTCTGAACCTGGCGGAATTTGTCCCAGAGTACCACCTTAACTCCTCATCGTTTTAGCGGGGTAGTGGAAGAGATATTGAGCTCTGTGGAAATTATGTAATGGTCACTACCAAGTGCGTGGTTTGTATTGATACATCGGCTGTCGCGGATGAGTTTGCAAGTGTGAGGTCTGGTCTGGTGTTGTGTTGAACACTGGATCCGATCCGCATGGGGAACGCTGTCATTAAGGAGGGAGAGGCCCTCGTCCTTAATGAATGACCACAGGGAGGTGCCTTTACGACAGCTCTTGCGGTAACCCCAGCTGATGTGGTTGGCATTGAGGTCATCCACGATCAGCAGTGAGTTGTTCGAACTTATCGATAGCGTCTTGCGGACAACAGCAAGAAGGGGGGCAGGAGGACCTTTGAGGGAGGGGGGGGCTATATAGATTTAGGATGAAAAGGCTATGTGATTTGCGTGTGCGGGGAGAAGCTCCAGCAAGAGACCGTTCACGTCGTCTACCTTTAACGGGTGCTCTATCTCAGTAAGATTGCGATGGACGAGTGTGGCGACCCTGGTCTGTGGTGTAGATGGTTCATGTGTAGTGTAATTACGGAGCTTGACTGACGTCAGAGTTTCCTGAAGCGCAATGACATTGAGGGTGTCGCAGTTGGAAAGGTTATGTAAGTGAAGCTGCAGGTTGTCTCGTTTTGAACGAAACTCCCTGCAGTTCCACTGCCATACTTTAATGATTTGGGGTATCGCCGCCATTTTGAACAATGACGGAGAGTGCGGAAGATATGTAGCCGGTGGCATATATGACCTCTGGGGGGAGGCTCGAGAAATTGCGTTTGGATTTGCGCGATAGAGGCCTCTTGATTGCTATGACGAGTATCGAGCGCCGCCACGCGGTCAGAAATACTCTTCATCCACGTTTGAGTTTTAAAACGGAACGTATTAAGCGTCGCCATCATGCGTTTCTGAAAATCGTTCATGAATTACGTGACCTGGTGCACAAGGTTGTCATTGTCTGGCTGGGAGGAAGAACTGGTGTCATAAGCGGGCTTCCGCTTAACGGGAGGCCACATCCGACAAAACGTAAGGGGGAGGGAGACGTTGACTCGGTGGCGGCACTTAAAAAGGAGGTAGACGCTAATCACACTGAGGTCAAAACGTTCATATGACACAAATCATGGGTGCAATTAATGTGATCAGAGAAGAGATGACTAAAAAATTTGACCAATTGCATCAGAGACAGGAACAGACGCACCAAAGGCTGGAGCAGGTACAGCAAAGGCAGGAACAAATGGCAGCTGAACTGCAACTGCAAAGAACAGAACTTATTAACCATGCAGAGTGGCAGCGAAACACCGAGGAAACAATTATACAGCTTCAAAATGGCCAAAAACGCAACTAACGATTCCATCATCTGGCAGTGGAACTGCCATTGGTTCCAGCGTAAGCGAGCGCTGCTGCAACAATACCTAGCGCTAATAAGTGAAAAACCGCTAGCCATAGCCTCACAAGAGAAGGGGAAAGCAGCCACGCTCTCGGGCTATCAGGCCTTTCACAGTGATAGGGGGAGAAATCACGAGTCGCCACGCTCATTCAAAGGAACATCGCAGCAATCGAACACGATGTCAATTCGAAAGACATAGAAGCAGTACTGCTAGAAATTTTAACGGGACAAAAGGAGGAACCAGGTTTATTCCTTTTAAACATGTACGCTACCCCGAAGCAAAAGAAGGTAACGTTCAGGGCCCTTTTTCGCAAGGCGATCAAAGCAGCAGGAAACAATCCCTTGATAATAATGGGAGACTTTAACGCTAGACACCAAGAATGGGGCTACGCGATACACGACCCTAAAGGCAGGCAACTGTGGGAGGACGCGTACGAACTAGGACTCACCCTGCACACGGGCCCCGGGTGTCCGACTAGAGCGGGAAATAGCGTATGTGCAGATACCTCCCCAGACCTAGTCTTTACAAAAAAAAAAGTTACAAACCTAAATTGGTATAACTCGGAGCAAAATTTTGGCAGCGACCACTTTATCCTATCTTCAGTCCTCAAAAGGCCAGGATGCGTCGGGTGCGTCAAATCTGGACCAAAGGAGAGCTACCCCCCAAATGGAACGCGGCAAACGTAATCCTAATACCAAAACCGGGCAAACCTCCGAAATTGGAAAACCTAAGACCCATTTCCTTAACCTCGTGCGTAGGGGAATTAATGGAGCACATGATACAAACAAGACTGACGCGTTTCATGGAGCAAAACAACCTGTAGCCGCACGAGGTGGTTGGCTTCCGACTTGGCTTGATCACGCAGGACGTGATGCTCCGACTAAAACACGATATAATAGACTTACGATCTAGGGACGCCAAAGTAATCTAGGGAATGGACTTAAAGAAAGCCTTCGACAACGTCAGGCATGAGGCAATTCTCAGCGTTCTCCACGAGATCGGAGTGGGATTCAGACCATATAACTACTTAAGAGACTTCTGAACAGACAGAACAACCTGCATTAAATTCCGAGACATTGAGTCTCCTACATTGCAGCTAGGAAGCAGGGGCACACCGAAGGGATCGGTTCTCTCCCCATTCCTCTTCAACGTGGCGAAGAAGGGTCTCTCAAAAGCGCTGAGCAACATTGAGGGGCTCTAATTTAGCATGTACGCGGACGACATCAATCTCTGGATAAACCAGGGGAGGGATGTGAGCATAGAGAGATGACTGCAGGCAGCGGCAGACAGTAGTGGACTACGCGGCTAGTAGGGGGCTTTCGTGCTCACCGCAGAAATCAGTACTAGTCTACAACCCAAAATTGTTGAGGCGCAAGCAAATCGGAGAATTCGATATCAAAGTGGAAGGAATGTCCGTACCAAAGGTTGATCAAATACGAATCCTAGGACTACCCTACTTAAAAATCTGTAAGGGGCAATAACTTCACATTTTCTCACGCAATCTCACTCAATTCACATAAGAAATCACGTACAAGTCGCATATAATTGCATAAGTTCTCAAAGTTTCTTGCACATTATCATAAATTATGTACGATATTTTATGATAATGATGTGCACCGTATGAGACTCTATGCGATTAAATGAGATTTTATGAGGTTATTGCCCTGTAGAACTTTTGGTTTTTCAGTAGGGTATACATTCAAGAGAATGGATACAACGACGGAATACTAAAGAAACTGGAAGGCTACGCCACACAAGTCCTAGGCATATTGAGGAGAATAACATTGATGGGCCGAGGCTTAAAAGAAAGGAGCTTGATCAGACGTATGCAGGCATATGTCATAAGCCGCATAGGCTACTTTACGCCGTATTTAAACCTTAGAGCAGAGGAAAAAAGAAAATTAGACGCACTCATTAGACAATGCATAAAGAGGGCCCTGGGCCTATCAATGAGCACGCCAACAGAGATGCTGCTCGCTATGGAGGTACACAATACGTGGGAAGAAATAGCAGACGCAGTCAGAGTGTCGCAACTCGAAAGGCTAAGCCAGAGAGTAATAGGAAGAGCCATTTTAAATATGGTAGGCCTGCAGACAGATAGAGGGATGCAACAAAAGTCGAGCATCCCACCGATATACCGAGATAATTAAGCTAACCATTTCGCCTCTTCCTCGACACATGCACCCTATATACAAAGAGGAAAGGAGGCAAAAGAGAGCAGAAGCACTCAGAAAGCGCTTCGAGCCACTGGAAAGCAATGCAGTTGCATACGTTTTGCGGCTAGTGGGAATTCGTCAGGTGCGGCGGTAGCCTCGGTAGTCGACGGCCGAGGCGCCCCAATATCGGCAGCCACTATCAGAAGCCGCAACTCCGAAACAGCTGAAGAAGTTGCGATAGTGCTCGCTTGCGTAGAAACGGAAGCAAAATTCATAATTAGTGACAACAAAACAGCCATCTACAATTATGCAAAGGGCAGGATCGCACCAGAAGCGGTGCGAATCCTTAACGGAAAACAGCTGAATAGAAAAGTCAGCTTAATATAGACTCCAGCGCACGCGTCTGTTCCTGGTAACGAGGCGGCACACGAGTTAGCCCGAGATCTCTACTTCCGGGTAACCGTGGAGCCGTCTGATTGCCAGAACATGAACGAACGTTTATTAAATTACACAGAAATAGTCGAAAATTATAGACAAATCAAAGAACTGGTGCCACCACCAGATAAGCGTCTGAACAACAAAGAGGCGACCGCATGGTGGCGTCTACAGGCAGGTAATTACATCCACCCGGTCTGGGCCTATCACGCCCAGATAGATGAGCGACAGGACAATAAATGCAAGCAATGTGGGGAGAGAGGGACCCTCAACCACGTAACTTGGGAATGCGCTAGCTCCCCAAGGGCTAAGACAAAATACTTAGTAGAGAAGCCTGGGAAACCTATGGAGCGAGGACCCAACTCTTCAGAAGCAAGCCATCCGCCTGGCGGAAGAGGCCGCAAGGAACCAAGACCTATTTGTCTGCCTCTAATCGCGGAGGTCCCGACCCCCGTCCCCTAGGCCTGCGTGCCGGGGGCTGGGAGTAGGGGGCCTCCATTCTGGTGGAAATAAAAGTTGTTCACACACACACCGCTTAGCGGGGAGCCCGCGTGCTGGTGACGTGGCGAGTGAGGAGGAGGCGGAGGGGATAGAGACAGAGGAGGAAAGGGGAATGTTTGGATTTGTCGGGAGTTGCACCACAGGGGGCAATGGAACTGGGGAGCGTTCACGCCTTAGAAGGATTTGGAGCTGCTCTTTAAGAGCGGAAATTTCGCGACCCTGGGAGGATAATAACGGTACCATCAGCTGCTCCCGAAGGTCTATAACAGCACCATACTCTTGAAGAAAATCCATGCCTAGAATCAGATCTTTGCAGCAGTCTTGTAATACGGCAAAGGTGCCAGTGAAAGTAAAACCGCAGATCTCTATGCGGCAAGTGTACATGCCAATCGGCGTCATCACATGGCCACCGGAAGTGCGCATCATTGGCCCAGACCAAGGCGTCAGAACCTTACGGAGTGCCGTGGCCAGCTGGCTGCTCATGACGGAAAAATCGGCGCCGGTATCCACAGGTGCGGTCACATCCCAACTGTTGGCGATTACAAAAATTTCCCCGGAAACAATGCGTTCGCAGCACGTCAGTACGTTTGTCGGATCGGGTCGTCGCTGCTCGGGACGTCGCGTCAAATTGTCGGGTGGAGGCTGTTTAATCTGAGACATTGTGGTGGCCTCACTCCCAGAGGTCGCCGTGTTTAGTTTTCCCGTCGAGGGGACGTGCCTCTGAATTGCCCAGAGGAGGAGTATCGACTGGGTGACGCAAAACGCCTCGGTGATGACGATCGCGACTGCCGTTGCGGTGACCTCGGGTACATCTCGTTAGCAGCCAGGTATTCCTCAATCTCCTGTGGTCTTTCGCTTTAGCGGGATCAAGGCGCGTTTGGTGGAAATCCTCTTAAACCGGTATGGACAATTGCGAAGAATGTGGCCAGGCTCGCAGCAGTGATAACAGAGCGGCCGTCTGTTGGGTGTGTGTTGGGTGTGCGCCACAAGTGCGCTTTGCTGATGGCGGGACGCTGGTCTTGCTGCGGCTCGACGGGGCGCAGATCTTGTTGTTGCTCAACGGAGCGCTGGTAGCGAGGCGGTGGTCCGGCAACGGGGCGGAATGAATGTGGCTCGGGGGCAGGTCGACGTAGCACATCACTATGTCATAATGCATGGCTCCGGTTGTGGTGCTGGTGGTGGCTGCACCACTCGCCAGATTTCATCACGAATGACGTCCCCGGTAGAATAATTCACTGCAGGTGGTGCATTCAAGTGGAGGTTCTGCAGTTCTCTGCGGACAATGCTCCTCACAAGCTCCCGCAATGCCTCGTCCCTAGCTGCTGGCACGGACGCGCAGTAGGGTGTTGCCGCTACGCTTGCCTGACGGCCGTATTGGGTACAGCGTTCCTGCAGTGAACGTTCCATGCTCGTAGCTTCTCTCGCGAAATCTGCGACAGTTCTTAGAGGGTCGCGAATGAGGCCAGCGAACAACTGTTCCTTCACCCCGCGCATGAGGTGCCATACTTTCGTTGCCTCGAGCATGTTAGGGTCGGCCCGATTGAGAAGTCGCTTCATGTCCACGACAAACATGGCTACGCTCTCATTTGACTGCTGAGACCTCGAACGAATTGCTACCTCTGCGTTTTCTTTGCGCGCATTCGAGCAACTCACGGCGAAAGACGGCCTAATTGACAAAGGACGCCTCGGGGTTTTCAAACCACGTCTTGGCCGAGTCTTGTAGCGCGAAGTACATATTCATTAGCTTTCGCTCGTCGTCCCATTGGTTGAATGCTGCTACACGGTCAAAAGTGGCCAACCTATCTTCGACATCCTCGAACCGGTAACTGTGGAATGATGGCGGTGATCGAGGTGCGAGAAGGACGTACCGTGGGGCGTTGCTGGAATGCTGACTTGTCTGGCTGCCCGTCGTAGATGTTATGGCTCGCAGCGGTGTGGTCAGTGGTCCGAACTGCACTCTTTGCACCAGTTTCGTAAAGTTCTGCGGCGGTGCCGCAAGCGTGCAGCACCAGTTCCAGCGGTTCAGGTGCAGCACCAGCTGCTTCCAAACGAAGGGTATACAGTGCAGGCCCCGCCCTCTTCTAGCCTTGGTGTCGCCAACACGCTGCGGTCGGCTGTGTGCAACATCGCGTTAGCCGACGCCAACGTCCCGGTTAACTTGATATATTTTCAAGTAGTACCGGACAACGAAGTTTTGCCATTATCCAGCCGCGATGCTTTTGCCTGTACGTTGTAATAAACGGCATTTGTTAACGAGAACACGATCGAGTTGGCCAAGGTAATATGCATGCTGATTATACGTATACTTCAATCATGACCATGTGCGCTTGAATCGCCGGCTCTCGCTAAAAGTGCGTATATATAGGTATATATATATATATATATATATATATATATATATATATATATATATATATATATATATATATATATATATATATATATATATACACACACAGTCGTGCCCCGTTAATATGGAAACTCGCTGTCCGGACAATGGACAGGGGAAGAATGCACGCGCCGGCGGGATGCCTGAACGAGTCCTGTGGGGTTGCAAATAACCAAAGCGGGCGTGTCGCCGTTCTAAGGGAGGGGGAGCGCAAGAGCGGAGAAGAACGTACACAGCAAACCGAGGGTCAGCGTAAGAAAGACCTCGAACGGGGGGAACCAAGAGATTTCTGGGTGCAGCGGAAGTACCGCCGCAGTCGGGAAAACAGCAACATGTGGTTGCAATAAATCCTGCTGAACGTGAACAGAGAGGCCGATAAAAGCGTAAGAAAGAAATGACAGGAAGAAAGGCAAGTGCCTACAGTGGCGGTGGGAACTGAAGTGTTCTTTCCCAAAGCGAAATGTGTGTTCCATGAAGCCGGTAATGCTTTTCGGTGAGAGTTGACACACTCACAAAGTAGAGCGACAAAAGAAAGGCGACGTACGAACACGAAACCGGGACCGGGCGCCCCGTCCTGGACGCGCTTCCCTCTCATGCTCCTGGTTTTCGTCCCTGTTACGCTGCCGGACTGCCAAACTATGCACACTAGGCGGTCCGTATGTCGGCTTCGCCTTGAGTCAACGATGCGGCCTTGACAAGGTCTGAGCTCTTCGTAGTCGGCTAGCTGTCTTTCTAAACTATACTTCAGCTTGTAGTGTTTGTTTTATGGGAACACATAAAAACGGCGCCAAGAAGATGGGATGTTCGATAACCCTCTGCATAGCAGCTTGCCAACTTGACTCCCTTGCTTCCTTACACAAACAGTACAAGGCAAAAAAAGAATCAGAGGAACGAAAAGGCAGAAAGGTTAACTAGGCAAAAAAGTGCACAGCATCAGGAGCCTGTAACCCTCAACTTGAGTCTGGCTTTTGGCATGGCGGGAGTTAAACGCAAAAGAATAGAGCTGAATGCAGGCGCGAAGAAATCTGTGAATATAAGTGGCAAAAGCCATCTCAGTCAATCCAAGCTGCGAGGGACTAGTATCGACAGCTCAGCTGTTTCCTCACCTCAGGAGAATCTCAATCAGCTACTTAGCGGCTACTTTGCTCAGTTAAGAAGCCATTTTGGAAGTGGCGGTGAGTAGAGAATCGGACGCTGATTCATCGGGCAGTGAGGAGTTCGTGCTCGAAAGTTCGACCAACACAAAGCCCAACATCACGGGTGTCATGGTAAGCGAGTCGCTTCAGACTGCACTACAATTTTTCGAAGACAACAATGGCAAGGATAATGCACTCAAAATTGCCGGTGTTCTGTGAAATTTTGAGTCCAGTGCGCACCGTTATGTACAAAAGCAGTCGTTACTTGCAAATCTCTTTTCTCAATAAAATCTTTTTTGTTTTTATTCATGACTTGTTATTATGGATGACTCGCTTTATGGACAGTTTTGGTCGGAAACCAAAGTGTACATATTAACGAGGCACGACTGTGTATATATATATATATATATATATATATATATATATATATATATATATATATATATATATATATATATATATATATATATACATACATATAGCATAAGCAAATAGACGTACTTGGTTGCTAGAGGTTACAATATATAAGTGAAAAATTGCTTCATACTGTTTCCAAGTTTATTTGGAGTCGACGCTTCGGCAGGAGCCCTGCCTTTCTCAAGACTGAGGGAACATGAATCTTGTTCGTCTTCCTATAGACCGTTTACAGCGAGTAGTTCAACTCTTCCCTAACAGGTGGCGCCACTAGGACGGCCGTCATTGCTGGCCTTCGGAACGCATCGGCGCGCAGTGCTAACTGCTGCTGTGTATCTTGTGTAAGAATACCAGCTGACTTTTAAACAGCGCTGCTTTGATGCAGGTGTCATCTGTCTTATTGAAGTATTCTGCGAGGAAGTAGAGCTAATGACCCTGTTGTTTATTGGCGGAAGAACAGAAGACGCTTTCTACATAAGATGCACATCATGAGCTAGGACCGTTTTTCTGGGAGATGTATCACGAGTTCATGTTCCTTTCTGGGACAAGAAAGCGCCTGTGAATTGAAGAGAATGGCTATACCTCACGCCCCAGCTCGTTTTAGCACCGGCAGTAGCCATGGCAATGCGAGAACGACCCTGACGTTTTCTCAGCTTTGGATATTGAGTCTTTGCACTGCTGCCGAGTTTTTTTCGCAGGGCGTTAAAAGGTACCTTGACGTTGCTATTAATGTCTATGCAGTTATACGAATTGATTGCGCAGAGAAGGAAAGTTAGTGTGGGCATGTAAGTGAATCTGTTTACTTTAATTAAGTACTATTCCCTAGGATATGCGGGATCGAATCTCGGCCTCGGCGGCTGCTTTTCGGTGGTGCCAAAAACCCAGGCGCCCGTGATTTGTGCGATATCAGTGCACATTAAAGAACCCCAAGGGGATGGGAATTTCCGCAGTCCTCCACTCATAGCCTGAGTCGCTTTGGGACGTAACACCGCACAAACAAAACCAAACTTTACTTAGACAAGTACTGCTGAAATACATGTAATAACTGCTGCTTTTATGAAACTAATGCACGGGCCAATGATGAAATTTACCATGATAAGATTTTTTTATATTCCCGCTTGCTTGGGCTGCGTACTGTGCGTTCTGAATTCCGGTGCAGTTTCCAGTCACCTTCGCCCGAGCGCAGGTGAACGCCGCTGAGCGCCTGATGAGGCCTTCAAGCAGCGTAATAGCCTTTTGAAGCCAGGACGTTTACAGGAGACAAAATTATATCTTATCAATTGTCGGGGATTACACGCGCGTCCATATTGAGCAGTAAGTATTGTGCACAATGTTAAATGAACATTCATAATGCGTCTCAGCCAGCATACTCTGAGCATGCGTTCGCCCTTTGCGCAAGAAAATAAAAAAAATAAGTTTGAGGGAATAATCAGTTTGTAATATATTCAGCTTTACAGAAAGTCACGTTTTCCACAAAGATCACTAGAAAGGGAATTGATAAAAAAAGCAAAACAAAAAAAAAGAGTCGACGGCTGATGGGTTTGTCGAAACGTTCTAGCCAATGCAGACATTTAGGAGGACGCAATAAATGAACTACGTGGTTAAATTAAAAATTTTTTTAGCACCTACACATACCATAGGCATTCACATGAAGTTTATTGCCTGTCTACAAGCTCGTTGTCCCCAGCGATAGCGGGTATGCCGCACCGTGCAGCCGAGTACTAGCGCGCCGAAAGCCGTCAAACCAGAAGGCCTGAAGGCCAGCGATGGCGGAAGGGTCACATGATCAAATATGGCAGCGCCCATGCGCTCGCGCTGTAAAGGCAGTAAAGGGTCTATAGTGTTGGCAAGAGGTGATACAAACAGAATATGGGCACATACAGGTGAACCAGCTGGGCACGCACAACACACACATACACACACAGGTGCGGAGAGTAGGCTAGGGCCAAAAAGTCATCCACCCAAGGCACCGACCGCCGGGAGTCATCTGTATACAATACAGGCAGCCGCGGAACAACCTCGGGGAAAAAAAAAACCAGGTGGGGAAACGTGTTTGCTGCACATGGTGAAAAATGTTTTGCCGTTCTCACTAAAAGATGGGAGCGCCAAGCCTGAAGGAGGTTTTTGCGAGAAGTGGTCAACTATCAATGGTCAAGGCCTTGGCTTTAAAGATTTTTTCTTTTTCTCTGCTGTACCTGTTATCCTCCCCACCCTTGCTTCGACCCGCGGCCCAACAGGATGAAAAGACAAAAAAAAAAGAACCACAACCGGGTGGACATTGCTGGTTAGAAGAACCTGACAGCGGCGAGCAAAGTTCGAGCCTGCTTAGAGCGGTACGCAACTCACGACGAGAGATGAACCTCAAAGAAAGAAATAAAGAAAAAAAATAAAGATTGGTGAAATACTTTGGTGAAATCTGAAAGTATTTCACCATTCTACTGTCCCCCATATTCTTTTTTTTCTTCTTTTCTTTCTTTGAGGTTCATCTCTCGTGTTCCATCGCTTGTCATGCCACCACGTAACAATATATATAGATATAAACTACATTTGCACATGACGTACTTAATGTCATGAGCTATTTGAAAATCTTCATGTTTGGGATGATTAGCGCCGTTGATCTGAGCGGCATATACACAGGCGATAGGATTCATTCATTCATGAATATGCGATGCATATATATGTACACAAACCGACCACATTTGGTCGGCTCAGTGAATTGATTGCCAGTCACATCAACCGGCGCCAACATGCCGAATAAGATCAATTTGCAAATAGCACATCGAAATGAAGCGTTGACACGAACCAGCCTCGATTTCTGTATACCATGCGGCAGCTGGCACGAAGCGCAAACAAACTTTGATCGCAATTGAAGTCAGCATGAACCATAACGCACGCACGTGCCTACTTCTTAGACATGGTTTGAAGCACGCGTCGTAGCTTCTTTGGCAAACACGGGCACCATTCTCGTTGACGAGTAGAATAACTAGGGTCGCTTCACTGTTTATCATAACACGCAAGCCATTGTAGCGCAAGCTTTCGTCTGCTTTCATGCGGCGGCTGCAGCTGCACCATTTCGGCACTGACCGCTGAGGAGGTGCAGTTTTGCTGAACTTTTCGTGAACTCGACCTACGACGTCTGCACGTCATGAAACGAACGGCGTGGTGAAGAGGGCGCCATCTTGCATTTCTGAAACGAATACCGAAGTGCAGCACCACGTGAACCAGTTCACGTAGTGCAGGTGAAACGAATGGACCTATCTTACTTTGCGCGATGTTTCGACCATAAGCTGGCCTTCATCAGGAGTATATATATTGTCACGCACGTCCCGCAGTGGTCCTGTATTGGAGGAAGATGAGGGGTTGCAGGAGAAGCTGAAGGGGAAGAGGAAGCTGGTTTGGCTCGATCTGGGTGTGCTAACGACCAGCGCATCTAACATCCGCCCTGTAAATAAACCACGTAACAACTGTGGTGGAGGTTCGGGGTATCGATAACCACGGAACCTCTCCTACCCCGTAGAAGCAGAAGAATAGCTGGGCTACCCCCTCTACGGACGGAGATGGCACAAGCAGATGTTCCGACGCAGCCAATGCCAACAGCTCAAACGACCACCACATAGCCCTATCGGGAACTTCAACACTTCTATGGCAAGCCCGGGGAAGACGTGGATGACTGGCTCACCCACTACAATCGGGTGAGCGAATACAACCGCTGGGATGCAAAGACCAAGTTGGCGAACGTAGTATTCTTTCTTGAAGAAACGGCGCTAACATGGTTTGATAATCATAAAGCATCCCTTATCACCTGCGATCGCTTCGTGGAAGAAATGACAGCGGGATTTGGCAATGCCGATGCTCGAAAAAAGAGCGCCGAACAAACTCTGGCTCAGCGAGCGCAATTGCCGGGGGAGACCTGCACAGCTTACATAGAAGTCCTCAAGCTGTGTAGAATAGTTGATGCTCGCATGACTAAGGAAGATAAAGTGGGCCACCTCCTCAAAGGAATAGCGGTAGACGTATAGTTTTCTCATCTGCAAGGATGATTTGAATACTACCGCTGATGTTACCCGACACTGACGCACGTTTGAAGGTTTAAAGCGACGCCGCATCATCCCGAAGTTTGGTCGGCTGCCAAATGTCACAACTGCCGCCAGTGTGGATGTGCCTGAAGCGACGAGTATGGCAGAGACAATTCGACAGATTATCCGCGAAGAGCTTCGGAGGCATCACGATATTGGGGGTCATGGCAGATCCGTCTACAGTGGAATCTCTTCGGCAGACGATCGTCCACCTTCTGCCTGTTATGCTCCCTCTGATACATCTCCTTGGGATATCCGATGCTCTGCTGCTCATGAAGCCAACAACCTGCCACTATCAATGCCTGCAACAGCCAGCACGCTCGTCCTCCTCGTCGACATTCAGACCACGAAACGTTCGACCCAAGCCACGATGAGCCTTACTCATCGTGTGAATGTGAGCCGCTGGTGTGCTATATTTGTGGAATGATGGGCCACATTTCGCGTTTTTACCGCAATCGCCGTCCATACCGGCGGTATCGCCGACAGTGGGTGAACTCCCGTGTAAGGTTTCCCGCCGACAATGCTGATCCATATAAAGGAACACCTGGTCGTAATGAGTACCGAGAAACACCTAGCCGACAAGAGAACAGAACGGCGCTGAAACGAAATGAATCCCCGGCCTCTGACCGCAGCCTGACACCACCATCTCGGCGCTTACGACGCTCACCTTCTCCCCGACGATGGTCGCCACCTCCGGGAAACTAGTCAGTGCGACCGGTGGAGGTGAGGTCGCAAATTATTCTAGCTTACCTATACCTCTACCCGTTTCAATGTTAAAGAACAGAATTGAAGTTTTTGTGGACGGTGTACGGGCTATGGCGTTGGTGGACACAAGTGCAACCATTTCTATTATAAGCCTCGCTTTTAAAAACTGCCTTGGTATTAAGTTATGTTTGGTTGGGATAAAGCGACGACACTGTGTGGTGTTGGTGGCGAACCCCTTAACCCACTTAGAGTCTGTTCCGTGAACCTCGTAATCGCCGGCTGCACATTCCGAACCGAATTTGCAGTACTTGGTCGATCAACACATAATGTCATTCTTGGTCTCAATTTTCCGGAACAATGTGGGGCCACCCTCGACTTTCGCAATGGGGACATTTCTGTGAATACTCGCTTTCAATATGCTTTGTGTGAAAATTCGCCGACCAATCCTAGCACGCTTTCTGTTTCGGACGATATAGTAATTCCTGCAATGTCAGCAGAGTTTATACAAGTTGTTTGTTCAAGCTGTACCAGTGATGCCTTCGACGCTGTAGTTGAACCGCTCACTCTCAACTGCGCGAAGAAAAATGTTCTGATTCCCCGTTGCATCATTTCGGTCAGGAATTGCCATTCTTCTTTGTGGACGACTAACTGCTCTAGTGAACCTATTGTATTACCACGTGGCCTAAAGCTTGCGAACTTTGACGAAGACGCTGTTGAATCAGTGGCAGTGCTCAGCAAAGACAATTCCCAGCCTACCGCATGCTCAGAAGTAGATTAAACAAAATTTCTTGACTTGATTAACAAATCCCTGCCAACAAGTGACCGTTACAGTTTAGTGGAAGTTCTGTCAAAACATGCTTCGTCTTTCAATTTCTTTCGAGACTCGCCACCACAGATTCCCATTTCCCGTATTCAGCACAGAATAAATACTGGGACTGCTGATCCAATCCGTCACAAGCCCTATCGTGTATCCCCATCATAGCGTCAGACGATCGAAAAAGAAGTTTGTGATATGCTGCATAAGGGCATCATTCAAGAATCATCTAGTCCGTGGGCTGCCCCTTTGATATTAGTCAAAAAGAAAGATGGCACATGGCGATTTTGTGTCGATTATCGAAGGCTGAATGCTGTTACTAAGAAGGACGTGTATCCTCTGCCACGCATTGATGACGCCATTCATTGTTTGCATTCTGCCTCCTATTTTTCCTCAGTTGATTTGCTATCAAGCTATTGGCAGATTCCCATGCCCCCGGAAGAAAAAGAAAAGACGGCATTCATTACCCCAGACGAACTATATGAATTTAATGTGATGCCGTTTGGATTAAGCAACGCTCCAGCCACCTTCGAAAGATTCATGGATACAGTTTTGCGCGGACTGAAGTGGAACATTTGTATGTGCTATTTGGATGATGTAGTACTATTCGGAACTACCTTTCGTGAACACAACAGTCGACTAGAGGTTGTCTTGGAGTGTATTGAAAAAGCTGGTCTGGTACTCAATTCCAAGAAATGTCGTTTTGGAGAGCGCCAGACAGTGGTACTTGGCCATCTTGTAGACAAGGATGGGATCAGGCCTGATCCGAAAAAAATTGAAGCTGTCACTTGTTTTAAACCACCGAAATTGTTAAAGCAGCTCAGAAGTTTTTTGGGACTTTGCTCCTACTTCCGGCGTTTTGTTCTGAAGTTTGCTGATCTAGCGCATCCACTTACTTGTCTTCTACAAAAAGATGCGCCTTTCAAGTGGACTACTGGTTGTGACTCCGCCTTTCGTCAGTTAAAATTTATTTTGACATCAGGACCTGTGCTACGCCACTTCTGCCCATCAGCTTCAAGAGAACTTCACACGGACGCTAGCGCAGTCGGAGTTGGTGCAGTCCTCATACAGCGCCACAGTGGCAATGAACATGTCGTTGCATATGCAAGCCGTTCTTTAAGCAAGGCTGAGCGCAATTACACAGTAACTGAACAGGAATGCTTAGCTGTTGTTTTTGGTGTGCAACGGTTTCGGTCATATCTTTATGGATGTGCATTTCAAATTGTGACGGACCATCATTCCTTATGTTGGCTTGTAAACCTCCGTGACCCCTGTGGACGCCTTGAGCGGTGGGCTTTGCGCCTTCAAGAATTCAATTTTACTGTGTCTTTTAAGAGTGGTCGTAAACACGGTGACGCTGACTGCCTGTCACGGTTGCCTCTTCAAAGTACTGATTGCGAGGGTGAGATCTTGGATGAATATATAGCTGCTACCTCTACAAGCTTCCCCGATGTTGGTGAATTCAAGATGGCACAGAGGAACGACAGCGAGTTGGCACCGCCTTTTGATGCGGCAAGTTCCCCGAATCCTGCGACCTCATTCTCTATTCGTGATGGTCTACTATACAAAAAGAACTACTCGTCAGTAGGTGCACGGTTTCTTCGGGTAGTTCCTACAAACCTTCGGTGTCAGGTTCTTCGTGTAATGCACGACGATCCCACGGCTGGACACTTGGGTTTTGCCAGGACATTGCACAGGACTAAGGAACGTTTTTATTGGCCGAAGATGAGTCAAACTACTCAACATTATGTGGCCATCTGCCTCCAGTGCCAGCGTTTCAAACACCCAACCTGCTCTCCGCCGGGTCATCTTCAGCCTATAACGCCGCTACGAACTCCATTCGAACAGGCGGGAATTGACCTTCTATAGACCACTTCCCCGTTCCACCAACGGTAACCGCTGGATCATCGTGTGCGTAGACTACCTGACGCGGTACTGTGAAACTGCTGCCATACCGTCAGCCACTGCTTCTGATGTCTCGGCCTTCCTCCTACGGTCCATCATTCTTCGACATGGGCCTCCTCGTGTGCTAATAAGTGACCGGGGGTGACGATTTACGGCAGAAGTTGTAGAAGAACTTCTTCGTCTCTGCTCAAGCCATTTTTGCCATTCAACTCCTTACCACCCACAAACAAATCGCCTTACCGAAAGCACCAATCGTACGCTTAGCAATATGCTCGCAATGTATGTCGATTCCCGCCACAAAAACTGGGATGAAGTCTTGCCGTTTATAACATACGCATTTAACACTGCTAAGCACGAAACGACAGGTTACAGTCCTTTTTTTCATCTTTACGCTCGACTTCCATGAAGTACTCTGGACACATTTTTGCCTTTCTTGCTCCCAGCTGAAACTTCATTAGCGCATACTTTCTCTTTGGCTGAAGAAGCTCGCCGACTCGCTAGACTTCGTACTTTAGCCTTCCAAGAACGCTACAAGCAACGCTACGACAAGCGTCACCATGATGTTAATTATGCCCCTGGTGACTTGGTGTGGCTTTAGACGCCGTTACGTAAGCGCGGCCTGTCCCAGAAACTGTTGCACCAGTATAGTGGTCCTTTCTTTGTGCTGGAACGCATCAGCGCAGTCAACTTTGTAGTATCTCGCCTGACCACCCAAGGTCGTCGTTCTCGGAAGACTCAAGTAGTCCACATGGCCCGCATGAAGCACTGCTATCAGCGTGACGAACCTTGACTCGCCCGGCGGGCTTCGTCTGCGAAGGGGGCAGTGTCACGCAACGTCCCGCGGTGGTCCTGTATTGGAGGAAGATGAGGGGTTGCAGGAGAAGCTGAAGAGGAAGAGGAAGCTGGTTTGGCTTGATCTGGGTGTGCTAACGACCAGCGCATCTAACACCCGCCCTGTAAATAAATCACGTAACAATATAGGTATATACTTTTTTTTCCCTGCGGCTTTGCATTTATATTTTTTACCCGATAATCAACACAAGTAATTTTTGTCAAATATCAACATCAAAATATAAAAAAAATTTCCCAACATTTGCCTTGGACTCGTAAGGGCCTACCAGCTACACCAGCTACACCAGTGTAGGAAATTTCCTATGCCTATAATGGATTTTTGCTGCACTGGTGTAGTTTAAAAAAATGGCCCTGTAGTCTGTCAACTCCCTTAAACTCTATTATAACGAGCCCCTCTTTTCCTTTTCAATATATATATTAAGGGGAAATGAGGGTACTCGTTATAATACATGAAGGAAAGAAGCCAACAGTCAGCGAGTCCAAGGAAAGCGTTGGGGATGGTACTTTTTTTTAATGTTTACTTGGATAATCACAGAAATTAGTAATGTAATCTGTTTAGGGTAAAGATAAATAAACACAAAGTAGAAGAAAAAACAACGTGCCGATGGTGGGAGCCGAACCCACGACCTCCGAATATCGCGTCCGGTGCTCTTCCAACTGAGCTACATCGGCCGCTGTCCCCCCTGCTACTTGCTTGGTTATTTATGTTGTCTGTATACGAACCTTGAGAGTGTTCACCAGCGCCACCCTCAACTATATCTGAACTATATCTATTACGAATTCTCAGAATATACAAATTGCTAAAAGACACAAGAAACGACTAGCAAACACGTGTTAAAAACCAAATCTGCGAATGCCAATAGCCTAGAAAAAAGGTATTTATCTAAACAAGATAGTTAAAGAATGAACGCCAAGAAAAACTAGCTGCCGGCACGAAAAACCAGGCCTCTAGGACCAAGAGCTAAAATCTATTCTTTAGGCTGCACCTAACCTAACCAGCTGAAAACGAAATAAAGTTAATAAAAGAAAGAACTCATCTATTTGACGCTTCGGAAGCTCCCGCTGTCGCCAGTCCGTCCGTTTCCGGTAGCCACGTGCAATCGGAGAAGCGGTGGAACACGCGTCCGCACCACACGGCTGTCAACTGTCAACCTTGAGAGTGTTCACCAGCGCCACCCTCAACCATAGCGGCGGACGTGGAACGTCCCTTGTTACCGCCAGCGTCACGTAGAACGTGATCAAGAGCGAGGGCGAAACTGTGCTAGAACCCTCTTACGCAACCTATGGCTTCAAAACTGCCAGAACCGCGACCCCCGTAAGCTACAAGCAGATCAATTAAGGGGAAATGAGGGTACTCGTTATAATACATGAAGGAAAGAAGCCAACAGTCGGCGATGCCAAGGAAAGCGTTGGGGATGGTACTTTTTTTTTAATGTTTACTTGGATAATCACAGAAATTAGTAATGTAATCTGTTTAGGGTAAAGATAAATAAACACAAAGTAGAAGAAAAAACAACGTGCCGATGGTGGGAACCGAACCCACGACCTCCGAATATCGCGTCCGGTGCTCTTGCAACTGAGCTACATCGGCCGCTGCCCCCCCCCCCCCCCCCCTGCTACTTGCTAGGGTATTTATGTTGTCTGTATACGAACCTTGGATGGATGGATGGAATATAGGAGCGTCCCCTTTGAAACGGGGTGGTAGCAGTATAGCTATCATGATCATTTTTCTCCCTATATTTTAATTAGTAATTTAGAATGGTTAACTAAACCATCATTCTATTTATTAAATTTTTGTTCCTACATTACTAACATTATGTCACTTCTCTGCTTTTAAGCCACCAATCTTCCAGTCGTTTTTTCCTAGTTTCCAGCGCAGGTTTATTCACCCAGCCACTGTTATCTCTAAACCCCAGAGCTTCAGGAACAGTGATTGCGCCTGCATCAACTTCCGGGTGGATACCATTACTATAGTGTTCTAGAATTGGGAAGTGTGCCGTCTTCGGCGCGCGGCAATGGGAGCGACGTGGTCGCCGGAGCGATGAAAAGCGTAGGTGGCGCTGTCAGCCGTAGGAGCGCATCACAAGCGCGCGCGCCTCAGAGGAAACGCTTGGGGCGTCTGCTTCTGCGGCTCGTTTCTTGCGTGAATTTTGTTGCATCGCGTTGCGGCTCTGGCTGTTGTACTATGGCGCGTTGTTGAGCGAATAGCGATGATTGGTCAAGCAGGAAAACACATGTTTGCAGAGAGCACAGTAACAGTTCCGTCCGTTTCGTATGACTCCCCCCCCCCCCCCCCCCCCCTTCTTTTACTGAATGCTCTTTTCCTTCCTTTCGTTCTTTCTTCTTGCTCATTGCGCGCTCTTTCTGCTGCCTTCCCTATTCGAACCCTTCCCTTCTCGAAATACACTCAAAGCATGGTTTCCTAAGCAACAGCACCGCGGAAGGCCTTCGGGTACCTTTGCAGTCCACAGTCGACCTCGTTGACTACTTATCTGCAAAATGCGGTTTTACATACATTATCACATCGAGACTAAGCCAAGACAAACTAGAGAACCTCTTCGGCATCGTGAGGCAATTTAATGGCTGCAACGATCATCCCACGCAGGCTCAATTTTTAGTGACAGTCAATGCCCTGGCATTTTACAACTTAGCGAAGCCCCCAAAGACAGGAAATTGTAATGCTGAAATTGTAAATGCCTTACTTGGAATTAGCCGTACAAGCGAGAACCTACCCAGCTTCTTTCAAATCCTATTGATGAGCTTGACCGTTTGGTTGACGAGGGAAGGCTCGAGGACGTCAAAGCTAATTTGAATTCCCTTCCTTCAGATGACCACAGATACGTCACTAGGCACAGTTCTAGCCGTCTCATAGCTTATATTGCAGGATATGTCGCTAGAAAGTTCGTGAAGAAGTCAAAATACAGTACTTGCTCCTCTTATCTCATTTCAAGCAAATCGTGCGCGGCACAAAAAGAAGAAAATCAATTTATCTCAAACTTTCTTCTTTATCCGTCCTCGGAGCTTGCAAAGCTCGTGCACACGCTGGAAGAGTCTTTCACGGTTTTTTTTTAGTTCAAGAAAGATTAACGCAAATAGCATGCGTGAATTTGCTTTGTTTTTGCAAAGCGCTGAGGTTTCCAAGTTTGGTTGCCCTACTCATGACACTTAACATAGTGAAGTTCTACGTCTTCATGCAATTGAGTTTTATGGCAAGTCGCTAAACCAAGAGCAGACCTCTAAAGCAGAGCAGGTAAAGCACCTAAAGCTGAGGAGGTGCAAGTAATCGTGTTTGAGGACTTTAATCATTCTGCCTTTCTAGTGTGTTTTCAAATTTAGCAGCTTAATTTATTCACGGCCTAGCACAGTTAATTAATATTCTCATATAGTTCTGTACAGTTTTATACGTTTGTACCATATTCTTGCACTAAGTCGCGATTTTTTTTTTTTTTTCACGTCGTCCATTATGTGGTTTCGTTCATTGCTATATGTGCTCTCATTCATTCATTTCGTTTTGAGTAGGACTGCTAGTTCATATGTATTCGCCCACATTTAAATAAAGTCATCAGTAAGCGCTGGCATAATTTCTGTCTTCAAGCAATCTTCGCATACCTCTATTTACATGTGGCGCAAAAAGTACGCTAGCCTAGCCTAAAACACCATTCACTGCGTTTTCAGTACGTGCGAGCGTTGATGGAAGACTTCAGTCTAGCCCGCATAAACCGTGTAACCAATATTAAAAATTTACATGATCATAGAAATACGTTAGACATTCGTCATTGCACCTCCCGCTGGTGTTCGAGAAATAAAGCACCCAATACGTTCAGGAAATATATCTTTCCGTTGCTTGTCAGTTCGTCGGCAATCTGTATCTTACATTGCCTGTATTTGTATTGCCGTTCCCTGACGACGGCCGCTTATTTTATAGGGAACTAGTTGTTTTGTTCATGAACATAACCGTTTCAATACATTTAGAAAGCGTGTGGGAGCTAAAGCGACACAATTTATTGCGCCTCCGGAGTCCGATTGAACTAGCGGTGACGGTTCTCCCAGCTGTCTGCTCCGCGCTCACTGCGCTCCTCCTGCACACAGCGCCCTCTCTCCTGTCATCGCTGAAACGACCAGCTCGCCGACGACAGACGGCACACTTCTCAATTCTAGAACACTATACCATTACATTTGAGTATAACATGGTCAATTGTTTCACTGGAGTTTCCACATACAGCACATGCGTCATTTCCATTGTTAAATTTCTTTTTGTAGCTGCGTGTTCTAAGGCACCCTGATCTAGCTTCAAAAAGTAGGGCACTGCCTCTTGAGTTATGAAAGAAATCTTCCTTCCTGATCTGCATTTTCTACTTTCGGTATAATTCCACACTCTGTTTCTTTTCCATCGAATGTATCCAATTTTTACCATCTGTGTTTTTCACCTGTTGCTTAATGCTCTTTATTTCTCCGTCCTTGTGACTAGCATACTGACTAGTTAGTTTCCTAGTTCTTTTCCTCCATTGTGAGTCAACGCTTTTTAGGTGCAGGTTTTAAATACTTTAGCTGTCCATCTGTTACTGTCCAATTTCCTCAGGCGTTCCTTTCCAAATACCCCTCAATACCTTATACCTATTGTATCCCCACAATGCCTTATGCTTCATTATCCCGGCATTCCTTCGCCCTTTGGCCTTAAGTGATTCCTCATGCTTTCCAATGTATGCCAATCCTTCGTTTACCCATACCCCCAAATATTTATATTCTGCTACTCTAGGTATTTCAAGGCCTTGTATTTTAAGACCCTGATCAGTTGAAAATCATCAGACCCGACTTAACTGCGCTAAAACTGAAGCCTAGAGCGTCCCCTTCGTCTCCGCAATACTTAACTAGAGTTTGCAATTCTTCCAGACTCTCAGCTAGCAGCACAATATCGTCTGCATACATCAAACCGGGGAGGCGCTGCTCTACCGCCTTTCCACCTAATCTATATGACAGGTTAAAACCTAGTATACTGTCTTGTATCCTCCGTTCCAGGTTTATCATACAAATCATGAACAGCAGCGGTTATAGAGGACAGCCTTATCTTAATGCTTTGCATACTTTGACATCCTCTGTACTTCTTATCCCTTCCCACGTAATTTCTACTTAATTATCCCGGTATATTTCCTGTAGGAACTCTATTATTTCATAACCGGTATCTTCTTATTTTAATATGTTCCACAGGAGTTCCCTGTTTACGTTGTCGTACTCCCCGTTTATGTCCAGAAAGGCCAAATACAAAGGTCTATTTTCCGCTCTAGATATTTCGATGCATTGGGTAAGCACGAACAGGCAATCATCTAAGCGCCTACAATTTCTAAAGCCGTTCTCAAGTTCTCTGAGTATCTTGTTACTTTCTACCCATGCTTGCACCTTTAATTTAACCGCCTGCATGGCTAACCTGTACATAACAGATGTTATAGTAATCGGCCTGTAGGATTTTATGTGCATCCTGTCTCCTTTCCCTTTATAAATCAAATTCATTTTACTCTGCCGCCAGCTGTCCGGAGTTTGCTTATTCGTTATGACTGTTTCCAGATATTTTAACAACGTTTCCTTACTTTTTGGACCGAGTTCATTAGTCAGCTTGATCGGAATTCCATCTATTCCTGTAGATGTGTTTTTAGGTATATTTTTTTTTCTGCCTTTTTCCAGTTTAGATTGGTCAGTTCTAAGCTGCTTTGTATTCTGCTACCTTGTGTTGCTTCCTGATTTGCGGAGATTACCCTATCGTCGCTCTTAAATGACTCGGTTATAACTGATGTAATGTAGTTCACTGCGTTTATCCCTTAAACAATTTCCCTCGTAATCTTGAGTCCGAACCTGCTCTTTTTGATTCTTCTTCCCTAGCCAGCCTATATGGTTCCAGAATTTTATTGCTCCGCCTCTAGAGGCATCGTGTATGTCAGCCATCCAGCGATCGGTGGACTGCCCTATTTTACTTTGGACGAGGGCCTGCACCTGAATTTTCTTTTGTCGATATGACTCCTATTTTTGGTCGATTTCCTCCTGAGATACCTGTGCTTTCTTTGCCATTCGGTGTTAACTTGAAGCAGCCCGTCTTTGTTCAATAACTTCCCTGATTTCCTTATTCCACCAGCTCCGTGGCTTCCTCTTGCCCTTCCAGCGGTTTGCTACTTTAGCCTCCTGAATTTTCCTCCTTATGAGTAGTTCTACCTGTTCATAATCCCAGTCTTCCATGGGGCTTTTCTCTATTGCTTCCTCTATGTCTGCTGCTATCTGCGCTATTTGATCGTCGTTTAATTTTGCGTTTACGTTTTGTCTAAGTTCCATTTCTCTTTTCATCAAGGGCCCCATCTGCAGACTAATACGTTTATGATCACTTCCCAGACTACACTCCCCTTCTTCGTCTATTTCCATTTTTGTGACCTTGCTATAAATTTCCTGCGACATTAGACAATAGTCAATGGTCGTCTGCCTGTTGCGGAATTCCCACGTGATTTGGCCTTCACATTTTGTTTCTCTATTTACTATAACTAGATCGTGTCGCTCACAGAAATCTAGCATTAGCTTCCCGTTACAATCCGTGTATCCATCCAGATCGTCGATGTGGCCGTTCATGTCCCCCAGTAGAATAATATTGGCCCCGTTTCCAAACTGGCTTATATCGTCACTGAGACATTCAACAAGATCCTTGTTTTCTTGCCTGCATTGATGTCCTGTTCCTAAATAAACTACCCTTAGCCATGTCCTTATGCCGGCAATTGTTCCTGAAACCCAGATATGTTCTTTACAAGATGATTTAATTCTTTGCCAATTTGTTCCCTGGTGTATCAACATACCTACCCCTCCACCCATTTTTTCCGTTCTCGTTCTGTTGCACCCTTCCCAGACGTAGCCTTCTATAAACGGCGGATCTTCTAGATCCCTGAGATGTCTCGCAAAGAGCGTACACACCAATTTTGTCATCCTTCAACTGCTGTTCTATCTCTAGCCATTTCGCTCTTTTTCTACCTCCTTGCATGTTTATGTAGTTGATCCTAGTGTTAAATTTCTTTTTTGTACTTTTCTTTCTCGACCTACTTTTTGCCATTTTTGGGGGCTCAGCCTCCATTATTACACTTTCTTCTGCTTCACTTCTAACTACCTCTGTGCACGGAGTCCTCGCGGGCCCCCTAAAAAAGCTACAGCCCTGCCTGCCAGGCGCCAGCCGATCTCTGCTCCCACCCTTCTGTTAAAATGAATGCCATCTCGCTGAAAAGCCCTACCAAAACCTACTTTATGTACCTCCCTGTTTACCTCAACCACTTCGATACGCTTCTCCAGGCTTAACTTTTTTACGTCCTGATTAACTGTCACCACGTCCTTTTCCAGCTTTCTGTTCAATCCTAGCACCTCTGGTACTGTGCATACAACTATCTGCGTTTGCTGTGCTATCTCCCTGATCCCGTCAACTTCCTCAGCTAAATTTTCCACCACTCCTGCAGCGTCACCATTTAGGACATCGTTTAGCCCCGCGGCTACTATTACCATACTGCGCTCTGCGGAATTCTTCAACAGCCTATTTTTACTCTCTTTCAGCACTGCCCTCATTGTTCTCCCTGGGAAGGCTCCAACCAACACTCTCTTATCACCCTTTACACGTTCCAAGATATCTCGCTTGCACCTGTTCATGTTAGAATCTCCGGCGATAAGCACCTGGGCCTTCTCTCTCCCTCTCCCAACTGTTGGCTCCTGCCTTCGGTTATCTGTGTCCTTATCGCTGGAATTTTCATTCTTCCTTACTTCTTTTTTTTCCGGCTTCTTAGCTGCTTCTAAATAACTCTGACGGTTCGGATCCGCCTGACCTACTTTGCTTATGCCTTCCATGTCAGTGCTGGCCCCAGCCACGTGGTCCGCATTGGAATGTTCGTCCTCGTTGGTTCCAAGGGTAAAGTCGGCTCCTTTTTTTTTTTTTTCAATTTGAGGAAGCTGTCCAAGCAGTTTCTGATTTTCCGCCCTTAACAAACATACTTCATTTTCTAAATCATCCACACGAGACACTAAACTGCCCCTTTCTTGATCAAATTTAGACGCGCACTCAGTACGCAACACCGACACAAAAAGTCGCTGCCTTCCGCTTCACCTACAGAGTCAAAACGCGTTTCCTTGCGATTAACCTGCGCCTCACACTGAGTACACTTTACTTTCTTTTGATTGCACATCTTAAGCGCTCATCGACTGAACTATATCTATTACGAATTCTCAGAATATACAATTTGCTAAAAGAAGACACAAGAAACGACTAGCAAACACGTGTTAAAAACCAATTCTGCGAATACCAATAGCCTAGAAAAAAGGTATTTATCTAAACAAGATAGTTAAAGAATGGACGCCAAGAAAACCTAGCTGCCGGCACGAAAAACCAGGCCGCTAGGACCAAGAGCTAAAATCTATTCTTTAGGCTGCACCTAACATAACCAGCTGAAAACTAAATAAAGTTAATAAAAGAAAGAACTAATCTATTTGATGCTTCGGAAGCTCCCGCTGTCGCCAGTCCGTCCGTTTCCGGTAGCCACGTGCAATCGGAGAGCGATGGAACACGCGTCCGCACCACACGGCTGTAAACTGTCAACCTTGAGAGTGTTCATCAGCGCCACCCTCAACCATAGCGGCGGACATGGAACGTCCTTTGTTACCGCCAGCGTCACGTTGAACGTGATCAAAAGCGAGGGTGAAAGCTGTGCTAGAACCCTCTTACGCTACCTATGGCTTCAAGACTGCCAGAACCGAGACCCCCGTAAGCTACAAGCAGATCAATTAAGGGGAAATCGATGTCCGGACTTCCTCGCGGACCCTGATCGACAGCGGTGAGAACTGCGGCCTGGAAAGCAAAATCATTCCCTTCAAAATCGCGATGAATATCCGCAGCGTAATTCATACACTGTCCTCACTACAGTTTCGACTATGTTCGGCATGCGAAAAAAAAAAGTGTAAAACCCAGAACAGCAAACCAGCAGCACTAGCTGCGGCCCCGATCGCGCACATTCAGATCCCCCCCTATCCCCTTTTTTACAAAAGGGTGCAGGGAGCCCTTCTATTCCGACTTGAAGCACAGCTTGGTCTATCACCATCAAGGCCTCTAAGAAAAGGCACTAAGCCTAGCTCTGCCACTTAATAGAAGCACTTTCTTTTGTCATGAAATCTATAAAAAAAATTGGCCACGAAGCGTTTAACAGGTGCAAAAACAACACAACTAAACCGAGTACTTACCTCGTTCACTGAATCTGAAGTCGTCTGCTGTGTGCAGCGGCGGTTTGCAGAGTTCGGGGAAAAGGCAGGTGCACCAGGGTTGAGCGAAGAACACTTGAAAAAAAAAAATAATTAAAGGGAAGCTTTAGCTTCGTCTTAACAAGCAGATTGAAAAGTGCGTAACGTTTTCTTCCCGAATATTTTTCTATTGTTTATTTGAAATGGGTAACAAATAAAAATTATAACTTTAACACATCACAGACTCAGGTGTCTTTATGGTGGTGATCAAGTGAGCCAGGCTCCCATGGATCAGAATGAAAAAAGACACGAACGAGCATGTGATGAGTTAGAAAGAAAGAATAGTTTGAACTAAGTCAGGCTCCTTGACGCACACTCACTTCAAACGAAACAGAAATCTGTATTTTTTTATTAAATGTGCCTAAGGTTTCTGTCAGATGTCCTGCCGTAATTCAGTGTTTTGCAATTAGCGTCGAAATTGCAGTGCCTATGCTCAGATATTTAGAATAACCACGTGACCAGAATCAGGGTGAGAGTGCACTTACGATATCCCCTGGTTCCACATTCCAAACTTATAAATAGGCGTGGTGCTCTCCATGGCAGACGTAGCACCGCTTCTCTGCGGGGCATGTTGTGCATTGCAAACCAAATAAAGACATCAGTTAATGAGCGTCCAAACGTTAGTAATGTCTCCTAAAAACACTGCGCTTAGGGTCATTACTTAAGCCAAGTCTTCCAAAGACATGGAGATTACCATGTAATTTAAAAAAGAAAAGTATTACATCCGAGCAGTGTACTGACCTTAACGTAGATGCGCATTTCTGCCGTCAATGTTAAACTTTCAAGACGCGGCAAGACAGGTCAACTTCCTGAAATGACCTCGAGTCACTGGTGTTTGACCACTAACCGAACCTTTTTATACGTGACAGAGCACTTGCTTCAGTGAACCATTATTGGCTCTCTGAAAGATATCCGGCGTTGTCTCCTGTATGCGCCACCCAATACACTTCTGTTCCTTTTCCTGTTTGTTCCGACACTTTCCAGCCTTTGTGGCGATTGTGATGAAGCCATTTGAGATAAGGATTGAAACCGCCTACAAAGGAAGTGGAGGCTGAGCTTATGGTCTAGTTACAAGAGGTATGATAAGCCAATTTAGCTTCTAGCTATGAAAGAGCGCTGAACAGGGGCCTCAGTTCGCAAGTTGAGTCAATGTTTCGACAAGTGGGCTTGTCTTTGTCTCCATAGGGCGAGCATCATAGGAAGGGGTTTAAATACGCTTTTGCTTCCGAAGTAGAGAAGCTAGGGAGGGAAGAGGGTGGAGGGAGAGAAAGTAGGTCAAGGAGTGAAAAAAATGTTCGTTCCGTGTGTTTTTCCCAGCCTGGAACCAGTGGTCCCATGGCCTGAAAAAGAAAATAAAAAGCGGCAGTACCAGGAAAAACTAAAATGTTGGGTGGATGATGAATCAGCACCAAAAGCAGGTTCGATGCTGACACGCCTTTCTTGAAAGGGAACAGGCATTCCGAAGGGTCCTAATAAAGAATACGGATGAAGGGGAACAATTCTCAAAAGCATACCACAAGGAGGGCAGAATGACAAAGAGCCATAGTAATTACAGGTCAACTGAACCAAACCTGTCAGGTCTTGAAAAAAGGGTTCAATGGCCAACCATAGTTGGAAGTGGTAAGATGGAAACATGCTTCGAAACTCACGTGCAGCTTATGCCATTGCAGAGGGGGGGGGGGGGGGGGGGGGGGGGTATACAGCAGCGTACAGGTGCTGTGAACCAACTGGGGCGTTCTAAACTGTACAATTAATGCTTTATGGGATCGTTTTCTGGACTAGTAATGGCGCAAAGAAAACTTATTTAAGGGATTCTAATGGTCCTTTTGAAAAATCTTTGTGCTGGTTCCAGTGTTCTATATTAGTAGATTAGATATGCCTCTCTATATATTCTGTCACTTGAAGATTTAAAGCCTGATTGGAGAATAAGTAGTTTAATTTCTTTGAATTAATATCCTTTTGTGATTGAAATGCTGGGAAACTACTTTCGTGTGATTTTTGCCTGCATCTTCCCGGTGGCCATATAGCCTTATGTTTATTGACTGCAATATCTCTCCGTTGTACTGTTTATTACAGAAGGAACATTCTAGAAAATAGGTAGCGTTTGACGATCTGGAATTATATCGTGGTTTTTGTGAAACATGAAATCGCTTGCAGTACCTTTACCCGTGGTATCTTTTTTTTTTGTAAATGATTGCACGTCTTACACCAGGGACGAGAGCATGAATGTGGTTGTGTTGGGTGCTTATTGTAGAGTTTAGAATGTACTAGGATATCGATTTGTGTTACGTTTGTATGTGGCCCTTGGTGCATCCGGTAATACTTTGTTCAGGCGTTTATTACACGTTAGTATGGCGTAATATTTTCGTAGAATCTTGTTTATGCTTGGAAGGGCATTGGAGTATGTTGATACAAAAGAAGGCTAGCGTTTAGCATTGGCTTTTGATCGTTTCTTGAACGCGTCGTTGCGGTTTAAAGTGGTTGCTTTCTCAAGGACCGTATTAAGGCAGTTACCGGGATAGTTTCTTTGAATTAGTGTTGATTTCAATGATTGTAGTTTGTTTAGGTAGTCACTATCATCGCTACTTATTATTCTTAGCCGTGCCGCCTGTCATAAAAAATATTGTTTGCTTACAATGTCTCGTATGGTGATTGGTAAAATCTAGGTATTGTTGCTGATACTTTGGTTTTCTGCACAATGATGTTTTAAGTTTTCCATTTTCCACCGACACCGTGGTTTAATAAGTGGATTTAATGCCACTGTGATGATTATTAAGATCAGAGAAGAAATATTTCAGTATTATGATCCTTGTTGCCATATCATGAAGCCATCTAAAATATAGCGAAGGTATTTGAGTGGTTTTTCCAGCAAGTGATTTAGTATTTTGCATTCTTGAATTCCTATGAATATATTAGCGGAACAACCCCAGGTGGCGACGCTCGCGGTTGTAGGCCGTTAAGAAGTCCAGCAGGTGCTGGGCGTTCTTAAAGCGACGGCTGCGACAGTTCCAGCACAAGAGGCAACAGCGATGAACTACGCTGCTGCATTGCGTCGCCCCACGCCCCGACGTGATGCCTTTCCAAGCCCTCGCGCTACCGTGCTGTTCCTGAAAGCCGCCCCTTGGCCCCCGCCCGCCAAGTCTACCAACGACCCCCAAGCCCCAGGAAGTGCGACGCGCCTGGAGGACAGCGAACAACCGGCCATTATACTTCCACTGCGGTGAGGTTGGCCACATTCTGCGCCACTGCCCGTACCGACGAATCGGTCTCCGCGGATTTGCAGTCGATGCTCCACGACCACGCCCAGGTGAGCGACCGCAAGAAATCGACAACTATCTGCGTAGCGGTGAGATCGCGCCACCCAACCGTCGGTTCAGGTCTCCGCCGCTGTACAGGGTCCGCTTTGCGTCGACAAGCCGTAACTGCGATGAGTGTGCGCGGAAGGTCCACAAGTCCGCGCAGGGGAAACTAAACAGAGCAACCTTTGGAGGTGAGGTTGATTCACGGCGAAAACACGAAGATCCTCCATCGCCGACGATGAGTGACGACAGCGCAGCCATTAAATTGCCGATTCACAAGACGACAACGTCGACGAGGTCACGACCAGACTTCAGGTTGAAATTGCCGCCCGGCGATGTTACGACGGTGGGCCCCAGCCGCGACCTCAGCACAAAACGAAGCAGAGATCGAACACCGAAGCCAACGTGCAATACTAGGACGCGAACAAGCGACCTTGAGGTTGCTATCGATGGACGCGCGGTTACTGCCCTAGTGGACACCGGTGCCGACTACTTTGTTGTCAGTGGAGCTTTCGCAGCCAAGCTTAAGAAAGTGACGACCACTTGGGACGGCCCGCTAATCCGCACCGCTGGTGATAACCTTATTACGCCGTCGGGGCGATGCACCGCAAGGGTTACAGTAAATGGACGTACCTACCTTACCAGCTTCGTCGTCCTACAGCACTGTTCCCGCGATGTGATTCTGGGCATGGATTTTCTGAACGAACATGGAGCGATAATCGACCTCTGATCCAAACTCATCAAGCACTCGACCGACAAAGCCATACCGGCTACGAGAACTTCGACGAATCACATCGCTCTCACCGTCCTCGACGGAGAATTGACCGTACCGCCCCGATCAAGTGTCATCGTCCCTGTGTTTACAACAGCAGTCGAAATCACGGAAGGGTTATAGAAGGAAACACTCAGTTGTTACTGGATCAGGCGACATTTATCATAGTTTGCTTTAAGCAATGCTCTCTTTGTTAAGAACTTCGCACCCAACAGGACCGCGTTGCTTCTTGTTGTGCCTAAAAACCCCCGGCAGGAAATTCTGCAGGCGTTGCACGATGAGCCTACAGCAGGCCACCTCGGGTTAGCGCGCACGTTGCGTCGAATCCAGCAGAAGTACTACTGGCCGCGACTGCCTGCCGAAGTTGCCCACTACGAGAATACATTTTGTGAGTGCCAACGACGCAAGACGCCGCCGATCAGACCAGCAGGACTACTAAACCCGATCCCGGCCCCAGACCGGCCCTTTCAACAAATTGAGATGGATTTCCTCGGCCCCTTTCCAGCTTCGTCTATGGGTAACAAGTGGATCATCGTGGCCACTGACTACCTTACCCGTTACGCCGAAGCAAAAGCACTGCCCAATGGTACCACGGCAGAAGTTACCAAATTTTTTGCCGAGCAAATTCTCTTGTGACACGGCGCCCCAGAAGTGCTCATCACGGACAGGGGAACGGCATTTACGGCAGAGTTGACGCAAGTCATCCTGTAATATAGTCATACAAGCCATCGACGATCAACTGCATACCATCCCCAGACCAATGGCCTTACGCAGCGCCTGAACAAGACGATCGCGGACATGATCGCCATGTATGTCGACGCTGAACACAAGACCTGTGACGCCATCTTGCCGTACGTGATCTTCGCGTATAACACGCCCTCCAGGAGACGACCAGAGCGACCCCGTTCAAGCTTGTGTACTGCAGGGAGCCCACGACGACGCTCGACGCAATGCTGCCGCACGTAACCAAGGGGGGCAACTTTGACTTCTACCTCGGTCAGACGAGCAAGTTTAGTGTCACTTTCAACGAGTGCACTCGCCTTTAGTGTCATTCGCGTCGTGTCACACGATGAACTTTAATGACACTCGCTGCCGGACACACTCAGCGCAAAGTGAGTTTGGGGAACTCATTTCCATGGAGGAATTCTTCCTCCATGCTCACTTCACTTTGTCCGGCAGGCGAGTGTGTAATCTCGATAGCAGCTTTCAAAAAATAAAGTGCAACGTTGCCAATAAAAACAACATTTTTTTTCACCTAACTAATTTTTTTTACCTTTCTGAACTTTTAAAGTTTGTTTGCACTTACCGTAGGGTATATATATAGCAAAAGTTGCAATCAGTATTCTTACATTTAACTGCAATAGTCGTCGGGCAGCCGCAGTGACATTGCTATGATGGCTCTCATGGCGGCGACCGTGAATAGTTATGTTTGGACAGTGTTGCTCCGTCTGCTGTCCAGGCAGCGTGCTTCTAGCAGACTACAAGATGGCATTCTGTCCAGCGGCCGAGGAAAAAAGAGAGCGGACATCATGGTCGGAGTCAGATACATATGCCTTGATAAGGCTTTGGGAAGACAGCCTCGGCGACCTCCGGCGCACGAAGCGCAATGCAAAGATATACGCGGCCATCGCCGAGAAACTGCAAGTCGCCGGAATTATCAAAACAGCAAAGGAAGTGAAAAAAGATAGAAAACTTGGGCAACAAATATAGGTGAGTTTTATATTTTGAACGCTCTCATAAAATGGCATGATTTGCATCGCCTCTGCTGAACGGAACGACGAAACGGCGCTGACAGACGGGGACGAGGGCGAAGAGAGGCACATTGTCTCTTCACTCGCATCCCGTCTGTCAGCAGTTTCGTCGTTCCGTTCAATATGAACAAACCAGCCCGACTAAGCCCTCTTCCTGGATCGCTCCCGCGTAAACGTCTGTGTGGTTTTGAGCAATCTTGTCTCCATGTTTGTTGATGCAATCTCGCGTGCTGCACGTGCAAGCCAGATACATGCGTCAGCTAGCTTATCTTCTCGCCTAGATTGGCATGATATGCAATGCTCCCACGTGTTCTTTTGCGTGATTTTGAACAAGCCGCGCACCTCGCATGCTGCAGGTGCACACCACAGACTGTGGTCAGTTAGCCTATTTTCTATATTCGGTCACCTCGCGCGCTGCACGTGCAAGCCAGATACATGCGTCAGCTAGCTTATTTTCTCGCCTAGATTGGCATGATTTGCAATGCTCCCGCGTGTTCTTTTGCGTGATTTTGAAGAAGCTGCACACCACAGACTGTGGTCAGCTAGCCTATTTTCTATATTCTGTCACCTCGCGCGCTGCACGTGCAAGCCAGACACATGCGTCAGCTAGCTTATTTTTTCGCCTAGATTGGCATGATATGCAATGCTCCCGCGTGTTATTTTGCGTGATTTTGAACAAGCTGCACACCACAGACTGTGGTCAGCTAGCCTATTTTCTATATTCTATCATGGTCATAATCACCCTCGGGCATACTCAACATCGATTACGGCTTTGAAATGCTCCATTATTCTTGGGCTCAGCAATCCACTGCTATAGGCACCGAGTGACCGCGGCAAATACAAGTGCTTCACGCCTGCTTGTATGTACAACTTATCTAAGGTGTTTCTGCTTGTATATGCATTCATAAATTTCCCTGAACATGGAACTGCAGGAAACCTTTGTCATGCAAACGTTCCTTCCCTTGTTTACACGTTACATTGCAGCAACATCTTCAATTCAGAAATTAATAGCCAGCAATAAGGGCAGTCCATGCATTAAGGTTGCCACATTTCCATATTTTTCTAACACTTCATTTACAATAGTCCATGAGGTCAAGCGGTGTAGATCACAATTTATGCTTTTTTCTTTGCAGATTTATCAGCCGTGGGAAGACTACAGGGTCAGGAGGTATTTCCTGGCCTTATTATTGGGACATACACCGGTTTCTGGGCTCCCTGCCAGTCAATGACTGCACCCTGATGGAGGAATCAGGCTGCAGTCAGAACGAGAACGAATCTGTTGAGCAGGTGTGTAGTTGTGGTAACTTTTTGTGTGGAGTAAGTGTGCAAAATGACTAACAAAACAGCTTTCTCTGTATACAGCCCATACTAAGTAACATCATGCAATACTTAAGGAAACCCCATTATGCCGCGATTCAAAATTTTTTAAATTACAGTACCCTTCATCTGCATGTAGAACCATATCTGCTACTTTAACGCAGAACATGTGTATTGTTTCAGATCTTCTTCAGCATGCTGGAGGGAACAGAAAGGGAGTCCGCGGAACCAGACGCGGTGTGTCATGAAAATGAAGAAATGCCTTCTCCAGCTGCGATTCCACAAGAGCCTGAGCACTTCCCATGCACGACGGCTTCGCCGCTGCCTTCAGCAGTGGAGAGCCCCAATGCGGCAAGCTTGCCTCATGCACCTAAAAGGCAGCGGGCTGCTGCTGCAAAGGGGCTGGCTGTCCAAACTGCCCTCCAGCAGCTGCTTGAAGAGCAACGGCAGCTACGCTGTGCAGCAGAAACAGAGAGAAGCAAGGATAGAGCGCTCAAGGAGCGCCAGTTAGCTCTGGAAGAACGTGCTGCCATACGTGAAGACCGGCTCATCGACATCCTCGAAAAACTTGTCAATAAACAAATGTAGCCAGCTGTAAGGGGGCAAATCATTTCAAATGTTTATTACACTAGTGAGCTTCACACCATGTTATGCAGGGAGTGGCATGACATTACACAGAGAAAACTGTCCTGAGGCAAGTATCTTTGCTTCATGTGCCATTCCCTGAATTGTCATGCAAGGAGTCATGAGAACCTGCCAACACCATTGTCTGGAGGAGGTCCTTGGAAAAAAGTGGTCACAGCATATTTGTGTATTCGTGCGCATCGTCGCTCTCAACACGGAGCCTTGCAGTTAACCGTCGACAAACAAGCAGACAGAATAAGCGACAATGAGCAACAACAGCAAGTGAACACATTCTGCATCGCCGCTCTCGCCGCTGGCAGCTCGCCACAATACAGTGACAAAAACGTGAATGTGCCTTTAGGCAAACCTGTGCATCGCAGAAGCACACACAGGCATCATTGACTACCAGCCCGTCAAGTTGTGAACTGTGCTTGCTTCCAGAAAAAGCTGGCCAGAGCATCTCGCACCACTTCGCCTTGTACATCACTCACTGTGGTGATGTGAGATGGTTGCCCATTGATGGCATCATGTCCACTGGCGTCCTGCTCCCACTGCAGCTCAACACTGTCCTTCAACATTTCACAAATATTGTGAAGCAAGCAGGCAGCCCGGATCGCTTGCTTTGCATTTTGTAGCCTACATTCCATTCTTTTGAGAACAAAACGTGAACGAGCTTTCAACCGTCCGAAAGCATTTTCTACAATTCTCCTAGCTTTGGAGAGGTTATAGTTAAATGCTGCTTCAGGAGTGCCGTTTCCTGCATTTGCATACGGCTTCAGCAAGTTGGCTGTGAGCGGAAACGCCTGGTCACACAAGCTTATTGGTTTCACAGGTGTGTTTCCTATCAGCACCACAGGAGAACGAAACAGCTCCCCTTCAACCACTTTTCTGAAGCGCGAGCGGCCGTACACATGGGCGTCGTGGGCTTCCGACATTTATGTGACGGAAGCGGTAGTGATGGTCAACCAGTGCCAGGAGGATAATACTGTGCCTGCATGGAAATAAAAAAAAATAAGCTTCATCGTGTACACAGACATATTTTCTACAACTAAATCAATAATCATAAAATTTATGTTGCAGAGTTTCTACATTTTGATGAAATTTCTATAAAATAACTCTAGTTAGGGAATTGACTGCACAGGTAAAATTTCCTTTCAGAACCTCAAACGAAAAATCATGCAACTGGCTCTTCTTTTTATCTTTTTGAGAATCTAAATCAAACTGGTTGAAAATAAGAGATCATAATTGAAAAAAAACTTACCACCCCTTGTAGTTGAAGTAGTCGGCAGCATGGTCTTTTGGTGGCGAAATCGCGAAGTGGCAGCCGTCAAGGGCGCCGACGGCGTGCGGGAAACCCTGAATAGCATGAAACTGTTGCACGTGCTCTGCCATCTCGTCGCGACGTACCATTCGTAGCCATTTGACCTCCAGATTCTCGAGGAGGACCTTGAAGAACTCCCTGTAGATCTCGTTTACGGTTGACCGGCCGAGAGCAAATAGATGCGCAATGGTTCTATCTTCTGCGGTTGACCCCAGACGGTACAGTCCGACGGCCACTCGCTTCTCGACTGATATTGCAACCCGCATGTTCGTGTCCTGTCGAGACAAGTCACGCCTGCACGATTCCACCAAGTATTTGAAGGTTCTCTGCGACACACGAAAGCACTGTTTGAAGTGGAATTCGCCTAAGTTGGGCAATGTTTCCTCGAACCACCTTTCGTTCCTCTCAAAGGCCCACCGTTCCCTCTGTATTGTGGACGAGCTGCCAGCGGCGAGAGCGACGATGCAGAATGTGTTCACTTGCAGTTGTTGATCAATGTCCCTTATTCTGTCCGCTTGTTCGTCGATGGCTGCAAGGCTCTGTGTTGAGAGTGACGATGTGCACGAATACACAAATATGCCGCGAGCACTTTTTTCCAATCAGGTTCTGTCTGTTGCGCAGAAACAGAAACATCGTCGTTGCGCGACGCCATGATGCTTCAAAATGCCCTGATCGATCTGCTCCTGGCTTGTCTCGTTTTGCCATGCCTTTTAGTAATCCCCGAAATTGCACAATACTTGTTGATAATCGCAAATAAATAGTCCACATAATTTATAATAACAAGAAAATTGTATATTAAGGCTTTTAGATGCAGAAACTAATATTTTTTTGTTCTTGCTTGAAGAGCCGTTGTCATCGCCATCACTTTCGAATGACACTTCATTTTGCCGTGTAGCAGCACACCCCGAAAGTGACCTTTCAGAGGTTGAGTGCACTCGCTGAAAGTGACACTAAACTTGCTCGTCTGACCGGGGTCGTCGCCTACCTGCAGCGTGCAGAGGAGGCCCTATGGCTCGCACGGCTGCGTATTAAAGACCAACAGCGCACCGACACGTGACCCGACGATACAACTTACGACGACGCCTCTCAGAGTACAATCCAGAGTGTGTGTTTGGACTCCAATTCGCCGCCGTGGACTAAGTGAAAAGCTTCTGCGTCGATACTTTGGGCAATACAGAACCCTTCGCCGCGTCGGACAACTGGACTATGAATCATTCCCGACGGTACGACAGCATCACAACGGCGACACGAGCACCCAGAAATCGTGAATGTTGTTCGTCTGAAGCCTTATTATGCGCGTTAAAGAATCTGTGGTCTTTACACTTTGTAATGTTTCTATTTAAGTTGCTTTGTTTATTTTGGAACATCGAGGTTATTTTTAAGGGGAGAGTAATGTCGCGAAACCTTCAAAACTGTATTTGTTGTTTTCTAACAGCCGCCGGCATGCGGCCTTATCACTGATTCTGGCACGCGTATCAATTCTCTATCTCGTATTTGGTCATGCTCGTTGTTGCGATACGACGCGTTATCACTTTCTTTGTCGCGAACGATGCACCGATATCTCTCTCGAAGATTCTGATCACTTGCTTATGTTTCTACAATGTTCCAGGTTGTGCTAGTAGCATTTTGCGACGTTATCTAGATCGTCCCGAGTAGTCTTTAAATTGAGCGTTGACGAGTGAGACGAGTATTTTTTGTTCGACGATCGACGAGCACGTTTTCTGCTATCGCCGCCGCCAAATCGCTTAGTTTTTTGCGGGCGCAAGTAAGCCCAATAAAGAGTTAATTTCAGTAACCTGAAGTTATGTGTTCTTTTGGTGTCTACGGCCTTGTCACCACTACGTGACAGTATTGCTAAAATAGCTCAAATATGAATGGTGTCTAGGCTAAGACGGCGCAAACTACTTTTCCGCTAACCACCAGATCATCATTTCCGCATTGTCTTCCTTAATCGGTTGGCACGCCTTTGAGATGGGGTGAGATGCCCCCATACTTGCCACTCGAGGCTTGAAACGCGTGGATTGTTAGAAGCGCGCTTGCAGCTCGATATAACATCTAGCGTTTCCTCTAAATTAATAGAGCACGTAATTTACTCACACTTCATGAACTTTTTGCAGTCTGTCAACTTTTTTCACAACTGTCAACACGGATTTCTGAAAAACCTATACTGATCTACCCAGCTAGCTCTCTTTACTAACGATATCACCCCGCTGGGGTGGCGCAATGGTTACGGCGCTCGACTACTGTTTCCAACGATGCGGGATCGAATCCCGGCCTCGGCGGCCGCTTTTAGATAGAGGCGAAAAGCAAGGCGCCCGTGTGCTGTGCGATGTCAGTGCACGGTAAAGAATCACAGGTGGTTGAAACTTCCGGAGCCTCCACTACGGCGTCTCTCACAGCCTGAGTTGCTTTGAGACGTTAAATCCCACAGACCAAACTACTAACGATATCAGTTCTGGAATGGATACTAACACATCGATAGATGCTGTGTTCTTAGATTTGAAAAAGTTTTTGACAATGTTGCCCAGCAACGACTCTTATTAAAACTTTCTCGCCTAAACCTTAGCCCACTGGTATTTAACGGGCTTCGCGACTTTCTTGCTAATCGCACACAGTTTGTATTTGCTAACAACAACACATCGTCCATGTCCCCCGTTACCTCAGGAGTGCCGCAAGGTACCGTATTAGGTCCTCTATTATACTTAATATATATTAATGATCTTCCAAATAATCTATCTCCTATTGTTCGTGTGTCCGCTGACTACGTCATTTGCCGGAGCATCACTGACAACAAAGACGCTGACCGTCTGCAATGCGACCTAAAACTTGGGGAGAAGTGGTGGGCTAACTGGCTAATGTCTTTAAACGCTAATAAAGCAACTATAATCTCATTTCATCGCCGTCAACGTAACCCTGTCCCAAACTACACTATTTGCGGCGCATCGATATCTATTGCATCCACATATAAATATTTAGGAATCAGCATAATACGGGGCCTTTCTTGGAACACCCACATTATTAACATAATAAACGATGCTAACCGTGTTTTTGGCTTGCTGAAACGCAACTTTCGTCTAGCACCGGCTGCAGTAAAACTTTCCGCTTATTTAACTCTTATCCGCCCTAAACTGGAAAACTCATGCTCTATTTGGCACCCCCAACAAAATAACCTTTCTAAAACACTCGAGTCCGTTCAAAACCGCGCCATAAGATTCGCTTTTTCGGATTACACATATTATACGAGCGCAAAATCATTGAAAGCAGGAGCTAACCTGCCCAGCCTTGAATCCCGTTGTAAAATGGCCAGACTCACTTTTCCACGGGTTTTATAATTTCCCTCTGAGTCATTCCATCATCACCCTAGCATGTTTTTCACTTCGCACTAGTCACCCGAACGCCGTCCACACATCTCGAGCATCCATCTGTGCACATCTCAAATCATTCTTTTCCCAGACTGCAAAAGATTGGAACGACCTGCCAGCTGAAGCTTTTGCCCATCCTAACTATGAATTTTTCAAAATTCATGGTTAGGATGGGTTCAAAATTTTTAAGCAAACAAATACAAACATGCTAAAGGGCTGTTATTTTGTTTGATCATCTATAATATCGTAGAGACGCATATTTAGGTTGTGCTCATCATATCAACGTGATCATAAGTAGTTATTAAGGTTATACTTTACATGTAATCCTTCACTAATCTTTTTGAAATTCTGCTCCGATAAGGAAGATGTGCAATGTGCTAGCGCAATCGCCTGAGCGGTATTGGGGTGGTAATTTGTTTTGCGTTTTAGATCGTAGGCTTCTTTAAACTTCACCTACAACCCTTTCTCTCTCTCTCTCTCTCACCTTCCGGCACCTGTCCACCTTTCTGTCTGTGTTTTCCAGCCCCTTCAGGGATCGGCGCTGGTATTGTGCATGCCGCCCCCAGACAAACTGGCTTCCTTTAAAATTATTTTATGTGCACTATCTTATCCATCTCCCTTTAGGCACTTCCCCATTTGATGACCGGGACAAGGTGCTCTGGAGACAGCGGAACGACAGGATAGCACCAAATGGAGGAGGAGTTGCTTCTTTATTTTGTTACAGTTGCCTGTAAACTAAGGAGTTGTGTGTCACAGCGGATACATTACTAGAACTGGTCACTCGGCATTGCTGGAATGATCCGTGTTTAAATTATTTTTAAATTTGTTATTTGCTAAATTCAGGTCTGAAGTTTTTATACGTTGACATGATTAAAAAGATACAGGTTAAGTGCGCGGAATGCGAGGTGTGGGTGACTTTTGATGAGTCGCGGTGCAAATCGGTAGAAGCGGCGGATAACCAGTTCCAAGTGTAGACGTTGCGCGGTGTAGGTAAAACCGTCCCAAAGCAAAAACTGGCCCTAAACATTATTTCTCCCGAAACTCATATGAAAAAAGAAAATGACACATTTTATGCTATTAGTTCTTGAATTTGAGTTAAATGTAATCGTCATTTCGGACCTGTATGCTGTGGGCACCCGAGATGTTTACAAGAACTGCGTAAAAGCATAGTGAAAGCCATGGCTGGTTTTGCTGCGTGGTTCCGAACTCCGCATCTCGTTAAGCAATCACTAAGACATGTTTGATAAGCTTGGTGCAAGCGGATCGGCGCGTGGCAGTCTTGGGGAACAGCCCAAAGCAGAAGACGTCACTAAAATTACCTCCCAGACTTTCTACCGACGAGGTTCAACCCTTTCTCTGATGGTGGTGTAAGAATGGTGATAAGGGTGTTGATGGTGTAAATAGGACCCGGCTTAACCGGTGGTGCATCATGGCCACCCTAAATCAGCGCTTCAAGCTTCTGGCCTGGTAAAGCCGGAGGTCAGCTCGACGTTCTCAGCAAACAAAGCAAAGACAAGGCGCTGTCACTGTATTACCACTGCATTTCTTTTTTTTTTTTTTTGTTATGAACGTCCGCATCAGTTGGATGTTCGCGGTCACTTCCAAGCCGACCGGTGAAACCGCTGTAATAAAGTTCACTTACATCATTCGTCATTGTAGCTCGCCACGGGGAAACGCTGTCTACGTCCTATAGCTCAAGGCTTCATCCCCGTTCGGGGGCATTTGTTTCCTACTTCGCAAACAGGGACGTATTTCGCGGGGACATTTTATCCAGGAAGTTTTTTTACCGGGGTCGTTTTCACCGTATCCCGTTGTTGTATGGTGTGGGAACACCTAGGAAGAGCAGATGCGGAGAATGCCTCACTGGTGTCACGTTTGGTTGCCATGGAAAGGAAAATGGAGCTGGAAAGAGCGGAAAATGGTAGGCCGAGGAGACAAGTGGCCGATGTGGAGAAAACAAAATGGTGGACCCTGTCTTCGAAACAAGAAGCACCCTCCACATGGTGAAGAACGGCTTCGGGACGATTGAGAGCCTAGAGAGGGAGCAGGATAGGGACAAAGCGGACAAATCAGGATTTCCTGGGATCAGGATGGATCCCAGGAAATATCTCATAGGGGGAGTGAGGGGGCTTGTAAACAGGGTCACAACGGAACAACGAACAGGTTTCTGAGGAAGAGAGGATAGAAAGCATAGTCAGCCGGTGCTGATCGGCGGTGACTGAAGCATGAAAAGGTGAGGTTCAGCTATCAAGGAAAGGGTGAAAGAAGATAGCAGAGTTGGGATCAGGGTCTTTCCTGGAAAGCCGCTAAGCCACGTGCTATAGATAATGACAGGAACTTTCAGAGAAAACTGTATGGGAATTGTAGCAGCAGGATTTTTTTCTTGGCGGGCAGCACCTTTTCGGAACATGAAAAGGACTTGCTTCGCAGTTCACCACATAATAATTAAAGATTTCCACGTTCAGCTTATGCGCATCGGCGAATATGTCAGGCGCCGCACGTTGGAAGCCTTTCATGCCACAGGCAAGATAGAGCAGTGCGCGGATCGAAGAAATGAGCAACTCTGTTACCTCTTCTCTCGTCGGCACTTTCAGTAGCCTTCTATAAGAGAGTTACTGCCGTCCACATACCGCCACTAGAAGGCTTACGCGGTTCGGCACGTTCTTGGCTTTCGTTAATACATTTAAGAGGCTTCATCAACATGCGACATTTAAGTGAAAATATACAGGTGCAGGATGGCGGAGCGATAGACATCTATATGAGTTTGTTCATCGACTTCCGTTCACTTCCTTGGAAATGATGTCGCCTCTTTTAACATTCAGGTCATGCAAACGAAAAACGTAGGAGCAAGAGGGCTGCCTAGACAACACTGGAACAAAAGGGTAGAGTAAAAAATACGAGAGTTTATTAAAATGCCTTAAAACTACGACACACAATGCATCTTTAAATTCAGCACCTTCTTTCGATCTGCACGTGACGCTGTTGACGGTCGAATGTGTGCCTTCGGGTAGCGTCCATTAGGATGAAAACGTCCGACGTCCTTTTGAAGACCACGGTGAAGCTTTTGGAGAGCTTCGCAGTCGGGCGCCGTCTCGCTCCCGACCCAGGAATTCGTAGTATTCTCAGGCCCTCCTATGTCGTGTCCACCATACCACCTGGACGGAGCTGATTTGAAAAGATGAACTGGCCTGGATAACCGACAATTAAGACGGGCTGGATGTGTAGGTGGTAAGCCGGCTGGAGAGGGGGCTTGCCACTACTATCGATGCCCGGAGTCCCTCGCGGACCCTGATCGACAGCGGTGAGAACTTCGGCCTGGAAAGCAGAACCATTCCCTTAGAAATCTCGATTAATACCCGCAGCGTAATTCATACACTGTCCTATCTACAGTTTCCACTATGTTCGGCATGCAAAAAAGAAAGCGTAAAAAGCAGAACAGGAAACTAGCAGCACTAGCTGCGGCCCCGATCGCGCTCATTTATATCATCACCGCTATCCCACTTTATTTACAAAAGTGTCCAGGGAGCCCTTCCATTCCGACCTGACGCGCAGCTTGTTCTGTCACAATCAAGGCCTCTAAGAAAAGGCACTAAGCCTAGCTCTGCCACTTAATGCAAGCACTTTGTTTTGTCATTAAATCTATCAAAACAATGACCACTGAGCGTTTGACAGGTGACAAAAACACAACTAAACCGAGTACTTACCCCGTTCACTGAATCTGAAGTCGTCTCCCGTGTGCAGCGGCAGTTTGCAGAGTTCGGGAAAAACGCAGGTGCACCAGGGTTGAGCGAAGAACACTAGAAAAAAAAGTTAATAATTAAAGGGAAGACTCAGCTTCGTCTGAAAGAGCAGATTGTATAGCGCGTAACGTTTTTGTCCCGAATATTTTTCTGTTGTTTATTTGAAATGGGTTACAAATAAAAATTATAACACATCACAGACTCTGATGTCTTCATGGTGGTGCTCAAGTGAGCCAGGCTGTTATTGATCGGAATGAAAAAAGACACTAACGGCTTATGATTAGCTCGAAAGAAAGAATAGTTTGAACGAAGTCTGGCTCCTTGACGCACACTCTTTCAAACGAAACGGAAATGTGATTTTTTTTTATGATTAAATGTGCCTAAGGTTTCTGTCAGGTGTTCGGCTGCAATTCAGGGTTCAGCAATTAGCGTCCTGAATTACAGTGCCTTTGCTCAGATATTTAGAATATCCACGTGACCAGAATCAGGGTGAGGGTGCACTTACGATATCCCCTGGTTCCACATTCCAAACTTGCAAATAGGCGTGGTGCTCTCCATGGCAGACGTAGCACCGCATCTCTGCGGGGCATGTTGTGCACTACAAACCAAATTAGGAAATATATTAACGAGCGTCCAAATGTGAGTAATGTCTCAAAAAGAACTGCGCTTAGGGTCATCACTTAATCAAGTCTTCCAATGACGTGAAGATTCCCATTTAATCTAGAAAAAAAAAGTATACATCTGAGCAGTGCACTGACCTTGACGAAAATGCGCATTTCTGCCGTGAATGTTAAACTTTCAAGACGCGGCAAGAAAGCTCAACTTCCTGAGATAACCTCGAGTCACTAGTTCTTGACCACAAACCGAACCTTTTTATACGTGACAGAGCTCTTGCCACAGTGAACCGTTATTGGTTCCTCGAAAGAGGGCGTATCCGGCGTTGTCTCTTGTATGCGCCAACCAATTCACTTCTGTCCCTTTTCCTGTTTGTTCCGATACTTTCCAGCTTTTGTGGTGATTGTTATGAAGCCATTTCAGATAAAGATTGAAACCGCCTACACAGGAATTGGAGGCTGAGCTTATCGTCTATTTACAAGAGGTATGCTAAGCCTATTTAGCTTCTAGCTATGAAAGAGCCCTGAACAAAGGCCTCAGTTCGCAAGTTCAGCTAACGTTTCCACAAGTGGACTTGTCTTTGTCTGGGCAGCGCAAACATACGCTTTTGCTTCTGAAGTAGAAAACCTAGCTAGGGGGAGGGAAGAGGGTGGGCGGGGGACGGAGGAAGTAGGTCAAGGAGTGAAAAAAACGTTCGTTCCGTGTGTATTTCCCAGCCTGGAACCAGTGGTCCCCTGACCTGAAAAAGAAAATAAAACGCGGCAGTACCAGGAAAAACTAAAATGTTGAGTGGATGATGAGTCAGCACCTAAAGCAAGTTCGATGCAGACACGCCTTCCTTGAAAAGGAACAGGCATTCCGAAGGGTCCTAATAAAGAATACGGATGAAGGGGAACAATTCTCAAAGGCATACCACAAGGAGGACAGAAGGACAAAGACCACAGGTCAACTGAACCACATCTGTCAGGTCCTGAAGAAAGGGTTCAATGGCCAACCAAAGTTGGAAGTGATAAGACGGTAACATGCTTGGAAACTCACTTGCAGCTTATGCTATTGCAGAGGGGGAGTTGGGGGGGGGGGTACAGCGTACAGGTGCTGTGAACAAACTGGGGCGTTCTAAACTGTACAATTAATGCCATATGGGATCGTTTTCCAGACTAGTAATGGCACAGAGGAAACTTAAGGGATGCTTTTGGTCCTTTTGAGAAATTGTTGTTTCTGCTGGTTCCAGTGTTCTAAATTAGTAGATTAGATATGCTTCTCTATATATTCTATCACTTGAACATTTAAAGCCTGATTGGAGAGCAAGTAGTTTAATTTCTTCGAACTAATGATCCTTTTGTGATTGAAATGCTGGGAAACTACTTTCGCGTGGTTTTTGCCTGTATCTGCCCGGTGGGGATATAGCCTTATGTTCATTGACTGCAACATCTCTCCGATGTACTGTTTATTACAGAAGGAACATTCTAGAAAATAGGCAACAATTTTACGATATGCAATTATATCGTGTGTTTTTGTGACACGCGAATTCGCTTGCAGTACTTTTAACTGTGGTATCTTTTTTTTGCAAATGATTGCACGCCTTACACCTGGGACGAGATCAGGGATGTGGTTGTGTTGAGTGCTTATTGTCGAGTTTAGAATGTACTAGGATATCGGTTTATGTTACGTTTGTATGTTGCCCTTGGTGCATCAGGTAATACTTTGTTCAGGCATTTATTACACGTTAGCATGGAGTAGTATTTCCGCAGAATCTTGTTTATGCCTGGAAAGGCATTGGAATATTTCGATACAAAAAAAAGGCTGGCGTTTAGCGTTGGCTTTTGGTCGTTTCTTGAACACATCGTTGCGGTTTAAATAGTTGCTTACTCGAGGACCATATTAAGGCAGTTACAGGGATAGTTTCTTTGAATTCGTGTTGATTTCAATTATTGTAGTTTGTTTAGGTAGTCACTATCATCGCTACTTATTATTCTAAGCTGTGCCGCCTGTCATACAAATATTGTTTGCTTACAATGTCTCGGATGATTACTGGTAAAATCTAGATATTGTTACTGATCCGTTAGCTTTCCGCACAATCAGTTCAGTTCAGGCGTTCAGTCGTGTCCGACTCTTCGTGACCCTATGGACCATGTCACGCCACGCTTTCCGGTCTCTAACTATCTTCTTAACATCACATAGCTTCATCTGCAATGCCTCGAGAATGCCATCTAACCATCGCGTTCGCTGCCTACCCCTTCTCCGGCGACCCTCAACCTTTCCCAACATCAAATCTTTCTCCAGTGACTCCTCTCTTCTCATCAGATGACCAACCCGACACCGTGGTTTCAAGAAAGGTAACTTTAAATTGCAAAAAATGATAAGTGAGTTTAATGCCACTGTGAGGATTATTAAGATCAGAGACGTGATTCTGATCCATGTTGCCATATCATGAAGACATCCTCAATATAGCGAAGTTATTTGAGTGGTCTTTCCAAAATGCAATTTATCATCTTGAATTCTAGAACTCCCAGAGTATATTCCCGGAAGTCGACGCGAATGAAGTGCCCATGCTGGTTCCGATTGTCTGGAGACAATACGATGAATCAAACTAGAAATAATCTAAAGTTAGAACTATTTTAAGGAGCGATTGATAAACTTCAGACGCATGCGGGCGAGGCTTGATAATTAATAATAGGGCGTCGATACCTACATAGATAGGAATATTGTTTTCTGTGGGTGCATTACTGTTAGAAACAATTGGACTTCATGGTATGTCGGTGGTTATTAATGCTTTTGCAGAAACCTTGTGAATCTTGGGCATCGGTAAATTCAACCGGCTTGTTACTTCGACGGCTTGAGAAATTTGTAATCAAACTCGTTAATTAGTTCCGCGGCAAATAGATCTTCTATTTTACTCAGTATGGCTCCACTGAACTGTTTTTTTTTGGCTCCGAAGACCTCTGGCGCTGCATAGTTATACACAAACACAACACACACACAAGAAATAAAAGCAAGGTGTTCACATCGATGATGCGCTCGCTACAAACAGGTTGTTATTTGAGATACGAAGAAAAAGAATGCATCACAGAAAACGTAGGGTTTTGGTAAAAAGAAGACAACAAAAGATTGAGAAGAAATGCGAAGAAATTCAGAAGGAAATAATAAAACGAAAATGATGACAAATTGCGTCCATCTTCTTGTCATATTGTCCGAACAAAGCAGTATCACCTCCTTCCTGTTGAGCGCCACCGACGGAACACTCAAGCATTCCCCTTCTTCCCCTGAAATCATCTTGAATGCTTCGATAATCTGTCCTTTAAAACTGTCTTTTGCGCCAGCGAGCACCTTGATTTGGTTGAACCTTGGTACACAATGGGCACCCCTCGATTCCTGTTGATCGTTTTCCGTTTTACAACGAGAGCAATGGGTCGCCAGGTTTCCTGAAGCGGGCAATGCGACACACGAATTTCTATGTTCCCTTGGCATTTCACTGAGGCATCGGCCTGTCTGCCCCACATAGGCCTTCCCGCATGCCAGGGGAATCTTGTGCACGACATCCATGCGGCATTTCACAAAGCGTTCCCTGTGCAGTAGGCCGCATCCTTCCTCAGTCTCTCTCGTTCCATTCGCCTTCTTGGATACACTCTTTAACTTGTGCGGTGCAGACAGTACGACCCTAATTTCAAATCTGCTGGTTATATTCTTAAGACAGTGTGATATGCCGTGTACGTAGGGCAGGACAACAACCTGTCTTCTCTTTTCACTCCCTTTACGCTCTGTCTGTGTGTGTGTGTGTGTGTGTGTGTGTGTGTGTGTGTGTGTGTGTGTGTGTGTGTGTGTGTGTGTGTGTGTGTGTGTGTGTGTGTGTGTGTGTGTGTGTGTGTGTGTGTGTGTGTGTGTGTGTGTGTGTGTGTGTGTGTGTGTGTGTGTGTGTGTGTGTGTGTGTGTGTGTGTGTGTGTGTGTGTGTGTGTGTGTGTGTGTGTGTGTGTGTGTGTGTGTGTGTGTGTGTGTGTGTGTGTGTGTGTGTGTGTGTGTGTGTGTGTGTGTGTGTGTGTGTGTGTGTGTGTGTGTGTGTGTGTGTGTGTGTGTGTGTGTGTGTGTGTGTGTGTGTGTGTGTGTGTGTGTGTGTGTGTGTGTGTGTGTGTGTGTGTGTGTGTGTGTGTGTGTGTGTGTGTGTGTGTGTGTGTGTGCATAACTATGCTGCGCGAGAGGTCTTCGGAGTCGCCCAGCCAACTAGCCCGCTCACAAGTACTACTGTTCTTTCGGATCGCTATTTACCTTTCCATAGTGCCGAGTTATTAGGCTTCCTATAGGTCTCTTTGTACTTTTCGACTGGGAGAATAACTATGCTGCCACCTTTGTGTGCAGGCTTGATGACCATGTCAGTTCTAGAAGCTAGGTTGTCCAAAGTGGCTCTTTCAGTTATAGAGAAGTTTCTGGTATTTCCAGCTAGCTTTGTTTTTTAAAAAATTCCTTTTGAGACGGACTTAATATATAGGTCCAGCTCGGGCTGCGTTCTGCATCAGGAAACCATGTGCTGGGGGCTCTGATAAGCCATGGTGTGTGGCACGTGACACAGGCACCTTTAGGACCTTTTTAGAGAGTGTTTAATCTTCATTGCCTAGGTGGAGTCCTGTTTCATTTTAAGTCCTAGTTTTCTGGGAGGAGGAGAAATTCCTGAAGTACAGAGAACTTAACGCATTCTGCTTTTCGCCCGTGGCTTAGAGGTCACGTGAAGCCGCGGTTTGTCCAGTGGCTCTTGGCGATGATATTGCTGCAATAGCTCAAATATGAATGGTTGCAAGGCTCTGATGGCGCAAACTACTTTTCCGCCAACCACCAGACCATCACTTCCGCATTATCTTCCTTAACCGGTCGCACGCCTGTGAGATGGGATGAGAAGCCCCCTACACTGCATACTTGCCACTCAAGGCTTGAAACGCATGGAATGTTAAAAGCGCGCTTGCAGCTGGCTATCATATGATTGCGGAGAAAAAACCTCCTACGCTTGCCTATACGCGCAGTTTCACGCGATTGGAATTGATGTTGGCACTTATAGCCAGTGATTGTCTCTGGTAGTTTGCTCAGTATTAATCAAGGAAGTGATCCATGCCACAAAACGTTTTATTTTCATTGTTTTCTTCGACTGTTTTTACGTAACAAAACACCATGAAGGCTTTAAAAGGTTTAAGGAAACAAGTAAACATGTTAAATGGCTGTTATTTTGTTCGATTATCTATTACATCGTAGAGACGCATAATTAGCTTGCGCTCAACATAATAATGTGATTATAAGTAGTGTTTAAGGTTATACTTTACATGTAATCCTTCACTAATCTTTTTAAAATTTTGCTCCGATGAGGAGGATGTGCAGTGTGCTAGTGCATGCGCCTGAGCGGCTTTTGCTATTGGAGTGGTAATTTGTTTTGCGTTTTAATTCGTAGGCTTCTGAAAGCTCCACCTACAACCCGGCCTCGGCGGCCGCCTTTCGATGGAGGCGAAGAGCTAGGCGCCCGTCTCTGTGCGATGTCAGCGCACGTTAAAGAACCCCAGGTGGTCGAAATTTGCGGAGTCCTCCACTACGGCATCTCTTATAGCCTGAGTCGCTTTGAGACGTTAAACCCCACAAACCAAACCAAAACTTTCTCTCTCTCTCTCTCCTTCCGGCACTCGTCCGCCTTTCTGTCTGCGTTTCCCAGCCCCTCCAACTCCCTCCAGGGCACACACATTCAGTGATCAGCCCTGGTATTGTGCCTGGGATCCGGTAAAAACGTTTCCGGAGCACATGTTCCCCGAAAAAATTTCCTCGGATGAACGTCCCAGGAAAAATGTCCCTTTTGGTGAAGTAGGAAAAAATGTCCCCAAAAAGGGCCGAAGTTTGCGCTACGTAGCCTGCGTCTCCCTGTGGCGAGCTGCATTGATGAATGATGCATGTTAACTTTCTTACAGCGGTTTCACCTGTCGGCTCGAAATTGACCGCGAACATCGAACATATGCGGGCATTCATAGCAAAAAAAAAAAAAAAAAATATGGCAGCGGTATACAGTGACAGCGCCTCGTCTTCGCTCTGTTTGCGGGGAAAAGGCGAGCTGACCACCGGCTTTGCCGGAGAAGCTTGGAGCGATGCTTTAATATGGCCCCGATGCACGACTGGTTAAACCTTGTCCTGCTTATACCATCATCACCCTTATCACAATTCTACACCAGTATCAGAATAATGGTTGAACCTCGTCATCAGAAGGTCTGGAAAGTAATTCTAGTGACGTCTTCTGCTTTGGGCGGTTCCCAGAAATTACCATGCGCCGATCCGCTTGTACCTTTCTAAATGGGCAGTGGTACCAAACCTATTAGACCTGCCATATATGATTACTTAACGAGGAGCGGAGCTCGACACCTCGCAACGTATAAGATCCTGAAGGCTCTTTTACCATGCTTTTACGCAGTTCTTGTAAACATTTTGGGCCCCCAGAGGACGCAGGTTCTAAATGATGATTACATGTAACTCAAAGCCAAGAAAGAATGGCATAAAATGTGTTTTTTTTTTCATGTGAGTTCCGGTCGAAATCATTTTTAGGGCCGGTTTTGGCCTTGGGGACGTGTTTTCTTAGTTGCCGCTCCTTCAGGCCTTTTTTCAGGGGCTTTTATACCCACACTCATTGTTCCTGTTGCCTCCAGACAAACTGGCTTCCTTTCTTAAGATTATTCTGTGTCCACAATCTTATCTACCTCCCCCTAGGCCCTCCTCCATTTGATGAACGGGACAAGGTGGGCTGGAGACAACGGAACGACGGGATGGCACCATATGGAGGAGTCGATTCTTTTATTGTTTTACAGTTGCCTGTAGTTGGCTGTAAACTAAGGAGTCAGTTGTGTATCCGAGCGGCTACGTCACTATAACTGATCGCTCGGCATTGCTGGGAAGATTCGTGTTCAAATTATATTTAAATTCGTGATTATTAAATTCAGGTCTAAAGATCTATGCGTTTCCATGGTTAAAAAGAAAAGGGTTAAGTACACCGGAATGAGGTGTTGGTGATTTGTGGTGGCACGTGGTGCAAATCGGTAGAAGAGGCGGATAGCCAGTTCAGGTGTAGATGTTGCGCGGTGAAAATACAAACTTCCCCAGAAGATACGGGCCCTGTAAAAACGTCCCCAGAAGAAATGGCCCTTGAAGAAGCAGCAAGTAGAAAAAGACGTCCACAAGCCAAAACTGGCCCTAAAATGATTTCTTCCGAAACTCAAGAAAAAAAAAATTACACATTTTACGCTATTTTTTCTTGACTTTGGGTTAAATGTAACTGTCATTTGGAATCTGTATCCTCTGGGCGCCCGACATGATTACGAGGTTCCGAAATCCGAAGCTCGTTATGCAATCCCTAAGCCAGGTATAATAAGCTTGGTAATACTGCCCACTCAGAAAGGTGCAAGCCGATTGGCGCGTGGTATCCTTGGAGAACAGCCCAAAGCAAAAGACAAGAACTGCGTAAAAGCATAGTGAAAGAAATGGCATGTTTTGTTGCGTGGTTCCGAACTCCGCAGCTCGTTAAGCAATCACTAAGACATGTCTGGTCAGCTTGGTGCCAGCGGATAGGCGCGTGGCAGTCTTGGGGAACAGCCCAAAGTAGAAGACCTCACTAAAATTACCTACCAGACCTTCTACTGACGAGGTTCAACTGTTCCTCTGATGGTGGTGTAGAATGGTGATAAAGGTGATGATGGTGTAAACAGGACACAGTTAAACTGGTGGAGCGTCATGGCCACGCAAATTCAACGCACTTCTAGCTTGGCAAAGCCGGTGGTCAGCTCGACTTTCCCCGCAAACAAAGCGAAGACGAGGCTCTGTCAGCGTATTACCGCTGCCATATTTGTTTTTGTTATAACGCCCGCATCAGTCCGATGTTAGCGGTCACTTCCAAGCCGACCTGTGAAACCACTGTAATAAAGTTAACTTACGTCATTGCAGCTCGCCACGGGGAAATGTTGTCTACTTCCTATAGCTCAAGGCTTCATGCTCATTCGGGGGCATTTTATGCGAAGCATAATAACGTAGGTTTCGGGCCTTCGCGCGACGCCCGGCGGTGGCCACTATTGACCCTGAAGTGGGGTCACGTGACATGACATCACGTGATGACGTCACACCGGCTGCAGATGGGGCCTCATATCGCGCCGTCGGTCGCCTCCCGGCGGTGGTATAGTGTACTAGAATAAGGGGTAGTGTGTTCAGAGAGGCCTCGGAGCTGCCGCTGTTGATGTCGAAATCCGCGAGATGGCGCCACCGGAGCATGGGCTGTCACTGCATGCGCCGCCTGGGACACGCGATAGTGCTTTTCGTACATCGCACCCGTGTTTTTTCGCTTTATAACCGCGAGCACGTCATAGCGTGGCTTCTAAATGTTCGTGGTCGTACATGCACGAGAATCAAAACTAAATGCAATAATAAAAGTCACACACGGTCAAAAAAAAAAAAGCAATGACTAGCTGAAGACCGCTAAACTGAGCCGAAATTGCAGAAATAAAACTACGCGTTATTTGATAGCAATGAGATCATTGAAAAAAAAAAAAGAAACATTGTGCGTAGCAGTTGAAGCAAACAAAATCAATAAATTAGTGTGGCTGCGGGTAATTATTAAAGTACAACCGTCCCAGACTCTCTCAAACTGTTTCGCTCAGAGCTCGGCTCCATTCTTGCCATCAGCTGTAATATGTGCAGGCACAAGGAACTTACAGGGGACACTGCTGCAAGACTGCTGCTGATGAAAATAATAACACAAGGGTGATAAGCAAACTGTTTATTTACAGGCTTGTGTACATACTGCAGCGAGCAGAAAGCGTGATCTCGAAATCGCGACCAAGTCATGATCAGGCGGCTGCGGTTGCAAACTTACGAACATCGACTGATTTTTGCATGCAGTTTTTTTTCGCTTTTCTTCTCGCGACTGGTTGATGCCTTTGACAAAAAAATGAAGCCTTGTAAGGACATAGAATTTCACCACTGCTGCTGTTAGTAAGTCTGTATTCTGGCTGCAGCCTAGGGTATAGTCGAAGTGCTTCTTTGTCAGCAGCATCACATCAACTACTCTGTCGCTGCACAGCTCTTGCTTGCTGAAATAGGCAGTAAATATGTCCTCAAGTTTCTTCACTGCAATATACAACGCCTGAGATGGGTGCAGAAGCCCACCTCTGTCGCAAAGGTCCGTGAACTTGGAATATTGTGTAGGTCCTGCCGTGGTAAGCAAACGAAGGTGCCTACAATTTGTGCAGTCATTTAGCTTTAGGAGCTTTCGGGCCACATAGCCAGCCATGTAATATATTAGCCGACCATCACTTTTTTCTTCAACGTATCCTTTATGATCGGACGGAAGCCTCTGTAGGATGCGGTCTGCCAAATCCAGGTTCCCCGCTTCAGCTGCATTATCGAACTCGTTAACTCTGGCATCCTGAGTGGAGCCATCACACGGTTCAAGAAGAGAGCTTATTTCTTCATTACGCTCTGCATTGTCCGCATTCACTGCTTTTGCGTGGTTATAAAATGAGAGGCAGTTTACGACAATCAGGAATTGTATTGGCGTCGGGTGATCATTTGAGCCACATGACTGCCTGACAATCCCGAAAAAATTCTCTAATGGATCCTGGCTGAGCCTTGCCGTCATTAGATATTTGGAATTGTGCTTTCCTAGATGGTCCAGTAGAGCCAATGTGCTTGCTATTGTGACCCTAAGTCCGTCAGCAGTGGAGGCACTCAGGAATCCGCCAACTCCATTTGCGTGACGCTCCCAGCACGAGCTAGCCAGCATAGTCTCTGAGAATACACGACGGCTCGAAGTGAAGTTCACATACCGAGCAGGTTTCATCCAGGGTTTTGTCTTTGCTATGCAAATTTCTCTCCCAAACCTACCTGTGCGCTTCGTCTTTGGGAAGAGCAAAAAGCGACGGCTGTTCACCGTCAGTCCAGTGGTAGCCTGTTTTGCACCCAGGTGCAAAGCAGTGCCGTTGCCGCCGACGATTCGGCATTTATACACTCTCGGACGGCCAGCAGCTATTATAGCACCAGAAAAAAACCGCAAAAAAACGGGCACGGAGCACGTTTACCGTCACCACCCAGCAACCGAGAATGGAGAGCGAGCGGCTCAGCCCGACAGTGGCCCCAACAGCCCACGCTACAGCAGCGCCGCCGCACAAAACCGGTTTCTTTCCACGCGCGCCGCTTCACGCCAATGCATGGAGAGCGGCGGCACCTGAACACACTACCCAATATTCTAGTACACTGTAGCGGTGGCCACCATTGACCTTGAAGTGAGATCACATGATGTGACGTCACGTGATGACGTCACACCGGCTGCAGATGGGGCCTCATATCGCGCCGTCGGACGTCGCCCGGCGGAGGCCTCCACGCTTCGGTTCGCGCCGTCGCGCGCGACGCGGCGGCGGCGCCACCATCGCTGCATCACGTGATATGTGACGTCACGCCAGGGATGAAGCGGCGCGCGCCCGCCGTCGCGTCAGTCTCTCTGCCCGCAACCGCGCCAGCGTCTTTGCGCCGGGCGTGTATTCGTAAGTGACGTGCAAACCAAGAGTCATGCATTTACGGACCATAAGAGTGTGTTTGTCGGGCTGCAAAGAATAATGTACGACGATTAACCGAAAACCACGTCTCTGTTACTTAGCCCCATCCACACTGAGGCAGCTGCTTAACATGCTTCGCATCCAATGGGCTCAACCTTGATAAGCCTCCAATTTTTTTTTTTACTTCGCAAACAGGGACGCATTTTGCGGGGACATTTTCTCCAGTGAGTTTTTTTACCGCGGTCGTTTTCACCGCATCCCAGATGTTGTATGCTGTGCGAACACCTAGGAAAAGTAGATGCGGAGTATGCCCCACTGGTGTCACGTGTGGTTGCCATAGAAAAGAAAATGGAGCTGGAAAGAGCGGAAAATGGTAGGCCGAGGAGGCAATAGTGGCCGATGTGGAGAAAACAAAATGGTGGACCCTGTCTTCGAAACAAGAAGCACCCTTCACATGGTGAAGAACGGCTTCGGGACGATTAAGAGCCTAGAGAGGGAGCAGGATAGGGAGAGAGCGGACAAAGGCACAGAAGAGGCAAGGTTATCTGTGGCGACATGCACGAAACCAGAAAGGATCCCTGTAAATGTGTCATAGGGAGAGTGAGGGTCTTTTAAACAGGGCCACGACGGGAACAGCGAAGAGGTTCCTGAGGAAGAGAGGATAGAAAGCATAGTCAGTTGGTGCTAATCGGCGGTGAATCAAGCTTGAAAAGGTGAGGTTCAGCTTTCAGGGAAGGGGTGAAAGAAGATAGCAGAGCTGGGATCAGGGTGTTTCCTAGAAAACCGATAAGCCACGTGCTACAGATAACGAGACACGAACTTTCAGGGAAATCTGTATGGTCATTGTGGCAGCAGGATTTTTTTGCGGGCATCACTTTTTCGGAACATGAAAAGGACATGCTTCGTAGTTCACCACATAATTAAGAAGTTCCACGTTCAGCATATGCGAATCGGCGAATATATCGCGCGCCGCACGTCGGAGACCTTTTATGCCACAGGCAGGATAGCGCAGTAAGCGGATCGAAGAAATGAGCAACTCTGTCACCTCTTCTCTCGTCGGCACTTTCAGTAGCCTTCTATAATAGAATTATGTCCGTCCACATACCGCCACTAGAGTGATTACGCGGTTGGGCACGTCCTTGGCTTTCGTTAATACATTCAAGAGGCTTCATCCAACATGCGACATTTAAGTGAAAATATACAGGTGCAGGATGGGGGAGCGATAGACATCGATGTGAGTTTGCGCATAGACTTTCGCTCACTTCCTTGGACACGATGTCACCTCTTATAACATTCAGATCAAACAAACGAAAAGCGTAGGAGCCAGTGGACTCTCTAGACAATTGTCTAGAAAAAAAGGGTGCAAAACACAAAAAGATTACAAAAACCTGGAACAAAAGGGTAGAGTAAAAAATACGAGAGTGTATTAAAAACCTAAAACTACGACACAGAATGCATCTTTAAATGCAGCGCCTTCTTTCGATCTGCACGTGACGCTGTTTACGGTCGAATGTGTGCCTTCGAGTAGCGTTCATTAGAATGAAAACGTCCGACGTCCTTTTGAAGACCACGGTGAAGCTCTTGTAGAGCTTCACAGTTGGGCGCCGACTTGCTCCCGACCCAGGAAAGCGCTCTATTGCCCGACCCGCCTATGTCGTGTCCACCATACCACCAGGACGGAGCCTGATCTGAAAAGATGAGCTGGCCTGGATAATTGACAAATATTATAATCTATATGTGTAGGTGGTAAGCCGGCTGGAGAGGGGGCTTGCCACTACTATCGATGTTCGGACTTCCTCGCGGACCCTGATCGACAGCGGTGAGAACTGCGGCCCGGAAAGCAAAACCATTGCCTTAAAAATCGCGATGAATACCCATATCATATTTCTCACACTGTCCTAACAATGGTGTGGATTATGTTCGAAATGCGAAAAAAAGCGTAAAAAGCAGAACAGGAAACTAGCAGCACTAGCTGCGGCCCCGATCCCGCTCATTTAGATCATCACCCCTATCCCCCTTTTTACAAAAATGTTCAGGGAGCCCTTCTATTCCGACTTGACGCGCAGCTTGTTCTGTCACCACCGAGGCCTCCATGGAAAGGCGCTAAGCCTAGCTCTGCCATTTTATGGCAGCACTTTGTTTTGTCATGAAATCTATCATAAGAATGGCCACGGAGCATTTGACAGGTGAACAAAAAAAAAAAAAACACAACTAAACCGAGTACTTACCTCGTTCACTGAATCTGAAGTCGTCTCCCGTGTGAAACGGCAGTTTGCAGAGTTCTGGGAAAAGGCAGGTTGAGCGAAGAAGACTATAAAAAAAAATAATTAAAGGGTCCTAAAGGACAGATTGTATAGCGCATTACGTTTTGTTCCCGTATATTTTTCTATTGTTTATTTGAAATGGATAACAAAAATTATAACTTTAACACACCACAGACTCAGGTGTCTTCATGGGGGTGCTCAAGTGAGCCAGGCTCCTATGGATCGGAATGAAAAAAGACACGAACGAGCATATGATGTGCTCGAAAGAAAGAATAGTTTGAACTAAGTCGGGCTCCGTGACTCACACTCACTAGAAATGAAACGAAAATCTGTTTTATTTTAAATCATAAAATGTGCCGTAGGTTTCGTAGTTCTCAGGTGTCCTGCCGTAATTCAGGGTTGTATAATTTGCGTCAGGAATTGCAATACCTATGCTCATACATTTCAGATAACGGCGTGGAATCAGGGTGCACTTACGATATCCCCTGGTTCCACAGTCCAAACTTGTAAATACGCGTGGTGCTTTCCATGGCAGACGTAGCACCGCTTCTCTGCGGGGCATGTTGTGCACTCATACCACAAATAAAACACCCATTAACGTGCGTCGAAATGTGAGCAATGTCTCCAAAAAGAAGTGTGCTTAGGGTCATTATTTAGGCCAAGTTTTCTAAAGACATGAAGATGTCAATGTAATTTATATAAAAAAAGTATCAGATATGAGCAGTTGTACTGACCTAGATGTCGATGCGCATTTCTTCCGTCAAAATTAAACATTCTAGACACGGCAAGAAATCTCAAACCTGAGATGACCTCGAGTCACTGGTTTTTGACCAGAAACTGGTCCTTTCTATACGTGCCAGAGCACTTTGGCACAGTGAACCCTAATTGGTTGTCTGAAAGATGGCGTATCCAGCATTGCCTCTTCTAGGCGCCACCCAATACACTTCTGTCCCTTTTCCTGTTTGTTCCCACACTTTCCAGCTTTTGTGGTGATTGTGACGAACTCATCCCAGCTAAAGATTGAAAACAAATACAAAGAATTGGAGGCTGAACTTATCCTCTTATTCCAGGAGGTATGTTAGGCCTATTTAGCTGTAAGCAATGAAAGAGCGCTGAAAAAGGGCAGGTGGGGAGCCTCAGGCCCAAGCACATCCAAAGTTTCGACAAGTGGACTTGTCTTTGTCTGGGAAGCGCGAACGTCACAGCAGGGGGAATAAATACACTTTTGCTTCCGCAGTAGAAAGGCTAGGGAGGCAGGATGGAAGAGGGGGGTGGGGGGTGGAGAGAAAGTAGGTCAAGGAGTGAAAATTGTTCCTTCTGTGTGTATTTCCTAGCCTGGAATCAGAGGTCCCTTGGCCTGAAAAATAAAATAAAAGCTGTGGTACCAGGAAAAGCTAAAATGTTGGATGGATGATGAGTCAGCACCTAAAAGAGATTAGAAGCTTAAACGCCTTTATTGAAAGAGAACAGGCATTCCGAGGAGTCCTGATAAAGAATACAGATGAAGGGGAACAATTCTCAAAAGCATACCATAAAGAGGGAAGAAGGGAAAAGACAAATAACAATAACAGGTTAACTGAACCACATCTGTCAGGTCTTGAAGAAAAGGTTCAATGGCCAACCAAAGTTGGAAGTGATAAGACGGAAACATGCTTGGAAACTCACCTGCAGCTTATGCTATTGCAGAAGTGGGGGGGGGAGGAGGGGGGAGGGGGGTTACAGCGTACAGGTGCTGTGAACAAACTGGAGCGTTCTAAACAGTGCAATTAATGCCATATGGAATTGTTTTCCAGACTAGTAATGGCGCAGAGGACATTTATTGAAGGGATTCTAATTGTACTTTTAAGACATTTTTGTTTGTGCTGGTTCCAGTGTTCTATATTAGTAGATTAGATATGCCTCTCTATATATTGCCGCACCGCTGACCATCTTCTGGCTTCTTCGGGGCAACGTACATGGGATCTTAGCCTGCACAATCCACCAAATGTCACTAATACACGTAGCAAGCAGCACAACAACCGAGCTGGTCCTTTTTTAATCAAGCGAAAACTCGAGAGAGACGAGGATGACGCTTAGCCACGTGCCAAGACATTCGGCCACTTGGTGGCGCCAGAAGATGGTCAGCCTTGGTCAGATGACCTTTCTTCCGGCCATCTCGGGTTTTCTCGCACATTGGCACGGATACGCCGAAAGTACTACTGGCCCAGGCTAGCTGCCATTGTGCACCGCTACGTCCGTACCTGCCGTGAGTGCCAGCGGCGGAAAACACCACCCATTAAACCAGCTGGGCTCTTACAGCCTATCGATCCCCCGAAATTCCCATTTCAACAGGTCGGCATGGACTTACTGGGCCCATTTCCGAAGTCCTCCATGGGTAACAGGTATATAGCGGTTGCCACTGACTACCTTAGCCGCTACTGTGAGACCAAAGCCGTTCCACGTGGTACCGCTGATGAAGTTGCGCATTTCTTCATTTACAGAATTGTACTCCGTCATGGTGCGCCAACAGTCGTCTTAACTGACAGAGGAGCCTCGTTTACGTCGTCACTCACGAGTGAGGTACTTCGACTCAGTGGCACCACCCACCGCAAGACAACAGCCTATCATCCTCAAACTAATGGACTGACTGAGCGGCTTAACAAGACAATTGCCGATATGATTTCTATGTATGTAGACGATGATCATGGGAACTGGGACCGAATTCTGCCGTACATTACGTTCGCATACAACACTGCACTCCAGGAAACAACACGCGTCACTCCATTTCATTTGGTTCATGGACGCGAACCCTTGACTATGCTGGATGCCATGCTTCTACCAGATTCTGCTTCCTCCACTGTCGTGGGGGCTGACAAATTTATTCGTGACGCAGAAGCTGCACGCCGCTTGCCCGACATCGAATTCGGCACCAACAAGTACACGACGCCCAGCGCTACAACCTGCGACACCGAGAGGTGACTTACACGCCCGGCGACCAAGTCTGGGTATGGAGCCCAATACGGTTGCGAGGGTGCTCTGAAAAGCTTCTGCGGCGATACTTTGGACCTTACGAGGTGCTCCGCCGCCTCAGCGCGGTGAAATACGAGGTGCTACCATAAGGCACTGTACGCTCCTCTCGGCAGCCGAAATCTGAAATAGTTCTCGTTGCCAGAATGAAGCCCTATTACAATCGGTAAACCAATTCAGGGTCTAAACCAGAGCCAGAGACTTTCCCGTATAACTTGCCCCGCTTTCCGACTATTCCACTACACTTGCGGCATCGGGTCAATGCCCCTTGGAAGGGGGGCAATGCCGCACCGCTGACCATCTTCCGGCGCCACCATGTGGCCGAATGTCTTGGCACGTGGCTAAGTGTCATCCTCGTCTCTCTCGAGTTTTCGCTTGATTAAAAAGGGGCCAGCTCGGTTATTGTGCTGCTTGCTACGTGTGTTGGTGACAATATTCTATCACTCGAAGATTTATAGCCTGATTGGAGAATAAGTAATTTAATTTCTTCGAAGTAATGATCCTTTTGTGATTGAAACGCTGGGAAACTACTTTCGGGTGGGGTTTGCTTGTATCTTCCGGTGGTCATATAGCCTTATGTTCATTGACTGTAATATCTCTCCGGTGTACTTTTTATTACAGAAGGAACATTTTAGAAGATAGGTAACGTTTGACGATCTGCAATTATATCGTGTTTTTTTGTGACACTTGACACGTGTGACACGCAGTACTTTTAACCGTCGTAACTTTTTTTGCAAATGATTGCATGTTTTACACCTGGGACGAGAGCAAGTATGTGGTTGTGTTGGGTGCTTATTGTTGAGTTCAGAATGCACTAGGATATCGGTTTGTGTTACGTTTGTATGTTGCCCTTGGTGCATCAGGTAATATTTTGTTCAGGCGTTTATTACAAGTTAGCATGGAGTAGTATTTCCGCAGAATCTTGTTTATGCCTGGAAGGGCATTGCAGTATTACTGTACAAAAGAAGGCTGGCGTTTAGTGTTGGCTTTTGGTGGTTTATTGAGCACATCCTTGCGGTTTAAAGTGGTTGCTTACTGCGGGACCCTATTAAGGCAGTTATCGGGATAGTTTCTTTGAGTTAGTGTTGATTTCAATGATTGTAGTTTGTTTAGGCAGTCACTATCATCGCTACTTATTATTGTTTGCTTACGATGTTTCAGATAATGACTGTTAAAATCTAGGTATTGTTGCTGATCCGTTGGCTTTATGAACAATGACGCTTTAGGTTTTCCATTTTCCACAGACACCCTGGTTTCAAGAAAGTCGACTCTAAATTGCAAAGAATGACAAGGGACTTTAATGCCACTGTGAGGATTATTAAGATCAGAGACGAAAAATTTAAGTCATTCTGATCCATGTTGCCATATCATGAAGGCATCCTCAATATAGCGAAGGTATTTTAGGGGTTTTTCCAGAAAGTAATTTATTATTTTGGATTCCAGAACTCCCATGAATATATTCGCGGAACTCCACGCTAATGGAATGCCCATGCTGGTTCCGATTGTCTGCAGATAATAGGATGGATCAAACTCGAAATAATTTAAAGTTAGAACTAGTTTAAGGAGCGATTGATAAACTTCAGACGCATGCGGGCGGGGGTTGGTAAATAATAACAGGACGTCGATACCTACATTGATATAATATTAGTGTAGAGTTCCGTGACGTCAAGTGGGACAAGCATATAGTCATTTGAAAGGTTGCTGGTGTTAATAATACACTCAAGTATTCACGGAAAGTGAGGTGTGTTCAGCACAAATGAAGGAAGCTGAGTCGGGAGGTCTGTTATGTGATGATTTAAGTATACTGACAAGTTTTTTGTGGGCGTATTATTGTTAGAAACAATTCGCCTTCATGGTATGTCGGTGGTAAATAATGCTTCTGCGGAAATCTTGTGAATTTTGGACAGTAGGTAAATTCAACCGGCTTGTTACTTTGACGGCTTGAGAAATTTGTAATCAAACTCGTTAATTAGTTCCGTGGCAAATGGACCTTCTATTTTGCTCAGTATCACTCCACTAAATTGTTTTGGCTCCAAAGACATCTGGCGCTGCATAGCTACACACAAACACAACGCACACACAAGAGATAAAAGCAAGACGTTCACATTGATGATGCACTCGCTACAAACGGGCTTTTATTTGCGATACAAAGAAGATGAATGCATCACAATAAAACGTAGGGTTACGGTAAGAAGAAGAACACAAAAAATTCAGAACAAATGCGAAGAAATTTAGAAGAAAATAATAAAACGAAAATAAAAGGAAAGTGATGACAAATTGTGTATATCTTGTTGTCATATTGTCCGAACGAAGCAGTATCAACTCCTTCCTGTTGAGCGCCACCCACGGAAAACTCACCCACGGAAACTTCCCCCGAAATCATCTTGAATGCTTCGGTAATCTGTTTTTTAAAACTGTCTTTTGCGCCAGCCAGCACCTTGGTTCGGGTGAACCTTGGTACACAATGGGCACTCCTCGTTCCTGTTGATCGTCTTCCGTTTTACAACGAGAGCAATGGGTCGCTAGGTTTCCTGGAGCGGATAATGCGGCACACGCATTTCTATGTTCCCTTAGCCTTTCATTGAGGCATCGGCCTGTCTGCCTCACATAGGCCTCCCCGCATGTCAACGGAATCCTGTACACGGCATCTGTGCGGAATTTCACAAAGCGTTCCCTGAGCAGTACGCGGCATCCTTCATTGCTCTCACTCGTTCCATTCACCTTCCTGCATATACACTCTAGCTCGTGCGGTGCAGACAGCACGATCCTAATTTCAAATCTGCTCGCTATCTTCTTAAGACAGTGTGATATGCCACGTACGTAGGGCAGGAACACAACCTGTCTTCTCTTTTAACTCTCTTTACGCTCTCTGTGTTGTGTTGAGTTGGTGTATAACTATGCTGCGCTAGAGGTCTTCGGAGTCGCCTAGCCAACTAGCCCGCTCACAAGTACTACAGTTCTTTCGGATCGCTATTTACCTTTCCACAGTGCCGAGTTATTAGGCTCCCTATAGGTCTTTTTGTACTTTTCGACTGGGAGAATAACTATGCTGTCACCTTTGTGTGCATGCTTGATGACCATGTCAGTTCTAGAAACAAGGTTGTCAAAAGTGGCTCTTTCAGTTGTAGAGGTTTTTGGTCTTTCGAGCTCGTTTGTTTTTTCAAAAATGTCTTTTGACACGGATTTAATATATGGGTCCAGCTTGGGCTGCTTCCTGTGTCAGGAAACCATGTGCTGGGGGCTCTGATAGCCCATGGTCCGGGGTGCGTGACACTGGCACCTTTAGGACCTTTTTCGACAGTGCTTTTATCTTAATCTTCTTGGTGGAGTCCTGTTTATTTTTAAGTCGTGGTTTTCTAAGAGGAGGCGAAATCCTTGAAGTACAGAGGACTTAACGCATTCTGCTTTTCGCTCGCGGCGTAGAGGTCACGTGAAGCCGCGTTTTGTCCAGTGGCTCTTGGCGATGATATGGTCGCGCAACCTTAAGAACTGTATTTGTTGTTTTTACCAGCTGGCATGCGGGCTTATCACTGTGATTCTGGCACGCGTATCAATTCTGTATCCCGTGTTTGTTCATGCTTGTAGTCGCGATACGACGCGTTATGATTTTCTTTGTCGCGAACGATGCGCCGAGATCTGTCTCGAAGATTCCGATCACTTGCGTATGTTTCTACAGTGTTCCAGGTCGTGCTAGAAGAAGTTTGCGACGTTATCTAGATTGTTCTGAGCAGCCTTTAAATTGAGCGTTGGCGAGTGTGACGGATATTTTTTGGTTCGACGATCGACGAGCACGTTTGTCGCCATCGCCGCCACCGAGTTGCTTAGTTCTTTTGCGGGCGCAAGTCAGCCCGGAAAAGAGTTAATTTCAGCACCATCAAGCCTGTGTCTTTTTTTGGTGTCTACGGCCTTGTCACCACTACTTGACAGTATTGCCGAAATAGCTCAAATATGAATGGTGTCAAGGCTAAGATGGCGCAAACTACTTTTCCGCTAACCACCAGACCATCACTTCCGCATTGTCTTCCTTATCCGGTTGGCATGCCTTTGAGATGGGATGAGATGCCCCCTACACTGCATAATTGCCACTCGAGGCTTGAAACGCGTGGATTGTTAGAAGCGCGCTTGCAGCTCGATATAACATCTAGCGTTTCCTCTAAATTAATAGAGCACGTAATTTACTCACACTTCATGAATTTTTTGCAGTCTGTCAATTTTTTTTACCCCTGTCAACTCAGATTCCTGACAAACCTATCCTGATCTACCCATCTACCTCTCTGTACTAACGATGCGACCCCGCTGGGGTGGCGCAATGGTTACGACGCTCGACTACTGTTTCCAACGATGCGGGATCGAATCCCGGTCTCGACGGCCGCTTTTCGATGGAGGCTAAAAGCAAGGCGCCCGTGTGCTGTGCGATGTCAGTGCACCGTAAAGAATCACAGGTGGTTGAAACTTCCGGAGCCCTCCACTACGGCGTCTCTCATTGCCTGAGTTGATTGGGACGTTAAACCCCACAAACCAAACTACTAACGATGTCAGTTCTGGAATGGATACTAACACATCGATATATGCTGTAATCTTAGATTTGAAAAAGTTTTCTACAAAGTTGACCACCAACGACTCTTATTCAAACTTTCTCGCCTAAACCTTAGCCCACTGGTATTTAACGGGCTTCGCGACTTTCTTGCTAATCGCAAACAGTTTGTATTGGCTAACAACAACACATCGTCCATGTCCCCCGTTACCCCAGGAGCGCCGCAAGGTACCGTACTGGGTCCTCTAATACACTTAATCTATATTAATGATCTTCCAAATGATCTATCTTCTATTGTTCGTGTGTCCGCTGACGACTACGTCATTTTCTGGAGCATCACTGACAACAAAGACGCTGACCATCTGCAATGCGACCGAAAACTTGCGGCGAAGTGGTGCGCTAACTGGCTAATGTCTTTAAACAACTATAATAAAACAACTATAATCTCATTTCATCGCCGTCAGTCTTACCCTACCCCAAACTGCACTACTTGTGGCGCATCGATATCTGTTGCATTCACATATAAATATTTAGGAATCAGCATAACACGGGACCTTTCTTGGAACACCCACATTATTAACATAACAAACGATGCTAACCGTGTTCTTGGCTTGCTGAAACGCAACTTTCGTTTAGCACCGGCTGTAGTAAAACTTTCCACCTATTTAACTCATGTCCGCCCTAAGCTGGAAAACGCATGCTCTATTTGGGACCCCCAACAAAATAACCTTTCTTAAACACTCGAGTCCGTTCAAAACCTCGCCATACGATTCGTTTATTCGAATTACTCATATCATACGAGCGTAACATCTTTGAAAGCAGGAGCTAACCTGCCCAGCCTTGAATCCCGTCGTAAAATGGCCAGACTCACTTTTCCACAGGTTTTATCATTCCCCTCTGACTCATTCCATTATCACCTTTGCTCAACGTTTTTTACTTCGCACCAGTCACCCGAACGCCGTCCACACACCTCGAGCATCCACCTGTGCACATCTCAAATCATTCTTTTCCCAGACTGCAAGAGATTGGAACGACCTGCCAGCTGAAGCTTTTGCCCATCCTAACCATGAAGGTTTCAAGACATTCATCCCCAAAGTAATTTCATGATTTGTTAGCCCACCCCTCATGCAACGCCCCTAGTGGGCATTTGAAGTACTAACAAATAAATAAATAAATAAATTTATCAAAAAAAAGTGTCTACGCTCGCCGATAGGCTCAGTTATACGCGATTGGAATTGATGCTTGCATTTATAGCCACTGCATTTCTCTGGTTGTTTGCTGAGTATCAATCAAGGAAGTCATTCTTGCCACAAAACGTTTTATTTTCATAGTTTTCTTCGACTGCTCTTACGTAACAAAACGCCATGGGGGTTCAACATTTTTAAGCAAACAAATACAAACATGCTAAAGGGCTGTTATTTTGTTCGATTATCTATAATATCGTAGATACCTATGTTTAGGTTGTGCTCATCATATCAATGTGATCATTAGTAGTGTTTAAGGTTATACTTTACATGTAATCCTTCACTAATCTTTTTGAAATTCTGCTACGATAAGGAAGATGTACAATGTGCTAGCGCATGCGCCTAAGCGGCATTTGTTATTGGGGTGGTTTTTTTGTTATGCGTTTTAGATCGTAGGCTTTGGAAAACTTCACCTACAATCCTTTCTCTCTCTCACTCTCACCTTCCGGCACCTGTCCGTCTTTCTGTCTGTGTTTTCCAGCCCCTTCAGGGATCGGCGCTGGTATTGTGCATGCCGCCCCCAGACAAACTGGCTTCCTTACTCAAGAGTATTTTGTGTGCACACTCTTATCCACCTCCCTCTAGGCACTTCTCCATTTGATGACCGGGACAAGGTGCGCCGGAGACAGTGGAATGACAGGATAGCACGAAATGGAGGAGGAGTTGCTTCTTTACTTTATAACAGTTGCCTGTAAAATATGGAGTTGTGTGTCACAGCGGTTACGTTACTAGAACTGGTCGCTCGGCATTGCTAGAAAGATTCGTGTTTAAGTTATTTTAAAATTCGTGATTTGCTAAATTCAGGTCTGCAGTTTTTATACGTTGACATGATTAAAAAGAAACAGGTTAAATGCACGGAATGCGAGGTGTGGGTGACTTTTGATCAGTCGCGGTGCAAATCGGTAGAAGCGGCGGATAACCAGTTGAAGTGTAGACGTTGCGCGGTGTAGGTAAAAACGTCACAAAGGCAAAAACTGTCCCTAAAAATGATTTCTCCAGAAACTCATATGAAAAAAGAAAATGACACATTTTATGCTATTAGTTCTTGAATTTGAGTTAAATGTAATCGTCATTTGGAACCTCTATCCAGTGGGCACCCGAGATGTTTACAAGAACTGCGTAAAAGCATAGTGAAAGAAATGGCTGGTTTTGTTGCGTGGTTCCGAACTCCGCAGCTCGTTAAGCAATCACTAAGATATGTCTGATCAGCTTGGTGAAAGCGGATCGGCGCGTGGCAGTCTTGGGGAACAGCCCAAAGCAGAAGACGTCACTAAAATTACCTCCCAGACCTTCTACTGACGAGGTTCAACCGTTCCTCTGATGGTGGTGTAGAATGGTGATAAGGGTGTTGATGGTGTAAATAGGGCCCGGCTTAACCGGTGGTGCATCATGGCCACCCTAAATCAGCTCTTCAAGCTTCTGGCCTGGTAAAGCCGGTGGTCAGCTCAACTTTCTCAGCAAACAAAGCAAAGACAAGGCGCTGTCACTGTATTACCGCTGCAATTCTTTTTTTTTGTTATGAACGTCCGCATCAGTTGGATGTTCGCGGTCACTTCCAAGCCGACCGGTGAAACCGCTGTAATAAAGTTCACTTACATCATTCGTCATTGTAGCTCGCCACGGGGAAACGCTGTCTACGTCCTATAGCTCAAGGCTTCATCCCCGTTCTGGGGCATTTGTTTCCTACTTCGCAAACAGGGACGTATTTTGCGGGGACATTTTATCCAGGGAGTTTTTTTCCGGGGTCGTTTTCACCGCATCCCAGATGTTGTATGCTGTGCGAACACCTAGGAAGAGTAGATGCGGAGAATGCCCCACTGTTGACACGTTTGGTTGCCATGGAAAGGAAAATGGAGCTGGAAAGAGCGGAAAATGGTAGGCCGAGGAGGCAATTGTGGCCGATGGGGAGAAAACAAAATGGTGGACCCTGTCTTCGAAACAAGAAGCACCCTCCACATGGTGAAGAACGCTTCGGTACGATTAAGAACCTAGAGTGGGAGCAGGATAGGGACAAAGTGGACAAATCAGGATTTCCTGGGACCAGGATGGATCCCAGGAAATTTCTCATAGGGGGAGTGAGGGGGCTTGAAAAACAGGGTCACAACGGAGCAACGAACAGGTTTCTGAGGAAGAGCGGATAGAAAGCATAATCAGCCGGTGCTGATCGGCGGTGACTGAAGCATGACAATGTGAGGTTCAGCTATCAAGGAAAGGGTGAAAGAAGATAGCAGAGTTGGGATCAGGGTGTTTCCTGGAAAGCCGCTAAGCCACGTGCTATAGATAGTGACAAGAACTTTCAGAGAAAACTGTATGGGCATTGTAGCAGCAGGATTTTTTTCTTGGCGGGCAACACCTTTTCGGAACATGAAAAGGACTTGCTTCGCAGTTCACCACACAATAATTAAAGATTTCCACGTTCAGCTTACGCGCATCGGCGAATATGTCAGCGCCGCACGTTGGAAGCCTTTCATGCCACCGGCAAGATAGAGCAGTCCGCGGATCGAAGAAATGAGCAACTCTGTTACCTCTTCTCTCGTCGGCACTTTCAGTAGCCTTCTATAAGAGAATTACTGCCGTCCACATACCGCCACTAGAAGGCCTACGCGGTTCGGCACGTCCTTGGCTTTCGTTAATACAGTTAGGAGGCTTTATCAACATGCGACATTTAAGTGAAAATGTACAGGTGCAGGATGGCGGAGCGATAGACATCCATATGAGTTTGTTCATCGACTTCCGTTCACTTCCTTGGACATGATGTCACCTCTTTTAACATTCAGGTCAAGCAAACGAAAAACGTAGGAGCTAGAGGGCTGCCTAGACAACACTGGAACAAAAGGGTAGAGTAAAAAATACGAGAGTTTATGAAAATGCCTTAAAACTACGACACACAATGCATCTTTAAATTCAGCAGCTCCTTTCGATCTGCACGTGACGCTTTTGACGGTCGAATGTGTTCCTTCGGGTAGCGTCCATTAGGATGAAAACGTCCGACGTCCTTTTGAAGACCACGGTGAAGCTTTTGGAGAGCTTCGCAGTCGGGCGCCGTCTCGCTCCTGACCCAGGAATTCGTAGTATTGTCAGGCCTGCCTATGTCGTGTCCACCATACCACCTGGACGGAGCTGATTTGAAAAGATGAACTGGCCTGGATAACCGACAATTAAGACGGGCTGGATGTGTAGGTGGTAAGCCGGCTGGAGAGGGGGCTTGCCACTACTATCGATGCCCGGAGTCCCTCGCGGACCCTGATCGACAGCGGTGAGAACTTCGGCCTGGAAAGCAAAACCATTCCCTTAAAAATCTCGATGAATACCCGCAGCGTAATTCATACACTGTCCTATCTACAGTTTCCACTATGTTCGGCATGCGAAAAAGAAAGCGTAAAAAGCAGTACAGGAAACTAGCAGCACTAGCTGCGGCCCCGATCGCGCTCATTTATATCATCACAGCTATCCCACTTTATTTACAAAAGTGTCCAGGGAGACCTTCCATTCCGACCTGACGCGCAGCTTGTTCTGTCACAATCAAGGCCTCTAAGAAAAGGCACTAAGCGTAGCTCTGCCACTTAATGCAAGCACTTTGTTTTGTCATGAAATATATCAAAAGAATGACCACTGAGCGTTTGACAGGTGACAAAAACACAACTAAACCGAGTACTTACCCCGTTCACTGAATCTGAAGTCGTCTCCCGTGTGCAGCGGCAGTTTGCAGAGTTCGGGAAAAACGCAGGTGCACCAGGGTTGAGCGAAGAACACTAGAAAAAAAAGTTAAAAATTAAAGGGAAGATTCAGCTTCGTCTTAAAGAGCAGATTGTATAGCGCGTAACGTTTTTGTCCCGAATATTTTTCTATTGTTTATTTGAAATGGGTTACAAATAAAAATTATAACACATCACAGACTCTGATGTCTTCATGGTGGTGCTCAAGTGAGCCAGGCTGTTATTGATCGGAATGAAAAAAGACACGAACGGCTTATGATTAGCTCGAAAGCAAGAATAGTTTCAACTAAGTCGGGCTCCTTGACGCATACGCATTCAAATGAAACGGAAATCTGATTTTTTGTCATGAATAAATGTGCCTAAGATTTCTGTCAGGTGTCCATGCTGTAATTCAGTGTTCAGCAATTAGCGTCAGGAGTTGCAATACCTATGCTCAGATATTTAGGATAACCACGTGACCAGAATCAGGGTGAGGGTACACTTACGATATCCCCTGGTTCCACATTCCAAACTTGTAAATGCGCTTGGTGCTCTCCATGGCAGATTTAGCACCGCTTATCAGCGGGGCATGTTGTGCACTGCAAACCAGACATCAATTAACGAGCGTTCAACTGTGAATAATGCCTCCAAAAAAAACTGCGCTTAGGGTCATTAATCAGGATATGTTTTCTAAAGGCATTAGGATGCCAATGTAATTTAGAAAAAAAAAAGTATTGCATATGAGCAGTGTACTGACCTTGATGTAGATGCGCATTTCTGCCGTCAATGTTAAACTTTCAAGACGCGGCAAGACCGCTCAACTACCTGAGATGACCTCGAGTCACTGGTTTTTGACCACAAACCGAACCTTTTTATATGTGACAGAGCACTTGCTTCAGTGAACCGTTATTGGTACCCTGAAACATGGCGTATCCGGCGTTGTATCCTGTATGCGCCACCCAATACACTTCTGTCCCTTTTCCTGTTTTTTCCGAGACTTTCGAGCTTTTGTGGCAATTGTGATGAAGCCATTTCAGATCAGGATTGAAACCACCTACAAAGAAATTGGAGGCTGATCTTATCGTCTAGGTAAAAGAGGTATGCTAAGCCTATTTAGCTGCTAGCTATGAAAGAGCGCAGAACAAGGGCCTCTGTTCTCAAATTGAGGCAACGTTTCGACAAGTGGACTCTTCTTTGTCTGGGTAGCGCGAACATCATAGCAAGGGGTTTAAATATAGTTTTGCTTCCGAAGTATTAAAACTAGGGAGGGGGAGGGAAGTGGGTGGGGGGAGGAGAAAGTAGGTCAAGGATTGAAAAAAATGCTCGTTCCGTGTCTATTTCCCAGCCTGGAACCAGGGGTCCCGTGGCCTGAAAACGAAAATAAAAAGCAGCAGCAAAGTACAATGCCAGGTGGGTGATGAGTCAGCAGCTAAGGAAGGTTCGAAACTGACACGCCGTTCTTGAAAGGGAACCGGCACTCTGAAGGGTCCTGATAAATAATACAGATGAATGGGACCAGTTTTCAAAAGCATAGCACAAGGAGGGCGGAAGGACAAAAACCAATAATAATAACAGGTCAACTGAACCACAGCTGTCAGGTCCTGAAGAAAGGGTTCAATGCCCAACCAAAGTAGGAAGTGATAAGACGGAAACATGCTTTTAAAATCACGAGCAGCTTATGCTATTGCAGAGTGAGAGAGAGAGAGAGAGAGAGAGAGAGAGAGAGAGAGAGAGAGAGAGAGAGAGAGAGAGAGGTATAGAGTGTACAGGTGCGGTGAACAAACTCGGGCGTTCTAATCGGTACAATTAAACCTCTATGGGATTGTTTTCCCGGCTAGTTATGGCGCAGAGGGAATTTATTTATGGGAATCTAATGCTCCTCTTGGGGGGGGGGGGATATTTATTTGTGCTGGTTTCAGTGTTCTAAATTAATAGATTAGATACGCATCTCTACATATTCTATCACTTGAAGATTTATAGCCTGATTGGAGAATAAGTAATTTAATTTCTCCGAACTAATGATCCTTTTGTGATTGAAACGTTGGGAAACTACTTTCGGGTGGGGTTTGCTTGTATCTTCCGGTGGCCATATAGCCTTATGTTCATTGACTGTAATATCTCTCCGGTGTACTTTTTATTACAGAAGGAACATTTTAGAAAATAGGTTCTAGAATATTCTAGAAGGAACGTTTGACGATCTGCAATTATATCGTGTTTTTTTGTGACACTTGACACGTGTGACACGCAGTACTTTTAACCGTTGTAACTTTTTTTTGCAAATGATTGCATGTTTTACACCTGGGACGAGAGCAAGGATGTGGTTGTGTTGGGCACTTATTGTCGAGTTTAGAATGTACTAGTACATCGGTTTGTGTTACGTTTGTATGTTGCCCTTGATGCATCCGGTAATACTTTGTTCAGGCGTTTGTTACACGTTAGCATGGAGTAGTATTTCCGCAGAATCTCGTTTATGCTTGGAAGGGCACTGGAGTATTCCGTAACAAAAGAAGGCTAGCATTCAGTGTTGGCTTTTGGCGGTTTCTTGATCGCTGCGGTTTAAAGTGGTTGCTTTCTCGACCATATTAAGGCAGTTACCGAGATAGTTTCTTTGAGTTAGTGTTGATTTAAATCATTGTAGTTTGCTTAGGTAGTCACTATCATCCCTACTTATTATTCTAAGCCGTGCCGCCTGTCATACAAATATTGTTTGCTTACAATGTCTCGGATGATGACTGGTTAAATCTAGGTATTGTTGCTGATCCGTTGACTCTCTGCACGATGACGTTTTAAGTTTTCCATTTTCCACCGACACCGTTGTTTCAAGAAAGCCCACTTCAAGTTCCAAAAAGTGACAAGTGAATTTAATTTCACTGTGATGATTATTAGGATCAGAGAATAAAGGTTTCAGTACTTATGATCCTTGTTGCCATATCATGGAGACATCTTCAATATAGCGAAGGTATTTGAGTGGGTTTTACAGAAAGTAATTTAGTATTTTGGATTCTTAACTCCTATGAATATATTCGCGGAAGTCAGCATGAATGGAGTGCTCATGCTGGTTCCGAATGTCTGCAGATAATAGTATGAATCAAACTCGAAATAATATAAAGATAGAACGAGTTTAAGGAGCGATTAATAAACTTCAGACGCATGCGGGCGGGGGTTGATAATTAATAATTGAGAGATGGCGTCGATACTTACGTCGATAGGAATATTAGTGTAGAGTTCCGTGACATCAAGTGTGACAAGTATACACTCATTTGAAAGGTTGGTTGTTTTAATACACTCAAGTATTCGTAGAAAGTGAGGTGTGTTCAGCACAAATGAAGCAAGCTGGGTCGAGAGGTCTGTTAGGTGGTGATTAAGGAATACTGGACAGAATTTCTGTGGCCGTATTGTCAGAAACAAATGGCCTTCATGGTATGTCTGCGCTAAATAATTATTTTGCGGAATCCTTGCGAATCTTGGGCAGCAGTTGAATATGACCGGATTGTTACTTTGACGGCTTGAGAAATTTGTAATCATACTCGTTAATTGATTTGGTTTGGTCAGAATTACTCCACTGAACTGTTCTTTCGGTTCGCTGTTTACCTTTCCATAGTGCCAAGAGTTATTAGGCTCCCTATAGGTCTGTTCTTTTCGACTGGGAGAATAACTATGCTGCCACCTTTGTGTGCAGGCTTGATGACCATGTCAGTTCTAGAAGCTAGGTTGTCCAAAGTGGCTCTTTAAGTTATAGAGAGGTTTCTGGTATTTCGAGCTAGCTTTGTTTTTTGAAAAATTCCTTTTGAGACGGATTTAATATATAGGTCCAGCTCGGGCTGCGTTCTGTGTCAGGAAACCATGTGCTGGGGGCTCTGATAGGCCATGGTCAGGGGTGCGTAACACTGGCACCTTTAGGACCGTTTTCGACAGTGTTTTTATGTTTATTTTCTAGGTGGAGTCCTGTTTATTTTAAGGTCCTGGTTTTCGAAGAGGAGGCGAAATACTTGAAGTACAGAAGACTTAATGCTTTCTGCTTTTCGCTCGCGGCGTAGAGGTCACGTGAAGCCGCGTTTTGTCCAGTGGATCTTGGCGATGATATGGTCGCGACACCTTAAGAACTGTATTTGTTGTTTTTACCAGCCGGCATGCGGGCTTATCACTGTGATTCTGGCACGCGTATCAATTCTGTATCCCGTGTTTGCTCATGCTTGTTGTCGCGATACGACGCGTTATCATTTTTTTTTGTCGCGAACGGTGCGCCGAGATCTGTCTCGAAGATTCCGATCACTTGCTTATGTTTCTACAATGTTCCAGGTTGTGCTAGTAGCAGCTGGCGACGTTATCTAGATTGTTGTGAGCAGCCTTTGAATGGAGCTTTGACGAGTGTGACGGACATTTCTTTGTTCGACGATCGAATAGCACGTTTGTTGCTATCGCCGCCGCCGAGTTTCTTACTTCTTTTGCGGGCGCAAGTCAGCCCTATAAAGAGTTAATTTCAGTACCATCAAGCTTGTGTCTTTTTTTCGCCTCTACGGCCTTGTCACCACTACGTGACATCTGATATAGGTGCTTCCTTCGATCCCTCAAGCGAAGACCTCAGCCTTGTTCCTGTCGCCCTAGGAGACCAGCCTACAGGTCACCGAGCCAGCCACCGACTCCAAGGCCTACAACCCGAACACGGTCTGCTGCCTGACCCTGTTCGACTCCGGAAGGCATCAACTTTGGAAATGGCCCAGTCAACAGCACCAGGCGTCTTCGTGCCGCCCCGGGAGCCCCCTATCTTCCGAGCACTGCCCAGTGAAGATGCGGAAGACTGTACGGAACTTTTGGACCGAGTCGCAGAATTCAAAGGCTGGAACGACGCTGTGAAACTCAGGCAAGTATACTTTGTTCTTCAAGAACATGCCCGAGTTTGGTTCGAAAATCACGATACTTCTATATAGGATTTGGAGATATTCCCAGCAGAGTTTTTGATGGCCTTTTCAAGTTCTGTCCGAAAAGAAAGAGCTCAGGCCCTCGTCCAGTCAAGACTTCAACTCCCAAACGAGCCCGTCCTGGTCTACGTAGATGAGATGGAGGGCCTGTTTCGCCGCACCGACCCTAACATGACCAAAGACGAGAAAGTGAAATTTTTAATGCGAGACGTTAAAGAGTCGTTTTTTGCAGGGCTTGTCCGGAACCCGCCGAAAACTGTGGACGAAGTTGAAAGCGAAGCATCGACCATCGAGAAGACGTTGGACAACCGGATGCGCCACAATGAGCGACCACTTCAACTGGACTATTCAAGCCGCTACCTCAGCGCATCTGCAAGCGGAGAGAATCTTCGGGACCTCATCCGGCAGATCGAGCAAGAGGAGCTCCGCCGATTGCTGCCATCATCGCAACAACCCCAGGTGGTGACGCTCGCGGACATCGGCCGTGTAAAAGTCCAGCAGTCGCTGGGCGTTCCTAAACGACGGCCGCGACAGTTCCAGCACAAGAGGCAACAGCGATGAACTACGCTGCTGCATTACTTCGCCCTACGCCCCGACGTGATAACTTTCCAAACCCTCGCGCTACCGTCTTGTTCCTGAAAGCCACCTCTTGGCCCCCGCCCGCTAAGCCTACCAACGACCCCCAAGCCTCAGGAAGTGCGACGACTGGAGGACAGCGAACAACCGGCCATTATGCTTCTACTGCGGTGAGGCCGGCCACAATCTGCGCCACTGCCCGTACCGACGAATCTGTCTCCGCGGATTTGCAGTCTACGCTTTACGACCACGCCCAGGTGAACAACCGCAAGAAAACGACAACTATCTGCGTAGCGGTGAGATTGCACCACCAAACCGTCGGTTCAGGTCCTCGCCGCCGTACAAGGCCCGCTTTGCGTCACCAGGCCGTAACTATCGATGAGAGTGACCGCGAAAGGTCCACAAGTCCGCGCAGGGGAAACTAAACACAACAACCTTTGGAGGTGAGGTTGCTTCACGGCGAAAACCCGAAGATCCTCCATCGCCGACGATGAGTGCCGACAGCGCAGCCATTAAATCGCCGATCCACAAGACGACGACATCGACGAGATCACGACCAGACTTCAAGTTGACATTGCCGCCCAGCGACGTTACGACGGTGAGCCCCAGCCGCGACCTCAGCACAAGACGAAGCAGGGATCGAACACCAAAGCCAATGTGCACTACTAGGACTCGAACAAGCGACCTTGAGGTTGCTGTCGACGGAGGCAAAGGTACCGCCCTAGTGGACACCGTTGTCGACTACTATGTTATCAGTGGAGCTTTCGCCGCCCAGCTCAAGAAAGTGACGGCCACTTGGGACAGGGCGCTAATCCGCACCGCTGGTGGTAACCTTATTACGCCGTCGGGACGATGCACCGCATAGGTTACAGTAAATGGATGTAATTACCCTACCAGCTTCGTCGTCCTACAGCACTGTTTCCGCGATGTGATTCTGGGCATGCACTTTCTGAACGAACATCGAGCGATCATCGACCTTCTATCCAAACTCATCAAGCACACGACCGACAAAGCCATACCTGCTACGAGAACTTCGACGCATATCACGTCGCTCTCAACGTCCTCGACGTAGAATTGACCGTACCGCCCCGATCAAGCTTCATCGTCCCTGTTGTTACAACAACAGTCGAAATCACGTAAGAGGTTGTCGAAGAAACACTCAGTTGTTACTGGATAAAAGACTTGGCATCGCAAGAAGCATCGTCCATTTCCGTCATGGACAAGCTGGTGTGCTAGTCACGAACTTCACCGACGAATACCGGCATCTGAACAAGGGCATGACGATTGCTCTCATTGACAAGCTAGCGGACACCCGAGAAGTCTTGGCTCTCCCCAGCCAATTTGAAGACGATGCACCCAACCGAGCCAAGAAGCCCGATTTCGATTTTAGCCCAGCGTTGCCCCGAATCAGACAAGACCGGATTCGCACTATTCTTGAAAACTACAGCGAGAGCTTTTCTTCAGCTCAAAGGTGCGGCAAACTCCGCTGGCAAAGCATCGCATCATCACGGACGAACACGCTCGACCGCGACGTCAAAGCCCCTACCGTGTATCGCCGCAAGAATGCCAGGCCATACGCGATACAGTTAAGGAAATGCTGCGTGATGACGTGATCCAGCCATCCAACAGCCCCTGGGCGGCAGTAGTCGTTCCGGTGAAAAAGAAAGACGGCACACTTCGCTTCTGCGTTGATTACTGTCGCTTGAATGGCATAACTACGAAGGATGTCTACCCGCTTCCCCGCATCGACGACACTTTGGACCGGCTCTGTAACGCTAAGTACTTCTAGTCGATGGACCTGAAGAGCGAGTACTGGCAAATATAGGTCGACAAAAGAGACCGCGAGAAGACTGCGTTCATAACACCGGACGGCCTCTTCGAATTCAAAGTAAAGCTATTTGGCTTGGGCTTCGCACCAGCCACATTTAAACGGGTAATGTACACTGTCCTGGCGGGCCTAAAGTGGCAGATTTGTTTGGTATACTTGGACGACGCCATTGTGTTCTCGTCAAACTTAGAAGAACATCTGAGAAGGCTTCGAACAGTACTTGACGCAATAAAGTCCTCAGGTTTAACGTTGAAAGCAGAGAAATGTTAGTTCGCCTACAACGAGATGTTGTTTCTTAGTATATTGTCTGCAAGGTAGGAGTTCGCCCCGACCCACAGGAAGCAGCTGCGATCGCACAGTTTCCAAAGCCAAGTGACAAGAAAGCTGTGCCCCGATTCCTCGGACTGTGCGCATATTAGCGACGATTCGTCAAGACCTTTTCGCGCCTCGCCGAATCTTCGACGCAGATTACAAAGACAGACTCTAGTGGAATTTTAGAGAGAGAGAGAGGAGATTCTAGAGGGAATTAAAAAGAAATGGGAATGGGCAGGACATGTAGTGCAAAGAGAAGATAACCGATGGTCGCTTAGGGTAACAAACTGAATTCCAAGAGAAGGAATCATAGCAGGGGGCGGCAGAAAGTTAGGTGGGCGGGTGAGGTTAAGAAATTCGCGGGGGTCAAGTGGATGCAGCTAGCACAGAATAGGGTTAAGTGGAGAAATATGGGAGAGGCCTTCGCCCTGCAGTGGGTACAGTCAGGCTGCTGATGATGATGATGACAAAAGTAGACGTGCCATCAAGGTCAATGTACAACTGGTCGCGCAACTTGGAAGAAAACGCGTGCAGCTGCCTACTGCCAGCGGCATCAACTCGATGATGAGGGCTCCTGCGAACTGTGAGGCAAATTACTAGCGCACAGAAAATAAGATCTGCCAGAACTCCAAAGAACTAGAAAGTAAACATAATATTCGCGCTCAGGAATGAATGCAGTTTTTGTTTCTTGCGTAAACAAAAACGTATCACATTTTTAATAATTTTTTAACTTGTGTCTAACGGCCTCTCTCGGCCACTTATTATCCGCCGCGTAGTTGCCCAAAGCTCAGATATGGCTCAGACCAAATCTTTTTCATCCGCGGAATGGTGCGTCATCGGCCCCGGTTCAACGTTCATCGTTGCGTGCTGCGTACAGAGTGGGTTATCTGTAACAAAGAGTCAGTATTTCATTCTGCTGGTTGTGGTAGAGCTTTACAGCAAGGCGAAGACTGTGTGTGCTCGATGACAAACTGATTGCCGCTGCATGTGCGCATTTCCGGATGATGGGACAATCTGCGTCACAGCCCGGCGGCTCGGCTCGGCCTCCCAGGCACGTCGCAAAAGTGGTGGCTTGTTTTACGGATACACGTCTGCATGAGCGGCGTATCGCTGCATATTTTGATTGAACGGTGAGGGTGAGACTTTATTGCCTCCAAGACGCGTGTCGCATTGCTCAAAGCCTTCCGTCCCTTTGCTGCGTGTTTTGCTTACTCCGTCGTATTACCGCACCAACGTTCGCCGAACGTGCTTTGTTACTATTGTCAATGGGATCTTTCTCCTGAACATGTTAAATGCTTAAGCTGTAAATTTCTAACCTCAGATTGACTCCTCTCAGGGGCAAATGAAGCCCGAGTAAAATAATGGAATCGTGAACAGGGCGATACTTATTGGAGCGAAGCTATATCGTAGATATTTTCACTTCTCAGACGCAATAACTTCTAAATACTAGCAATCCCAATTTGAATTGCTTACCTAAGCTCTTACAGGTTGGCGTTCTAGCGCTAGCGTTAGTTATTCCGTTCATTTGTTTTTGTTGTTCTTTGACGCTGATATGTACTTTGTTAGCAAGATCTTTTACCCTTTTTATAATCTCACCGCGTCTCGTTTGGAGACCTACGCTCAGGTCATTGTTATCACAAGGATTTCATGAAGACCGTGACAAATGAGCGGTGGTCGCTTTCCTACACTTAAAAGATTTCATTGTCGTGAAGCGTCTAAGTAATCGTGAATTAATAAAGCCTGGCTTTCTATGAAGCACAGCTTCACTCATTTATGCCCTTAGTGAAATGCCTCAAGCCATGTGATTCTATCCATGTGCTTGCCGAATTCACTTGAAGGCCCTTGTTCACAAACGTGCCCGAAGAAATAAGCCCCAGAATGCGTTTACATGACGCGCGACAAAAGACTAGGCTAACGACGACGGAGGCAGAACGATGCTATGATAAGGTGGTTAAAGATGCCGTAACATTTCAGTTAGCGTAAAACTTGACAGTAGAAATCCATGTCAAGTAAAGTTGGCTGAACAGTTACGGTGTCCATTTTTCTGCCTTATCCGAGCATCGTTCTGCCTCCGGCGTTGTTGGCCTTGTGGCGGGGAATTTGATTGTCCTTTTACTTATGAACGAAAAACAAGTACGTCACTGTGACGTCACAAGCAACGTCACGTATTTGTTGTGCCTCACAGTTCGCAGGGGGCGCCGGGAAACTAAAGCCTCGCTCAGAGTGGACACGCAGGCTTCTATGGGAGTTACGCTACCATTTGTTCTTCTACCATGGTGCCATTTCAATGGGAAGCACCGCAAGCGTAATCCTCCGAGGAACTTAAGCGCCGCCTAGTTTCCTCCTGTGCTAGGCCACTTCGATGAGAACGCCGAGACTAAGATACATACCGACGCGAGCAGTCTGGGCCTAGGCGCCGTTCTCATTCAGAAGAATGCCGTACACAAGAAAGTAATCGCCTACGCTAGCAGGTCCCTCTCAAAAGCCGAAGCGAATTACTCGAACACCGAGAAGGAGTGCCTTGCGATCATCTGGGCCACTTCAAAGTTCCGCCCGTATATATACGGACGACCATTCAAGGTGGTAAGCGATCACCACGCGCTCTGCTGGCTGGCAAACTTGAAGGTCCCCTCCGGCTGCCTTGCCCGATGGAGCCTACGTCTTCATGGATTCGACATCAAAGTCATCTACAAGACAGGTCGAAAGCACTCCAATGTAGACTGCTTTTCACGAGCCCCCGTTGATGCCCCGGCAAAAGAAGATGACGAAAACGCCTTCTTGGAAACGGTAAGCACCAGCAGTTTCGTAGAACAACAGCGATCAGACCCTGAGCTGAAAGCGCAAGCCGGTTACTTAGAAGAAAAGACCGCTTCCTCTAGTGCTGTGTTCAGGCGACATTTATCATCGTTTGCTTTAAGCAATGGCCTCCTCGTTAAGAACTTCGCACCCAATAGGACCGCGCAGCTTCTTCTTGTGCCTAAAAACCTCCGGCAGGAAATTCTGCAGGTGTTGCACAATGCGCCTACAGCAGGTAATCTCGGGTTTGCACGCACGTTGCGTCGAATCCAGAAGAATTACTACTGGCCGCGACTGCCTGCCGAAGTTGCCCACTACGTGAATATATTTCTTGAGTGCCAACAACGTAAGACGCCGCCGCTCAGACCAGCAGGACTACTAAGCCTGATCCCACCCCCAGACGTGCCCTTTCAACATTTCGGAATGGATCTCCTCGGCCCCTTTCCAGCTTCGCCTATGGGTAACAAGTGGATCATCATGGCCACTGACTACCTTACCCGTTACGCCGAAGCAAACGCACTGCCCAATGCTACCGCGGCAGAAGGTAGCAAATTTTTTGTCGGGCAAATTTTCTTGCGACACGGCGCCCCAGAAGTGCTCATCACGGACACGGCAACGGCAGTTACGGCAGAGTTGACGCAAGCCATCCTGGAATATAGTTACACAAGCCATCGACGAACAACTGCGTACCATCCCCAGACCATTGGTCTTACGGAGCGCCTGAAAAAAAGCCGATGGCGGACATGATCGCCATGTACGTCGACGCTGATCACAAGACCTGAGACGCCATCTTGCCGTACGTGATCTTCGCGTATAACACGGCAGTCCAGGAGACGATCAGAGTGACCCCGTTTAAGCTTGTGTACGGCAGGGAGCCCACGACGACACTCGACGTAATGCTGCCGCACGTAACCAATGAGGGCAACTTTGACTTCGCCGCCTACCTGCAGCGTGCAGAGGAAGCCCGACGACTCGCACTGCTGCGTATTAAAGACCAACAGCGCACCGACAGCCGACGATACAATTTACGACGACGCCACGCAGAATACAATCCAGGAGACCAAGTGTGGGTTTGGACTCCAATTCGCCGCCGTGGACTAAGTGAAAAGCTGCTGCGTCAATACTTTGGGCCATACAAAATCCTTCGCCGCGTCGGACAACTGGACTATGAAGCCATTCTCGAAGGTGCGGCAGCATTACAACGGCGACGCGCGTGCCCAGAAATTGTGAATGTTGTTCGTCTGAAGCCTTATTACCCGCGTTAAAGAATCCGTGGTCTCTAAACTTTGTAATGCTTCTGTTTAAGTTTCTTTGTTTATTTTGGAACATCGAGGTGATGTTTTTTAAGGAGGGAGTGATGTCGCGAAACCTTCAAAACTGTGATGTTTTCCAACAGCCGCCGGCATGCGGCCTTATCACTGATTCTGGCACGCGTATAAATTCTCTATCTCGTATTTGGTCATGCTCGTTGTCGCGATACGACGCGTTATCATTTTCTTTGTCGCGAACGATGCGCCGAGATCAGTCTCGAAGATTCCGATCACTCGCGTATGTTTCTGCAGTGTTCCAGGTTGTGCTAGTAGCAGTTTTCGACGTGATCTAGATTGTTCTGAGCAGTCTTTAAATGAGTGTTGACGACTGTGACGGGCATTTCTTTATTCGACGATCGACGAGCACGTTTGTTGCTATCGCCGCCGCCGAGTTGCTTAGTTCTTTTGCGGGCGCAAGTCAGCCCTAAAAAGAGTTAATTTCAGTACCATCAAGCCTGTTTCGTTTTTTTTTTGGTACCTACAGCCTTGTCACCACTATGTGACAATATTGCTGAAATAGCTCAAATATGAATGGTGACAAGGCTAAGACGGGGCAAACTACTTTTTCACTAACCACCAGACCATCACTTCTGCATTGTCTTCCTTAATCGGTTGGCACGCCTTTGAGATGGGATGAGATGCCCCCTACACTGCATACTTGCCACTCGAGGCTTGAAACGCGTGGAATGTTAGAAGCGCGCTTGCAGCTCGCAATCACATCTTGCGTTACATCTAAATTGATCACATCTAAATTAATAGAGCGCGTAATTTACTCGCGCTTCATGAACTTATTGCAGTCTGTCAACTTTTTTCACCCCTGTCAACACGGATTCCTGAAAAACCTATCCTGCTCCACCCAGCTAGCTCTCTTAACTAAAGATATCAATTCTAGCATGGATACTAACACACCGATAGATGCTGTATTCTTATATTTGAAAAAGCTTTCGACAAAGTTGCCCACCAATGTCTCTTCAAACTTTCTCGCCTAAAAATTAACCCACTGGCATTTAATTGGCTTCGCGACTTTCTCACTAATCTCAAACAGTTTGTATTGGCTAAGAAGAACACATCGTCCATGCCCCTCATTACCTCAGGAGTGCCTGAAGGCACCGTATTAGGACCTCTATTATTCTTATTTTATAATAATGGTCTTCCAAATAATCTATGTTCTACTGTTTGTCCGCTGACGACTGCGCCATTTTCTGGAGCATCACTGACAACAAAGACGCTGACCATCTGCAATGCGACCGAAAACTTGCAGAGAAGTGGTGCGCTAACTGGCTAATGTCTGTAAACGCTAATAAAACAGCTATAATCTCATTTCATCGCCGTCAAGCTTACCCTAGCCAACCCGAACTACACTATTTGCGGCTCATCGATATCTATTGCATCCTCATATTTATATTTAGGAATCAGCATAACACGAGATCTTTCTTGGAACACCCACATTATTAACATAAACGATGCTAACCATGTTCTTGGCTTGCTGAAACGCAGCCAGTGTTCCAAGAAAGATCTCGTGTTATGCTGATTCCGAAATATATATATGAGGACGCAAGCAGTAAAACTTTCCGCTTATTAACGCGGTAGCGTTAAGGGCCCCGTGTCGCAGAAAAGTCGGTGTCGTTGTCAGCGGCCGCCGTCCCGCGTCGTCCGGCGTTGGCTGTGAGCGAAAACTATTGATAAAAAAATTCCAGAAACATTAATAAATAAAAACAAGTAGGAAAAATCGCCGACCTAAGGAATCGAACGTGGGCCCCTGGGGTGCGAAACGTTGAAATGGACAAAGGCGCGTCTATTGATTACGGTGTTGTCTACGAAATGATCCTTAGAGAAGTGTATTGTGGCGTGTAATAATAATTATGAGCATGTAAATTAGAGAATTACAGAACACGCAGTTAAGCGAGTGGCAAATTACTTTTCCGCTGTACTTCCTCTTCGCCTGGCGTGCACGTAGCGCCATCATGCGTGTCGCGCACGGAATAAGATAGACAGGGCATTGCCTCCGAGATCTTCATCGCACCGGCTCGGATCGGCAACGATGTTGCCGACGAACTACGACTGCAACTTGAGGCCCGCGCGTTTCGGCAAGGTGGTTGGCAGCGCTTCTACGTCCCGGAAGTATCAATAAATAAAAATGAGTATAGCAAGTTGCTCCATGTAGGAATTCGAAACAGAGCCTCTCTTCTCAGTACATGCCTCAGCCGCATTGTACGCGTGAACTGGATAGATAGATAGATGGATTTATTGAAAGGAAAAGGCAGAGAGGTTGGCCCGAATAATTCAAATCTGGCCTGCTACTCTGCACTGGGGAAAGGGAAGGAGAGAAGAAAGAAGGTCATGATGGGCGACGATGTGGGAGAAGGCATATGAAATATATGTACAGACACAGCAGCTTGCTTTACAAGCGCGAATCAAGTCCGCTGGCGCTCAAATAATGGCAAAGAGCACGCACTTCCTGGACGCCCTTCCCCTTGTTTTGCCAAGCGCCCAGCAGCAGTTCCTCCGACAGAGGCCTCTTGTCTAAACGCTTCAAGGAAGCAGCTAGCACATTTCTTTCGTTCGCATACTCTGGGCACAAAAATAATACATGGTCCACAGTCTCTGGGATGCCACAAGTTGAACATTCCGGTGAGTCCATCTGTCCAAATAAATGTAAGTACTTGCGCGTGAAAGCCACGTTTAGACGAAGTCTATGTATCAAGCATGCCTGATGGCGCGGAATATCACGCGGAACATTAAATTTAAATGTTCGATCGAGCCTTCTTAGACGGATGTGTCGGGCGTCTGGTTGAGCCCAGTAAGCTGCTGTAGCAATATTCATACAACTCTTTAGAAGACACGTCGTATCCGCTCTTGAAAAAGGCACAGCTGTTTGGAAGCCATTGATGAGTGCGCTTTTCGCTTCAACATCGGCCTGCTCATTCCCATGGAGGCCGCAGTGGGCAGGAATCCATTGAAACATTATCATGTGGCCTTGCAGCTGGGCAGATGTGATGAGCTCCATAATGTTTAGTGCCAGGGACTGATAGGCAGTGTGGCGTAAGAAGTTTTCCAAAATTTGTAATGCAGTCTTCGAGTCCGTGAATATACACCATTTTTGAGGTGGTTCCCCACATATATAGCGAATAGATTTCCGAATGGCTGCAAGTTCGGCAGCGAACTGGAGCCGAAAGGTTCTCTCGCAGAGGTCGCTAGGGGAAGCGATGACGCCACCGCTAGGGCATGAAGCGTTGGAACATGAGCTTGCTCTTGAGAGACGTGTTATGACAGCGGTTGCGTCTACCAGTGCCGGGCGCACTACGGTGTCTCTAGTGCTATCGCGTTCCATTCTTAAAGACGAAGCTTATGCGTCCTCCAGTTTTTTACCTCTTATCCACCCTGAACTCGAAAACTCATGCTCTATTTGGGACCCCCAACAAAATAACCTTTCTTAAACACTCGAGTCCGTTCAAAACCTCGCCACACGATTCGTTTATTCGGATTACTCATATCATACGAGCGTAATATCATTGAAAGCAAAAGCTAACCTTCCCAGCTTTGAATCTCGTCGTAAAGTAGCCAGACTTTCACTTTTCCACAGGTTTTATCATTCCCCTCTGAGTCGTTCCATTATCACCCCTGCTCACCGCTTTTCACTTTGCACCAGTCACCCGAACGCAATCCACACACCTCGAGCATCCACCTGTGCACATCTCAAATTATTCTTTTCCCAGACTGCAAGAGATTGGAACGACCTGCCAGCTGAAGCTTTTGCCCATCCTAACTATGAAGGTTTCAAGACATTCATCCCCAAATTAATTTCATGATTTGTTAGCCCACCCCTCATGTAACGCCCCTAGTGGGCATTTGAAGTACTAACAAATAAATAAATAAATTTCTCAGAAAACATTTTCTACTCTTGCCGATACGCTCAGTTTCACGCGATTGGAATTGATGTTTGCATTTATAGCCACTGCATTTCTCTGGTTGTTTGCTCAGTACCAATCAAGGAAGTAATTCTTGCCACGAAACGTTTTATTTTCATTCATTTCCTCGAGTGCTTTTACGTAGCAAAACGCTATGGGGCTTCAAAATGTTTAAGGAAACAAATACAAACATGCTAAAGGGCTGTTATTTTGTTCGATTATCTATAATATCGTAGATACCCATGTTTAGGTTGTGCTCATCATATCAATGTGATCATAAGTAGTGTTTAAGGTTATACTTTACATGTAATCTTTCACTAATCATTTTGAAATTCTGCTCCGATAAGGAAGTTGTGCAATGTGCTAGCGCAATCGCCGGAGCGGTATTTGTTATTAGTGTGGTAATTTGTTTTGCGTTTTAGATCCTAGGCTTCTTTAAACTTCACCTACAACCCTTTCTCTCTCTCTCTCTCTCTCTCACCTTCCGGCACTTGTCCGCCTTTCTGTCTGTGTTTTCCAGCCCCTTCAGGGGTCGGCCCTGGTATTGTGCATGCCGCCCCCAGACAAACTGGCTTCATTTCTCAAGATTATTTTGTGTGCACTATCTTATCCACCTCCCTCTAGGCACTTCTCCACTTCATGACCGGGACAAGGTGCGCTGGAGACAGCGGAACGACGGGATAGCACCACATTGAGGAGTTGAATATTTTATTTTATTGCAGTTGCCTGTAAGCTAAGGAGTTGTGTGTCACAGCGGTTACGTTACTAGAACTGGTCGCTCTTCATTGCTAGAAAGATTCGTGTTTAAATTATTTTTAAATTCGTGATTCGCTAAATTCAGGTCTGTAGTTTTTATACGTTGACATGATTAAAAAGAAACAGGTTAAATGCACGGAATGCGAGGTGTGGGGGACTTTTGATCAGTCGTGGTGCAAATCGGTAGAAGCGGCGGATAACCAGTTCAAGTGTAGACGTTGCGCGGTGTAGGTAAAAACGTCCCAAAGTAAAAAACTGTCCCTAAAAATGATTTCTCCAGAAACTCACATGAAAAAAGAAAATGACACATTTTATGCTATTAGTTCTTGAATTTGAGTTAAATGTAATCGTCATTTGGAACCTCTATCCAGTGGGCACCCGAGATGTTTACAAGAACTGCGTAAAAGCATAGTGAAAGAAATGGCATGTTTTGTTGCGTGGTTCCGAACTCCGCAGCTCGTTAAGCAATCACTAAGACATGTCTGGTCAGCTTGGTGCCAGCGGATAGGCGCGTGGCAGTCTTGGGGAACAGCCCAAAGTAGAAGACCTCACTAAAATTACCTCCCAGACCTTCTACTGACGAGGTTCAACCGTTCCTCTGATGGTGGTGTAGAATGGTGATAAGGGTGTTGATGGTGTAAATAGGACCCGGCTTAACCGGTGGTGCATCATGGCCACCCTAAATCAGCGCTTCAAGCTTCTGGCCTGTTAAAGCCAGTGGTCAGCTCGACTTTCTCAGCAAACAAAGCAAAGACAAGGCGCTGTCACTGTATTACCGCTGCAATTCTTTTTTTTTTTTTTGTTATGAACGTCCGCATCAGTTGGATGTGCGCAGTCACTTCCAAGCCGACCGGTGAAACCGCTGTAATAAAGTTCACTTACATCATTCGTCATTGTAGCTCGCCACGGGGAAACGCTGTCTACGTCCTATAGCTCAAGGCTTCATCCCCGTTCTGGGGCATTTGTTTCCTACTTCGCAAACAGGAACGTATTTTGCGGGGACATTTTAACCAGGGAGTTTTTTACCGGGGTCGCTTTCACCGCATCCCGTTGTTGTGTGGTGTGCGAACACCTAGGAAGAGTAGATGCGGAGAATGCCTCACTGGTGTCACGTTTGGTTGCCATGGAAAGGAAAACGGAGCTGGAAAGAGCGGAAAATGGTAGGCCGAGGAGACAAGTGGCCGATGTGGAGAAAACAAAATGGTGGACCCTGTCTTCGAAACAAGAAGCACCCTCCACATGGTGAAGAACGCTGCGGTACGATTAAGAACCTAGAGTGGGAGCAGGATAGGGACAAAGTGGACAAATCAGGATTTCCTGGGATCAGGATGGATCCCAGGAAATATCTCATAGGGGGAGTGAGGGGGCTTGTAAACAGGGTCACAACGGAGCAACGAACAGGTTTCTGAGGAAGAGAGGATAGAAACATAGTCAGCCGGTGCTGATCGGCGGTGACTGAAGCATGAAAATGTGAGGTTCAGCTATCAAGGAAAGAGTGAAAGAAGATAGCTGAGTTGGGATCAGGGTGTTTCCTGGCAAGCCACTAAGCCACGTGCTATAGATAATGATAGGAACGTTCAGAGAAAACTGTATGGGCATTGTAGCAGCAGGATTTTTTTCTTGGCGGGCAACACCTTTTCGGAACATAAAAAGGACTTGCTTCGCAGTTCACCACATAATAATTAAAGATTTCCACGTTCAGCTTACGCGCATCGGCGAATATGCCAGGCGCCGCACGTTGGAAGCCTTTCATGCCACAGGCAAGAGAGAGCAGTGCGCGGATCGAAGAAATGAGCAACTCTGTTACCTCTTCTCTCGTCGCCGCTTTCAGTAGCCTTCTATAAGAGAATTACTGCCGTCCACGTACCGCCACTAGAAGGCTTACGCGGTTCGGCACGTCCTTGGCTTTCGTTAATACATTTAAGAGGCTTCATCAACATGCGACATTTAAGTGAAAATATACAGGTGCAGGATGGCGGAGCGATAGACATCTATATGAGTTTGTTCATCGACTTCCGTTCACTTCCTTGAACATGATGTCGCCTCTTTTAACATTCAGATCAAGCAAACGAAAAACGTAGGAGCTAGAGGGCTGCCTAGACAACACTGGAACAAAACGGTAGAGTAAAAAATACGAGAGTTTATTAAAATGCCTTAAAACTACAACACACAATGCATCTTTAAATTCAGCACCTTCTTTCGATCGGCACGTGACGCTGTTGACGGTCGAATGTGTGCCTTCGGGTAGCGTCCATTAGGATGAAAACGTCCGACGTCCTTTTGAAGACCACGGTGAAGCTTTTGGAGAGCTTCGCAGTCGGGCGCCGTCTCGCTCCCGACCCAGGAATTCGTAGTATTGTGAGGCCCGCCTATGTCATGTCCACCATACCACCTGGACGGAGCTGATTTGAAAAGATGAACTGGCCTGGATAACCGATAATTAAGACGGGCTGGATGTGTAGCCGGTAAGCCGGTAGGTGGTAAGAGGGGGCTTGCCACTACTATCGATGCCCGGAGTCCCTCGCGGACCCTGATCGACAGCGGTGAGAACTTCGGCCTGGAAAGCAAAACCATTGCCTTAAAAATCGCGATGAATACCCATATCATAATTCTTACACTGTCCTAACTACAGTTTCCACTATGTTCGGCATGCGAAAAAGAAAGCGTAAAAAGCAGTACAGGAAACTAGCAGCACTAGCTGCGGCCCCGATCGCGCTCATTTATATCATCACAGCTACCCCACTTTATTTACAAAAGTGTCCAGGGAGCCCTTCCATTCCGACCTGACGCGCAGCTTGTTCTGTCACAATCAAGGCCTCTAAGAAAAGGCACTAAGCCTAGCTCTGCCACTTAATGCAAGCACTTTGTTTTGTCATTAAATCTATCAAAAGAATGACCACTGCGCGTTTGACAGGTGAAAAAAAAAAACACAAATAAACCGAGTACTTACCCCGTTCACTGAATCTGAAGTCGTCTCCCGTGTGCAGCGGCAGTTTGCAGAGTTCGGGAAAAACGCAGGTGCACCAGTGTTGAGCGAAGAACACTAGAAAAAAAAGTTAATTATTAAAGGAAAGATTCAGCTTCGTCTTAAAGAGCAGATTGTATAGCATGTAATGTTTTCGTCCCGAATATTTTTCTATTGTTTATTTGAAATGGGTTACAAATAAAAATTATAACTAACACATCACAGTCTCTGATGTCTTCATGGTGGTGCTCAAGTGAGCCCGGCTGCTATTGATCGGAATGAAAAAACACACGAACGGCGGAAGAAGGGGTAGGCAGCGAACGCGATGGTTAGATGGCATTCTCGAGGCATTGCAGATGAAGCTATGTGATCTTAAGAAGCTAGTGAGAGACTGGAAAGCGTGGCGTGACATGGTCCATAGGGTCACGAAGAGTCGGACACGACTGAACGCCTGAACTGAACTGAAGGTTTCTGTCAGAGTTTCGGCTGTAATTCAGGGTTCAGCAATTAACGTCCGGAATTACAGTGCCTATGCTCAGATATTTAGAATAACCACGTGACCAGAATCAGGGTGAGGGTGCACTAACGATATCCCCTGGTTCCACATTCCAAACTTGTAAATAGGCGTGGTGCTCTCCATGGCAGACTTAGCACCGCTTCTCTGCGGGGCATGTTGTGCACTGCAAACCAAATTAGGAAATCTATTAACGAGCGTCCAAATGTGAGTAATGCCTCCAAAAAGTACTGCGCTTAGGGTCATCACTTAATCAAGTCTTCCAATGACATAAAGATTCCCATTTATTTTGAAAAAAAAAAGTATTACATATGAGCAGTGTACTGACCTTGACGTAGATGCGCATTTCTGCCGTGAATGTTAAACTTTCAAGACGCGGCAAGACAGCTCAACTTCCTGAGATGACCTCGAGTCACTAGTTCTTGACCACAAACCGAACATTTTTATACGTGGCAGAGCTCTTGTCACAGTGAACCGTTATTGGTTCCTCGAAAGAGGGCGTATCCGGCGTTGTCTCTTGTATGCGCCAACCAATACACTTCTGTCCCTTTTCCTGCTTGTTCCGATACTTTCCAGCTTTTGTGGTGATTGTTATGAAGCCATTTCACATAAACATTGAAACCGCCTACACAGGAATTGGAGGCTGAGCTTATCGTCTAGGTACAAGAGGTATGCTAAGCCTATTTAGCTGCTAGCTATGAAAGAGCGCTGAACAAGGGCCTCAGTTCGCAAGTTGAGCCAATATTTCGACAAGTGGGCTTGTCTTTGTATCCGTAGGGCGAGCATCATAGGAAGGGGTTTAAATACGCTTTTGCTTCCGAAGTATAGAAGCTAGGGAGGGGAGAGGGAAGAGGGTGGAGGGAGAGAAAGTAGGTCAAAGAGTGAAAAAAATGTTCGTTTCGTGTGTATTTCCCAGCCTGGAACCAGTGGTACCGTGGTTGAAAAAGAAAATAAAAAGCGGCAGTACCTGGAAAAACTAAAATGTTGGGTGGATGATGAGTCAGCACTAAAAGCAGGTTCGATGCTAACACGCCTTTCTTGAAGGGGAACATGCATTCCGAAGGGTCATAATAAAAAATACGGATGAAGGGGAACAATTCTCAAAAGCATACCACAAGGAGGGCAGAATGACAAAGAGCCATAGTAATTACAGGTCAACTGAACCAAACCTGTCAGGTCTTGAATAAAGGGTTCAATGGCCAACCATAGTTGGAAGTGGTAAGATGGAAACATGCTTCGAAACTCACGTGAAGCTTATGCCATTGCAGAGGGGGGGGGGGGGGGGTATACAGCAGCGTACAGGTGCTTTGAACAAACTGGGGCGTTCTAAACTGTACAATTAATGCTCTATGGGATCGTTTTCTGGACTAATAATGGCGCAAAGAAAACCTATTTAAGGGATTCTAATGGTCCTTTTGAGAAATCTTTGTGCTGGTTCCAGTGTTCTAAAGTAGTAAATTAAATATGCCTCTCTATATATTCTGTCACTTGAAGATTTAAAGCCTGATTGGAGAATAAGTATTTTAATTTCTTTGAATTAATGATCCTTTTGTGATTGAAATGCTAGGAAACTACTTTCATGTGATTTTTGCCTGCATCTTCCCGGTGGCCATATAGCCTTATGTTTATTGACTGCAATATCTCTCCGTTGTACTGTTTATTACAGAAGGAACATTCTAGAAAATAGGTAACGTTTGACGATCTGGAATTATATCGTGGTTTTTGTGAAACGTGAAATCGCTTGCAGTACCTTTACCCGTGGTATCTCTTTTTGTAAATTATTGCACGCCTTACACTTGGGACGAGAGCATGAATGTGGTTGTGTTGGGTGCTTATTGTCGAGTTTAGAATGTACTAGGATATCGATTTGTGTTACGTTTGTATGTGGCCCTTGGTGCATCCGGTAATACTTTGTTCAGGCGTTTATTACACGTTAGCATGGAGTAATATTTCCGTAGAATTTTGTTTATGCTTGGAAGGGCATTGGAGTATTTCGATACAAAAGAAGGCTCAGTGTTGGCTTTTGGTCGTTTCTTGAGCACATCGTAGCGGTTTAAAGTGGTTGCTTTCTCGAGGACCATATTAAGGCAGTTACCGTGATAGTTTCTTTGAATTAGTGTTGATTTCAATGATTGTAGTTTGTTTAGGAAGTCAGTATCATCGCTACTTATTATTGTTAGCCGTGCCGCCTGTCATAAAAAATATTGTTTGCTTACAATGTCTCGGATGGTGATCGGTAAAATCTAGGTATTGTTGCTGATACTTTGGTTTTCTGCACAATGACGTTTTAATTTTTCCATTTTCCACCGACACCGTGGTTTAATAAGTGGATTTAATGCCACTGTGATGATTATTAAGATCAGAGAAGAAATATTTCAGTATTATGATCCTTGTTGCCATATCATGAAGCCATCTACAATACAGCGAAGGTATTTGAGTGGTTTTTCCAGCAAGTGATTAAGTATTTTGCAATCTTGAACTCCTATGAATATATTAGCGGAACAACCCCAGGTGGCGACGCTCGCGGTTGTCGGCCGTTAAGAAGTCCAGCAGGTGCTGGGCGTTCTTAAAGCGACGGCTGCGACAGTTCCAGCGCAAGAGGCAACAGCGATGAACTACGCTGCTGCATTGCGTCGCCCCACGCCCCGACGTGATGCCTTTCCAAGCCCTCGCGCTACCGTGCTGTTCCTGAAAGCCGCCCCTTGGCCCCCGCCCGCCAAGTCTACCAACGACCCCCAAGCCCCAGGAAGTGCGACGCGCCTGGAGGACAGCGAACAACCGGCCATTATACTTCCACTGCGGTGAGGTTGGCCACATTCTGCGCCACTGCCCGTACCGACGAATCGGTCTCCGCGGATTAGCAGTCGATGCTCCGCGACCACGCCCAGGTGAGCGACCGCAAGAAATCGACAACTATCTGCGTAGCGGTGAGATCGCGCCACCCAACCGTCGGTTCAGGTCTCCGCCGCTGTACAGGGCCCGCTTTGCGTCGACAAGCCGTAACTACGATGAGTGTGCGCGGAAGGTCCACAAGCCCGCGCAGGGGAAACTAAACAGAGCAGCCTTTGAAGGTGAGGTTGATTCACGGCGAAAACACGAAGATCCTCCATCGCCGACGATGAGTGACGAGAGCGCAGCCATTAAATCGCCGATCCACAAGACGACAACATCGACGAGATCACGACCAGACTTCAGGTTGAAATTGCCGCCCGGCGATGTTACGACGGTGGGCCCCAGCCGCGACCTCAGCACAAAACGAAGCAGAGATCGAACACCGAAGCCAACGTGCAATACTAGGACGCGAACAAGCGACCTTGAGGTTGCTATCGACGGACGCGCGGTTACTGCCCTAGTGGACACCGGTGCCGACTACTCTGTTGTCAGTGGAGCTTTCGCAGCCAAGCTCAAGAAAGTGACGACCACTTGGGACGGCCCGCTAATCCGCACCACTGGTGGTAACCTTATTACGCCGTCGGGGCGATGCACCGCAAGGGTTACAGTAAATGGACGTACCTACCCTACCAGCTTCGTCGTCCTGCAGCACTGTTCCCATGATGTGATTCTGGGCATGGATTTTCTGAACGAACATGGAGCGATAATCGACCTCTGATCGAAACTCATCAAGCACTCAACCGACAAAGCCATACCGGCTACGAGAACTTCGACGCATCACATCGCTCTCAACGTCCTCGACGGAGAATTGACCGTACCGCCCCGATCAAGTGTCATCGTCCCTGTGGTTACAACAGCAGTCGAAATCACGGAAGGGTTGTAGAAGGAAACAATCAGTTGTTACTGGATCAGGCGAAATTTATCATAGTTTGCTTTAAGCAATAGTCTCTTTGTTAAGAAGAACTTCGCACCCAACAGGACCGCGTTGCTTCTTGTTGTGCCTAAAAACCCCCGGCAGGAAATTCGGCAGGCGTTGCACGATGAGCCTACAGCAGGCCACCTCGGGTTAGCACGCACGTTGTGTCGAATCCAGAAGTACTACTGGCCGCGACCGCCTGCCGAAGTTGCCCACTACGTGAATACATTTTGTGAGTGCCAACGGCGCAAGACGCCGCCGATCAGACCAGCAGGAGTACTAAACCCGATCCCGTCCCCAGACCGGCCCTTTCAACAAATTGAGATGGATTTCCTCGGCCCCTTTCCAGCTTCGTCTATGGGTAACAAGTGGATCATCGTGGCCACTGACTACCTCACCCGTTACGCCGAAGCAAAAGCTCTGCCCAATGGTACCACTGCAGAAGTTACCAAATTTTTTGCCGAGCAAATTCTCTTGTGACACGGCGCCCCAGAAGTGCTCATCACGGACAGGGGAACGGCATTTACGGCAGAGTTGACGCAAGCCATCCTGTAATATAGTCATACAAGCCATCGACGATCAACTGCATACCATCCCCAGACCAATGGCCTTACGGAGCGCCTGAACAAGACGATCGCGGACATGATCGCCATGTATGTCGACGCTGAACACAAGACCTGTGACGCCATCTTGCCGTACGTGATTGTCGCGTATAACACGCCATCCAGGAGACGACCAGAGCGACCCCGTTCAAGCCTGTGTACTGCAGGGAGCCCACGATGACGCTCGACGCAGTGCTGCCGCACGTAACCAAGGGGGGGCAACTTTGACTTCGTCGCCTACCTGGAGCGTGCAGAGGAGGCCCTATGGCTCGCACGGCTGCGTATTAAAGACCAACAGCGCACCGACACGTGACCCGACGAGACAACTTACGCCGACGCCTCTCAGAATTCAATCCAGAAGACAAAGTGTGGGTTTGGACTCCAATTCGCCGCCGTTGACTAAGTGAAAAGCTGCTGCGTCGATACTTTGGGCAATACAGAACCCTTCGCCGCGTCGGACAACTGGACTATGAATCATTCCCGACGGTACGACAGCACCACAACGGCGACGCGAGCGCCCAGAAATCGTGAATGTTGTTCGTCTGAAGCCTTACTACACGCGTAAAGAATCTGTGGTCTTTACACTTTGTAATGTTTCTATTTAAGTTGCTTTGTTTATTTTGGAACATCGAGGTTATTTTTAAGGGGAGAGTGTCGCGAAACCTTTAAAACTGTATTTGTTGTTTTCTAACAGCCGCCGGTATGCGGCCTTATCACTGATTCTGGCACGCGTATAAATTCTCTATCTCGTATTTGGTCATGCTCGTTGTCGCGATACGACGCGTTATCATTTTCTTTGTCGCGAACGATGCGCCGAGATCTGTCTCGAAGATTCCGATCACTCGCGTATGTTTCTACAATGTTCCAGGTTGTGCTAGTAGCAGTTTGCGACGTTATCGAGATTGTCCCGAGCAGTCTTTAAATTGAGCGTTGACGAGTGAGACGAGCATTTTTTTGTTCGACGATCGACGAGCACGTTTCCTGCTATCGCCGCCGCCAAATCGCTTAGTTTTTTGCGGGCGCAAGTAAGCCCAATAAAGGGTTAATTTCAGTAACCTCAAGTTATGTGTTCTTTTGGTGTCTACGGCCTTGTCACCACAACGTGACAGTATTGCTGAAATAGCTCAAATAGAAATGGTGTCAAGGCTAAGACGGCTCAAACTACTTTTCCGCTAACCACCAGACCATCACTTCCGCATTGTCTTCCTTAATCGGTTGGCATGCCTTTGAGATGGGATGAGATGCCCCCTACACTGCATAATTGCCACTCGAGGCTTGAAACGCGTGGATTGTTAGAAGCGCGCTGCAAGCGCGCTATAACATATAGCGTTTCCTCTAAATTAATAGAGCACGTAATTTACTCGCACTTCATGAACTTTTTGCAGTCTGTCAACTTTTTTCACAACTGTCAACACGGATTTCTGAAAAACCTATACTGATCTACCCAGCTAGCTCTCTTTACTAACGATATCACCCCGCTGGGGTGGCGCAATGGTTACGGCGCTCGACTACTGTTTCCAACGATGCGGGATCGAATCCCGGCCTCGGCGGCCGCTTTTCGATGGAGGCGAAAAGCAAGGCGCCCGTGTGCTGTGCGATGCCAGTGCATGGTAAAGAATCACAGGTGGTTGAAACTTCCGGAGCCCTCCACTACGGCGTCTCTCATAGCCTGAGTTGCTTTGGGACGTTAAATCCCACAGACCAAACTACTAACGATATCAGTTCTGGAATGGATACTAACACATCGATAGATGCTGTGTTCTTAGATTTGAAAAAGTTTTTGACAATGTTGCCCAGCAACGACTCTTATTAAAACTTTCTCGCCTAAACCTTAGCCCACTGGTATTTAACGGGCTTCGCGACTTTCTTGCTAATCGCACACAGTTTGTATTTGCTAACAACAACACATCGTCCATGTCCCCCGTTACCTCAGGAGTGCCGCAAGGTACCGTATTAGGTCGTCTATTATACTTAATATATATTAATGATCTTCCAAATAATCTATCTCCTATTGTTCGTGTGTCCGCTGACGACTACGTCATTTGCCGATCACTGACAACAAAGACGCTGACCATCTGCAATGCGACCTAAAACTTGCGGAGAAGTGGTGGGCTAACTGGCTAATGTCTTTAAACGCTAATGAAGCAACTACAATCTCATTTCATCGCCGTCAGTCTAACCCTATCCCAAACTACACTACTTGTCCCGCATCGATATCTATTGCATCCACATATAAATATTTAGGAATCAGCATAATACGGGGCCTTTCTTGGAACACCCACATTATTAACATAATAAACGATGCTAACCGTGTTCTTGGCTTGCTGAAACGAAACTTTCGTCTAGCACCGGCTGTAGTAAAACTTTCCGCTTATTTACCTCTTATCCGCCCAAAACTGGAAAACTCATGCTCTATTTGGGACCCCCAACAGAATAACCTTTCTTAAACACTCGAGTCCGTTCAAAACCGCTCCATACGATTCGTTTATTCGGATTACTCATATCATACGAGCGTAACATCATTGAAAGCAAAAGCTAACCTTCCCAGCTTTGAATCCCGTCGTAAAATGGCCAGACTTTCACTTTTCCACAGGTTTTATCATTCCCCTCTGAGTCATTCCATTATCATCCTAGCACGTTTTTCACTTCGCACTAGTCACCCGAACGCCGTCCACACATCTCGAGCATCCACCTGTGCACATCTGAAATCATTATTTTCCGAGACTGCAAGAGATTGGAACGACCTGCCAGCTGAAGCTTTTGCCCATCTTAACCATGAAGGTTTGAAGACATTCATCCCTAAATTAATTTCATGATTTGTTAGCCCACCCCTCACGTAACGCCCCTAGTGGGCATTTGAAGTACCAACAAATAAATAAAGTAATTTCTCAGAAAAAAGTTTCTACGCTTGCCGATACGCTCAGTTTCACACGATTGGAATTGATGTTTGCATTTATAGCCGATGCATTTGTCTGGTTGTTTGCTGAGTATCAATCAAGGAAGTCATTCTTGCCACAAAACGTTTTATTTTCATTCATTTCCTCGAGTGCTTTTACGTAGCAAAACGCTATGGGGCTTCAAAATGTTTAAGGAAACAAATACAAACATGCTAAAGGGCTGTTATTTTGTTCGATTATCTATAATATCGTAGATACCCATGTTTAGGTTGTGCTCATCATATCAATGTGATCATAACTAGTGTTTAAGGTTATACTTTACATGTAATCTTTCACTAATCATTTTGAAATTCTGCTCCGATAAAGAAGTTGTGCAAGTTGCTAGCGCAATCGCCTGAGCGGTATTTGTTATTGGGGTGGTAATTTGTTTTGCGTTTTAGATCCTAGGCTTCTTTAAACTTCACCTACAACCCTTTCGCTCTCTCTCTCTCTCTCTCTCACCTTCCGGCACTTGTCCGCCTTTCTGTCTGTGTTTTCCAGCCCCTTCAGGGATCGGCCCTGGTATTGTGCATGCCGCCCCCAGACAAACTGGCTTCATTTCTCAAGATTATTTTGTGTACACACTCTTATCCACCTCCCTCTAGGCACTTCTCCATTTGATGACCGGGACAAGGTGCGCTGGAGACAGCGGAACGACGGGATAGCACGAAATGGAGGAGGAGTTACTTCTTTATTTTATTACAGTTGCCTGTAAAATAAGGAGTTGTGTGTCACCGCGGTTACGTTACAAGAACTGGTCGCTTTTCATTGCTAGAAAGATTCGTGTTTAAATTATTTTTAAATTCGTGATTTGCTAAATTCAGGTCTGCAGTTTTTATACGTTGACATGATTAAAAAGAAACAGGTTAAATGCACGGAATGCGAGGTGTGGGTGACTTTTGATCAGTCGCGGTGCAAATCGGTAGAAGCGGCGGATAACCAGTTCAAGTGTAGACGTTGCGCGGTGTAGGTAAAAACGTCCCAAAGTAAAAAACTGTCCCTAAAAATGATTTCTCCAGAAACTCACACCAAAAATGAAAATGACACATTTTATGCTATTAGTTCTTGAATTTGAGTTAAATGTAATCGTCATTTGGAACCTCTATTCAGTGGGCACCCGAGATGTTTACAAGAACTGCGTAAAAGCATAGTGAAAGAAATGGCTGGTTTTGTTGCGTGGTTCCGAACTCCGCAGCTCGTTAAGCAATCACTAAGACATGTCTGATCAGCTTGGTGCCAGCGGATCGGCGCGTGGCAGTCTTGGGGAACAGCTCAAAGCAGAAGACGTCACTAAAATTACCTCCCAGACCTTCTACTGACGAGGTTCAACCGTTCCTCTGATGGTGGTGTAGAATGGTGATAAGGGTGTTGATGGTGTAAATAGGACCCAGCTTAACCGGTGGTGCATCATGGCCACCCTAAATCAGCTCTTCAAGCTTCTGGCCTGGTAAAGCCGGTGGTCAGCTCGACTTTCCCCACAAACAAAGCGAAGACAAGGCGCTGTCACTGTATTACCGCTGCAATTCTTTTTTTTTTGTTAGGGACGTCCGCATCAGTTGGATGTTCGCGGTCACTTCCAAGCCGACCGGTGAAAGCGCTGTAATAAAGTTCACTTACATTATTCGTCATTGCAGCTCGCCACGGGGAAACGCTGTCTACGTCCTATAGCTCAAGGCTTCATCCCCGTTCTGGGGCATTTGTTTCCTACTTCGCAAACAGGAACGTATTTTGCGGGGACATTTTATCCAGGGAGTTTTTTACCGGCGTCGTTTTCACCGTATCCCGTTGTTGTATGGTGTGCGAACACCTAGGAAGAGTAGATGCGGAGAATGCCTCACTGGTGTCACGTTTGGTTGCTATGGAAAGGAAAATGCAGCTGGAAAGAGCGGAAAATGGTAGGCCGAGGAGGCAAGTGGCCGATGTGGAGAAAACAAAATGGGAGACCCTGTCTTCGAAACAAGAAGCACCCTCCACATGGTGAAGAACGCTTCGGTACGATTAAGAACCTAGAGTGGGAGCAGGATAGGGACAAAGCGGACAAATCAGGATTTCCTGGGATCAGGATGGATCCCAGGAAATATCTCATAGGGGGAGTGAGGGGGCTTGTAAACAGGGTCACAACGGAGCAACGAACAGGTTTCTGAGGAAGAGAGGATAGAAAGCATAGTCAGCCGGTGCTGATCGGCGGTGACTGAAGCATGAAAAGGTGAGGTTCAGCTATCAAGGAAAGGGTGAAAGAAGATAGCAGAGTTGGGATCAGGGTCTTTCCTGGAAAGCCGCTAAGCCACGTGCTATAGATAATGACAGGAACTTTCAGAGAAAACTGTATGGGAATTGTAGCAGCAGAATTTTTTTCTTGGCGGGCAACACCTTTTCAGAACATGAAAAGGACTTGCTTCGCAGTTCACCACATAATAATTAAAGATTTCCACGTTCAGCTTACGCGCATCGGCGAATATGTTAGGCGCCGCACGTTGAACGCCTTTCATGCCACAGGCAAGATGGAGCAGTGCGCGGATCGAAGAAATGAGCAACTCTGTTACCTCTTCTCTCGTCGGCACTTTCAGTAGCCTTCTATAAGAGAATTACTGCCGTCCACATACCGCCACTAGAAGGCTTACGCGGTTCGGCACGTCCTTGGCTTTCGTTAATACATTCAAGAGGATTCATCAACATGCGACATTTAAATGAAAATATACAGGTGCAGGATGGCGGGGCGATAGACATCTATATGAGTTTGTTCATCGACTTCCGTTCACTTCCTTGGACATGATGTCGCTTCATGTAACATTTAGGTCAAGCAAACGAAAAACGTAGGAGCAAGAGGGCTGCCTAGACAACACTGGAACAAAAGGGTAGAGTAAAAAATACGAGAGTTTATTAAAATGCCTTAAAACTACGACACACAATGCATCTTTAAATTCAGCACCTTCTTTCGATCTGCACGTGACGCTGTTGACGGTCGAATGTGTGCCTTCGGGTAGCGTCCATTAGGATGAAAACGTCCGACGTCCTTTTGAAGACCACGGTGAAGCTTCTGGAGAGCTTCGCAGTCGGGCGCCGTCTCGCTCCCGACCCAGGAATTCGTAGTATTGTCAGGCCCGCCTATGTCATGTCCACCATACCACCTGGACGGAGCTGATTTGTAAAGATGAACTGGCCTGGATAATTGACAAATATTATAATCTATATGTGTAGGGGGTAAGCCTGCTGGAGAGAGGGCTTGCCACAACTATCGATGCCCGGAGTCCCTCGCGGACCCTGATCGACAGCGGTGAGAACTTCGGCCTGGAAAGCAAAACCATTCCCTTAGAAATCTCGATGAATACCCGCAGCGTAATTCATACACTGTCCTATCTACAGTTTCCACTATGTTCGGCATGCGAAAAAGAAAGCGTAAAAAGCAGAACAGGAAACTAGCAGCACTAGCTGCGGCCCCGATCGCGCTCATTTATATCATCACCGCTATCCCACTTTATTTACAAAAGTGTCCAGGGAGCCCTTCCATTCCGACCTGACGCGCAGCTTGTTCTGTCACAATCAAGGCCTCTAAGAAAAGGCACTAAGCCTAGCTCTACCACTTAATGCAAGCACTTTGTTTTGTCATTAAATCTATCAAAAGTATGACCACTGAGCGTTTGACAGGTGAAAAAAACACAACTAAACCGAGTACTTACCCCGTTCACTGAATCTGAAGACGTCTCCCGTGTGCAGCGGCAGTTTGCAGAGTTCGGGAAAAACGCAGGTGCACCAGGGTTGAGCGAAGAACACTAGCAAAAAAAGTTAATAATTAAAGGGAAGATTCAGCTTCGTCTTAAAGAGAAAAATTTATAGCGCGTAACGTTTTTGTCCCGAATATTTTTCTATCGTTTATTTGAAATGGGTTACAAATAAAAATTATAACACATCACAGACTCTGATGTCTTCATAGTGGTGCTCAAATGAGCCAGGCTGTTATTGATCGGAATGAAAAAAGACACGAACGGCTTATGATTAGCTCGAAAGAAAGAATAGTTTGAACGAAGTCTGGCTCCTTGACGCACACTCTCTCAAACGAAACGGAAATGTGATTTTTTTTTTATGATTAAATGTGCCTAAGGTTTCTGTCAGGTGTTCGGCTGTAATTCAGGGTTCAGCAATTAGCGTACGGAATTACAGTGCCTTTGGTCAGATATTTAGAATATCCACGTGACCAGAATCAGAGTGAGGGTGCACTTACGATATCCCCTGGTTCCACATTCAAAACTTGTAAATAGGCGTGGTGCTCTCCATGGCAGACGTAGCACCGCATCTCTGCGGGGCATGTTGTGCACTGCAAACCAAATTAGGAAATCTATTAACGAGCGTCGAAATGTGAGCAATGCCTCCAAAAAGAACTGCGCTTAGGGTCATCACTTAATCAAGTCTTCCAATGACATAAAGATTCCCATTTAATTTAGAAAAAAAAAGTATTACATATGAGCAGTGTACTGACCTTGACGTAGATGCGCATTTCTGCCGTGAATGTTAAACTTTCAAGACGCGGCAAGACAGCTCAACTTCCTGAGATGACCTCGAGTCACTAGTTCTTGACCACAAACCGAACCTTTTTATACGTGACAGAGCTCTTGCCACAGTGAACCGTTATTGGTTCCTTGAAAGAGAGCGTATCCGGCGTTGTCTCTTGTATGCGCCAACCAATTCACTTCTGTCCCTTATCCTGTTTGTTCCTATACTTTCCAGCTTTTGTGGTGATTGTTATGAAGCCATTTCAGATAAAAATTGAAACCGCTTACACAGAAATTGGAGGCTGAGCTTATCGTCTAGTTACAAGAGGTATATATGCTAAGCCTATTTAGCATCTAGCTATGAAAGAGCCCTGAACAAAGGCCTTAGTTCGCAAGTTCAGCTAACGCTTCCACAAATAGGCTTGTCTTTGTCTGGGCAGCGCAAACATACGCTTTGGTTCTGAAGTAGAAAACCTAGCTAGGGGGGAGGGAAGAGGGTGGGGAGGGGCGGAGAAAGTAGGTCAAGGAGTGAAAGAAATGTTCGTTTCGTGTGTATTTCCCAGCCTGGAACCAGTGGTCCCGTGGCCTGAAAAAGAAAATAAAAAGCGGCAGTACCAGGAAAACTAAAATGTTGAGTGGATGATAAGTCAGCACCTAAAGCAAGTTCGATGCAGACACGCCTTTCTTGAAAGGGAACAGGCATTCTCAAGGGTGCTGACAAAGAATACGGATGAAGGGGAACAATTCTCAAAGTCATATCACAAGGAGACCAGAAGGACAAAGACCACAGGTCAACTGAACCACATTTGTCAGGTCCTGAAGAAAGGGTTCAATGGCCAACCAAAGTTGGAAGTGATAAGACGGCAACATGCTTGGAAACTCACCTGCAGCTTATGCTATTGCAGAGGGGGAGTGGAGGGGGGGGGGTACAGCGTACAGGTGCTGTGAACAAACTGGGGCGTTCTAAACTGTACAATTGATGCTCTATGGGATTGTTTTCCCGACTAGTAATGGCGCAGAGGAAATTTATTTAAGGGATTCTAGTAGTCATTTTGAGAAATTTTCGTTTGTGATGGTTCCAGTGCTCTAAATTAGTAGATTAGATATGCCTCTCTATATATTCTATCACTTGAACATTTAAAGCCTGATTAGAGAATAAGTAGTTTAATTTCTTCGAACTAATGATCCTTTTGTGATTGAAATGCTGGGAAACTACTTTCGGGTGGTTTTTGCCTGTATCTGCCCGGTGGCGAAGTAGCCTTATGTTCATTGACTGCAATATCTCTCCGATGTACTGTTTATTACAGAAGGAACATTCTAGAGAATGGGCAACGTTTTTACGATATGCAATTATAGCGTGTTTTTTTGTGACACGCGAATTCGCTTGCAGTACTTTTAACTGTGGTATCTTTTTTTGCAAATGATTGCACGCCTTACACCTGGGACGAGATGAGGGATGTGGTTGTGTTGAGTGCTTATTGTCGAGTTTAGAATGTACTAGGATATCGGTTTATGTTACGTTTGTATGTTGCCCTTGGTGCATCAGGTAATACTTTGTTCAGGCATTTATTACACGTTAGCATGCAGTAGTATTTCCGCAGAATCTCGTTTATGCTTGGAAAGGCATTGGAATATTTCGATACAAAAAAAGGCTGGCGTTTCATTTTAAGTCCTAGTTTTCTAGGAGGAGGAGAAATTCCTGAAGTACAGAGAACTTAACGCATTCTGCTTTTCGTTCGTGGCATAGAGGTCACGTGAAGCCGCGGTTTGTCCAGTGGTTCTTGGCGATGATATTGCTGCAATAGCTCAAATATGAATGGTTGCAAGGCTATGATGGCGCAAACTACTTTTCCGCCAACCACCAGACCATCACTTCCGCATTATCTTCCTTAACCGGTCGCACGCCTGTGAGATGGGATGAGAAGCCCCCTACACTGTGTACGTGCCACTCAAGGCTTGAAACGCATGGAATGTTAAAAGCGCGCTTGCAGCTCGCTATCATATGATTGCGGAGAAAAAACCTCCTACGCTTGCCTATACGCGCAGTTTCACGCGATTGGAATTGATGTTGGCACTTATAGCCACTGATTGTCTCTGGTAGTTTGCTCAGTATTAATCAAGGAAGTCATCCATGCCACAGAACGTTTTATTTTCATTGTTTTCTTCGACTGTTTTTACGTAACAAAACACCATGAAGGCTTTAAAAGGTTTAAGGAAACAAGTAAACATGTTAAATGGCTGTTATTTTGTTCGATTATCTATAACATCGTAGAGACGCATAATTAGCTTGCGCTCAACATAATAATGTGATTATAAGTAGTGTTTAAGGTTATACTTTACATGTAATCCTTCACTAATCTTTTTAAAATTTTGCTCCGATGAGGAGGATGTGCAGTGTGCTAGTGCGTGCGCCTGAGCGGCTTTTGCTATTGGAGTGGTAATTTGTTTTGTGTTTTAATTCGTAGGCTTCTGAAAGCTCCACCTACAACCCGGCCTCGGCGGCCGCCTTTCGATGGAGGCGAAGAGCTAGGCGCCCGTCTCTGTGCGATGTCAACGCACGTTAAAGAACCCCAGGTGGTCGAAATTTGCGGAGTCCTCCACTACGGCATCTCTTATAGCCTGAGTCGCTTTGAGACGTTAAACCCCACAAACCAAACCAAAACTTTCTCTCTCTCTCTCTCCTTCCGGCACTCGTCCGCCTTTCTGTCTGCGTTTCCCAGCCCCTCCAACTCCCTCCAGGGCACACACATTCAGTGATCAGCCCTGGTATTGTGCCTGGGATCCGGTAAAAACGTTTCCGGAGCACATGTTCCCCGAAAAAATTTCCTCGGATGAACGTCCCAGGAAAAATGTCCCTTTTGGTGAAGTAAGAAAAAATGTCCCCAAAAAGGGCCGAAGTTTGCGCTACGTAGCCTGCGTCTCCCTGTGGCGAGCTGCATTGATGAATGATGCATGTTAACTTTCTTACAGCGGTTTCACCTATCGGCTCGAAATTGACCGCGAACATCGAACATATGCGGGCATTCATAGCAAAAAAAAAAAAAAAAAATATGGCAGCGGTATACAGTGACAGCGCCTCGTCTTCGCTCTGTTTGCGGGGAAAAGGCGAGCTGACCACCGGCTTTGCCGGAGAAGCTTGGAGCGATGCTTTAATATGGCCCTGATGCACGACTGGTTAAACCTTGTCCTGCTTATACCATCATCACCCTTATCACAATTCTACACCAGTATCAGAATAATGGTTGAACCTCGTCATCAGAAGGTCTGGAAAGTAATTCTAGTGACGTCTTCTGCTTTGGGCGGTTCCCAGAAATTACCATGCGCCGATCCGCTTGTACCTTTCTAAATGGGCAGTGGTACCAAACCTATTAGACCTGCCATATATGATTACTTAACGAGGAGCGGAGCTCGACACCTCGCAACGTATAAGATCCTGAAGGCTCTTTTACCATGCTTTTACGCAGTTCTTGTAAACATTTTGGGCCCCCAGAGGACGCAGGTTCTAAATGATGATTACATGTAACTCAAAGCCAAGAAAGAATGGCATAAAATGTGTTTTTTTTTCATGTGAGTTCCGGTCGAAATCATTTTTAGGGCCGGTTTTGGCCTTGGGGACGTTTTTTCTTAGTTGCCGCTCCTTCAGGCCTTTTTTTCAGGGGCTTTTATACCCACACTCATTGTTCCTGTTGCCTCCAGACAAACTGGCTTCCTTTCTTAAGATTATTCTGTGTCCACTATCTTATCTACCTCCCCCTAGGCCATCCTCCATTTGATGAACGGGACAAGGTGGGCTGGAGACAACGGAACGACGGGATGGCACCATATGGAGGAGTCGATTCTTTTATTGTTTTACAGTTGCCTGTAGTTGGCTGTAAACTAAGGAGTCAGTTGTGTATCCGAGCGGCTACGTCACTATAACTGATCGCTCGGCATTGCTGGGAAGATTCGTGTTCAAATTATATTTAAATTCGTGATTATTAAATTCAGGTCTAAAGATCTATGCGTTTCCATGGTTAAAAAGAAAAGGGTTAAGTACACCGGAATGAGGTGTTGGTGATTTGTGGTGACACGTGGTGCAAATCGGTAGAAGAGGCGGATAGCCAGTTCAGGTGTAGATGTTGCGCGGTGAAAATACAAACTTCCCCAGAAGGTACGGGCCCTGTAAAAACGTCCCCAGAAGAAATGGCCCTTGAAGAAGCAGCAAGTAGAAAAAGACGTCCACAAGCCAAAACTGGCCCTAAAATGATTTCTTCTGAAACTCAAGAAAAAAAAATTACACATTTTACGCTATTTTTTCTTGACTTTGGGTTAAATGTAACTGTCATTTGGAATCTGTATCCTCTGGGCGCCCGACATGATTACGAGGTTCCGAAATCCGAAGCTCGTTATGCAATCCCTAAGCCAGGTCTAATAAGCTTGGTAATACTGCCCACTCAGAAAGGTGCAAGCCGATTGGCGCGTGGTATCCTTGGAGAACAGCCCAAAGCAAAAGACAAGAACTGCGTAAAAGCATAGTGAAAGAAATGGCATGTTTTGTTGCGTGGTTCCGAACTCCGCAGCTCGTTAAGCAATCACTAAGACATGTCTGGTAAGCTTGGTGCCAGCGGATAGGCGCGTGGCAGTCTTGGGGAACAGCCCAAAGTAGAAGACCTCACTAAAATTACCTCCCAGACCTTCTACTGACGAGGTTCAACTGTTCCTCTGATGGTGGTGTAGAATGGTGATAAGGGTGATGATGGTGTAAACAGGACACAGTTAAACTGGTGGAGCGTCATGGCCACGCAAATTCAACGCACTTCTAGCTTGGCAAAGCCGGTGGTCAGCTCGACTTTCCCCGCAAACAAAGCGAAGACGAGGCTCTGTCAGCGTATTACCGCTGCCATATTTGTTTTTGTTATAACGCCCGCATCAGTCCGATGTTAGCGTTCACTTCCAAGCCGACCTGTGAAACCACTGTAATAAAGTTAACTTACGTCATTGCAGCTCGCCACGGGGAAATGTTGTCTACTTCCTATAGCTCAAGGCTTCATGCTCATTCGGGGGCATTTTATGCGAAGCATAATAACGTAGGTTTCGGGCCTTCGCGCGACGCCCGGCGGTGGCCACTATTGACCCTGAAGTGGGGTCACGTGACATGACATCACGTGATGACGTCACACCGGCTGCAGATGGGGCCTCATATCGCGCCGTCGGTCGCCTCCCGGCGGTGGTATAGTGTACTAGAATAAGGGGTAGTGTGTTCAGAGAGGCCTCGGAGCTGCCGCTGTTGATGTCGAAATCCGCGAGATGGCGCCACCGGAGCATGGGCTGTCACTGCATGCGCCGCCTGGGACACGCGATAGTGCTTTTCGTACATCGCACCCGTGTTTTTTCGCTTTATAACCGCGAGCACGTCATAGCGTGCCTTCTAAATGTTCGTGGTCGTACATGCACGAGAAACAAAACTAAATGCAATAATAAAAGTCACACACGGTCAAAAAAAAAAAAGCAATGACTAGCTGAAGACCGCTAAACTGAGCCGAAATTGCAGAAATAAAACTACGCGTTATTTGATAGCAATGAGATCATTGAAAAAAAAAGAAACATTGTGCGTAGCAGTTGAAGCAAACAAAATCAATAAATTAGTGTGGCTGCGGGTAATTATTAAAGTACAACCGTCCCAGACTCTCTCAAACTGTTTCGCTCAGAGCTCGGCTCCATTCTTGCCATCAGCTGTAATATGTGCAGGCACAAGGAACTTACAGGGGACACTGCTGCAAGACTGCTGCTGATGAAAATAATAACACAAGGGTGATAAGCAAACTGTTTATTTACAGGCTTGTGTACATACTGCAGCGAGCAGAAAGCGTGATCTCGAAATCGCGACCAAGTCATGATCAGGCGGCTGCGGTTGCAAACTTACGAACATCGACTGATTTTTGCATGCAGTTTTTTTTTTTCGCTTTTCTTCTCGCGACTGGTTGATGCCTTTGACAAAAAAATGAAGTCTTGTAAGGACATAGAATTTCACCACAGCTGCTGTTAGTAAGTCTGTATTCTGGCTGCAGCCTAGGGTATAGTCGAAGTGCTTCTTTGTCAGCAGCATCACATCAACTACTCTGTCGCTGCACAGCTCTTGCTTGCTGAAATAGGCAGTAAATATGTCCTCAAGTTTCTTCACTGCAATATACAACGCCTGAGATGGGTGCAGAAGCCCACCTCTGTCGCAAAGGTCCGTGAACTTGGAATATTGTGTAGGTCCTGCCGTGGTAAGCAAACGAAGGTGCCTACAATTTGTGCAGTCATTTAGCTTTAGGAGCTTTCGGGCCACATAGCCAGCCATGTAATATATTAGCCGACCATCACTTTTTTCTTCAACGTATCCTTTATGATCGGACGGAAGCCTCTGTAGGATGCGGTCTGCCAAATCCAGGTTCCCCGCTTCAGCTGCATTATCGAACTCGTTAACTCTGGCATCCTGAGTGGAGCCATCACACGGTTCAAGAAGAGAGCTTATTTCTTCATTACGCTCTGCATTGTCCGCATTCACTGCTTTTGCGTGGTTATAAAATGAGAGGCAGTTTACGACAATCAGGAATTGTATTGGCGTCGGGTGATCATTTGAGCCACATGACTGCCTGACAATCCCGAAAAAATTCTCTAATGGATCCTGGCTGAGCCTTGCCGTCATTAGATATTTGGAATTGTGCTTTCCTAGATGGTCCAGTAGAGCCAATGTGCTTGATATTGTGACCCTAAGTCCGTCAGCAGTGGAGGCACTCAGGAATCCGCCAACTCCATTTGCGTGACGCTCCCTGCACGAGCTAGCCAGCATAGTCTCTGAGAATACACGACGGCTCGAAGTGAAGTTCACATACCGAGCAGGTTTCATCCAGGGTTTTGTCTTTGCTATGCAAATTTCTCTCCCAAACCTACCTGTGCGCTTCGTCTTTGGGAAGAGCAAAAAGCGACGGCTGTTCACCGTCAGTCCAGTGGTAGCCTGTTTTGCACCCAGGTGCAAAGCAGTGCCGTTGCCGCCGACGATTCGGCATTTATACACTCTCGGACGGCCAGCAGCTATTATAGCACCAGAAAAAAACCGCAAAAAAACGGGCACGGAGCACGTTTACCGTCACCACCCAGCAACCGAGAATGGAGAGCGAGCGGCTCAGCCCGACAGTGGCCCCAACAGCCCACGCTACAGCAGCGCCGCCGCACAAAACCGGTTTCTTTCCACGCGCGCCGCTTCACGCCAATGCATGGAGAGCGGCGGCACCTGAACACACTACCCAATATTCTAGTACACTGTAGCGGTGGCCACCATTGACCTTGAAGTGAGATCACATGATGTGACGTCACGTGATGACGTCACACCGGCTGCAGATGGGGCCTCATATCGCGCCGTCGGACGTCGCCCGGCGGAGGCCTCCACGCTTCGGTTCGCGCCGTCGCGCGCGACGCGGCGGCGGCGCCACCATCGCTGCATCACGTGATATGTGACGTCACGCCAGGGATGAAGCGGCGCGCGCCCGCCGTCGCGTCAGTCTCTCTGCCCGCAACCGCGCCAGCGTCTTTGCGCCGGGCGTGTATTCGTAAGTGACGTGCAAACCAAGAGTCATGCATTTACGGACCATAAGAGTGTGTTTGTCGGGCTCCAAAGAATAATGTACGACGATTAACCGAAAACCACGTCTCTGTTACTTAGCCCCATCCACACTGAGGCAGCTGCTTAACATGCTTCGCATCCAATGGGCTCAACCTTGATAAGCCTCCAATTTTTTTTTTTACTTCGCAAACAGGGACGCATTTTGCGGGGACATTTTCTCCAGTGAGCTTTTTTACCGCGGTCGTTTTCACCGCATCCCAGATGTTGTATGCTGTGCGAACACCTAGGAAAAGTAGATGCGGAGTATGCCCCACTGGTGTCACGTTTGGTTGCCATAGAAAAAAAAATGGAGCTGGAAAGAGCGGAAAATGGTAGGCCGAGGAGGCAATAGTGGCCGATGTGGAGAAAACAAAATGGTGGACCCTGTCTTCGAAACAAGAAGCACCCTTCACATGGTGAAGAACGGCTTCGGGACGATTAAGAGCCTAGAGAGGGAGCAGGATAGGGAGAGAGCGGACAAAGGCACAGAAGAGGCAAGGTTATCTGTGGCGACATGCACGAAACCAGAAAGGATCCCTGTAAATGTGTCATAGGGAGAGTGAGGGTCTTTTAAACAGGGCCACGACGGGAACAGCGAAGAGGTTCCTGAGGAAGAGAGGATAGAAAGCATAGTCAGTTGGTGCTAATCGGCGGTGAATCAAGCTTGAAAAGGTGAGGTTCAGCTTTCAGGGAAGGGGTGAAAGAAGATAGCAGAGCTGGGATCAGGGTGTTTCCTAGAAAACCGATAAGCCACGTGCTACAGATAACGAGACACGAACTTTCAGGGAAATCTGTATGGTCATTGTGGCAGCAGGATTTTTTTGCGGGCATCACTTTTTCGGAACATGAAAAGGACATGCTTCGTAGTTCACCACATAATTAAGAAGTTCCACGTTCAGCATATGCGAATCGGCGAATATATCGCGCGCCGCACGTCGGAGACCTTTTATGCCACAGGCAGGATAGCGCAGTAAGCGGATCGAAGAAATGAGCAACTCTGTCACCTCTTCTCTCGTCGGCACTTTCAGTAGCCTTCTATAATAGAAATATGTCCGTCCACATACCGCCACTAGAGTGATTACGCGGTTGGGCACGTCCTTGGCTTTCGTTAATACATTCAAGAGGCTTCATCCAACATGCGACATTTAAGTGAAAATATACAGGTGCAGGATGGGGGAGCGATAGACATCGATGTGAGTTTGCGCATAGACTTTCGCTCACTTCCTTGGACACGATGTCACCTCTTATAACATTCAGATCAAACAAACGAAAAGCGTAGGAGCCAGTGGACTCTCTAGACAATTGTCTAGAAAAAAAGGGTGCAAAACACAAAAAGATTACAAAAACCTGGAACAAATGGGTAGAGTAAAAAATACGAGAGTGTATTAAAAACCTAAAACTACGACACAGAATGCATCTTTAAATGCAGCGCCTTCTTTCGATCTGCACGTGACGCTGTTTACGGTCGAATGTGTGCCTTCGAGTAGCGTTCATTAGAATGAAAACGTCCGACGTCCTTTTGAAGACCACGGTGAAGCTCTTGGAGAGCTTCACAGTTGGGCGCCGACTTGCTCCCGACCCAGGAAAGCGCTCTATTGCCAGACCCGCCTATGTCGTGTCCACCATACCACCAGGACGGAGCCTGATCTGAAAAGATGAGCTGGCCTGGATAATTGACAAATATTATAATCTATATGTGTAGGTGGTAAGCCGGCTGGAGAGGGGGCTTGCCACTACTATCGATGTTCGGACTTCCTCGCGGACCCTGATCGACAGCGGTGAGAACTGCGGCCCGGAAAGCAAAACCATTGCCTTAAAAATCGCGATGAATACCCATATCATATTTCTTACACTGTCCTAACAATGGTGTGGATTATGTTCGAAATGCGAAAAAAAGCGTAAAAAGCAGAACAGGAAACTAGCAGCACTAGCTGCGGCCCCGATCCCGCTCATTTAGATCATCACCCCTATCCCCCTTTTTACAAAAGTGTTCAGGGAGCCCTTCTATTCCGACTTGACGCGCAGCTTGTTCTGTCACCACCGAGGCCTCCATGGAAAGGCGCTAAGCCTAGCTCTGCCATTTTATGGCAGCACTTTGTTTTGTCATGAAATCTATCATAAGAATGGCCACGGAGCATTTGACAGGTGAACAAAAAAAAAAAAAACACAACTAAACCGAGTACTTACCTCGTTCACTGAATCTGAAGTCGTCTCCCGTGTGAAACGGCAGTTTGCAGAGTTCTGGGAAAAGGCAGGTTGAGCGAAGAAGACTATAAAAAAAAATAATTAAAGGGTCCTAAAGGACAGATTGTATAGCGCATTACGTTTTGTTCCCGTATATTTTTCTATTGTTTATTTGAAATGGATAACAACAAATTATAACTTTAACACACCACAGACTCAGGTGTCTTCATGGGGGTGCTCAAGTGAGCCAGGCTCCTATGGATCGGAATGAAAAAAGACACGAACGAGCATATGATGTGCTCGAAAGAAAGAATAGTTTGAACTAAGTCGGGCTCCGTGACTCACACTCACTAGAAATGAAACGAAAATCTGTTTTATTTTAAATCATTAAATGTGCCGTAGGTTTCGTAGTTCTCAGGTGTCCTGCCGTAATTCAGGGTTGTATAATTTGCGTCAGGAATTGCAATACCTATGCTCATACATTTCAGATAACGGCGTGGAATCAGGGTGCACTTACGATATCCCCTGGTTCCACAGTCCAAACTTGTAAATACGCGTGGTGCTTTCCATGGCAGACGTAGCACCGCTTCTCTGCGGGGCATGTTGTGCACTCATACCACAAATAAAACACCCATTAACGTGCGTCGAAATGTGAGCAATGTCTCCAAAAAGAAGTGTGCTTAGGGTCATTATTTAGGCCAAGTTTTCTAAAGACATGAAGATGTCAATGTAATTTATATAAAAAAAGTATCAGATATGAGCAGTTGTACTGACCTAGATGTCGATGCGCATTTCTTCCGTCAAAATTAAACATTCTAGACACGGCAAGAAATCTCAAACCTGAGATGACCTCGAGTCACTGGTTTTTGACCAGAAACTGGTCCTTTCTATACGTGCCAGAGCACTTTGGCACAGTGAACCCTAATTGGTTGTCTGAAAGATGGCGTATCCAGCATTGCCTCTTCTAGGCGCCACCCAATACACTTCTGTCCCTTTTCCTGTTTGTTCCCACACTTTCCAGCTTTTGTGGTGATTGTGACGAACTCATCCCAGCTAAGGATTGAAAACAAATACAAAGAATTGGAGGCTGAACTTATCCTCTTATTCCAGGAGGTATGTTAGGCCTATTTAGCTGTAAGCAATGAAAGAGCGCTGAAAAAGGGCAGAGGGGGAGCCTCAGGGCCAAGCACATCCAAAGTTTGGACAAGTGGACTTGTCTTTGTCTGGGAAGCGCCAATGTCACAGCAGGGGGAATAAATACACTTTTGCTTTCGCAGTAGAAAGGCTAGGGAGGCAGGAGGGAAGAGGGGGGTGGGGGGTGGAGAGAAAGTAGGTCAAGGAGTGAAAATTGTTCCTTCTGTGTGTATTTCCTAGCCTGGAATCAGAGGTCCCTTGGCCTGAAAAATAAAATAAAAGCTGTGGTACCAGGAAAAGCTAAAATGTTGGATGGATGATGAGTCAGCACCTAAAGGAGATTCGAAGCTCAAACGCCTTTATTGAAAGAGAACAGGCATTCCGAGGAGTCCTGATAAAGAATACAGATGAAGGGGAACAATTCTCAAAAGCATACCATAAAGAGGGAAGAAGGGAAAAGACAAATAACAATAACAGGTTAACTGAACCACATTTGTCAGGTCTTGAAGAAAGGGTTCAATGGCCAACCAAAGTTGGAAGTGATAAGACGGAAACATGCTTGGAAACTCACCTGCAGCTTATGCTATTGCAGAAGTGGGGGGGGGGGAGGAGGGGGGAGGGGGGTTACAGCGTACAGGTGCTGTGAACAAACTGGAGCGTTCTAAACAGTGCAATTAATGCCATATGGAATTGTTTTCCAGACTAGTAATGGCGCAGAGGACATTTATTGAAGGGATTCTAATTGTACTTTTAAGACATTTTTGTTTGTGCTGGTTCCAGTGTTCTATATTAGTAGATTAGATATGCCTCTCTATATATTGCCGCACCGCTGACCATCTTCTGGCTTCTTCGGGGCAACGTACATGGGATCTTAGCCTGCACAATCCACCAAATGTCACTAATACACGTAGCAAGCAGCACAACAACCGAGCTGGTCCTTTTTTAATCAAGCGAAAACTCGAGAGAGACGAGGATGACGCTTAGCCACGTGCCAAGACATTCGGCCACTTGGTGGCGCCAGAAGATGGTCAGCCTTGGTCAGATGACCTTTCTTCCGGCCATCTCGGGTTTTCTCGCACATTGGCACTGATACGCCGAAAGTACTACTGGCCCAGGCTAGCTGCCATTGTGCACCGCTACGTCCGTACCTGCCGTGAGTGCCAGCGGCGGAAAACACCACCCATTAAACCAGCTGGGCTCTTACAGCCTATCGATCCCCCGAAATTCCCATTTCACCAGGTCGGCATGGACTTACTGGGCCCATTTCCGAAGTCCTCCATGGGTAACAGGTATATAGCGGTTGCCACTGACTACCTTAGCCGCTACTGTGAGACCAAAGCCGTTCCACGTGGTACCGCTGATGAAGTTGCGCATTTCTTCATTTACAGAATTGTACTCCGTCATGGTGCGCCAACAGTCGTCTTAACTGACAGAGGAGCCTCGTTTACGTCGTCACTCACGAGTGAGGTACTTCGACTCAGTGGCACCACCCACCGCAAGACAACAGCCTATCATCCTCAAACTAATGGACTGACTGAGCGGCTTAACAAGACAATTGCCGATATGATTTCTATGTATGTAGACGATGATCATGGGAACTGGGACCGAATTCTGCCGTACATTACGTTCGCATACAACACTGCACTCCAGGAAACAACACGCGTCACTCCATTTCATTTGGTTCATGGACGCGAACCCTTGACTATGCTGGATGCCATGCTTCTACCAGATTCTGCTTCCTCCACTGTCGTGGGGGCTGACAAATTTATTCGTGACGCAGAAGCTGCACGCCGCTTGCCCGACATCGAATTCGGCACCAACAAGTACACGACGCCCAGCGCTACAACCTGCGACACCGAGAGGTGACTTACACGCCCGGCGACCAAGTCTGGGTATGGAGCCCAATACGGTTGCGAGGGTGCTCTGAAAAGCTTCTGCGGCGATACTTTGGACCTTACGAGGTGCTCCGCCGCCTCAGCGCGGTGAAATACGAGGTGCTACCATAAGGCACTGTACGCTCCTCTCGGCAGCCGAAATCTGAAATAGTTCTCGTTGCCAGAATGAAGCCCTATTACAATCGGTAAACCAATTCAGGGTCTAAACCAGAGCCAGAGACTTTCCCGTATAACTTGCCCCGCTTTCCGACTATTCCACTACACTTGCGGCATCGGGTCAATGCCCCTTGGAAGGGGGGCAATGCCGCACCGCTGACCATCTTCCGGCGCCACCATGTGGCCGAATGTCTTGGCACGTGGCTAAGTGTCATCCTCGTCTCTCTCGAGTTTTCGCTTGATTAAAAAGGGGCCAGCTCGGTTATTGTGCTGCTTGCTACGTGTGTTGGTGACAATATTCTATCACTCGAAGATTTATAGCCTGATTGGAGATTAAGTAATTTAATTTCTTCGAAGTAATGATCCTTTTGTGATTGAAACGCTGGGAAACTACTTTCGGGTGGGGTTTGCTTGTATCTTCCGGTGGTCATATAGCCTTATGTTCATTGACTGTAATATCTCTCCGGTGTACTTTTTATTACAGAAGGAACATTTTAGAAGATAGGTAACGTTTGACGATCTGCAATTATATCGTGTTTTTTGTGACACTTGACACGTGTGACACGCAGTACTTTTAACCGTCGTAACTTTTTTTGCAAATGATTGCATGTTTTACACCTGGGACGAGAGCAAGTATGTGGTTGTGTTGGGTGCTTATTGTTGAGTTCAGAATGCACTAGGATATCGGTTTGTGTTACGTTTGTATGTTGCCCTTGGTGCATCAGGTAATATTTTGTTCAGGCGTTTATTACAAGTTAGCATGGAGTAGTATTTCCGCAGAATCTTGTTTATGCCTGGAAGGGCATTGCAGTATTACTGTACAAAAGAAGGCTGGCGTTTAGTGTTGGCTTTTGGTGGTTTATTGAGCACATCCTTGCGGTTTAAAGTGGTTGCTTACTGCGGGACCCTATTAAGGCAGTTATCGGGATAGTTTCTTTGAGTTAGTGTTGATTTCAATGATTGTAGTTTGTTTAGGCAGTCACTATCATCGCTACTTATTATTGTTTGCTTACGATGTTTCGGATAATGACTGTTAAAATCTAGGTATTGTTGCTGATCCGTTGGCTTTATGAACAATGATGCTTTAGGTTTTCCATTTTCCACAGACACCCTGGTTTCAAGAAAGTCGACTCTAAATTGCAAAGAATGACAAGGGACTTTAATGCCACTGTGAGGATTATTAAGATCAGAGACGAAAAATTTAAGTCATTCTGATCCATGTTGCCATATCATGAAGGCATCCTCAATATAGCGAAGGTATTTTAGGGGTTTTTCCAGAAAGTAATTTATTATTTTGGATTCCAGAACTCCCATGAATATATTCGCGGAAGTCCACGCTAATGGAATGCCCATGCTGGTTCCGATTGTCTGCAGATAATAGGATGGATCAAACTCGAAATAATTTAAAGTTAGAACTAGTTTAAGGAGCGATTGATAAACTTCAGACGCATGCGGGCGGGGGTTGGTAAATAATAACAGGACGTCGATACCTACATTGATATAATATTAGTGTAGAGTTCCGTGACGTCAAGTGGGACAAGCATATAGTCATTTGAAAGGTTGCTGGTGTTAATAATACACTCAAGTATTCACGGAAAGTGAGGTGTGTTCAGCACAAATGAAGGAAGCTGAGTCGGGAGGTCTGTTATGTGATGATTTAAGTATACTGACAAGTTTTTTGTGGGCGTATTATTGTTAGAAACAATTCGCCTTCATGGTATGTCGGTGGTAAATAATGCTTCTGCGGAAATCTTGTGAATTTTGGACAGTAGGTAAATTCAACCGGCTTGTTACTTTGACGGCTTGAGAAATTTGTAATCAAACTCGTTAATTAGTTCCGTGGCAAATGGACCTTCTATTTTGCTCAGTATCACTCCACTAAATTGTTTTGGCTCCAAAGACATCTGGCGCTGCATAGCTACACACAAACACAACGCACACACAAGAGATAAAAGCAAGACGTTCACATTGATGATGCACTCGCTACAAACGGGCTTTTATTTGCGATACGAAGAAGATGAATGCATCACAATAAAACGTAGGGTTACGGTAAGAAGAAGAACACAAAAAATTCAGAACAAATGCGAAGAAATTTAGAAGAAAATAATAAAACGAAAATAAAAGGAAAGTGATGACAAATTGTGTCTATCTTGTTGTCATATTGTCCGAACGAAGCAGTATCAACTCCTTCCTGTTGAGCGCCACCCACGGAAAACTCACCCACGGAAACTTCCCCCGAAATCATCTTGAATGCTTCGGTAATCTGTTTTTTAAAACTGTCTTTTGCGCCAGCCAGCACCTTGGTTCGGGTGAACCTTGGTACACAATGGGCACTCCTCGTTCCTGTTGATCGTCTTCCGTTTTACAACGAGAGCAAAGGGTCGCTAGGTTTCCTGGAGCGGATAATGCGGCACACGCATTTCTATGTTCCCTTAGCCTTTCATTGAGGCATCGGCCTGTCTGCCTCACATAGGCCTCCCCGCATGTCAACGGAATCCTGTACACGGCATCTGTGCGGAATTTCACAAAGCGTTCCCTGAGCAGTACGCGGCATCCTTCATTGCTCTCACTCGTTCCATTCACCTTCCTGCATATACACTCTAGCTCGTGCGGAGCAGACAGCACGATCCTAATTTCAAATCTGCTCGCTATCTTCTTAAGACAGTGTGATATGCCACGTACGTAGGGCAGGAACACAACCTGTCTTCTCTTTTAACTCTCTTTACGCTCTCTGTGTTGTGTTGAGTTGGTGTATAACTATGCTGCGCTAGAGGTCTTCGGAGTCGCCTAGCCAACTAGCCCGCTCACAAGTACTACAGTTCTTTCGGATCGCTATTTACCTTTCCACAGTGCCGAGTTATTAGGCTCCCTATAGGTCTTTTTGTACTTTTCGACTGGGAGAATAACTATGCTGTCACCTTTGTGTGCATGCTTGATGACCATGTCAGTTCTAGAAACAAGGTTGTCAAAAGTGGCTCTTTCAGTTGTAGAGGTTTTTGGTCTTTCGAGCTCGTTTGTTTTTTCAAAAATGTCTTTTGACACGGATTTAATATATGGGTCCAGCTTGGGCTGCTTCCTGTGTCAGGAAACCATGTGCTGGGGGCTCTGATAGCCCATGGTCCGGGGTGCGTGACACTGGCACCTTTAGGACCTTTTTCGACAGTGCTTTTATCTTTATCTTCTTGGTGGAGTCCTGTTTATTTTTAAGTCCTGGTTTTCTAAGAGGAGGCGAAATCCTTGAAGTACAGAGGACTTAACGCATTCTGCTTTTCGCTCGCGGCGTAGAGGTCACGTGAAGCCGCGTTTTGTCCAGTGGCTCTTGGCGATGATATGGTCGCGCAACCTTAAGAACTGTATTTGTTGTTTTCACCAGCTGGCATGCGGGCTTATCACTGTGATTCTGGCACGCGTAACAATTCTGTATCCCGTGTTTGTTCATGCTTGTAGTCGCGATACGACGCGTTATGATTTTCTTTGTCGCGAACGATGCGCCGAGATCTGTCTCGAAGATTCCGATCACTTGCGTATGTTTCTACAGTGTTCCAGGTCGTGCTAGAAGAAGTTTGCGACGTTATCTAGATTGTTCTGAGCAGCCTTTAAATTGAGCGTTGGCGAGTGTGACGGATATTTTTTGGTTCGACGATCGACGAGCACGTTTGTCGCCATCGCCGCCACCGAGTTGCTTAGTTCTTTTGCGGGCGCAAGTCAGCCCGGAAAAGAGTTAATTTCAGCACCATCAAGCCTGTGTCTTCTTTTGGTGTCTACGGCCTTGTCACCACTACTTGACAGTATTGCCGAAATAGCTCAAATATGAATGGTGTCAAGGCTAAGATGGCGCAAACTACTTTTCCGCTAACCACCAGACCATCACTTCCGCATTGTCTTCCTTATCCGGTTGGCATGCCTTTGAGATGGGATGAGATGCCCCCTACATTGCATAATTGCCACTCGAGGCTTGGAACGCGTGGATTGTTAGAAGCGCGCTTGCAGCTCGATATAACATCTAGCGTTTCCTCTAAATTAATAGAGCACGTAATTTACTCACACTTCATGAATTTTTTGCAGTCTGTCAATTTTTTTTACCCCTGTCAACTCAGATTCCTGAAAAACCTATCCTGATCTACCCAGCTACCTCTCTGTACTAACGATATGACCCCGCTGGGGTGGCGCAATGGTTACGACGCTCGACTACTGTTTCCAACGATGCGGGATCGAATCCCGGTCTCGACGGCCGCTTTTCGATGGAGGCTAAAAGCAAGGCGCCCGTGTGCTGTGCGATGTCAGTGCACCGTAAAGAATCACAGGTGGTTGAAACTTCCGGAGCCCTCCACTACGGCGTCTCTCATTGCCTGAGTTGATTGGGACGTTAAACCCCACAAACCAAACTACTAACGATGTCAGTTCTGGAATGGATACTAACACATCGATATATGCTGTAATCTTAGATTTGAAAAAGTTTTCTACAAAGTTGACCACCAACGTCTCTTATTCAAACTTTCTCGCCTAAACCTTAGCCCACTGGTATTTAACGGGCTTCGCGACTTTCTTGCTAATCGCACACAGTTTGTATTTGCTAACAACAACACATCGTCCATGTCCCCCGTTACCTCAGGAGTGCCGCAAGGTACCGTATTAGGTCGTCTATTATACTTAATATATATTAATGATCTTCCAAATAATCTATCTCCTATTGTTCGTGTGTCCGCTGACGACTACGTCATTTTCTGGAGCATCACTGACAACAAAGACGCTGGCCATCTGCAATGCGACCGAAAACTTGCGGCGAAGTGGTGCGCTAACTGGCTAATGTCTTTAAACAACTATAATAAAACAACTATAATCTCATTTCATCGCCGTCAGTCTTACCCTACCCCAAACTGCACTACTTGTGGCGCATCGATATCTGTTGCATTCACATATAAATATTTAGGAATCAGCATAACATGGGACCTTTCTTGGAACACCCACATTATTAACATAACAAACGATGCTAACCGTGTTCTTGGCTTGCTGAAACGCAACTTTCGTTTAGCACCGGCTGTAGTAAAACTTTCCACCTATTTAACTCATGTCCGCCCTAAGCTGGAAAACGCATGCTCTATTTGGGACCCCCAACAAAATAACCTTTCTTAAACACTCGAGTCCGTTCAAAACCTCGCCATACGATTCGTTTATTCGAACTGCTCATATCATACGAGCGTAACATCTTTGAAAGCAGGAGCTAACCTGCCCAGCCTTGAATCCCGTCGTAAAATGGCCAGACTCACTTTTCCACAGGTTTTATCATTCCCCTCTGACTCATTCCATTATCACCTTTGCTCAACGTTTTTTACTTCGCACCAGTCACCCGAACGCCGTCCACACACCTCGAGCATCCACCTGTGCACATCTCAAATCATTCTTTTCCCAGACTGCAAGAGATTGGAACGACCTGCCAGCTGAAGCTTTTGCCCATCCTAACCATGAAGGTTTCAAGACATTCATCCCCAAAGTAATTTCATGATTTGTTAGCCCACCCCTCATGCAACGCCCCTAGTGGGCATTTGAAGTACTAACAAATAAATAAATAAATAAATAAATAAATAAATTTATCAAAAAAAAAAGTGTCTACGCTCGCCGATAGGCTCAGTTTTACGCGATTGGAATTGATGCTTGCATTTATAGCCACTGCATTTCTCTGGTTGTTTGCTGAGTATCAATCAAGGAAGTCATTCTTGCCACAAAACGTTTTATTTTCATAGTTTTCTTCGACTGCTCTTACGTAACAAAACGCCATGGGGGTTCAACATTTTTAAGCAAACAAATACAAACATGCTAAAGGGCTGTTATTTTGTTCGATTATCTATAATATCGTAGATACCTATGTTTAGGTTGTGCTCATCATATCAATGTGATCATTAGTAGTGTTTAAGGTTATACTTTACATGTAATCCTTCACTAATCTTTTTGAAATTCTGCTCCGATAAGGAAGATGTACAATGTGCTAGCGCATGCGCCTAAGCGGCATTTGTTATTGGGGTGGTTTTTTTGTTATGCGTTTTAGATCGTAGGCTTTTGAAAACTTCACCTACAATCCTTTCTCTCTCTCTCACTCTCACCTTCCGGCACCTGTCCGTCTTTCTGTCTGTGTTTTCCAGCCCCTTCAGGGATCGGCGCTGGTATTGTGCATGCCGCCCCCAGACAAACTGGCTTCCTTACTCAAGAGTATTTTGTGTGCACACTCTTATCCACCTCCCTCTAGGCACTTCTCCATTTGATGACCGGGACAAGGTGCGCTGGAGACAGCGGAATGACAGGATAGCACGAAATGGAGGAGGAGTTGCTTCTTTATTTTATTACAGTTGCCTGTAAAATATGGAGTTGTGTGTCACAGCGGTTACGTTACTAGAACTGGTCGCTCGGCATTGCTAGAAAGATTCGTGTTTAAGTTATTTTAAAATTCGTGATTTGCTAAATTCAGGTCTGCAGTTTTTATACGTTGACATGATTAAAAAGAAACAGGTTAAATGCACGGAATGCGAGGTGTGGGTGACTTTTGATCAGTCGCGGTGCAAATCGGTAGAAGCGGCGGATAACCAGTTCAAGTGTAGACGTTGCGCGGTGTAGGTAAAAACGTCACAAAGGCAAAAACTGTCCCTAAAAATGATTTCTCCAGAAACTCATATGAAAAAAGAAAAGGACACATTTTATGCTATTAGTTCTTGAATTTGAGTTAAATGTAATCGTCATTTGGAACCTCTATCCAGTGGGCACCCGAGATGTTTACAAGAACTGCGTAAAAGCATAGTGAAAGAAATGGCTGGTTTTGTTGCGTGGTTCCGAACTCCGCAGCTCGTTAAGCAATCACTAAGATATGTCTGATCAGCTTGGTGAAAGCGGATCGGCGCGTGGCAGTCTTGGGGAACAGCCCAAAGCAGAAGACCTCACTAAAATTACCTCCCAGACCTTCTACTGACGAGGTTCAACCGTTCCTCTGATGGTGGTGTAGAATGGTGATAAGGGTGTTGATGGTGTAAATAGGGCCCGGCTTAACCGGTGGTGCATCATGGCCACCCTAAATCAGCTCTTCAAGCTTCTGGCCTGGTAAAGCCGGTGGTCAGCTCAACTTTCTCAGCAAACAAAGCAAAGACAAGGCGCTGTCACTGTATTACCGCTGCAATTCTTTTTTTTTTGTTATGAACGTCCGCATCAGTTGGATGTTCGCGGTCACTTCCAAGCCGACCGGTGAAACCGCTGTAATAAAGTTCACTTACATCATTCGTCATTGTAGCTCGCCACGGGGAAACGCTGTCTACGTCCTATAGCTCAAGGCTTCATCCCCGTTCTGGGGCATTTGTTTCCTACTTCGCAAACAGGGACGTATTTTGCGGGGACATTTTATCCAGGGAGTTTTTTTCCGGGGTCGTTTTCACCGCATCCCAGATGTTGTATGCTGTGCGAACACCTAGGAAGAGTAGATGCGGAGAATGCCCCACTGGTGTCACGTTTGGTTGCCATGGAAAGGAAAATGGAGCTGGAAAGAGCGGAAAATGGTAGGCCGAGGAGGCAATTGTGGCCGATGGGGAGAAAACAAAATGGTGGACCCTGTCTTCGAAACAAGAAGCACCCTCCACATGGTGAAGAACGCTTCGGTACGATTAAGAACCTAGAGTGGGAGCAGGATAGGGACAAAGTGGACAAATCAGGATTTCCTAGGACCAGGATGGATCCCAGGAAATTTCTCATAGGGGGAGTGAGGGGGCTTGAAAAACAGGGTCACAACGGAGCAACGAACAGGTTTCTGAGGAAGAGCGGATAGAAAGCATAATCAGCCGGTGCTGATCGGCGGTGACTGAAGCATGACAATGTGAGGTTCAGCTATCAAGGAAAGGGTGAAAGAAGATAGCAGAGTTGGGATCAGGGTGTTTCCTGGAAAGCCGCTAAGCCACGTGCTATAGATAATGACAAGAACTTTCAGAGAAAACTGTATGGGCATTGTCGCAGCAGGATTTTTTTCTTGGCGGGCAACACCTTTTCGAAACATGAAAAGGACTTGCTTCGCAGTTCACCACACAATAATTAAAGATTTCCACGTTCAGCTTACGCGCATCGGCGAATATGTCAGCGCCGCACGTTGGAAGCCTTTCATGCCACAGGCAAGATAGAGCAGTCCGCGGATCGAAGAAATGAGCAACTCTGTTACCTCTTCTCTCGTCGGCACTTTCAGTAGCCTTCTATAAGAGAATTACTGCCGTCCACATACCGCCACTAGAAGGCTTACGCGGTTCGGCACGTCCTTGGCATTCGTTAATACAGTTAGGAGGCTTTATCAACATGCGACATTTAAGTGAAAATGTACAGGTGCAGGATGGCGGAGCGATAGACATCCATATGAGTTTGTTCATCGACTTCCGTTCACTTCCTTGGACATGATGTCACCTCTTTTAACATTCAGGTCAAGCAAACGAAAAACGTAGGAGCTAGAGGGCTGCCTAGACAACACTGGAACAAAAGGGTAGAGTAAAAAATACGAGAGTTTATTAAAATGCCTTAAAACTACGACACACAATGCATCTTTAAATTCAGCAGGTTCCTTCGATCTGCACGTGACGCTTTTGACGGTCGAATGTGTTCGTTCGGGTAGCGTCCATTAGGATGAAAACGTCCGACGTCCATTTGAAGACCACGGTGAAGCTTTTGGAGAGCTTCGCAGTCGGGCGCCGTCTCGCTCCTGACCCAGAAATTCGTAGTATTGTCAGGCCTGCCTATGTCGTGTCCACCATACCACCTGGACGGAGGTGATTTGAAAAGATGAACTGGCCTGGATAACCGACAATTAAGACGGGCTGGATGTGTAGGTGGTAAGCCGGCTGGAGAGGGGGCTTGCCACTACTATCGATGCCCGGAGTCCCTCGCGGACCCTGATCGACAGCGGTGAGAACTTCGGCCTGGAAAGCAAAACCATTCCCTTAAAAATCTCGATGAATACCCGCAGCGTAATTCATACACTGTCCTACCTACAGTTTCCACTATGTTCGGCATGCGAAAAAGAAAGCGTAAAAAGAAGAACAGGAAACTAGCAGCACTAGCTGCGGCCCCGATCGCGCTCATTTATATCATCACCGCTATCCCACTTTATTTAGAAAAGTGTCCAGGGAGACCTTCCATTCCGACCTGACGCGCAGCTTGTTCTGTCACAATCAAGGCCTCTAAGAAAAGGCACTAAGCGTAGCTCTGCCACTTAATGCAAGCACTTTGTTTTGTCATGAAATATATCAAAAGAATGACCACTGAGCGTTTGACAGGTGACAAAAACACAACTAAACCGAGTACTTACCCCGTTCACTGAATCTGAAGTCGTCTCCCGTGTGCAGCGGCAGTTTGCAGAGTTCGGGAAAAACGCAGGTGCACCAGGGTTGAGCGAAGAACACTAGAAAAAAAAGTTAAAAATTAAAGGGAAGATTCAGCTTCGTCTTAAAGAGCAGATTGTATAGCGCGTAACGTTTTTGTCCCGAATATTTTTCTATTGTTTATTTGAAATGGGTTACAAATAAAAATTATAACACATCACAGACTCTGATGTCTTCATGGTGGTGCTCAAGTGAGCCAGGCTGTTATTGATCGGAATGAAAAAAGACACGAACGGCTTATGATTAGCTCGAAAGCAAGAATAGTTTCAACTAAGTCGGGCTCCTTGACGCATACGCATTCAAATGAAACGGAAATCTGATTTTTTGTCATGAATAAATGTGCCTAAGATTTCTGTCAGGTGTCCATGCTGTAATTCAGGGTTCAGCAATTAGCGTCAGGAGTTGCAATACCTATGCTCAGATATTTAGGATAACCACGTGACCAGAATCAGGGTGAGGGTACACTTACGATATCCCCTGGTTCCACATTCCAAACTTGTAAATGCGCTTGGTGCTCTCCATGGCAGATTTAGCACCGCTTATCAGCGGGGCATGTTGTGCACTGCAAACCAGACATCAATTAACGAGCGTTCAACTGTGAATAATGCCTCCAAAAAAAAACTGCGCTTAGGGTCATTAATCAGGATATGTTTTCTAAAGGCATTAGGATGCCAATGTAATTTAGAAAAAAAAGTAGTGCATATGAGCAGTGTACTGACCTCGATGTAGATGCGCATTTCTGCCGTCAATGTTAAACTTTCAAGACGCGGCAAGACTGCTCAACTACCTGAGATGACCTCGAGTCACTGGTTTTTGACCACAAACCGAACCTTTTTATATGTGACAGAGCACTTGCTTCAGTGAACCGTTATTGGTACCCTGAAACATGGCGTATCCGGCGTTGTATCCTGTATGCGCCACCCAATACACTTCTGTCCCTTTTCCTGTTTTTTCCGAGACTTTCGAGCTTTTGTGGCAATTGTGATGAAGCCATTTCAGATCAGGATTGAAACCACCTACAAAGAAATTGGAGGCTGATCTTATCGTCTAGGTAAAAGAGGTATGCTAAGCCTATTTAGCTGCTAGCTATGAAAGAGCGCAGAACAAGGGCCTCTGTTCTCAAATTGAGGCAACGTTTCGACAAGTGGACTCTTCTTTGTCTGGGTAGCGCGAACATCATAGCAAGGGGTTTAAATATAGTTTTGCTTCCGAAGTATTAAAACTAGGGAGGGGGAGGGAAGTGGGTGGGGGGAGGAGAAAGTAGGTCAAGGATTGAAAAAAATGCTCGTTCCGTGTGTATTTCCCAGCCTGGAACCAGGGGTCCCGTGGCCTGAAAACGAAAATAAAAAGCAGCAGCAAAGTACAATGCCAGGTGGGTGATGAGTCAGCAGCTAAGGAAGGTTCGAAACTGACACGCCTTTCTTGAGAGGGAACCGGCATTCTGAAGGGTCCTGATAAATAATACAGATGAATGGGACCAGTTTTCAAAAGCATAGCACAAGGAGGGCGGAAGGACAAAGACCCATAATAATAACAGGTCAACTGAACCACAGCCGTCAGGTCCTGAAGAAAGGGTTCAATGCCCAACCAAAGTAGGAAGTGATAAGACGGAAACATGCTTTTAAAATCACGAGCAGCTTATGCTATTGCAGAGTGAGAGAGAGAGAGAGAGAGAGAGGTATAGAGTGTACAGGTGCGGTGAACAAACTCGGGCGTTCTAATCGGTACAATTAAACCTCTATGGGATTGTTTTCCCGGCTAGTTATGGCGCAGAGGGAATTTATTTATGGGAATCTAATGCTCCTCTTGGGGGGGGGGGGGATATTTATTTGTGCTGGTTTCAGTGTTCTAAATTAATAGATTAGATACGCATCTCTACATATTCTATCACTTGAAGATTTATAGCCTGATTGGAGAATAAGTAATTTAATTTCTTCGAACTAATGATCCTTTTGTGATTGAAACGTTGGGAAACTACTTTCGGGTGGGGTTTGCTTGTATCTTCCGGTGGCCATATAGCCTTATGTTCATTGACTGTAATATCTCTCCGGTGTACTTTTTATTACAGAAGGAACATTTTAGAAAATAGGTTCTAGAATATTCTAGAAGGAACGTTTGACGATCTGCAATTATATCGTGTTTTTTTGTGACACTTGACACGTGTGACACGCAGTACTTTTAACCGTTGTAACGTTTTTTTGCAAATGATTGCATGTTTTACACCTGGGACGAGAGCAAGGATGTGGTTGTGTTGGGCACTTATTGTCGAGTTTAGAATGTACTAGTACATCGGTTTGTGTTACGTTTGTATGTTGCCCTTGATGCATCCGGTAATACTTTGTTCAGGCGTTTGTTACACGTTAGCATGGAGTAGTATTTCCGCAGAATCTCGTTTATGCTTGGAAGGGCACTGGAGTATTCCGTAACAAAAGAAGGCTAGCATTCAGTGTTGGCTTTTGGCGGTTTCTTGATCGTTGCGGTTTAAAGTGGTTGCTTTCTCGACCATATTAAGGCAGTTACCGAGATAGTTTCTTTGAGTTAGTGTTGATTTAAATCATTGTAGTTTGCTTAGGTAGTCACTATCATCCCTACTTATTATTCTAAGCCGTGCCGCCTGTCATACAAATATTGTTTGCTTACAATGTCTCGGATGATGACTGGTTAAATCTAGGTATTGTTGCTGATCCGTTGACTCTCTGCACGATGACGTTTTAAGTTTTCCATTTTCCACCGACACCGTTGTTTCAAGAAAGCCCACTTCAAGTTCCAAAAAGTGACAAGTGAATTTAATTTCACTGTGATGATTATTAGGATCAGAGAATAAAGGTTTCAGTACTTATGATCCTTGTTGCCATATCATGGAGACATCTTCAATATAGCGAAGGTATTTGAGTGGGTTTTACAGAAAGTAATTTAGTATTTTGGATTCTTAACTCCTATGAATATATTCGCGGAAGTCAGCATGAATGGAGTGCTCATGCTGGTTCCGAATGTCTGCAGATAATAGTATGAATCAAACTCGAAATAATATAAAGATAGAACGAGTTTAAGGAGCGATTAATAAACTTCAGACGCATGCGGGCGGGGGTTGATAATTAATAATTGAGAGATGGCGTCGATACTTACGTCGATAGGAATATTAGTGTAGAGTTCCGTGACATCAAGTGTGACAAGTATACACTCATTTGAAAGGTTGGTTGTTTTAATACACTCAAGTATTCGTAGAAAGTGAGGTGTGTTCAGCACAAATGAAGCAAGCTGGGTCGAGAGGTCTGTTAGGTGGTGATTAAGGAATACTGGACAGAATTTCTGTGGCCGTATTGTCAGAAACAAATGGCCTTCATGGTATGTCTGCGCTAAATAATTATTTTGCGGAATCCTTGCGAATCTTGGGCAGCAGTTGAATATGACCGGATTGTTACTTTGACGGCTTGAGAAATTTGTAATCATACTCGTTAATTGATTTGGTTTGGTCAGAATTACTCCACTGAACTGTTCTTTCGGTTCGCTGTTTACCTTTCCATAGTGCCAAGAGTTATTAGGCTCCCTATAGGTCTGTTCTTTTCGACTGGGAGAATAACTATGCTGCCACCTTTGTGTGCAGGCTTGATGACCATGTCAGTTCTAGAAGCTAGGTTGTCCAAAGTGGCTCTTTAAGTTATAGAGAGGTTTCTGGTATTTCGAGCTAGCTTTGTTTTTTGAAAAATTCCTTTTGAGACGGATTTAATATATAGGTCCAGCTCGGGCTGCGTTCTGTGTCAGGAAACCATGTGCTGGGGGCTCTGATAGGCCATGGTCAGGGGTGCGTAACACTGGCACCTTTAGGACCGTTTTCGACAGTGTTTTTATGTTTATTTTCTAGGTGGAGTCCTGTTTATTTTAAGGTCCTGGTTTTCGAAGAGGAGGCGAAATACTTGAAGTACAGAAGACTTAATGCTTTCTGCTTTTCGCTCGCGGCGTAGAGGTCACGTGAAGCCGCGTTTTGTCCAGTGGATCTTGGCGATGATATGGTCGCGACACCTTAAGAACTGTATTTGTTGTTTTTACCAGCCGGCATGCGGGCTTATCACTGTGATTCTGGCACGCGTATCAATTCTGTATCCCGTGTTTGCTCATGCTTGTTGTCGCGATACGACGCGTTATCATTTTTTTTTTGTCGCGAACGGTGCGCCGAGATCTGTCTCGAAGATTCCGATCACTTGCTTATGTTTCTACAATGTTCCAGGTTGTGCTAGTAGCAGCTGGCGACGTTATCTAGATTGTTGTGAGCAGCCTTTGAATGGAGCTTTGACGAGTGTGACGGACATTTCTTTGTTCGACGATCGAATAGCACGTTTGTTGCTATCGCCGCCGCCGAGTTTCTTACTTCTTTTGCGGGCGCAAGTCAGCCCTATAAAGAGTTAATTTCAGTACCATCAAGCTTGTGTCTTTTTTTCGCCTCTACGGCCTTGTCACCACTACGTGACATCTGATATAGGTGCTTCCTTCGATCCCTCAAGCGAAGACCTCAGCCTTGTTCCTGTCGCCCTAGGAGACCAGCCTACAGGTCACCGAGCCAGCCACCGACTCCAAGGCCTACAACCCGAACACGGTCTGCTGCCTGACCCTGTTCGACTCCGGAAGGCATCAACTTTGGAAATGGCCCAGTCAACAGCACCAGGCGTCTTCGTGCCGCCCCGGGAGCCCCCTATCTTCCGAGCACTGCCCAGTGAAGATGCGGAAGACTGTACGGAACTTTTGGACCGAGTCGCAGAATTCAAAGGCTGGAACGACGCTGTGAAACTCAGGCAAGTATACTTTGTTCTTCAAGAACATGCCCGAGTTTGGTTCGAAAATCACGATACTTCTATATAGGATTTGGAGATATTCCCAGCAGAGTTTTTGATGGCCTTTTCAAGTTCTGTCCGAAAAGAAAGAGCTCAGGCCCTCGTCCAGTCAAGACTTCAACTCCCAAACGAGCCCGTCCTGGTCTACGTAGATGAGATGGAGTGCCTGTTTCGCCGCACCGACCCTAACATGACCAAAGACGAGAAAGTGAAATTTTTAATGCGAGACGTTAAAGAGTCGTTTTTTGCAGGGCTTGTCCGGAACCCGCCGAAAACTGTGGACGAAGTTGAAAGCGAAGCATCGACCATCGAGAAGACGTTGGACAACCGGATGCGCTACAATGAGCGACCACTTCAACTGGACTATTCAAGCCGCTACCTCAGCGCATCTGCAAGCGGAGAGAATCTTCGGGACCTCATCCGGCAGATCGAGCAAGAGGAGCTCCGCCGATTGCTGCCATCATCGCAACAACCCCAGGTGGCGACGCTCGCGGACATCGGCCGTGTAAAAGTCCAGCAGTCGCTGGGCGTTCCTAAACGACGGCCGCGACAGTTCCAGCACAAGAGGCAACAGCGATGAACTACGCTGCTGCATTACTTCGCCCTACGCCCCGACGTGATAACTTTCCAAACCCTCGCGCTACCGTCTTGTTCCTGAAAGCCACCTCTTGGCCCCCGCCCGCTAAGCCTACCAACGACCCCCAAGCCTCAGGAAGTGCGACGACTGGAGGACAGCGAACAACCGGCCATTATGCTTCTACTGCGGTGAGGCCGGCCACAATCTGCGCCACTGCCCGTACCGACGAATCTGTCTCCGCGGATTTGCAGTCTACGCTTTACGACCACGCCCAGGTGAACAACCGCAAGAAAACGACAACTATCTGCGTAGCGGTGAGATTGCACCACCAAACCGTCGGTTCAGGTCCTCGCCGCCGTACAAGGCCCGCTTTGCGTCACCAGGCCGTAACTATCGATGAGAGTGACCGCGAAAGGTCCACAAGTCCGCGCAGGGGAAACTAAACACAACAACCTTTGGAGGTGAGGTTGCTTCACGGCGAAAACCCGAAGATCCTCCATCGCCGACGATGAGTGCCGACAGCGCAGCCATTAAATCGCCGATCCACAAGACGACGACATCGACGAGATCACGACCAGACTTCAAGTTGACATTGCCGCCCAGCGACGTTACGACGGTGAGCCCCAGCCGCGACCTCAGCACAAGACGAAGCAGGGATCGAACACCAAAGCCAATGTGCACTACTAGGACTCGAACAAGCGACCTTGAGGTTGCTGTCGACGGAGGCAAAGGTACCGCCCTAGTGGACACCGTTGTCGACTACTATGTTATCAGTGGAGCTTTCGCCGCCCAGCTCAAGAAAGTGACGGCCACTTGGGACAGGGCGCTAATCCGCACCGCTGGTGGTAACCTTATTACGCCGTCGGGACGATGCACCGCATAGGTTACAGTAAATGGATGTAATTACCCTACCAGCTTCGTCGTCCTACAGCACTGTTTCCGCGATGTGATTCTGGGCATGCACTTTCTGAACGAACATCGAGCGATCATCGACCTTCTATCCAAACTCATCAAGCACACGACCGACAAAGCCATACCTGCTACGAGAACTTCGACGCATATCAAGTCGCTCTCAACGTCCTCGACGTAGAATTGACCGTACCGCCCCGATCAAGCTTCATCGTCCCTGTGGTTACAACAACAGTCGAAATCACGTAAGAGGTTGTCGAAGAAACACTCAGTTGTTACTGGATAAAAGACTTGGCATCGCAAGAAGCATCGTCCATTTCCGTCAAGGACAAGCTGGTGTGCTAGTCACGAACTTCACCGACGAATACCGGCATCTGAACAAGGGCATGACGATTGCTCTCATTGACAAGCTAGCGGACACCCGAGAAGTCTTGGCTCTCCCCAGCCAATTTGAAGACGATGCACCCAACCGAGCCAAGAAGCCCCATTTCGATTTTAGCCCAGCGTTGCCCTGAGTCAGACAAGACCGGATTCGCAATATTCTTGCAAACTACAGCGAGAGCGTTTCTTCAGCTCAAAGGTGCGGCAAACTCCGCTGGCAAAGCATCGCATCATCACGGACGAACACGCTCGACCGCGACGTCAAAGCCCCTACCGTGTATCGCCGCAAGAATGCCAGGCCATACGCGATACAGTTAAGGAAATGCTGCGTGATGACGTGATCCAGCCATCCAACAGCCCCTGGGCGGCAGTAGTCGTTCCGGTGAAAAAGAAAGACGGCACACTTCGCTTCTGCGTTGATTACTGTCGCTTGAATGGCATAACTACGAAGGATGTCTACCCGCTTCCCCGCATCGACGACACTTTGGACCGGCTCTGTAACGCTAAGTACTTCTAGTCGATGGACCTGAAGAGCGAGTACTGGCAAATATAGGTCGACAAAAGAGACCGCGAGAAGACTGCGTTCATAACACCGGACGGCCTCTTCGAATTCAAAGTAAAGCTATTTGGCTTGGGCTTCGCACCAGCCACATTTAAACGGGTAATGTACACTGTCCTGGCGGGCCTAAAGTGGCAGATTTGTTTGGTATACTTGGACGACGTCATTGTGTTCTCGTCAAACTTAGAAGAACATCTGAGAAGGCTTCGAACAGTACTTGACGCAATAAAGTCCTCAGGTTTAACGTTGAAAGCAGAGAAATGTTAGTTCGCCTACAACGAGATGTTGTTTCTTAGTATATTGTCAGCAAGGTAGGAGTTCGCCCCGACCCACAGGAAGCAGCTGCGATCGCACAGTTTCCAAAGCCAAGTGACAAGAAAGCTGTGCCCCGATTCCTCGGACTGTGCGCATATTAGCGACGATTCGTCAAGACCTTTTCGCGCCTCGCCGAATCTTCGACGCAGATTACAAAGACAGACTCTAGTGGAATTTTAGAGAGAGAGAGAGGAGATTCTAGAGGGAATTAAGAAGAAATGGGAATGGGCAGGACATGTAGTGCAAAGAGAAGATAACCGATGGTCGCTTAGGGTAACAAACTGAATTCCAAGAGAAGGAATCATAGCAGGGGGCGGCAGAAAGTTAGGTGGGTGGGTGAGGTTAAGAAATTCGCGGGGGTCAAGTGGATGCAGCTAGCACAGAATAGGGTTAAGTGGAGAAATATGGGAGAGGCCTTCGCCCTGCAGTGGGTACAGTCAGGCTGCTGATGATGATGATGACAAAAGTAGACGTGCCATCAAGGTCAATGTACAACTGGTCGCGCAACTTGGAAGAAAACGCGTGCAGCTGCCTACTGCCAGCGGCATCAACTCGATGATGAGGGCTCCTGCGAACTGTGAGGCAAATTACTAGCGCACAGAAAATAAGATCTGCCAGAACTCCAAAGAACTAGAAAGTAAACATAATATTCGCGCTCAGGAATGAATGCAGTTTTTGTTTCTTGCGTAAACAAAAACGTATCACATTTTTAATAATTTTTTAACTTGTGTCTAACGGCCTCTCTCGGCCACTTATTATCCGCCGCGTAGTTGCCCAAAGCTCAGATATGGCTCAGACCAAATCTTTTTCATCCGCGGAATGGTGCGTCATCGGCCCCGGTTCAACGTTCATCGTTGCGTGCTGCGTACAGAGTGGGTTATCTGTAACAAAGAGTCAGTATTTCATTCTGCTGGTTGTGGTAGAGCTTTACAGCAAGGCGAAGACTGTGTGTGCTCGATGACAAACTGATTGCCGCTGCATGTGCGCATTTCCGGATGATGGGACAATCTGCGTCACAGCCCGGCGGCTCGGCTCGGCCTCCCAGGCACGTCGCAAAAGTGGTGGCTTGTTTTACGGATACACGTCTGCATGAGCGGCGTATCGCTGCATATTTTGATTGAACGGTGAGGGTGAGACTTTATTGCCCCCAAGACGCGTGTCGCATTGCTCAAAGCCTTCCGTCCCTTTGCTGCGTGTTTTGCTTACTCCGTCGTATTACCGCACCAACGTTCGCCGAACGTGCTTTGTTACTATTGTCAATGGGATCTTTCTCCTGAACATGTTAAATGCTTAAGCTGTAAATTTCTAACCTCAGATTGACTCCTCTCAGGGGCAAATGAAGCCCGAGTAAAATAATGGAATCGTGAACAGGGCGATACTTATTGGAGCGAAGCTATATCGTAGATATTTTCACTTCTCAGACGCAATAACTTCTAAATACTAGCAATCCCAATTTGAATTGCTTACCTAAGCTCTTACAGGTTGGCGTTCTAGCGCTAGCGTTAGTTATTCCGTTCATTTGTTTTTGTTGTTCTTTGACGCTGATATGTAATTTGTTAGCAAGATCTTTTACCCTTTTTATAATCTCACCGCGTCTCGTTTGGAGACCTACGCTCAGGTCATTGTTATCACAAGGATTTCATGAAGACCGTGACAAATGAGCGGTGGTCGCTTTCCTACACTTAAAAGATTTCATTGTCGTGAAGCGTCTAAGTAATCGTGAATTAATAAAGCCTGGCTTTCTATGAAGCACAGCTTCACTCATTTATGCCCTTAGTGAAATGCCTCAAGCCATGTGATTCTATCCATGTGCTTGCCGAATTCACTTGAAGGCCCTTGTTCACAAACGTGCCCGAAGAAATAAGCCCCAGAATGCGTTTACATGACGCGCGACAAAAGACTAGGCTAACGACGACGGAGGCAGAACGATGCTATGATAAGGTGGTTAAAGATGCCGTAACATTTCAGTTAGCGTAAAACTTGACAGTAGAAATCCATGTCAAGTAAAGTTGGCTGAACAGTTACGGTGTCCATTTTTCTGCCTTATCCGAGCATCGTTCTGCCTCCGGCGTTGTTGGCCTTGTGGCGGGGAATTTGATTGTCCTTTTACTTATGAACGAAAAACAAGTACGTCACTGTGACGTCACAAGCAACGTCACGTATTTGTTGTGCCTCACAGTTCGCAGGGGGCGCCGGGAAACTAAAGCCTCGCTCAGAGTGGACACGCAGGCTTCTATGGGAGTTACGCTACCATTTGTTCTTCTACCATGGTGCCATTTCAATGGGAAGCACCGCAAGCGTAATCCTCCGAGGAACTTAAGCGCCGCCTAGTTTCCTCCTGTGCTAGGCCACTTCGATGAGAACGCCGAGACTAAGATACATACCGACGCGAGCAGTCTGGGCCTAGGCGCCGTTCTCATTCAGAAGAATGCCGTACACAAGAAAGTAATCGCCTACGCTAGCAGGTCCCTCTCAAAAGCCGAAGCGAATTACTCGAACACCGAGAAGGAGTGCCTTGCGATCATCTGGGCCACTTCAAAGTTCCGCCCGTATATATACGGACGACCATTCAAGGTGGTAAGCGATCACCACGCGCTCTGCTGGCTGGCAAACTTGAAGGTCCCCTCCGGCTGCCTTGCCCGATGGAGCCTACGTCTTCATGGATTCGACATCAAAGTCATCTACAAGACAGGTCGAAAGCACTCCAATGTAGACTGCTTTTCACGAGCCCCCGTTGATGCCCCGGCAAAAGAAGATGACGAAAACGCCTTCTTGGAAACGGTAAGCACCAGCAGTTTCGTAGAACAACAGCGATCAGACCCTGAGCTGAAAGCGCAAGCCGGTTACTTAGAAGAAAAGACCGCTTTCTCTAGTGCTGTGTTCAGGCGACATTTATCATCGTTTGCTTTAAGCAATGGCCTCCTCGTTAAGAACTTCGCACCCAATAGGACCGCGCAGCTTCTTCTTGTGCCTAAAAACCTCCGGCAGGAAATTCTGCAGGTGTTGCACAATGCGCCTACAGCAGGTAATCTCGGGTTTGCACGCACGTTGCGTCGAATCCAGAAGAATTACTACTGGCCGCGACTGCCTGCCGAAGTTGCCCACTACGTGAATATATTTCTTGAGTGCCAACAACGTAAGACGCCGCCGCTCAGACCAGCAGGACTACTAAGCCTGATCCCACCCCCAGACGTGCCCTTTCAACATTTCGGAATGGATCTCCTCGGCCCCTTTCCAGCTTCGCCTATGGGTAACAAGTGGATCATCATGGCCACTGACTACCTTACCCGTTACGCCGAAGCAAACGCACTGCCCAATGCTACCGCGGCAGAAGGTAGCAAATTTTTTGTCGGGCAAATTTTCTTGCGACACGGCGCCCCAGAAGTGCTCATCACGGACACGGCAACGGCAGTTACGGCAGAGTTGACGCAAGCCATCCTGGAATATAGTTACACAAGCCATCGACGAACAACTGCGTACCATCCCCAGACCATTGGTCTTACGGAGCGCCTGAAAAAAAGCCGATGGCGGACATGATCGCCATGTACGTCGACGCTGATCACAAGACCTGAGACGCCATCTTGCCGTACGTGATCTTCGCGTATAACACGGCAGTCCAGGAGACGATCAGAGTGACCCCGTTTAAGCTTGTGTACGGCAGGGAGCCCACGACGACACTCGACGTAATGCTGCCGCACGTAACCAATGAGGGCAACTTTGACTTCGCCGCCTACCTGCAGCGTGCAGAGGAAGCCCGACGACTCGCACTGCTGCGTATTAAAGACCAACAGCGCACCGACAGCCGACGATACAATTTACGACGACGCCACGCAGAATACAATCCAGGAGACCAAGTGTGGGTTTGGACTCCAATTCGCCGCCGTGGACTAAGTGAAAAGCTGCTGCGTCAATACTTTGGGCCATACAAAATCCTTCGCCGCGTCGGACAACTGGACTATGAAGCCATTCTCGAAGGTGCGGCAGCATTACAACGGCGACGCGCGTGCCCAGAAATTGTGAATGTTGTTCGTCTGAAGCCTTATTACCCGCGTTAAAGAATCCGTGGTCTCTAAACTTTGTAATGCTTCTGTTTAAGTTTCTTTGTTTATTTTGGAACATCGAGGTGATGTTTTTTAAGGAGGGAGTGATGTCGCGAAACCTTCAAAACTGTGATGTTTTCCAACAGCCGCCGGCATGCGGCCTTATCACTGATTCTGGCACGCGTATAAATTCTCTATCTCGTATTTGGTCATGCTCGTTGTCGCGATACGACGCGTTATCATTTTCTTTGTCGCGAACGATGCGCCGAGATCAGTCTCGAAGATTCCGATCACTCGCGTATGTTTCTGCAGTGTTCCAGGTTGTGCTAGTAGCAGTTTTCGACGTGATCTAGATTGTTCTGAGCAGTCTTTAAATGAGTGTTGACGACTGTGACGGGCATTTCTTTATTCGACGATCGACGAGCACGTTTGTTGCTATCGCCGCCGCCGAGTTGCTTAGTTCTTTTGCGGGCGCAAGTCAGCCCTAAAAAGAGTTAATTTCAGTACCATCAAGCCTGTTTCGTTTTTTTTTTGGTACCTACAGCCTTGTCACCACTATGTGACAATATTGCTGAAATAGCTCAAATATGAATGGTGACAAGGCTAAGACGGGGCAAACTACTTTTTCACTAACCACCAGACCATCACTTCTGCATTGTCTTCCTTAATCGGTTGGCACGCCTTTGAGATGGGATGAGATGCCCCCTACACTGCATACTTGCCACTCGAGGCTTGAAACGCGTGGAATGTTAGAAGCGCGCTTGCAGCTCGCAATCACATCTTGCGTTACATCTAAATTGATCACATCTAAATTAATAGAGCACGTAATTTACTCGCGCTTCATGAACTTATTGCAGTCTGTCAACTTTTTTCACCCCTGTCAACACGGATTCCTGAAAAACCTATCCTGCTCTACCCAGCTAGCTCTCTTAACTAAAGATATCAATTCTAGCATGGATACTAACACACCGATAGATGCTGTATTCTTATATTTGAAAAAGCTTTCGACAAAGTTGCCCACCAATGTCTCTTCAAACTTTCTCGCCTAAAAATTAACCCACTGGCATTTAATTGGCTTCGCGACTTTCTCACTAATCTCAAACAGTTTGTATTGGCTAAGAAGAACACATCGTCCATGCCCCTCATTACCTCAGGAGTGCCTGAAGGCACCGTATTAGGACCTCTATTATTCTTATTTTATAATAATGGTCTTCCAAATAATCTATGTTCTACTGTTTGTCCGCTGACGACTGCGCCATTTTCTGGAGCATCACTGACAACAAAGACGCTGACCATCTGCAATGCGACCGAAAACTTGCAGAGAAGTGGTGCGCTAACTGGCTAATGTCTGTAAACGCTAATAAAACAGCTATAATCTCATTTCATCGCCGTCAAGCTTACCCTAGCCAACCCGAACTACACTATTTGCGGCTCATCGATATCTATTGCATCCTCATATTTATATTTAGGAATCAGCATAACACGAGATCTTTCTTGGAACACCCACATTATTAACATAAACGATGCTAACCATGTTCTTGGCTTGCTGAAACGCAGCCAGTGTTCCAAGAAAGATCTCGTGTTATGCTGATTCCGAAATATATATATGAGGACGCAAGCAGTAAAACTTTCCGCTTATTAACGCGGTAGCGTTAAGGGCCCCGTGTCGCAGAAAAGTCGGTGTCGTTGTCAGCGGCCGCCGTCCCGCGTCGTCCGGCGTTGGCTGTGAGCGAAAACTATTGATAAAAAAATTCCAGAAACATTAATAAATAAAAACAAGTAGGAAAAATCGCCGACCTAAGGAATCGAACGTGGGCCCCTGGGGTGCGAAACGTTGAAATGGACAAAGGCGCGTCTATTGATTACGGTGTTGTCTACGAAATGATCCTTAGAGAAGTGTATTGTGGCGTGTAATAATAATTATGAGCATGTAAATTAGAGAATTACAGAACACGCAGTTAAGCGAGTGGCAAATTACTTTTCCGCTGTACTTCCTCTTCGCCTGGCGTGCACGTAGCGCCATCATGCGTGTCGCGCACGGAATAAGATAGACAGGGCATTGCCTCCGAGATCTTCATCGCACCGGCTCGGATCGGCAACGATGTTGCCGACGAACTACGACTGCAACTTGAGGCCCGCGCGTTTCGGCAAGGTGGTTGGCAGCGCTTCTACGTCCCGGAAGTATCAATAAATAAAAATGAGTATAGCAAGTTGCTCCATGTAGGAATTCGAAACAGAGCCTCTCTTCTCAGTACATGCCTCAGCCGCATTGTACGCGTGAACTGGATAGATAGATAGATGGATTTATTGAAAGGAAAAGGCAGAGAGGTTGGCCCGAATAATTCAAATCTGGCCTGCTACTCTGCACTGGGGAAAGGGAAGGAGAGAAGAAAGAAGGTCATGATGGGCGATGATGTGGGAGAAGGCATATGAAATATATGTACAGACACAGCAGCTTGCTTTACAAGCGCGAATCAAGTCCGCTGGCGCTCAAATAATGGCAAAGAGCACGCACTTCCTGGACGCCCTTCCCCTTGTTTTGCCAAGCGCCCAGCAGCAGTTCCTCCGACAGAGGCCTCTTGTCTAAACGCTTCAAGGAAGCAGCTAGCACATTTCTTTCGTTCGCATACTCTGGGCACAAAAATAATACATGGTCCACAGTCTCTGGGATGCCACAAGTTGAACATTCCGGTGAGTCCATCTGTCCAAATAAATGTAAGTACTTGCGCGTGAAAGCCACGTTTAGACGAAGTCTATGTATCAAGCATGCCTGATGGCGCGGAATATCACGCGGAACATTAAATTTAAATGTTCGATCGAGCCTTCTTAGACGGATGTGTCGGGCGTCTGGTTGAGCCCAGTAAGCTGCTGTAGCAATATTCATACAACTCTTTAGAAGACACGTCGTATCCGCTCTTGAAAAAGGCACAGCTGTTTGGAAGCCATTGATGAGTGCGCTTTTCGCTTCAACATCGGCCTGCTCATTCCCATGGAGGCCGCAGTGGGCAGGAATCCATTGAAACATTATCATGTGGCCTTGCAGCTGGGCAGATGTGATGAGCTCCATAATGTTTAGTGCCAGGGACTGATAGGCAGTGTGGCGTAAGAAGTTTTCCAAAATTTGTAATGCAGTCTTCGAGTCCGTGAATATACACCATTTTTGAGGTGGTTCCCCACATATATAGCGAATAGATTTCCGAATGGCTGCAAGTTCGGCAGCGAACTGGAGCCGAAAGGTTCTCTCGCAGAGGTCGCTAGGGGAAGCGATGACGCCACCGCTAGGGCATGAAGCGTTGGAACATGAGCTTGCTCTTGAGAGACGTGTTATGACAGCGGTTGCGTCTACCAGTGCCGGGCGCACTACGGTGTCTCTAGTGCTATCGCGTTCCATTCTTAAAGACGAAGCTTATGCGTCCTCCAGTTTTTTACCTCTTATCCACCCTGAACTCGAAAACTCATGCTCTATTTGGGACCCCCAACAAAATAACCTTTCTTAAACACTCGAGTCCGTTCAAAACCTCGCCACACGATTCGTTTATTCGGATTACTCATATCATACGAGCGTAATATCATTGAAAGCAAAAGCTAACCTTCCCAGCTTTGAATCTCGTCGTAAAGTAGCCAGACTTTCACTTTTCCACAGGTTTTATCATTCCCCTCTGAGTCGTTCCATTATCACCCCTGCTCACCGCTTTTCACTTTGCACCAGTCACCCGAACGCAATCCACACACCTCGAGCATCCACCTGTGCACATCTCAAATTATTCTTTTCCCAGACTGCAAGAGATTGGAACGACCTGCCAGCTGAAGCTTTTGCCCATCCTAACTATGAAGGTTTCAAGACATTCATCCCCAAATTAATTTCATGATTTGTTAGCCCACCCCTCATGTAACGCCCCTAGTGGGCATTTGAAGTACTAACAAATAAATAAATAAATTTCTCAGAAAACATTTTCTACTCTTGCCGATACGCTCAGTTTCACGCGATTGGAATTGATGTTTGCATTTATAGCCACTGCATTTCTCTGGTTGTTTGCTCAGTACCAATCAAGGAAGTAATTCTTGCCACGAAACGTTTTATTTTCATTCATTTCCTCGAGTGCTTTTACGTAGCAAAACGCTATGGGGCTTCAAAATGTTTAAGGAAACAAATACAAACATGCTAAAGGGCTGTTATTTTGTTCGATTATCTATAATATCGTAGATACCCATGTTTAGGTTGTGCTCATCATATCAATGTGATCATAAGTAGTGTTTAAGGTTATACTTTACATGTAATCTTTCACTAATCATTTTGAAATTCTGCTCCGATAAGGAAGTTGTGCAATGTGCTAGCGCAATCGCCGGAGCGGTATTTGTTATTAGTGTGGTAATTTGTTTTGCGTTTTAGATCCTAGGCTTCTTTAAACTTCACCTACAACCCTTTCTCTCTCTCTCTCTCTCTCTCACCTTCCGGCACTTGTCCGCCTTTCTGTCTGTGTTTTCCAGCCCCTTCAGGGGTCGGCCCTGGTATTGTGCATGCCGCCCCCAGACAAACTGGCTTCATTTCTCAAGATTATTTTGTGTGCACTATCTTATCCACCTCCCTCTAGGCACTTCTCCACTTCATGACCGGGACAAGGTGCGCTGGAGACAGCGGAACGACGGGATAGCACCACATTGAGGAGTTGAATATTTTATTTTATTGCAGTTGCCTGTAAGCTAAGGAGTTGTGTGTCACAGCGGTTACGTTACTAGAACTGGTCGCTCTTCATTGCTAGAAAGATTCGTGTTTAAATTATTTTTAAATTCGTGATTCGCTAAATTCAGGTCTGTAGTTTTTATACGTTGACATGATTAAAAAGAAACAGGTTAAATGCACGGAATGCGAGGTGTGGGGGACTTTTTATCAGTCGCGGTGCAAATCGGTAGAAGCGGCGGATAACCAGTTCAAGTGTAGACGTTGCGCGGTGTAGGTAAAAACGTCCCAAAGTAAAAAACTGTCCCTAAAAATGATTTCTCCAGAAACTCACATGAAAAAAGAAAATGACACATTTTATGCTATTAGTTCTTGAATTTGAGTTAAATGTAATCGTCATTTGGAACCTCTATCCAGTGGGCACCCGAGATGTTTACAAGAACTGCGTAAAAGCATAGTGAAAGAAATGGCATGTTTTGTTGCGTGGTTCCGAACTCCGCAGCTCGTTAAGCAATCACTAAGACATGTCTGGTCAGCTTGGTGCCAGCGGATAGGCGCGTGGCAGTCTTGGGGAACAGCCCAAAGTAGAAGACCTCACTAAAATTACCTCCCAGACCTTCTACTGACGAGGTTCAACCGTTCCTCTGATGGTGGTGTAGAATGGTGATAAGGGTGTTGATGGTGTAAATAGGACCCGGCTTAACCGGTGGTGCATCATGGCCACCCTAAATCAGCTCTTCATGCTTCTGGCCTGTTAAAGCCAGTGGTCAGCTCGACTTTCTCAGCAAACAAAGCAAAGACAAGGCGCTGTCACTGTATTACCGCTGCAATTCTTTTTTTTTTTTTTTGTTATGAACGTCCGCATCAGTTGGATGTGCGCGGTCACTTCCAAGCTGACCGGTGAAACCGCTGTAATAAAGTTCACTTACATTATTCGTCATCACAGCTCGCCACGGGGAAACGCTGTCTACGTCCTATAGCTCAAGGCTTCATCCCCGTTCTGGGGCATTTGTTTCCTACTTCGCAAACAGGAACGTATTTTGCGGGGACATTTTATCCAGGGAGTTTTTTGCCGGGGTCGCTTTCACCGCATCCCGTTGTTGTGTGGTGTGCGAACACCTAGGAAGAGTAGATGCGGAGAATGCCTCACTGGTGTCACGTTTGGTTGCCATGGAAAGGAAAACGGAGCTGGAAAGAGCGGAAAATGGTAGGCCGAGGAGACAAGTGGCCGATGTGGAGAAAACAAAATGGTGGACCCTGTCTTCGAAACAAGAAGCACCCTCCACATGGTGAAGAACGCTGCGGTACGATTAAGAACCTAGAGTGGGAGCAGGATAGGGACAAAGCGGACAAATCAGGATTTCCTGGGATCAGGATGGATGCCAGGAAATATGTCATAGGGGGAGTGAGGGGGCTTGTAAACAGGGTCACAACGGAGCAACGAACAGGTTTCTGAGGAAGAGAGGATAGAAACATAGTCAGCCGGTGCTGATCGGCGGTGACTGAAGCATGAAAATGTGAGGTTCAGCTATCAAGGAAAGAGTGAAATAAGATAGCTGAGTTGGGATCAGGGTGTTTCCTGGCAAGCCACTAAGCCACGTGCTATAGATAATGATAGGAACGTTCAGAGAAAACTGTATGGGCATTGTAGCAGCAGGATTTTTTTCTTGGCGGGCAACACCTTTTCGGAACATAAAAAGGACTTGCTTCGCAGTTCACCACATAATAATTAAAGATTTCCACGTTCAGCTTACGCGCATCGGCGAATATGCCAGGCGCCGCACGTTGGAAGCCTTTCATGCCACAGGCAAGAGAGAGCAGTGCGCGGATCGAAGAAATGAGCAACTCTGTTACCTCTTCTCTCGTCGCCGCTTTCAGTAGCCTTCTATAAGAGAATTACTGCCGTCCACGTACCGCCACTAGAAGGCTTACGCGGTTCGGCACGTCCTTGGCTTTCGTTAATACATTTAAGAGGCTTCATCAACATGCGACAGTTAAGTGAAAATATACAGGTGCAGGATGGCGGAACGATAGACATCTATATGAGTTTGTTCATCGACTTCCGTTCACTTCCTTGAACATGATGTCGCCTCTTTTAACATTCAGATCAAGCAAACGAAAAACGTAGGAGCTAGAGGGCTGCCTAGACAACACTGGAACAAAACGGTAGAGTAAAAAATACGAGAGTTTATTAAAATGCCTTAAAACTACAACACACAATGCATCTTTAAATTCAGCACCTTCTTTCGATCTGCACGTGACGCTGTTGACGGTCGAATGTGTTCGTTCGGGTAGCGTCCATTAGGATGAAAACGTCCGACGTCCTTTTGAAGACCACGGTGAAGCTTTTGGAGAGCTTCGCAGTCGGGCGCCGTCTCGCTCCCGACCCAGGAATTCGTAGTATTGTGAGGCCCGCCTATGTCATGTCCACCATACCACCTGGACGGCGCTGATTTGAAAAGATGAACTGGCCTGGATAACCGATAATTAAGACGGGCTGGATGTGTAGCCGGTAAGCCGGTAGGTGGTAAGAGGGGGCTTGCCACTACTATCGATGCCCGGAGTCCCTCGCGGACCCTGATCGACAGCGGTGAGAACTTCGGCCTGGAAAGCAAAACCATTGCCTTAAAAATCGCGATAAATACCCATATCATAATTCTTACACTGTCCTAACTACAGTTTCCACTATGTTCAGCATGCAAAAAAGAAAGCGTAGAAAGCAGTACAGGAAACTAGCAGCACTAGCTGCGGCCCCGATCGCGCTCATTTATATCATCACAGCTACCCCACTTTATTTACAAAAGTGTCCCGGGAGACCTTCCATTCCGACCTGACGCGCAGCTTGTTCTGTCACAATCAAGGCCTCTAAGAAAAGGCACTAAGCCTAGCTCTGCCACTTAATGCAAGCACTTTGTTTTGTCATTAAATCTATCAAAAGAATGACCACTGCGCGTTTGACAGGTGAAAAAAAAAACACAAATAAACCGAGTACTTACCCCGTTCACTGAATCTGAAGTCGTCTCCCGTGTGCAGCGGCAGTTTGCAGAGTTCGGGAAAAACGCAGGTGCACCAGTGTTGAGCGAAGAACACTAGAAAAAAAAAGTTAATTATTAAAGGAAAGATTCAGCTTCCTCTTAAAGAGCAGATTGTATAGCACGTAATGTTTTCGTCCCGAATATTTTTCTATTGTTTATTTGAAATGGGTTACAAATAAAAATTATAACTAACACATCACAGTCTCTGATGTCTTCATGGTGGTGCTCAAGTGAGCCAGGCTGCTATTGATCGGAATGAAAAAACACACGAACGGCGGAAGAAGGGGTAGGCAGCGAACGCGATGGTTAGATGGCATTCTCGAGGCATTGCAGATGAAGCTATGTGATGTTAAGAAGCTAGTGAGAGACTGGAAAGCGTGGCGTGACATGGTCCATAGGGTCACGAAGAGTCGGACACGACTGAACGCCTGAACTGAACTGAAGGTTTCTGTCAGAGTTTCGGCTGTAATTCAGGGTTCAGCAATTAGCGTCCGGAATTACAGGGCCTATGCCCAGATATTTAGAATAACCACGTGACCAGAATCAGGGTGAGGGTGCACTAACGATATCCCCTGGTTCCACATTCCAAACTTGTAAATAGGCGTGGTGCTCTCCATGGCAGACTTAGCACCGCTTCTCTGCGGGGCATGTTGTGCACTGCAAACCAAATTAGGAAATCTGTTAACGAGCGTCCAAATGTGAGTAATGCCTCCAAAAAGAACTGCGCTTAGGGTCATCACTTAATCAAGTCTTCCAATGACATAAAGATTCCAATTTATTTTGAAAAAAAAAGTATTACACATGAGCAGTGCACTGACCTTGACGTAGATGCGCATTTCTGCCGTGAATGTTAAACTTTCAAGACGCGGCAAGACAGCTCAACTTCCTGAGATGACCTCGAGTCACTAGTTCTTGACCACAAACCGAACATTTTTATACGTGGCAGAGCTCTTGTCACAGTGAACCATTATTGGTTCCTCGAAAGAGGGCGTATCCGGCGTTGTCTCTTGTATGCGCCAACCAATACACTTCTGTCCCTTTTCCTGTTTGTTCCGATACTTTCCAGCTTTTGTGGTGATTGTTATGAAGGCATTTCACATAAACATTGAAACCGCCTACACAGGAATTGGAGGCTGAGCTTATCGTCTAGGTACAAGAGGTATGCTAAGCCTATTTAGCTGCTAGCTATGAAAGAGCGCTGAACAAGGGCCTCAGTTCGCAAGTTGAGCCAATGTTTCGACAAGTGGGCTTGTCTTTGTATCCGTAGGGCGAGCATCATAGGAAGGGGTTTAAATACGCTTTTGCTTCCGAAGTATAGAAGCTAGGGAGGGGAGAGGGAAGAGGGTGGAGGGAGAGAAAGTAGGTCAAAGAGTGAAAAAAATGTTCGTTCCGTGTGTATTTCCCAGCCTGGAACCAGTGGTCCCGTGGTTGAAAAAGAAAATAAAAAGCGGCAGTACCTGGAAAAACTAAAATGTTGGGTGGATGATGAGTCAGCACCAAAAGCAGGTTCGATGCTAACACGCCTTTCTTGAAGGGGAACATGCATTCCGAAGGGTCATAATAAAGAATACGGATGAAGGGGAACAATTCTCAAAAGCATACCACAAGGAGGGCAGAATGACAAAGAGCCATAGTAATTACAGGTCAACTGAACCAAACCTGTCAGGTCTTGAATAAAGGGTTCAATGGCCAACCATAGTTGGAAGTGGTAAGATGGAAACATGCTTCGAAACTCACGTGAAGCTTATGCCATTGCAGAGGGGGGGGGGGGGGGGGGGTATACAGCAGCGTACAGGTGCTTTGAACAAACTGGGGCGTTCTAAACTGTACAATTAATGCTCTATGGGATCGTTTTCTGGACTAATAATGGCGCAAAGAAAACCTATTTAAGGGATTCTAATGGTCCTTTTGAGAAATCTTTGTGCTGGTTCCAGTGTTCTAAATTAGTAGATTAGATATGCCTCTCTATATATTCTGTCACTTGAAGATTTAAAGCCTGATTGGAGAATAAGTATTTTAATTTCTTTGAATTAATGATCCTTTTGTGATTGAAATGCTAGGAAACTACTTTCATGTGATTTTTGCCTGCATCTTCCCGGTGGCCATATAGCCTTATGTTTATTGACTGCAATATCTCTCCGTTGTACTGTTTATTACAGAAGGAACATTCTAGAAAATAGGTAACGTTTGACGATCTGGAATTATATCGTGGTTTTTGTGAAACGTGAAATCGCTTGCAGTACCTTTACCCGTGGTATCTCTTTTTGTAAATTATTGCACGCCTTACACTTGGGACGAGAGCATGAATGTGGTTGTGTTGGGTGCTTATTGTCGAGTTTAGAATGTACTAGGATATCGATTTGTGTTACGTTTGTATGTGGCCCTTGGTGCATCCGGTAATACTTTGTTCAGGCGTTTATTACACGTTAGCATGGAGTAATATTTCCGTAGAATTTTGTTTATGCTTGGAAGGGCATTGGAGTATTTCGATACAAAAGAAGGCTCAGTGTTGGCTTTTGGTCGTTTCTTGAGCACATCGTAGCGGTTTAATGTGGTTGCTTTCTCGAGGACCATATTAAGGCAGTTACCGGGATAGTTTCTTTGAATTAGTGTTGATTTCAATGATTGTAGTTTGTTTAGGAAGTCAGTATCATCGCTACTTATTATTCTTAGCCGTGCCGCCTGTCATAAAAAATATTGTTTGCTTACAATGTCTCGGATGGTGATCGGTAAAATCTAGGTATTGTTGCTGATACTTTGGTTTTCTGCACAATGACGTTTTAAGTTTTCCATTTTCCACCGACACCGTGGTTTAATAAGTGGATTTAATGCCACTGTGATGATTATTAAGATCAGAGAAGAAATATTTCAGTATTATGATCCTTGTTGCCATATCATGAAGCCATCTACAATACAGCGAAGGTATTTGAGTGGTTTTTCCAGCAAGTGATTAAGTATTTTGCATTCTTGAACTCCTATGAATATATTAGCGGAACAACCCCAGGTGGCGACGCTCGCGGTTGTCGGCCGTTAAGAAGTCCAGCAGGTGCTGGGCGTTCTTAAAGCGACGGCTGCGACAGTTCCAGCGCAAGAGGCAACAGCGATGAACTACGCTGCTGCATTGCGTCGCCCCACGCCCCGACGTGATGCCTTTCCAAGCCCTCGCGCTACCGTGCTGTTCCTGAAAGCCGCCCCTTGGCCCCCGCCCGCCAAGTCTACCAATGACCCCCAAGCCCCAGGAAGTGCGACGCGCCTGGAGGACAGCGAACAACCGGCCATTATACTTCCACTGCGGTGAGGTTGGCCACATTCTGCGCCACTGCCCGTACCGACGAATCGGTCTCCGCGGATTAGCAGTCGATGCTCCACGACCACGCCCAGGTGAGCGACCGCAAGAAATCGACAACTATCTGCGTAGCGGTGAGATCGCGCCACCCAACCGTCGGTTCAGGTCTCCGCCGCTGTACAGGGCCCGCTTTGCGTCGGCAAGCCGTAACTACGATGAGTGTGCGCGGAAGGTCCACAAGCCCGCGCAGGGGAAACTAAACAGAGCAACCTTTGAAGGTGAGGTTGATTCACGGCGAAAACACGAAGATCCTCCATCGCCGACGATGAGTGCCGACAGCGCAGCCATTAAATCGCCGATCCGCAAGACGACAACATCGACGAGATCACGACCAGACTTCAGGTTGAAATTGCCGCCCGGCGATGTTACGACGGTGGGCCCCAGCCGCGACCTCAGCACAAAACGAAGCAGAGATCGAACACCGAAGCCAACGTGCAATACTAGGACGCGAACAAGCGACCTTGAGGTTGCTATCGACGGACGCGCGGTTACTGCCCTAGTGGACACCGGTGCCGACTACTCTGTTGTCAGTGGAGCTTTCGCAGCCAAGCTCAAGAAAGTGACGACCACTTGGGACGGCCCGCTAATCCGCACCACTGGTGGTAACCTTATTACGCCGTCGGGGCGATGCACCGCAAGGGTTACAGTAAATGGACGTACCTACCCTACCAGCTTCGTCGTCCTGCAGCACTGTTCCCATGATGTGATTATGGGCATGGATTTTCTGAACGAACATGGAGCGATAATCGACCTCTGATCGAAACTCATCAAGCACTCAACCGACAAAGCCATACCGGCTACGAGAACTTCGACGCATCACATCGCTCTCAACGTCCTCGACGGAGAATTGACCGTACCGCCCCGATCAAGTGTCATCGTCCCTGTGGTTACAACAGCAGTCGAAATCACGGAAGGGTTGTAGAAGGAAACAATCAGTTGTTACTGGATCAGGCGAAATTTATCATAGTTTGCTTTAAGCAATAGTCTCTTTGTTAAGAAGAACTTCGCACCCAACAGGACCGCGTTGCTTCTTGTTGTGCCTAAAAACCCCCGGCAGGAAATTCGGCAGGCGTTGCACGATGAGCCTACAGCAGGCCACCTCGGGTTAGCACGCACGTTGTGTCGAATCCAGAAGTACTACTGGCCGCGACCGCCTGCCGAAGTTGCCCACTACGTGAATACATTTTGTGAGTGCCAACGGCGCAAGACGCCGCCGATCAGACCAGCAGGAGTACTAAACCCGATCCCGTCCCCAGACCGGCCCTTTCAACAAATTGAGATGGATTTCCTCGGCCCCTTTCCAGCTTCGTCTATGGGTAACAAGTGGATCATCGTGGCCACTGACTACCTCACCCGTTACGCCGAAGCAAAAGCTCTGCCCAATGGTACCACTGCAGAAGTTACCAAATTTTTTGCCGAGCAAATTCTCTTGTGACACGGCGCCCCAGAAGTGCTCATCACGGACAGGGGAACGGCATTTACGGCAGAGTTGACGCAAGCCATCCTGTAATATAGTCATACAAGCCATCGACGATCAACTGCATACCATCCCCAGACCAATGGCCTTACGGAGCGCCTGAACAAGACGATCGCGGACATGATCGCCATGTATGTCGACGCTGAACACAAGACCTGTGACGCCATCTTGCCGTACGTGATTGTCGCGTATAACACGCCATCCAGGAGACGACCAGAGCGACCCCGTTCAAGCCTGTGTACTGCAGGGAGCCCACGATGACGCTCGACGCAGTGCTGCCGCACGTAACCAAGGGGGGGCAACTTTGACTTCGTCGCCTACCTGGAGCGTGCAGAGGAGGCCCTATGGCTCGCACGGCTGCGTATTAAAGACCAACAGCGCACCGACACGTGACCCGACGAGACAACTTACGCCGACGCCTCTCAGAATTCAATCCAGAAGACAAAGTGTGGGTTTGGACTCCAATTCGCCGCCGTTGACTAAGTGAAAAGCTGCTGCGTCGATACTTTGGGCAATACAGAACCCTTCGCCGCGTCGGACAACTGGACTGTGAATCATTCCCGACGGTACGACAGCACCACAACGGCGACGCGAGCGCCCAGAAATCGTGAATGTTGTTCGTCTGAAGCCTTACTACGCGCGTAAAGAATCTGTGGTCTTTACACTTTGTAATGTTTCTATTTAAGTTGCTTTGTTTATTTTGGAACATCGAGGTTATTTTTAAGGGGAGAGTGTCGCGAAACCTTTAAAACTGTATTTGTTGTTTTCTAACAGCCGCCGGTATGCGGCCTTATCACTGATTCTGGCACGCGTATAAATTCTCTATCTCGTATTTGGTCATGCTCGTTGTCGCGATACGACGCGTTATCATTTTCTTTGTCGCGAACGATGCGCCGAGATCTGTCTCGAAGATTCCGATCACTCGCGTATGTTTCTACAATGTTCCAGGTTGTGCTAGTAGCAGTTTGCGACGTTATCTAGATTGTCCCGAGCAGTCTTTAAATTGAGCGTTGACGAGTGAGACGAGAATTTTTTTGTTCCACGATCGACGAGCACGTTTCCTGCTATCGCCGCCGCCAAATCGCTTAGTTTTTTGCGGGCGCAAGTAAGCCCAATAAAGGGTTAATTTCAGTAACCTCAAGTTATGTGTTCTTTTGGTGTCTACGGCTTTGTCACCACAACGTGACAGTATTGCTGAAATAGCTCAAATATGAATGGTGTCAAGGCTAAGACGGCTCAAACTACTTTTCCGCTAACCACCAGACCATCACTTCCGCATTGTCTTCCTTAATCGGTTGGCATGCCTTTGAGATGGGATGAGATGCCCCCTACACTGCATAATTGCCACTCGAGGCTTGAAACGCGTGGATTGTTAGAAGCGCGCTGCAAGCGCGCTATAACATATAGCGTTTCCTCTAAATTAATAGAGCACGTAATTTACTCGCACTTCATGAACTTTTTGCAGTCTGTCAACTTTTTTCACAACTGACAACACGGATTTCTGAAAAACCTATACTGATCTACCCAGCTAGCTCTCTTTACTAACGATATCACCCCGCTGGGGTGGCGCAATGGTTACGGCGCTCGACTACTGTTTCCAACGATGCGGGATCGAATCCCGGCCTCGGCGGCCGCTTTTCGATGGAGGCGAAAAGCAAGGCGCCCGTGTGCTGTGCGATGCCAGTGCATGGTAAAGAATCACAGGTGGTTGAAACTTCCGGAGCCCTCCACTACGGCGTCTCTCATAGCCTGAGTTGCTCTGGGACGTTAAATCCCACAGACCAAACTACTAACGATATCAGTTCTGGAATGGATACTAACACATCGATAGATGCTGTGTTTTTAGATTTGAAAAAGTTTTTGACAATGTTGCCCAGCAACGACTCTTATTAAAACTTTCTCGCCTAAACCTTAGCCCACTGGTATTTAACGGGCTTCGCGACTTTCTTGCTAATCGCACACAGTTTGTATTTGCTAACAACAACACATCGTCCATGTCCCCCGTTACCTCAGCAGTGCCGCAAGGTACCGTATTAGGTCGTCTATTATACTTAATATATATTAATGACCTTCCAAATAATCTATCTCCTATTGTTCGTGTGTCCGCTGACGACTACGTCATTTGCCGGAGCATCACTGACAACAAAGACGCTGACCATCTGCAATGCGACCTAAAACTTGCGGAGAAGTGGTGGGCTAACTGGCTAATGTCTTTAAACGCTAATGAAGCAACTACAATCTCATTTCATCGCCGTCAGTCTAACCCTATCCCAAACTACACTACTTGTCCCGCATCGATATCTATTGCATCCACATATAAATATTTAGGAATCAGCATAATACGGGGCCTTTCTTGGAACACCCACATTATTAACATAATAAACGATGCTAACCGTGTTCTTGGCTTGCTGAAACGAAACTTTCGTCTAGCACCGGCTGTAGTAAAACTTTCCGCTTATTTACCTCTTATCCGCCCAAAACTGGAAAACTCATGCTCTATTTGGGACCCCCAACAGAATAACCTTTCTAAAACACTCGAGTCCGTTCAAAACCGCTCCATACGATTCGTTTATTCGGATTACTCATATCATACGAGCGTAACATCATTGAAAGCAAAAGCTAACCTTCCCAGCTTTGAATCCCGTCGTAAAATGGCCAGACTTTCACTTTTCCACAGGTTTTATCATTCCCCTCTGAGTCATTCCATTATCATCCTAGCACGTTTTTCACTTCGCACTAGTCACCCGAACGCCGTCCACACATCTCGAGCATCCACCTGTGCACATCTGAAATCATTATTTTCCGAGACTGCAAGAGATTGGAACGACCTGCCAGCTGAAGCTTTTGCCCATCTTAACCATGAAGGTTTCAAGACATTCATCCCTAAATTAATTTCATGATTTGTTAGCCCACCCCTCACGTAACGCCCCTAGTGGGCATTTGAAGTACCAACAAATAAATAAAGTAATTTCTCAGAAAAACGTTTCTACGCTTGCCGATACGCTCAGTTTCACACGATTGGAATTGATGTTTGCATTTATAGCCGATGCATTTGTCTGGTTGTTTGCTGAGTATCAATCAAGGAAGTCATTCTTGCCACAAAACGTTTTATTTTCATTCATTTCCTCGAGTGCTTTTACGTAGCAAAACGCTATGGGGCTTCAAAATGTTTAAGGAAACAAATACAAACATGCTAAAGGGCTGTTATTTTGTTCGATTATCTATAATATCGTAGATACCCATGTTTAGGTTGTGCTCATCATATCAATGTGATCATAAGTAGTGTTTAAGGTTATACTTTACATGTAATCTTTCACTAATCATTTTGAAATTCTGCTCCGATAAAGAAGTTGTGCAAGGTGCTAGCGCAATCGCCTGAGCGGTATTTGTTATTGGGGTGGTAATTTGTTTTGCGTTTTAGATCCTAGGCTTCTTTAAACTTCACCTACAACCCTTTCGCGCTCTCTCTCTCTCTCTCACACCTTCCGGCACTTGTCCGCCTTTCTGTCTGTGTTTTCCAGCCCCTTCAGGGATCGGCCCTGGTATTTGCATGCCGCCCCCAGACAAACTGGCTTCATTTCTCAAGATTATTTTGTGTACACACTCTTATCCACCTCCCTCTAGGCGCTTCTCCATTTGATGACCGGGACAAGGTGCGCTGGAGACAGCGGAACGACGGGATAGCACGAAATGGAGGAGGAGTTACTTCTTTATTTTATTACAGTTGCCTGTAAAATAAGGAGTTGTGTGTCACCGCGGTTACGTTACAAGAACTGGTCGCTTTTCATTGCTAGAAAGATTCGTGTTTAAATTATTTTTAAATTCGTGGTTTGCTAAATTCAGGTCTGCAGTTTTTATACGTTGACATGATTAAAAAGAAACAGGTTAAATGCACGGAATGCGAGGTGTGGGTGACTTTTGATCAGTCGCGGTGCAAATCGGTAGAAGCGGCGGATAACCAGTTCAAGTGTAGACGTTGCGCGGTGTAGGTAAAAACGTCCCAAAGTAAAAAACTGTCCCTAAAAATGATTTCTCCAGAAACTCACATGAAAAATGAAAATGACACATTTTATGCTATTAGTTCTTGAATTTGAGTTAAATGTAATCGTCATTTGGAACCTCTATCCAGTGGGCACCCGAGATGTTTACAAGAACTGCGTAAAAGCATAGTGAAAGAAATGGCTGGTTTTGTTGCGTGGTTCCGAACTCCGCAGCTCGTTAAGCAATCACTAAGACATGTCTGATCAGCTTGGTGCCAGCGGATCGGCGCGTGGCAGTCTTGGGGAACAGCTCAAAGCAGAAGACGTCACTAAAATTACCTCCCAGACCTTCTACTGACGAGGTTCAACCGTTCCTCTGATGGTGGTGTAGAATGGTGATAAGGGTGTTGATGGTGTAAATAGGAACCAGCTTAACCGGTGGTGCATCATGGCCACCCTAAATCAGCTCTTCAAGCTTCTGGCCTGGTAAAGCCGGTGGTCAGCTCGACTTTCCCCACAAACAAAGCGAAGACAAGGCGCTGTCACTGTATTACCGCTGCAATTCTTTTTTTTTTTTTGTTAGGGACGTCCGCATCAGTTGGATGTTCGCGGTCACTTCCAAGCCGACCGGTGAAAGCGCTGTAATAAAGTTCACTTACATTATTCGTCATTGCAGCTCGCCACGGGGAAACGCTGTCTACGTCCTATAGCTCAAGGCTTCATCCCCGTTCTGGGGCATTTGTTTCCTACTTCGCAAACAGGAACGTATTTTGCGGGGACATTTTATCCAGGGAGTTTTTTACCGGCGTCGTTTTCACCGTATCCCGTTGTTGTATGGTGTGCGAACACCTAGGAAGAGTAGATGCGGAGAATGCCTCACTGGTGTCACGTTTGGTTGCTATGGAAAGGAAAATGGAGCTGGAAAGAGCGAAAAATGGTAGGCCGAGGAGGCAAGTGGCCGATGTGGAGAAAACAAAATGGGGGACCCTGTCTTCGAAACAAGAAGCACCCTCCACATGGTGAAGAACGCTTCGGTACGATTAAGAACCTAGAGTGGGAGCAGGATAGGGACAAAGCGGACAAATCAGGATTTCCTGGGATCAGGATGGATCCCAGGAAATATCTCATAGGGGGAGTGAGGGGGCTTGTAAACAGGGTCACAACGGAGCAACGAACAGGTTTCTGAGGAAGAGAGGATAGAAAGCATAGTCAGCCGGTGCTGATCGGCGGTGACTGAAGCATGAAAAGGTGAGGTTCAGCTATCAAGGAAAGGGTGAAAGAAGATAGCAGAGTTGGGATCAGGGTCTTTCCTGGAAAGCCGCTAAGCCACGTGCTATAGATAATGACAGGAACTTTCAGAGAAAACTGTATGGGAATTGTAGAAGCAGGATTTTTTTCTTGGCGGGCAACACCTTTTCGGAACATGAAAAGGACTTGCTTCGCAGTTCACCACATAATAATTAAAGATTTCCACGTTCAGCTTACGCGCATCGGCGAATATGTTAGGCGCCGCGCGTTGAAAGCCTTTCATGCCACAGGCAAGATGGAGCAGTGCGCGGATCGAAGAAATGAGCAACTCTGTTACCTCTTCTCTCGTCGGCACTTTCAGTAGCCTTCTATAAGAGAATTACTGCCGTCCACATACCGCCACTAGAAGGCTTACGCGGTTCGGCACGTCCTTGGCTTTCGTTAATACATTCAAGAGGATTCATCAACATGCGACATTTAAATGAAAATATACAGGTGCAGGATGGCGGAGCGATAGACATCTATATGAGTTTGTTCATCGACTTCCGTTCACTTCCTTGGACATGATGTCGCTTCATGTAACATTCAGGTCAAGCAAACGAAAAACGTAGGAGCAAGAGGGCTGCCTAGACAACACTGGAACAAAAGGGTAGAGTAAAAAATACGAGAGTTTATTAAAATGCCTTAAAACTACGACACACAATGCATCTTTAAATTCAGCACCTTCTTTCGATCTGCACGTGACGCTGTTGACGGTCGAATGTGTGCCTTCGGGTAGCGTCCATTAGGATGAAAACGTCCGACGTCCTTTTGAAGACCACGGTGAAGCTTTTGGAGAGCTCCGCAGTCGGGCGCCGTCTCGCTCCCGATCCAGGAATTCGTAGTATTGTCAGGCCCGCCTATGTCATGTCCACCATACCACCTGGACGGAGCTGATTTGTAAAGATGAACTGGCCTGGATAATTGACAAATATTATAATCTATATGTGTAGGTGGTAAGCCTGCTGTAGAGAGGGCTTGCCACAACTATCGATGCCCGGAGTCCCTCGCGGACCCTGATCGACAGCGGTGAGAACTTCGGCCTGGAAAGCAAAACCATTCCCTTAGAAATCTCGATGAATACCCGCAGCGTAATTCATACACTGTCCTATCTACAGTTTCCACTATGCTCGGCATGCGAAAAAGAAAGCGTAAAAAGCAGAACAGGAAACTAGCAGCACTAGCTGCGGCCCCGATCGCGCTCATTTATATCATCACCGCTATCCCACTTTATTTACAAAAGTGTCCAGGGAGACCTTCCATTCCGACCTGACGCGCAGCTTGTTCTGTCACAATCAAGGCCTCTAAGAAAAGGCACTAAGCCTAGCTCTGCCACTTAATGCAAGCACTTTGTTTTGTCATTAAATCTATCAAAAGTATGACCACTGAGCGTTTGACAGGTGAAAAAAACACAACTAAACCGAGTACTTACCCCGTTCACTGAATCTGAAGACGTCTCCCGTGTGCAGCGGCAGTTTGCAGAGTTCGGGAAAAACGCAGGTGCACCAGGGTTGAGCGAAGAACACTAGCAAAAAAGTTAATAATTAAAGGGAAGATTCAGCTTCGTCTTAAAGAGAAAAATTTATAGCGCGTAACGTTTTTGTCCCGAATATTTTTCTATCGTTTATTTGAAATGGGTTACAAATAAAAATTATAACACATCATAGACTCTGATGTCTTCATAGTGGTGCTCAAATGAGCCAGGCTGTTATTGATCGGAATGAAAAAAGACACGAACGGCTTATGATTAGCTCGAAAGAAAGAATAGTTTGAACGAAGTCTGGCTCCTTGACGCACACTCTCTCAAACGAAACGGAAATGTGATTTTTTTTTTTATGATTAAATGTGCCTAAGGTTTCTGTCAGGTGTTCGGCTGTAATTCAGGGTTCAGCAATTAGCGTACGGAATTACAGTGCCTTTGGTCAGATATTTAGAATATCCACGTGACCAGAATCAGAGTGAGGGTGCACTTACGATATCCCCTGGTTCCACATTCCAAACTTGCAAATAGGCGTGGTGCTCTCCATGGCAGACGTAGCACCGCATCTCTGCGGGGCATGTTGTGCACTGCAAACCAAATTAGGAAATCTATTAACGAGCGTCCAAATGTGAGCAATGCCTCCAAAAAGAACTGCGCTTAGGGTCATCACTTAATCAAGTCTTCCAATGACGTGAAGATTCCCATTTAATCTAGAAAAAAAAAGTATTACACATGAGCAGTGCACTGACCTTGACGTAGATGCGCATTTCTGCCGTGAATGTTAAACTTTCAAGACGCGGCAAGACAGCTCAACTTCTTGAGATGACCTCGAGTCACTAGTTCTTGACCACAAACCGAACATTTTTATACGTGGCAGAGCTCTTGCCACAGTGAACCGTTATTGGTTCCTCGAAAGAGGGCGTATCCGGCGTTGTCTCTTGTATGCGCCAACCAATTCACTTCTGTCCCTTATCCTGTTTGTTCCTATACTTTCCAGCTTTTGTGGTGATTGTTATGAAGCCATTTCAGATAAAAATTGAAACCGCTTACACAGAAATTGGAGGCTGAGATTATCGTCTAGTTACAAGAGGTATATATGCTAAGCCTATTTAGCATCTAGCTATGAAAGAGCCCTGAACAAAGGCCTTAGTTCGCAAGTTCAGCTAACGCTTCCACAAATAGGCTTGTCTTTGTCTGGGCAGCGCAAACATACGCTTTGGTTCTGAAGTAGAAAACCTAGCTAGGGGGGAGGGAAGAGGGTGGGGAGGGGCGGAGAAAGTAGGTCAAGGAGTGAAAGAAATGTTCGTTTCGTGTGTATTTCCCAGCCTGGAACCAGTGGTCCCGTGGCCTGAAAAAGAAAATAAAAAGCGGCAGTACCAGGAAAACTAAAATGTTGAGTGGATGATAAGTCAGCACCTAAAGCAAGTTCGATGCAGACACGCCTTTCTTGAAAGGGAACAGGCATTCTGAAGGGTGCTGATAAAGAATACGGATGAAGGGGAACAATTCTCAAAGTCATATCACAAGGAGACCAGAAGGACAAAGACCACAGGTCAACTGAACCACATTTGTCAGGTCCTGAAGAAAGGGTTCAATGGCCAACCAAAGTTGGAAGTGATAATACGGCAACATGCTTGGAAACTCACCTGCAGCTTATGCTATTGCAGAGGGGGAGTGGAGGGGGGGGGGGGGTACAGCGTACAGGTGCTGTGAACAAACTGGGGCGTTCTAAACTGTACAATTGATGCTCTATGGGATTGTTTTCCCGACTAGTAATGGCGCAGAGGAAATTTATTTAAGGGATTCTAGTAGTCATTTTGAGAAATTTTCGTTTGTGATGGTTCCAGTGCTCTAAATTAGTAGATTAGATATGCCTCTCTATATATTCTATCACTTGAACATTTAAAGCCTGATTAGAGAATAAGTAGTTTAATTTCTTCGAACTAATGATCCTTTTGTGATTGAAATGCTGGGAAACTACTTTCGGGTGGTTTTTGCCTGTATCTGCCCGGTGGCGAAGTAGCCTTATGTTCATTGACTGCAATATCTCTCCGATGTACTGTTTATTACAGAAGGAACATTCTAGAGAATGGGCAACGTTTTTACGATATGCAATTATAGCGTGTTTTTTTTGTGACACGCGAATTCGCTTGCAGTACTTTTAACTGTGGTATCTTTTTTTGCAAATGATTGCACGCCTTACACCTGGGACGAGATGAGGGATGTGGTTGTGTTGAGTGCTTATTGTCGAGTTTAGAATGTACTAGGATATCGGTTTATGTTACGTTTGTATGTTGCCCTTGGTGCATCAGGTAATACTTTGTTCAGGCATTTATTACACGTTAGCATGCAGTAGTATTTCCGCAGAATCTCGTTTATGCTTGGAAAGGCATTGGAATATTTCGATACAAAAAAAGGCTGGCGTTTCATTTTAAGTCCTAGTTTTCTAGGAGGAGGAGAAATTCCTGAAGTACAGAGAACTTAACGCATTCTGCTTTTTGTTCGTGGCATAGAGGTCACGTGAAGCCGCGGTTTGTCCAGTGGCTCTTGGCGATGATATTGCTGCAATAGCTCAAATATGAATGGTTGCAAGGCTCTGATGGCGCAAACTACTTTTCCGCCAACCACCAGACCATCACTTCCGCATTATCTTCCTTAACCGGTCGCACGCCTGTGAGATGGGATGAGAAGCCCCCTACACTGCATACTTGCCACTCAAGGCTTGAAACGCATGGAATGTTAAAAGCGCGCTTGCAGCTCGCTATCATATGATTGCGGAGAAAAAAACCTCCTACGCTTGCCTATACGCGCAGTTTCACGCGATTGGAATTGATGTTGGCACTTATAGCCACTGATTGTCTCTGGTAGTTTGCTCAGTATTAATCAAGGAAGTCATCCATGCCACAAAACGTTTTATTTTCATTGTTTTCTTCGACTGTTTTTACGTAACAAAACACCATGAAGGCTTTAAAAGGTTTAAGGAAACAAGTAAACATGTTAAATGGCTGTTATTTTGTTCGATTATCTATAACATCGTAGAGACGCATATTTAGCTTGTGCTCAACATAATAATGTGATTATAAGTAGTGTTTAAGGTTATATTTTACATGTAATCCTTCACTAATCTTTTTAAAATTTTGCTCCGATGAGGAGGATGTGCAGTGTGCTAGTGCATGCGCCTGAGCGGCATTTGCTATTGGAGTGGTAATTTGTTTTGCGTTTTAATTCGTAGGCTTCTGAAAGCTTCACCTACAACCCGGCCCCGGCGGCCGCCTTTCGATGGAGGCGAAGAGCTAGGCGTCCGTCTCTGTGCGATGTCAGCGCACGTTAAAGAACCCCAGGTGGTCGAAATTTGCGGAGTCCTCCACTACGGCATCTCTTATAGCCTGAGTCGCTTTGAGACGTTAAACCCCACAAACCAAACCAAAACTTTCTCTCTCTCTCTCCTTCCGGCACTCGTCCGCCTTTCGGTCTGCGTTTGCCAGCCCCTCCAACTCCCTCCAGGGCACACACATTCAGGGATCGGCCCTGGTATTGTGCCTGGGATCCGGTAAAAAAGTTTCCGTAGCACATGTTCCCAGAAAAAAATTCCTCGGAAGAACCTCCCAGGAAAAATGTCCCTTTTGGTGAAGTAGGAAAAAATGTCCCCAAAAAGGGCCGAAGTTTGCGCTATAGGACGTAGCCTGCGTCTCCCTGTGGCGAGCTGCATTGATGAATGATGCATGTTAACTTTCTTACAGCGGTTTCACCTGTCGGCTCGGAATTGACCGCAAACATCGAACATATGCGGGCATTCATAGCAAAAAAAAAAAAAAAAAGTATGGCAGCGGTATACAGTGACAGCGCCTCGTCTTCGCTCTGTTTGCGGGGAAAAGACGAGCTGACCACCGGCTTTGCCGGAGAAGCTTGGAGCGATGCTTTAATATGGCCCTTATGCACGACTGGTTAAACCGTGTCCTGCTTATACCATCATCACCCTTATCACAATTCTACACCAGTATCAGAATAATGGTTGAACCTCGTCATCAGAAGGTCTGGAAAGTAATTCTAGTGACGTCTTCTGCTTTGGGCGGTTCCCAGAAATTACCATGCGCCGATCCGCTTGTACCTTTCTAAATGGGCAGTGGTACCAAACCTATTAGACCTGCCATATATGATTGCTTAACGAGGAGCGGAGCTCGGCACCTCGCAACGTATAAGATCCTGAAGGCTCTTTTACCATGCTTTTACGCAGTTCTTGTAAACATTTTGGGCCCCCAGAGGACGCAGGTTCTAAATGATGATTACATGTAACTCAAAGCCAAGAAAGAATGACATAAAATGTGTTTTTTTTTATGTGAGTTCCGGTCGAAATCATTTTTAGGGCCGGATTTGGCCTTGGGGACGTTTTTTCTTAGTTGCCGCTCCTTCAGGGGCCGTTTCTTCCGGGGACGTATCTTCCGGGGACCTTTTTTCAGGGGCTTTTATACCCACACTCATTGTTCCTGTTGCCGCCAGACAAACTGGCTTCCTTTCTTAAGATTATTCTGTGTCCAGTATCTTATCTACCTCCCCCTAGGCCCTCCTCCATTTGATGAACGGGACAAGGTGGGCTGGAGACAACGGAACGACGGGATGGCACCATATGGAGGAGTCGATTCTTTTATTGTATTACAGTTGCCTGTAGTTGGCTGTAAACTAAGGAGTCAGTTGTGTATCCGAGCGGCTACGTCACTATAACTAATCGCTCGGCATTGCTGGGAAGATTCGTGTTCAAATTATATTTAAATTCGTGATCCCTAATTTAAGGCCTAAAGATGTATGCGTTTCCATGGTTAAAAAGAAAAGGGTTAAGTACACCGGAATGAGGTGATGGTGATTTGTGGTGACACGTGGTGCAAATCGGTAGAAGAGGCGGATAGCCAGTTCAGGTGTAGATATTGCGGGGTGAAAATACAAACTTCCCCAGAAGATACGGGCCCTGTAAAAACGTCCCCAGAAGAAAAGGCCCTTGAAGAAGCTGCAAGTAGAAAAAGACGTCCACAAGCCAAAACTGGCCCTAAAATGATTTCTTCCGAAACTCAAGAAAAAAAAAAAACGCATTTTACGCTATTTTTTCTTGACTTTGGGTTAAATGTAACTGTCATTTGGAACCTGTATGCTCTGGGCGCCCGACATGATTACGAGGTTCCGAAATCCGAGGCTGCCCTTCTAGCCAAGCAACCTGCAGATCAGTTACGGCTGGTCGAGCGGGCTAAGCTAGAAGGAACAGCCAGAGGGCTCCTGGACTAAGAGGTCCTCCTGGGAGTGTTTACATTTTTTTAAATAAAGTTTTTTCCTCCTTCTCCTCCGAAATCCGAAGCTCGTTATGCAATCCCTAAGCCAGGTCTAATCAGCTTGGTAATACTGCCCATTCAGAAAGGTGCAAGCCGATTGGCGCGTGGTAGCCTTGGAGAACAGCCCAAAGCAAAAGACGTCACTAGAATGACCTCCCAGACCTTCTGCTGATGAGGTTCAACTGTTCCTCTGATGGTGGTGCAGAGTGGTGATAAGGGTGATGATGGTGTAAACAGGACACCGTTAAACTGGTGGGGCGTCATGGCCACGCAAATTCAACGCACTTCTAGCTTGGCAAAGCCGGTGGTTAGCTCGACTTTCCCCGCAAACAAAGCGAAGACGAGGCTCTGTCAGCGTATTACCGCTGCCATATTTGTTTTTGTTATAACGCCCGCATCAGTCCGATGTTAGCGGTCACTTCCAAGCCGACCTGTGAAAGCACAGTAATAAAGTTAACTTACATCATTTGTCATTGCAGCTCGCCACGGGGAAATGTCTACTTCCTATAGCTCAAGGCTTCAAGCTCACTCGGGGGCATTTTATGCGAAGAATATTAACGTAGGTTTCGGGCCTTCGCGCGACGCCCGGCGGTGGCCACCATTGACCCTGAAGTGGGGTCACGTGACATGACATCGCGTGATGACGTCACACCGGCTGCAGATGGGGCCTCATATCGCGCCGTCGGTCGTCTCCCGGCGGTGGCCACCATTGACCTTGAAGTGAGATCACATGATGTGACGTCACGTGATGACGTCACACCGGCTGCAGATGGGGCCTCATATCGCTCCGTCGGACGTCGCCCGGCGGAGGCCTCCACGCATCGGTTCGCGCCGTCGCGCGCGACGCGGCGGCGGCGCCACCATCGCTGCATCACGTGATATGTGACGTAACGCCAGGGATGAAGCGGCGCGCGCCCGCCGTCGCGTCAGTCTCTCTGCCCGCAACCGCTCCAGCGTCTTTGCGCCGGGCGTGTATTCGTAAGTGATGTGCAAACCAAGAGTCATGCATTTACGGACCATAAGAGTGTGTTTGTCGGGCTGCAAAGAATAAAGTACGACGATTAACCTAAAACCACGTCTCCGTTACCTAGCCCCATCCACACTGAGGCAGGTGCTTAACATGCTTCGCATCCAATGGGCTTAACCTTGATAAGCCTCCAATTTTTTTTTTTACTTCGCAAACAGGGACGCATTTTGCGGGGACAGTTTCTCCAGTGAGTTTTTTTTACAGCGGTTGTTTTCACCGCATCCCAGATGTTGTATGCTGTGCGAACACCTCGGAAAAGTAGATGCGGAGAATGCTCCACTGGTGTCATGTTTGGTTGCCATGGAAAGGAAAATGGAGCTGGAAAGAGCGGAAAATGGTAGGCCAAAGAGGCAAGTGGCCGATGTGGAGATAACAAAATGGTGGACCCTGTCTTCGAAACAAGAAGCACCCTCCACATGGTGAAGAACGGCTTCGGGACGATTAAGAGCCTAGAGAGGGAGCAGGATAGGGACAAAGCGGACAAAGGCACAGAAGAGGCAAGGTTATCTGTGGCGACATGCACGAAACCAGAACGGATCCCTGTAAATGTGTCATTGGGAGTGAGGGTCTTGTAAACAGGGCACGACGGGAACAGCGAACAGGTTCCTGAGGAAGAGAGGATAGAAAGCATTGTCAGCTGGTGCTAATCGGCGGTGAATCCGGCATGAAAAGGTGAAGTTCAGCTTTCAGGGAAAGGGTGAAAGAAGACAGCAGAGCTGGGATCAGGGTGTTTCCTAGAAAACCGATAAGCCACGTGCTACAGATAACGAGACACGAACTTTCAGGGAAATCTGTATGGCCATTGTGGCAGCAGGATTTTTTTGCAGGCACCACTTTTTTGGAACATGAAAAGGACATGCTTCGTATTTCACCACATAATTAAGAAGTTCCACGTTCAGCATATGCGAATCGGCGAATATATCGCTCGCCGAACGTCGGAGAACTTTTATGCCACAGGCAGGATAGCGCAGTAAGCGGATCGAAGAAATGAGCAACTCTGTCACCTCTTCTCTCGTCGGCACTTTCAGTAGCCTTCTATAAAAGAATTATGTCCGTCCACATACCGCAACTAGAAGGATTACGCGGTTGGGCACGTCCTTGGCTTTCGTTAATACATCTAAGAGGCTTCATCCAACATGCGACATTTAGGTGAAAATATACAAATGCAGGATGGGGGAGCGATAGACATCGATGTGAGTTTGCTCATAGACTTTCGCTCACTTCCTTGGACACGATGTCACCTCTTATAACATTCAGCTCAACCAAACGAAAAGCGTAGGAGCCAGAGGACTCTCTAGACAATTGTCTAGAAAAAAAGGGTAAAAAACACAAAAAGATTACAAAACCTTGGAACAAAAGGGTAGAGTAAAAAATACGAGAGTGTATTAAAAACCTAAAACTACGACACAGAATGCATCTTTAAATTCATCACCTTCTTTCGATCTGCACGTGACGCTGTTGACGGTCGAATGTGTGCCTTCGGGTAGCGTCCATTAGGATGAAAACGTCCGACGTCCTTTTGAAGACCACGGTGAAGCTCTTGGAGAGCTTCGCAGTCGGGCGCCGTCTCGCTCCCGACCCAGGAATTGGTAGTATTGTCAGGCCCGCCTATGTCATGTCCACCATACCACCTGGACGGAGCTGATTTGAAAAGATGAACTGGCCTGGATAACCGACAATTAAGACGGGCTGGATGTGTAGGCGGTAAGCCGGCTGGAGAGGGGGCTTGCCACTACTATCGATGCCCGGAGTCCCTCGCGGACCCTGATCGACAGCGGTGAGAACTTCGGCCTGGAAAGCAAAACCATTCCCTTAGAAATCTCGATGAATACCCGCAGCGTAATTCATACACTGTCCTATCTACAGTTTCCACTATGTTCGGCATGCGAAAAAGAAAGCGAAAAAAGCAGAACAGAAAACTAGCAGCACTGGCTGCGGCCCCGATCGCGCTCATTTATATCATCACAGCTATCCCACTTTATTTACAAAAGTGTCCAGGGAGACCTTCGATTCCGACCAGACGCGCAGCTTGTTCTATCACAATCAAGGCCTCCATGGAAAGGCACTAGGCCTAGCTCTTGCACTTAATGCAACCACTTTATTTTCTCATTAAATCTATCAAAAGAATGCCCACAGAGCGTTGGACAGGTGAAAAAAAAAAACAAAAAACTAAACCTAAGACTTACCTCGTTCACTGAATCTAAAGTCGTTTCCTGTGTGCAGCGGCAGTTTGAAGAGTTCGGGGAAAAGGCAGGTGCACCAAGGTTGAGCGAAGAACACTAGAAAAATTATTAAAGGGAAACTTTAGCTTCGTCCTAAAGAGCAGATTGTATAGCGCGTGACGCTTTCTTCCTGAATATTTTTGTATTTTTTATTTGAAATGGGTAACAAATAAAAATGATAACTTTAACACAGCAGACTCGGGTGTCTTCATGGTGGTGCTCAAGTGAGTCAGGCTCCTATGGATCGATCGGAATGAAAAAAGACACGAACGATCATATGATGAGCTCGAAAGCAAGAATAGTTTCAACTAAGTCGGGCTCCTTGACGCATACGCATTCAAATGAAACGAAAATCTGATTTTTTGTCATGAATAAATGTGCCTAAGATTTCTGTCAGGTGTCCATGCTGTAATTCAGTGTTCAGCAATTAGCGTCAGGAGTTGCAATACCTATGCTCAGATATTTAGGATAACCACGTGACCAGAATCAGGGTGAGGGTACACTTACGATATCCCCTGGTTCCACATTCCAAACTTGTAAATGCGCTTGGTGCTCTCCATGGCAGATTTAGCACCGCTTATCAGCGGGGCATGTTGTGCACTGCAAACCAGACATCAATTAACGAGCGTTCAAATGTGAATAATGCCTCCAAAAAAAAAAAAAAACTGCGCTTAGGGTCATTAATCAGGATATGTTTTCTAAAGGCATTAGGATGCCAATGTAATTTAGAAAAAAAAAGTATTGCATATGAGCAGTGTACTGACCTTGATGTAGATGCGCATTTCTGCCGTCAATGTTAAACTTTCAAGACGCGGCAAGACCGCTCAACTACCTGAGATGACCTCGAGTCACTGGTTTTTGACCACAAACCGAACCTTTTTATATGTGACAGAGCACTTGCTTCAGTGAACCGTTATTGGTACCCTGAAAGATTGCGTATCCGGCGTTGTATCCTGTATGCGCCACCCAATACACTTCTGTCCCTTTTCCTGTTTTTTCCGAGACTTTCGAGCTTTTGTGGCAATTGTGATGAAGCCATTTCAGATCAGGATTGAAGCCACCTACAAAGAAATTGGAGGCTGATCTTATCGTCTAGGTAAAAGAGGTATGCTAAGCCTATTTAGCTGCTAGCTATGAAAGAGCGCTGAACAAGGGCCTCAGTTCTCAAGTTGAGGCAACATTTCGACAAGTGAACTTGTCTTTGTCTGGGTAGCGCGAACATCATAGCAAGGGGTTTAAATATGGTTTTGCTCCCGAAGTAGTAAAACTAGGGAGGGGGAGGGAAGAGGGTGGGGGGAGGAGAAAGTAGGTCAAGGATTGAAAAAAATGCTGGTTCCGTGTGTATTTCCCAGCCTGGAACCAGGGGTCCCGTGGCCTGAAAACGAAAATAAAAAGCAGCAGCAAAGTACAATGCCAGGTGGGTGATGAGTCAGCAGCTAAGGAAGGTTCGACGCTGACACGCCCTTCTTGAGAGGGAACAGGCATTCTGAAGGGTCCTGATAAAGAATACAGATGAATGGGACCAGTTTTCAAAAGCATACCACAAGGAGGGCGGAAGGACAAAGACCCATAATAATAACAGGTCAACTGAACCACACCTGTCAGGTCCTGAAGAAAGGGTTGAATGCCCAACCAAAGTAGGAAGTGATAAGACAGAAACATGCTTGAAAAATCACGAGCAGCTTATGCTATTTCAGAGAGAGAGAGAGAGAGAGAGAGAGGTATAGAGTGTACAGGTGCGGTGAACAAACTGGGGCGTTCTAATCGGTACAATTAAATCTCTATGGGATTGTTTTCCCGGCTAGTTATGGCGCAGAGGGAATTTATTTATGGGAATCTAATGCTCCTGTTGGGGGGGGGGGGGAGATATTTATTTGTGCTGGTTTCAGTGTTCTAAATTAATAGATTAGATATGCATCTCTACAGATTCTATCACTTGAAGATTTATAGCCTGATTGGAGAATAAGTAATTTAATTTCTTCGAACTAATGATCCTTTTGTGATTGAAACGCTGGGAAACTACTTCCGGGTGGTTTTTGCTTGTATCTTCCGGTGGCCATATAGCCTTATGTTCATTGACTGCAATTTCTTTCCTATGTACTTTTTATTACAGAAGGAACATTCTAGAAAATAGGTAACGTTTGACGATCTGCAATAATATCGTGTTTTTTTGTAACACTTGACACGTGTGACACGCAGTACTTTTAACCGTTGTAACTTTTTTTGCAAATGATTGCATGTTTTACACCTGGGACGAGAGCAAGGATGTGGTTGTGTTGGGTACTTATTGTCGAGATTAGAAATTACTAGTATATCGGTTTGTGTTACGTTTGTATGTTGCCCTTGGTGCATCCGGTAATACTTTGTTCAGGCGTTTATTACAAGTTAGCATGGAGTAGTATTTCCGTAGAATCTTGTTTATGCTTGGAAGGGCACTGGAGTGTTCCGATACAAAAGAAGGCTAGCATTCAGTATTGGCTTTTGGCGGTTTCTTGAGCACATCGTTGCGGTTTAAAGTGGTTGCCTTCTCGAGGACCATATTAAGGCAGTTACCGAGATAGTTTCTTTGAGTTAGTGTTGATTTAAATCATTGTAGTTTGCTTAGGTAGTCACTATCATCCCTACTTATTATTCTAAGCCGTGCCGCCTGTCATACAAATATTGTTTGCTTACAATGTCTCGGATGATGACTGGTTAAATCTAGGTATTGTTGCTGATCCGTTGACTCTCTGCACGATGACGTTTTAAGTTTTCCATTTTCCACCGACACCGTTGTTTCAAGAAAGCCTACTTCAAGTTCCAAAGAGTGACAAGTGAATTTAATTTCACTGTGATGATTAATAGGATCAGAGAATAAAGGTTTCAGTACTTCTGATCCTTGTTGCCATATCATGGAGACATCTTCAATATAGCGAAGGTATTTGAGTGGTTTTTACAGAAAGTAATTCAGTATTTTGGATTCTTAACTCCTATGAATATATTCGCGGAAGTCAGCATGAATGGAGTGCTCATGCTGGTTCCGAATGTCTGCAGATAATAGGATGAATCAAACTCGAAATAATATAAAGTTAGAACGAGTTTAAGGAGCGATTAATAAACTTCAGACGCATGCGGGCGGGGGTTGGTAATTTATAATTGAGAGATGGCGTCGATACTTACGTCGGTAGGAATATTAGTGTAGAGTTCCGTGACATCAAGTGTGACAGGTATACACTCATTTGAAAGGTTGGTTGTTTTAATACACTCAAGTATTCGTAGAAAGTGAGGTGTGTTCAGCACAAATGAAGCAAGCTGGGTCGAGAGGTCTGTTAGGTGGTGATTTAGGAATACTGGACAAAATTTCTGTGGCCGTATTGTCAGAAACAACTGGCCTACATGGTATGTCTGCGGTAAAAAATTCTTTTGCGGAAACCTTGTGAATCTTGGGCAGCAGTTGAATATGACCGGCTTGTTACTTTGACGGCTTGAGAAATTTGTAATCATACTCGTTAATTGACTTGGTTTGTTCAGAATTACTCCACTGAACTGTTCTTTCGGTTCGCTGTTTACCTTTCCATAGTGCCAAGAGTTATTAGGCTCCCTATATGTCTGTTTGTTCTTTTCGACAGGGAGAATAACTATGCTGCCACCTTTGTGTGCAGGCTTGATGACCATGTCAGTTCTAGAAGGTAGGTTGTCAAAAGTGTCTCTTGCAGTTGTAGAGAGGTTTTTGGTCTTTCGAGCTCGCTTTGTTTTTTCAAAAATTTCTTTTGAGACGGATTGATTATATGGGTCCAGCTTGGGCTGCGTTCTGTGCCAGGAAACCATGTGCTGGGGGCTCTGATAGGCCATGGCCAGGGGTGCGTAACACTGGCACCTTTAGGACCTTTTTCGACAGTGTTTTTATGTTTATTTTCTAGGTGGAGTCCCGTTTATTTTAAGGTCCTGGTTTTTGAAGAGGAGGCGAAATACTTGAAGTACAGAAGACTTAACGCATTCTGCTTTTCGCTCGTGGCGTAGAGGTCACGTGAAGCCGCGTTTTGTCCAGTGGATCTTGGCGATGATATGGTCGCGACACCTTAAGAACTATATTTGTTGTTTTTACCAGCCGACATGCGGGCTTATCACTGTGATTCTGGCAGGCGTATCAATTCTGTATCCCGTGTTTGCTCATGCTTGTTGTCGCGATACGACACGTTATCATTTTTTTGTCGCGAACGATGCGCCGAGATCTGTCTCGAAGATTCCGATCACTTGCTTATGTTTCTACAATGTTCCAGGTTGTGCTAGTAGCAGTTGGCGACGTTATCTAGATTGTTCTGAGCAGCCTTTAAATGTAGCTTTGACGAGTGTGACGGACATTTCTTTGTTCGACGATCGACTAGCACGTTTGTTGCTATCGCCGCCGCCGAGCTTCTGAGTTCTTTTGCGGGCGCTAGTCAGCCCTATAAAGAGTTAATTTCAGTACCATCAAGCTTGTGTCTTCTTTTCGCCTCTACGGCCTTGTCACCACTACGTGACATCTGGTATAGGTGCTTCCTTCGATCCCTCAAGCGAAGACCTCAGCCTTGTTCCTGTCGCCCTAGGAGACCAGCCTACAGGTCACCGAGCCAGCCACCGACTCCAAGGCCTACAACCCGAACACGGTCTGCTGCCTGACCCTGTTCGACTCCGGAAGGCATAAACTTTGGATATGGCCCAGTAAACAGCACCAGGCGTCTTCGTGCCACCCCGGGAGCCCCCTATCTTCCGAGCACTGCCCAGTGAAGATGCGGAAGACTGTATTGACCTTTTGGACCGAGTGGCAGAATTCAAAGGCTGGAACGACGCTGTGAAACTCAGGCAAGTATACATTGTTCTTCAAGATCATGCCCGAGTTTGGTTCGAAAATCACGAGACTTCTTTATAGGATTTGGAGATATTCCCAGCAGAGTTTTTGATGGCCTTTTCAAGTTCTGTCCGAAAAGAAAGAGCTCAGGCCCTCCTCCAATCAAGTCTTCAACTCCCATACGAGCCCGTCCTGGTCTACATAGATGAGATGAAGTGCCTGTTTCGGCGCGCCGACCCTAACATGACCGAAGACGAGAAAGTGAAATTTTTAATGCGAGACGTTAAAGAGTTGTTTTTTGCAGGGCTTGTCCGGAACCCTATCGTCGGATAGGGTCGGGCAACATGGCGGCGTCCGTCGAAGCGGAGACCTCTCTCCTCACATCGCATTCGCCGTGGATTCGTCCCAGTAAGCTGTATGTATCGCAAATAAACCAAGCAGCCTGACTTCGTTTCGTTTCAGCTTGCCTTGATAAGTAAAGATTAAACGATGAAATGCTCGTTTTGCTGAGATCGCTTCTCGACACTCGCCATGGAAAGGCTTAACAAGAGGAGTCTCTGCTGTTGTCACGGAAACGTCAGGAACCGGAAATTGTTGAAACACAAACAAAAAAGGAATGTGAAGAGACGAGTCTGGTCAAGCCAGGGTCAAGCAGTGTTTTGACATGGCGGCAGCGAAGTTGGCCGCGACTTGGCGATTGTGGTTCACAATCACTGATGACCTGTATATGCTGCGCGAGGTCTTAGCATTAAACCCCTTCGGAGAGTCGTGTCGATGGTCCGTTGTGGCTTATAACCTTAACGCGGCTCTGAAAAAAAGATGTACGTACGCCGCGCGCAATACGCGCCTGATGTTATCTGCATCTGGGGTAATTTCAACACAACGACCGGGTCAACCTGCGCAAGTAAGTACCGCTTCCATCATTTTTTTCCAACCCTGCATAATGTTTCCTTCGTGATGTGAGCTTTGTATTGATGATCGCGAGCTGACAGCAGTGCGTAAAGATGGCGTTTTCATGTGCAGGTCAGGCACGGAAGAGCAGTAGGATGAAAAGAAGCAGCTGCAAGAAATATCTGTAATAAGGGAGTAATTACTCATTGCATCCAACCAAGCGCAACCAAATGCTAAATGCGCATCCACCCAAGCGCAGCCTAAATGACACCTAAATATTTGACCAAGAAATATCTGATATCGCCAAAGAACACGGCCGCATAGTAAAAATGGCAGCTACCAGAAAGATTGCCTGTGCTCGTCAACTGCCAGCGCCCACACCGGCTGTGGAGCGAACCTCCCCGGGATTGGCCAGGGATGCAGCTGCCATGGCCTACACTGCAGCCCTGGACGCAGATCCCTACACCGCAGACCTGAAATGTTCAGCGGAAAACACATGTGAGACCATTTCGTGGTAAACGCGCGCCGCGAGGACATGAATTGTTATAGAACAGCCATACACATGAGTCTTATCGGTGTTCCCTGATAGAAAGCCGTACCAAAAGCCAGTTTTCCATAATGCTAACTTCAAGCAAAAAATAGCTGTTTTGTTATCTATGCCTTTTGCAATTTTTAACGTTGATTGAATTGCAGTATATACAGCTGGCAGTGCTAAATAGTTCTGAATTCAGGATGCACATAGCACGTTTAACGTTTATTGAAAAACCAAAGTAACATTTTGCTGCATCTTGTTCATTGTAATTTTTTAATACATCTTCAAACAGCACAGGCCACATCAGCATCACAAAGAGTGGTATATAAGCAAAATTATCTTGCAAGATGAAAAATTGCAACACTGACAGGTCAATAGGGAAACGTTGCTAAGTCTTATACCACCATTTTTTAGGGGACCCGTCTGATGAGCCATCAGTAGCAGCAGATTTGTTCAAAAACATGTACTGCTGTAGCTAAGATTCACAAGATGCGCCATCAACGAGGAACGATAAAGCTGCCGATGGCCCATTCAGCTCCAGTTTCCAACTGCATGCAGCTAGCTCTCGGGTAGCAAGCCCTAGCCAATGCAGTACAGGTGTTCAGCCTGAACATCAAAGGCGAGGCAAGTTGACTACAGTACATACCATATCTGCATGAAACCACCACAGGAGATTGTTTGGTGTAAACACTTAGTGCAGAAGAAACCTTGCAAAGTACTGTTCTTGTGAGCCGCAAGGCGTTGAATTTTTGCAAGTGTCTGCGGGTCATCTCTTGTGTAGACAATTGAAGGCGAAAAGAGGGGCTTGTTATTATGGAATTTAAAGGAGCCAAAAATATAAGAGTCGAAGGCAAAGCTTGGTGATAAGTTGTTTTTAGGTTTTGTTGTTGGTATTGACAAGAATTAGTTTTATGATGATTTTAGGGATAAAGAATATTAAATGCAAAGCTATTTGCCCCTAAAATCATCACTAGACTAACCAGACTAACTCCTGCCGATACCAAGAAAAAAACATCCTCAACGTTTGCTTTTGACACTTAGACTGTTGGCTCCTTTAAAATCTTTTGTGTTGTGATTATATGCAATGCAGGCATATTTGTGGCTTGGTATTATTATGGAGTTATATGCCTTCAGCTTTATTAAATTAGTACAACTGACCATAGAAGACTACAGAAAACAAAGCTTCTTACGGCCAGAGGAGCATATAATGTCTCTGATTTGTCCCTTTCAACCGGGAAGTTGCTCTGACAGTGAGGTGCTAATATTTTTCTACCTCTAAAATTACATTAATATTAATGCGACACGCAAACTTCGGTAGGTTAATTTTTTCTACTGATGAAGATAGCAACAGTTTTTCAAAGTTATTAATTTCACGTTTGTCACACCAAGTTGTAGGTTAGCATTCAATACAAAGCAGCAATTGATTTGGTTAAAAAAATGCTCTCGTAACCAAACAACTTAACACACATAGACACTGCAAGAGCTTTTACGAGATCATTTATGTGAATACTCAGTGGTACTGCACCTAAACCCGAACCCCGAGGCGCACACCTGAGTAGACCTGTAAGAAACGAGGATTGGCCCCATCATGTCGACACCGTTCCCAGTTTGATAAATATGATGCAATCTAGTTAGTTATTTGGAATGGGATGTCTATGATTTGTGTCATTATTTTGTAGTAAACAGCATATCACCATTGCCGTGTAACTTTTCCTGTGACGGAAACGGTGTAACTTGTTGAAACGTGGGGGTGGAACGATACTCGTGCATGTTACAATAAGCATTTTGTGGAATACAGTGACTTTTCGTACATCTATCGTTCTTGGTTACTTCTTACCCTATTATTTCTCTCCTCATACATTACTTATTTGCAACATGTTTGCTGTTGGCAGTCAGTGACTAATTTATGAATACTACCCGTCAAAAGCATCAATGTCGTTACATAATATTTTACATGCAGGCACAAAAAGGAGACAGCCTCAAAACTTGGCCTTTTTTTTCAAAAAAGGCTTCAGTTTGAAAAGACCGTGAAAGAACAAGAGCGCATCATTGAAGAGAGGCGGTTGGCATTCGAACGTGATCGCCTAAATTTAGAGCGCGAATAGCTGCTTCAGCATGTACGAGAATGGGAGGCAGCTTGCAAAGAGCGAGCTGAGGACAGAGAGCTTCGTCTTCAAGAAGCTGCCATACAGCGGCGCCTTCATGAAATATACCTGCAAGACAGGGCAGAGGAAAGGAAGCTATGGTCCCAGAAAGCTGGAGAACGACGAAACCAAAGGGAAGTCGAGCTGCGGGAGAGCAGCGTAGAGCGCCGCATATTCATTGAGCAACAGCAGGCGCTCATAAAACTTGTATTTAAGATGGTGTCAAAAGAAGACAGTTAAAATGTGCAAAGTGGTGACTAGTGCCATCTCGCGCACTGTTTCGGAGTCTGTGAAGCTCAGTTCTGTCTTGAGTAAACAGTTGCAAACACTCTTCATATTGCTTTTCCACATCCACATCGTCAACAAATTTACTACCTTGAAGTATTCAATGTATTCACAAACATCAGTGTGTGCTGCAGCCAAATGTAAACAGATCGCAACAAGAAACACTGACATAATAACTGACAACAGGACTGGAAAGAGAGCAGACTGCCTGTGCAGGTGTTCATGCCGCCTGGCAAAGACCTCACTAAATTGCAGATTGTGTTTCATATGACAATCACATAGACACTGTCTGCACTTAAACATAGGAATGACTATTTAGTGCTATGGGGGTTGTGTGTAAACTGCGAACACTGGTCATACAGACATATATGTGCATTTGACAAAATCATGTTTTGCTCAACAAACTGCTTCCTTCCACATGCCATAATTGCTGTGTTCATCAGTGAAACATCAACACACATTTGTCATACACAGTCTTTGTGCAGCAGAAAAGATCATCAACAAGAAAATCGGCAAGCTCAGCTGCTTCTGCCGATCAGGGACTATATTTAGGCATTCATAGTCATGTGGTATGACTAAGTCATAGAAACAAAATTTTCATTTGGTACCCACCAACTCCATGTCCCAATATGTGTGAATGATTATGTGCGGACACAAGGTAGTCTTGCTGAACGCTTTACGTTCATACCCAAGATCCGAAAATTTTGCTTGTCCTGCACTGACCAACCATTAGGCTCACATTAAGTACACATCCTAATGCACACTTCCTTAATGATTGCGAAACGCACATACTCATGTCTAGCTAATGTGCAGTGTAAAGACGGAATAATAAAACGAAGTCTTCGAGACAAAATAACCATTTTAATGCAGTTATATGCTCTATTAATATGGAGACCGTTCAAACCATGAACAGTGTGACTATGTACACCTCTCATAGGTATTCGTGTATTTTTGTTACAATAATAAGGACAGCAATGACGGTGAAATCGCGTATGAGGTAGCCAGTAACTACACGAATGAGTCCGGACTCTAAATATGATCGAGCTCATGAGAATCTGGCAGTCACGTGGATTGTATTTGTTGTATCTGAAATTCATAATGAATGGAGTTGCTCTATTTGAGCTAAAAAATATGGAATTAGACCACAGCGGTATTTTTTGAAAAGGCGGTTATGTATGCTGTTTTTTCAAAACACATTTCATCAAGCTACTTTCTCAGCTATGCAGCGTACTCATATGAGCGTGCCTGAGACGTTACCTGCGGATGAGCTATTTCACAGCCGCTATAAGTTTCGATCGCTAAGCTGCAAGCACACCGCGACCAAGCTACCGAAGTACCTATAATCATAGAGGCGATAAACTCCACATATAAGGTCCTCGGAAAGGTTGTTCCTTGCCATCGGCCATACCATACTAAATATGCTGGTTTTCGTCCGATCAGTGAAGTTAAGCAGCATTGGGCTCGGCCAGTGCCTGGGATGAAGACCACTTGGAAACACGGAGTGCTAATTAATGTCACCCATTTTGTGTGTGTTTTTTCTTTCAGAGTTGCTTTTTATAAGAGGGGGGGGGGGATCGCCAATGGCTTTAGGTCCCTTGAGCAACCAGCTGATGTTATTTTACTGTCAATTAAAAACCTCGAGAGAGAACTTAGCGACCGCATGGCTTCTCACTCACAATTTGACGCCTTGCGAAGCTTGCGCAGCGCATACATTTACTGCAGAAGCAACTGCATGGTCCCCTAGCAAACAATGTTACCAGCTGCAAAGTGGCGAGTGCTAGGGTAGCTGACGTGAAACCAGTAAATGCCCGAAGACCAACACACAGCGTGGAGAAACTTTCTGGGGTGGCAAGTAGCATTTACAGTGGTACAGTGCTCAAAGGATGAAAATGCGTTCACCGTGAGGTTCCATGCTGTCAGGGAATAGAGGTAACATATGGTGCTGACACACAATAAAATCCTGAGCCATGCAGAGTACACAAAATGAATTTGTCAGCGTGCACTCTGACATAGGCAGTACAAAGATTTTCTAGCAGTTTCCGGAATATATATCAAGGTAATGGTTGAAAAAAACTAAGCACTCCTGATTCCACTCCACACTAAGCACACAACACAACAGAACACAAAGTCAAATATTAACTGCAACACAGGGTGCAAAATGCCGCAGTAAAAAAAAATTCAATATCAAGATCGATTTTGAAATGAATCTCAACACAGCCAATCCTATTTTGAGGATGTTATTTTGACAGCATCCACACACCTCCAGAAGAATGGAGCAAACCCCAGGGGCAGTGCTGACATGCGTACTGAGAATACAGCCCAAAGCACAAGAAAAAGCTCTAGCTAGGTTTGACCTTAATGATTACTTTGTGTAACAAGTCTCATCAGAAGATTGAATTCTCTCAAAATTTCAAGGGACATTAGTGAGCATGCGATTAGTGGAAGTAATGGACAGTTGAACTTGTGGATTGATGATGTATGCTTCCAACAGCTCTTACACCCTCCAGCAGTAATTCTCCAATTGAAAAGGAACCACTTGCGGTCAGGTTTGCAAACAAAACATTTCATGCTGATGGAACTCCAAGTGCTCAGGTAGCTGGCTTTAAATACTCCTGCAGAGTTGGCGGGCGTAAACCACAACACATACTGACTTGGCTACCATGCAAAACATGTGTGGCAGTTGGCAAGCATGGTTGCCACCCTATACATTTGAGGCACATTTTGAAGTAGCAGCTTCTGATTTTTCTTGTAAGCTGTAACGTAAGAATGAAAACAGATTGACAATTTTCCCAAACCCCCACTCAACGGCTTGACGAACAGTGCTCATGGCGCTGTTACATAGCTGTTGTTGGCTGAGTGCAACACCTGCATATGGCCGCATAAGGAGGGGAAGCAGGGGGTAGGTTGGGTCCCCATAGATCGAACCTTGGACCAGATCCAACAACTTTTCATAGAGCCCACTGTCACGCAGGATGCCTGCAAAATACAAAACAGTACTGAGCAATCACAGTGTTTGAATAACAAACGTGGGAAATATTGAAGCAAAGTGCGCAGATTTCATTTTCATTCGGCGAGCTCGAGCCACGAGAAAAACATTCTGCTAGGACATTTGTTTCCTGTCACCAATGTAGGTGCCTAATAGAAACAACCATTTGTAGTAGGCTTCTTCCTGTGCTAATGAACATGTAGCACTTGCTGCTGTTGCACATAAGCAAGCAAAAATAAACATATAAGGTTTTGTTTGGTCTATCGTGTTTAACGTCCTAAACCGCTCAGGCTATGAGAGACGTTTTACTGCTTTTGCACTGGTATGGTCTTGTTAATGACAAAAGGGATCTTCGCATAACCTGGCACGATGCCCTCTAAGTGATATACATATTCAACAATATACCAGCCTTAATATACAATGAACAAATTATTTCTCATGACTTCGATATTTTCTGAAATTGGCTAAACTCACTACAGTCCTGCTTTGTTAATACAACCTTCGTTATTATAGAAGACTTGAATTATGGACAAGTTTTCTGGGGACAAACTTTTTCAATGTATTTAGGCATAGGTGATATGAAAACTCATCTGGACAATGGTCAAGAGGAAAATGCGCATGTGCTGATTGGGGCCCATGCATTTTGGTGCCACTACCATGGATAGGCGCGTGAACAAAATCTCTGCTGCCCCAAACAGACGTCCAATGTTCTGAATTTTAAGTGGACACTACAAGAATGTAACGAAAAAGTGCAAATGGCTGAGTGATGGCACTTCTGTTTTGTGGTTTATTCCTTCGGAGTGAATAGTCATGATGAAAACTCACTCTGCAGCTTGTGCAGCATAGCAAGATGCATTCAGTAGTTTTTAGCCGCCTGAATGCTGAAATGTAGCAGTGGTTCGTGGGATGTGAACATATATAGTAGAAGTTCAGCCATTTATCCATGACAGGCCATCACATGCGTCATACCCACTGCACGCATAAAGGTGCACCACATTATTTCAAGCACAATTGTAACCGGGATAATTTGCTTGCAAGTTAAAATTGTCCAACTTTAATATTATCACAATTGTTTTTCGTGGGCGATTAAAACGTCCGTGATGACTCGGCAGCTACACATTCCTTTTCTTCCTGAATGCTTGAGCATTCAACATGTGGCAGCTTGAGTGGCATCTTTGCTTACAGTAGTGACTATTTCTGAGGTCATCATGCAGTTAAACCATGCCTTCACTTGTTGTCTGCCCAGACCACAGGCTGTCACAATCACTCCGTGGCCACCGCCCACCAGCAGTGAGCGCCAGTTAAACAGTCCCCCTTATGTGTCACGCTAAAAAGAATTCCACTTGGAAAACATGAACTCAATAGCCCTGAAAAAAATGTTGCTGATTTAACCAAGCCGTAAATATGTGCCAGCGTGGCCCAGGGATAGCGTGCACGTCTACCTCAGGATTCTTGGATGGCTGAATTCTGATCTCACCCTTCTATCTTGAAGGTGAAGGTCTTGAAGGTCTTGCGATATCACACACCCCAACGCCCAGTCAGTACATGGCCATGTTACCTGCCAATACCTGCCAAAAGCCTTGCCTGTGGTTTTTCATTCGCAACGCCAACAACACCGACGCCAGATTTTCCTGGGGAATGAAGCCTTTAGCACTATCCCGTTAATATGCAGACCTGCGATGAAGCATTGCTAGAGTTGCTATTTAGCTGACGCTGTCAAGAAACGTGCATTTTCTATTGTGTTCTCAACTACTGCAACCGCTGCATTTTGTTCACATTATTACGGACTTGTTCTCAAACAGAGCAAGGAGGAAGAGAGAAGGAAGAGGAAGAAGAAGTGTGCGCGCCCGTTCGACCTCTGTCTTGTGGCACTTGTGTCGTTCCCGCTAGCCGTGTGTACCTAGCGTACTGAACCGACTAGAACGTCTCCGTCGCGACGCTAAGGGCGTAACATTGTGGTGGAGAAGCCGGGTAACGATCCCTGGCTCTACAGACAGCACCGACACAACTGGAGCCTCGCCGGAGTCGTCGCCTTGCGGGCCTCGAACCGCAAACCAGCGCCATGCAATCGGCCGATGACCCGCAAGCAGCTCGTGGTGACGCGGTTATCCAGGCTGAAGACCGGCTTGCGGGCGCAGCGAACAGTTCTTCGCATCACTATCGGGAGCCCCGGACTTTCGCGGGAGCGGCAGGCGAGGACGTTGACGAGTGGTTGGCCCACTACCAACGGGTGAGCCGCTACAATCGATGGGACGCCGCCGCTAAGCTCGCAAACGTGGTTTTCTTCCTAACTCATACCGCTCTTGTTTGGTTCGAAAACCACGAAGACTCTCTTACCACCTGGGACCGTTTCGTTACTGAATTGCGGAAGTGCTTCGGCGACTGTCTTGCACGAAGGAAGCGAGCGGAACACACGCTTACGCACAGAGCTCAGCTACCTGGGGAAACATGCACAACTTACATAGAGGAGGTTCTGAAGCTATGCAAAACTGCAAGCGCCAATATGACCGAGGAACATAAAGTAGGACATCTTCTGAAGGGCATCGCAGATGATGTTTATAATTTTCTAATTGCCAAAGGCGACCTGAACGCCGTCTGTGATGTAATTCGGCATGTTCGCCCATTCAAGACATTGAAGACTCGTCGCATAACGCCAAAAATTTGGGCGGCTCGCCAACGTTCCATCTGTACCGAGCATTGAAGATAACTTCATGGACTTGTCGTCAACGATCCGGCAAATAGTTCGCGAGGAACTGCAGCGGTTTGAGCCCCCTGTACGGTCTCCATCATCTTTACCCCCTGACGTTGTCGGCTCTCGAGGGCCTCCCTCCTTGCTCCCTTCGATGCCCGTTGTGAATTCTATCAATACGGCACACGCGGACGCTTGCTCCAACAGCCCAACGCCAAGGTTCGATAGCCCTGGTCACCCGCCTCGCTACGACTCGCGCCCGACTAACTTCTTGTCGCACTATGATCAGCACTATGAGTATCATCCTCAACCACCACCTACTCGCTATTTCCGTCGTCCAACCCGAAGACCTGAAGATGAGTTTCGCTACCCAATGCACCCTGTCTCCTCGGAGCCCTCCAGGGAACAAGTTTTTCGTCGCACAGCCCCCGTGTGCCGACGCTGCGGCATTGAGGGGCACATAGCTCGATACTGCCGCAGCCGCCAACTCACCCGTTACGATCGGCCCGTCCAAAATGCTCCGCCACGTAACCGTTTCTACGACTCTAATTGGCAATGGCCCCCATCTTCGTATGAATATCCCCAGACCAATGGACCGCGCAACCACTCTCCTGCTTCCGAACGAGGTGTCTCACCACCACCTACCTCTTCTGCGCGCCGCTTTCCGTCACCACGGCCGCGACGGCGGTCGGCATCGCCTTTGCCGGAAAACTAGTCAGCGCGGCTCAGGCCGCTGGAGACTGTGCGCTGCCTGAAGAAATTCCTCCATCTGTTTTTATGTTAAAGAATACGGTCTATGTGCTTGTGGATGGTGTGGCGACAATGGCTTTAGTGGATACCGGGGCAACCATTTCAATAATGAGTTTATCGTTTAAGAAGCGGTTAGGACGCAAAGTTATGTTTGTTTGGGACAGAAATGTGATTTTTCATGGCGCGGGTGGTGAGGTGTTGTGTCCCCTGGGAATGTGTAGTGCTTCGGTGTCCCTGGGTGGAACGGTATTCGCAGCGGAGTTTGCAGTGCTTTCGCAATGCACGCATGACATAATTCTAGGTATTGACTTTTTGAGAATGTGTGGCGCTACGGTCGACTGCCGCTCTGGGGAACTCTGCGTTGATGGTTCCCTTCCTTCTGGACTCTTAGAGAAGCCACACGTCCGTGAGGATGTGTTCTGTGTAACAGAGGATACCAATGTGCCAGCCTTGTCTATGGTGTGCGTCCCAGTTTTGTGCCCCAGCCGTGCTTCCGACACCTTCGACGCTACAGTGGCACCGCTTCATTCTAACTGTGCAAAGAAATACATTCTGGTTCCTCACTGCCTACTGTCGGTGGTCAAGGGCTGCTCACGGCTGTGGGCCATTAATTGTTCTTCGCAACCAGTAGTTTTGCCTGTGAATATGAAGATTGCGACCTGTAGCCAAGACGACGCCCCGTCGGTGGCTTTGGTTACTGATGCACCTGGCGAAAGTGCTGCCGCTCCAGCCCTTGACTCGCAACTACATCGGATGATCAGCTGCTCTCTAACCAGGGACCAGTGTGACGCTTTGGAGGCCTTACTGGTCAAGTATTCTTCCATATTTGATTTTTCCGAGCCTAGCGGCTCACGGTGCATTCCCGTGACACGTACCCGGCATCGCATTGACACAGGCTACTCACACCCAATTCGACAGAAGCCGTACAGAGTGTCACCAACAGAACGCCAGGTGATCAGTGAGCAGGTTCGGGATATGCTGGAAAAGGGTGTTATTCAAGAGTCATGCAGTCCCTGGGCCGCCCCTGTAATTCTGGTGAAGAAGAAAGATGGTACATGGCGCTTTCGCGTCGACTATCGCCGTCTGAATGCTGCAACAAAGAAGGATGTGTATCCCCTTCCGCGGATCGATGACGCCATAGATTGTCTGTTCTCGGCATCATATTTTTCATCCGTCGATCTGCGATCGGGATATTGGCAGATCCCTATGCACCCTGACGACAAGGAAAAAACGGCATTTATCACACCCGATGGCCTGTTTGAATTTAATGTAATGCCTTTCGGGCTCTGCAATGCTCCTGCAACTTTCGAGAGATTTATGGACGCTATCCTACGGGGACTAAAATGGCAAATATGTATGTGCTACCTCGATGATGTCGTCATTTTTGGCCGGACATTCGAAGAGCAGAACGAACGCCTCGCTCTCGTGGTTGACTGCTTCAAAAACGCCGGTCTAGTACTTAATTCGAAGAAGTGTCGCTTCGGTGAGCGCCAGATTTTGGTACTAGGACACCTCGTCGATCGTGAAGGCGTCAGACCTGACCCTGAAAAGACCGCGGCCGTTGCATCGTTTCCAACACCTCAGAACGTGAAGGAACTCCGAAGTTTCCTAGGACTGTGCTCATATTTCCGCCGGTTCATTCCCCGTTTTGCTGACATTGCTAACCCGCTTACGTGCCTTCTCCACAAAGACGCTCCCTTCGAGTGGACATCAGAGTGTGACTCTTCTTTTTGCCAGCTCAAGTTTTTACTAACGTCACATCCGATTCTCCGGCATTTCAACCCTTCTGCTCCAACGGAACTGCACACGGACGCCAGTGGTGTTGGCATTGGTGCTGTGCTGATTCAGCGTTACGGCGACAAGGAACATGTTATTGCTTACGCCAGTCGTTCCTTAAGCAAACCTGAACGCAATTACACAATCACTGAGCAAGAATGCTTCGCGGTAGTTTTCGCCGTTCAGCGGTTTCGCTATTATCTATACGGGCGGCCCTTCACAGTGGTCACTGATCATCATTCCCTGTGCTGGCTGATAAACCTCCGTGACCAATCTGGCCGTCTTGCACGGTGGGCAATCCGTTTACAAGAGTTTGGTTATACAGTTTCGTACAAGAGTGGACGCCGGCACGCTGACGCGGACTGTCTCTCACGTTTACCGCTTCCCACAACGGAATGTGACGCCGACAATTTTGATCATTACATCGCTGCGGTTGTACCTCCATTCCCCGATACCCGTACGTTCCGCACTGAGCAGAGGAAAGATTAGAATCTCCAACCCTTCTTTACTGCTGCAAAGGACCCTACAGCTTCTAGTCCCTATTGTATACGGAGTGGTCTTTTGTACAAAAAGGACTATTCTCCCACTGGTCTCCGCTACCTTCTGGTGGTGCCCGTTAGCCTACGCTCCTCTGTTTTGCGCGTTATGCACGACGACCCCACTTCGGGACAGCTGGGATCTGCGCGGACGCTCTATCGCATCCAAGAACGTTTCTACTGGCCCCGGATGCGTGAAACCACTGAGAAGTATGTGGCTAGCTGTGCTCAGTGTGCGAGTCACAAACGCCCCGCCGGCACTCTTCCTGGTCTTCTTCATCCGGTGACGCCTCCAAGATCCCCTTTTGAGAAAGTCGGGGTAGACCTCTTGGGACCTTTTCCCAAGTCTCATTCTTGCAACCGCTGGATCGTCATCTGCACTGATTACCACACTCGTTACTGTGAGACGGCAGCCCTTCCATCGGCTACTGCACACCAAGTCTCCCTCTTCCTGTTGCACTTTGTTATACTGCGCCATGGGCCTCCCCTAGTGTTGATCAGCGACCGAGGGCGTCAGTTCACCGCTGATGTTGTCGAAGAACTCCTTCGTTTGTACCAAACGCAGTCCCGACATTCTACCCCGTATCATCCGCAAACAAATGGATTGACCGAGCGAACCAACCGGACACTCACCAACATGCTTTCAATGTACGCCGCCGCCGACTACAAGGACTGGGACACTGTGCTACCATTTATAACATACGCATACAACACCGCCCAACAGGAAACAACAAGTTACAGTCCATTCTTTCTCCTCTATGCCCGGTCTCCTCGACACATCCTCGACACCATCCTCCCGTTCTCCACAGACGACGAACCTGAGATTGCTGAGATCCTGTGCCGGGCTGAAGAAGCCCGCCGGATAGCCCGCTTGAGAACTCTCGCCTCACAAAAGCGCTCGAAATCCCGCTACGACGACCACCATCGCCACGTCACCTACCTACCTGGAGATATGGTCTGGCTTTGGCGTCCATTAAGGAAGCGTGGCTTAAGTCAGAAACTGCTCGCGCACTATATCGGTCCCTATGTTATCCTCGAGGCAATTAGTGACCTCACCTATCGGATTGCGCGCCTTACCAAAAGTGGCCGACGTTCTTCACGAACTGAGCTTGCCCACGTCGCGCGTCTGAAACCCTGTTATCCTCGTGCTGACGATTGACTCGCCCGGAGGCGTATATCCGATCCCAACAAACGGATGCGGCGCGAGGGGGAAAACGAAGATGGAGAGGGAGAAGAGGCCTTCGGCTGGCTGTTACGAGCTGCGGCCGGCACCCCCATTCCACGCTAGCGACTCAAGGCATGGGCCTCGGCGCTCGTGTTGTGGCAGCGTGCGATGCGCGTTGTCGCGTGGATGTGTGTGCGCGCTCTTGTGCTATACTTGTGCCGCGAGTCTTCTCCAAAGACCGCATGAGGCTAGTCGTCTTGTCTTGCCCGGATGAACTAAATGCGATTTGTGCATTGATTCAATCGCTGGCGTTCGGCCGCTCCACGAAACCCGATCGTGGCTCAGACGCAGGTTTGTTACATACCGCTTACATGCAAATCGGCCCCGAAATGCGATCTATTTTATGAGGGAACGCAAGCCTTGTATTTCCGCAAGATCCCTTGTGCTGACTGCTAGAGTTTGTTCTAGTAACGTTGCTGCTAGCCGTTGGATGTGCGTGCGTGATGTGCCGCGAGACTACCCCAAAGACTGCATGAGGCTAGTGCTCTAGTGGCTAGTCTTGCCACGAATCAATTAAATGCGGTTTATTTGTGCACGTTTTCGATCGCTGGTGCACGGCCGCGTCATGAAACCCGTCGTGGCTCTCAGTGCAGGTTTGTGATATCGTTAACATGCAAATCGGCTCCGAAATGCTATCGCACGCTTTGTATTTCGGTGAGAACCCCACCTAAACCGTTCGGTGAAGCAAAGGCCTGCTTAAAAATAAAAAAATAATAAAGGCGACCGTTTGTAGCTGTGCTTCAACCCCAAAAGCTGATACATTACTTTTCTGAGTGCCTCTACTGCGTGCAAACACCTTCCGCCGTGCATGTAGTGAAAATGATTTGTGTATTTTGCAAGTGGCTTTAAACAGCTCGTGCAGCTGTTGCTTAGGTATTGCAGCAATGTGGCACTGTTCAAAGCTATCTTGTTTGCTTTTTAGTTTCGCAGGGTAGTAGATAAGAGTGAAAGGGTGCTCACAGTGTCATAAATGGCAATATAGCATCAACAAAACCTGCAGATGTCGCCCTTCAACAATTTTCCTTCTAGAGATTTACTTTCAGATTAAAACAAGCATTCATTGAATATCCATGCTCAGGTGGAAATTGCCACCACCAGCTGCTGCCTCTGAATACATTTTCTTTCCTTCAGCATCAGGGTTAAAGGCCAGGGCAATCGCAAGTTTCGTTTCTTTTTCACTTATTTGGTCAGTAAAGAAAGTGTTGTTCCTCCTTCGGTGTGGGATATGGTGTTTAACTTCCATAAGTGATGTAGAAAAACTGCCTATAAGAGACGTCATAGTGGACAGCTCTGCATTAATGCCATTGATTTGAGGTTCTTCGTGTGCACTGACATTGCAAGTGTGTCTTGCATTTCACCTTCATTGATATGTAACGACCACTATGGCTGGAACTGAACCCAGGTCCTCGGCCTAGCATGTCTTAATATGAGTACTATTTTCTTTTGCAAATGCAATCCTTAGAAATGTAGTTTGTTGATTGCAGACAGCAGCAGAAACAAAGCCTAGCACAAACACAGACTAGAAATCACTTTTTTCACTGGTACACACTATGCTACTTTATCTGTGTCAATGTGATGTGGGCATTAACAAAATCAGCCTTGCATGTTACACACATTTGCAAAAATGTTTTTTTTTTCTTGCGAACAAAGTGGTAAATGTTTAATAATCATTTATTGGTACAATATATTAATCCATTTATTTCTGCTACCAGCCCGAAGTGCAATGTTTGGTGAAGGTATGTGTCTAATACTGATCAGTTAAGCGAGGCAAAATGCATGAAACAAAGTCTATTACTGTTTTCACATAGAGGAGAAGTAATTCATTTGTAGTCAGTGTGCACGAAGCAAGAAAAGTATTAACTTTGGCATGTTTTAACCTTGACAGTGTATTCCCTTGCAGCATACTTGCGCTCTTGCTGCCCATGCAGTCATGAGGGAGCTGCACTAGTTGCTACTGTTATCATATGGGCAAACTGTCCCGATGAACTAAAATGCTGGCAGGGGTATGTCGCTGTAGGTCGCTGTATGTGAGCAATTCTTCCATTTCAAGTTCCTCGGCATTAGGTCTCACCGCTCGGCCGACAAAACCTCGAGCGTGTTGATGAGCAGCCTCATTGCCTCGGTACCCTGAGTGGGCAGGTGTCCATATGAGTTCTATCTCTCTGTCGAGTCTGATATCCGCGAGGCTGTTTCTGGCAGTATTTGATATTCTGCTACGCGAGAAGTTACGTATGGCAGTTTTTGAATCAGTGACAATTATGTCCGCATCTGCTGTAGCGATGGCTAAAGCAATTGCGGCTTCTTCCTCCTGGTCCGAGTAGCGGACTTTGACCGAAGCAGCTGATACGCATTTACTTACTGTACTGCTTAATTACAAAGATAGCAACGGCACCGTCAGCCATATAGTAATCCAAGGCGTCGGTATACACCACCCCATCGTGATTTCGGTATTTTCTGTTTAGGGCCCTAGCTCTAGCTTTCCTCCTGCCTTCATGGAAGGAGGGATGCATGTTTTTAGGCACAGGTTTGGAGATAATTTTGTCGCCAGCTCCTCTTGGTAGTGGTCCTAGTGGTTGGCTAGTGGTTCGGCATTAATTCTCATGCGGTTGAGAATTTGTCTGCCTGCTTTAGAGTTTGTTAGTCTTTGTAGCTGCAATCAGCTCCTCTACATTGTTGTGTATCCCAAGTGAGAGAAGTTTTTCGGTTGCAGTGTTTCTGGGTAGACCTAGCCCAGCCTTGTAGGTGCTTCTAATGAGTGTCTAATTTCTCCTTGTCAGATTGAATGAGGCAGAGATAAGGGACAGAGTATGTGAATCGACTTAGTACAAAGGCATGGATAAGACGACAAATGTCAGCCTCTTTCTTGCCGTTACTCTGTGTATCAGTCTAGTGATTTATCGCAGTCATTTCCAGCCTGTTGATAGTAACATTGCTCTTCCTATTGCTCTGGATGTAGAGCCCGAGCACTGTAATAGTATCAACTGTGGGTATGGGTAGTCCGTGCAGGCAGACTTTTATCTCTACTTTGTCTTGCGTTTTCCTTCTCACTGCTAGTACAGACTTATGTTGTGAGCATTTCAGCCCAATCTGGTTAGTGTATGACTGGACTACATTCACTGCTTCTTGAAGCGTTTCCTCTATGTGAGCGTCCGAACCTTTTGCTACCCACAAGGTGACATCGTCAGCATATAGGGAGTGTTGAAGATCTTGGATTTCTTCAAGTTTGGGAGGCAGACCTATCATTGCTAGGTTGAACAAGAAGGGAGAGAGGACTGATCCTTGCGGGGTTCCTCTGTCTCCTATTGCTATTTTGTCCGATGCAAGTCCTGCGATACTTAGCTCCGCAGTCCTTCCCGAGAGAAAGGAAGGAATGTAATTAAAGGTTTTGTTCCCTGCGTTTATGTTGGCGAGGGTTTGGAGAATGGCTTCATGAGAGACATTGCCGAAGGCTTTTTCCAGATCCAAGGCAAAAATCGCTTTGGTTCCGGTTTTGTTAGGGGGATCTATCACTTCTGCATGCAACTGAAGCATTACGTCCCGAGTAGAGAGTTGAGTTTTGAAGCCAATCATTGAGCTGGGCAGAAGGTCATTCTCTTCTGCGTAGTTCTAAAGCCTATTTAGAATAACATGTTCCATAAGTTTACCTAAGCACGACGTAAGAGAGATGGGCCTTAAGTTCTCTATGCTTAGTTTCTTTTTGTGTTTAGGAATAAAGACAACCTTCACGTGTTTCCACATCTGCGAAAGTTCACCTTTGTTCCAATATTCATTCATTAAGTCGTTAATTGCTGAGAGGTAGTATGTAAATGGCGAATTGCGGCCCAAATTTCCGCTTCCGCGGTCTCTCTGTCGAAGTCTTCATTAGGAACCCCTTTGTACTCATAGGTAGCATTGGGGTTGCTACCGGTATTGAGATATCTGCTTTGGAGTTCGCTTAGCAGATCTGCATCTGTACTTGGGTATTCTTATATGATTTGATTCATAATAGCATAATAATAACATATTAGCAGCGAAATGGCTGAACACAATCACTATAATATTTGGCTTTTGCTGTGCCTTGGTTGTATAGTCCTTCCCCCTAGCAATAGCAACACACTTTCACCACTAGTGCAGTCGTTGGCACGTCTACAATGCTGGAGAGGTGTGCTGCGGAGCGAACAAAGTGAAATTTTGTCTGGGCTGCTCTATTAGTGCTAAAGTGTAGCTGTCAGTGCAAGTAGTATGCCTATGCACCTTCAGTATAGCGCCATCATTGTTCCTAGAATTGGGCCCCTGCTCAAAAATTTCATTTTCTTTGTGCGACAGGTTGGTGTTCGAGCACTCCGGGCAGACTTGCTGACGTCTGTACATCAGTCTGTACATCAAAAGTTGCTGGTTTACCTCGTGCCCCCCACAGAACCAACCTTGTGCCATTGAACTTCTAGCTGCTTCCTAGAATAAAAAAAATCATCAACTGCTGTTCACTGATAGTTTAGTCAACAGATGCACCAGTCACAGTTAGCGTGCTGCCACCAGTGAAAACTGAATCAAAATGTGTGAAGTAGGACTGAGCTCATTTCTAAGCGTTATTTTAAATGTAAATTCTTTCAGTTCCATCATGTAATGAGTTACAGGACAAAAAGCAAAACGTTTTTTAATGCACACTCTATTAGGAACAAAAGTGTTCCTGTGACACAAACAGCCAGTGGTTAATAAAGCCATTTGGAGCTGCCTAGCTGTGTCATCGTGCGGAAGAGCTAGACTTTTTTCTATGGCTACAGTGGAGAATATGATGGGCTTTCGAGTTTTTCCTCCTCAGCTAACTATATCTCTCATTTTTTTTGTTTACACCTTAGTGAATTTACGTCCTACGAGAACTGCAGATTGCAAACTTTTTATGGCTGCAACGTGCAACAACAATGGCTTTGCAAAATGAGTACATTTCTCACACCTTACAAAAGTTTAAACACCTAATCTTTTCGGCACGATGAAAAACATACTTCTAAGGTAATCATTCCATGAAATTTTTATTAGAAATGCTGTAGAAAAGTTTTTACCAAGAATATTTTCATCAGTTGATGTTACTGGTCTTTTGTTTGTATGAAGAAGCTGGAAACCATGATAAATGAGCAAAATGTCAATCACAGGCAGGCAAAAAGGATGTATTGAAAGCTAATATAAAAAGAAAGCTCTGCTGCCAGACATTCATTTTTTTTTACAGAAGAGAATAATATATATATGAGTTCCCGCACCCAGACGTTATGGCACTTTGACAAATGCCTAAGTCTATGCAAGCATTAAATGACCGTGGTTGCCATTGCAGCCAAGAAATGCAAAACATTGTGGTTCCACTGAGTGACAGAAGCTAGACGCACTTCACTGGCGAAGTGAAGGGAGCATTTATAATCAGCAGAGTGATGGCCAGAGAGTGCATAAACTAAAATAGAACATGAACACTCGTGAAAGAAAAAGAAAAAATCATGTGCACTCTAATACTTCACCGAGATGTGGCCATATGGTGGGATGCACCGGTAACGGCAAGGTTTCACAGCAATGTAACACTCTAGCTCATTTGATAAGATTTTCAGTGATAAATAAATCCTTTTGCTTCCTGTACTGCTGTCCTCAATTGCAAGGCAAAAGCTTGCCATTTCCATCATAATTTATGACACATTTTGGTCTGTTAGTCTCTTGAATGTGAATGTGAAGAAACCACCTACACATATTTCTGCCACTTTGTGATTCTGCCAAAAACAAATTCCGATAAATGAAGATTACAATCAGTTCGCCACTGCGTTTAAGATAGTTAGTGTATATTGAGAACTCGGTATTTTTCTGTATTTCTACCCAAGCATGCTTCGTGAATGTGCGGACAAACCCAATCATTATCCGAAAATTATCTGCATCAACTCAGCTGCGTTTTCAACTGTTGAGGACAGTATAAAAAAAAAATTCGGAGTGAGAAAAGCATAACAGAGAGATTACTGGCAACACTCCCAGGCTTTCCACATTAGGTGTACTGTAGATGCAAGATGTGTAGTGCTGAATGACCCTATAATTCGTCTCTTGTGCTTGATTGTACAAGTGCAAAACTAAAGGAAGTGCGAGTTGCTTTAAGGTCACTGATAAGGCAAAGCCACTTGCCTATGTCGCAAGGAACCCATCACAGAAAGAGCACAATACAGGAGCCTCGAGGCACAACATACACTGACACGTGACCAAGAGAAGATGGTTTGTACTTATCGTGTTAATACAGTTCTTTACAGCTTTTGCTTAACAAAACTTTTCAGAGTTGTATATAATTCCTCATTAAAAACTACCTAGCACTAGTTCTAAGGAAAGTTCACACTTTTACAGCCATCTTCTACAAAATATAACTTGCCAGTACAATGATCTCAAAGCAGTGCACAAAACAGCTTTTGATAACTGCATCTCCCGAATGCAATTTCAGCGATTTCAGAGAAAGTTGCAAATTCCCTGCAGTATACCTTTAACAGTGGCTCTGGCTAGAACCCTTTGGTGCTCCTAGAGGAGGACTAAAGGGTTTTGGTACAGCTGCTACTCTCACCACTCAATCGCATTCCAAGTTGCACTTGTGGTATTAGACCTATTGCCGCATTGGTTGGGGGTGACCCTTGTGAGCAATCTCAATATTCGGCTATGCACAACCGAATTAGTATACTCGGACGAACAAGGTTTAACAGCCACTGCTGTAGCTTTGGATCTCTCTATTTACATATAGTTGCCGTCTCTCCTACTTCCACCGTAATCTTTCAGGTAAAAAAGATTAAAGTAATAATTTTCCATTGAATATCCTGTGAAACAACAATAATAAAAATTTCTATATGCTTTACTTGATTTCAATCACTTTTGGCTTTTTTCATATGCATGTCGTCACGAGCCATTCATTTTCCTACCCTTGTCTGTGCACGAAAGGAATGAAGTTGTTATAAAACTGCTGCATGGAAACCACAACAAAGAAGGAACAAATAGATGAAAGCAAAGCTGCATACATTTTTGTGATAATGAACGAACTAGTTCAGCTCGATTAAAGGAACAATGAAAAGGTATTTGCTGTGGCTAGAAAAGGTGCACTAACGATCAGTATTTCATCACTCATTTCCACGACACAAATTTTTAAGCTGGTTTTACTAACACAGATGGAGGTAAAAAATAATGCCCCTCCTTTCCCTTCAACTCCACACATGCCGATGAGAAAAGTAAAGAAAATGTCACAACCATTTCCCACTGTGGCCCATTTCGCCTGCATCATTTGGTCCCACGTGGCCAAGTTTATGTCAGTAGGGGGCAGCTAAGAGTAGGCCGTGAAATGATGTCCAAACAGACTGCGAAAAGCAATTTTGAGAAATTTGTAAATTAAAGGGGGTGAGACATTTAAAATTTGACTTGAATACCAACAAAAAAAATCCTAGAAGTGTACTGCATTACAATGACAATAATTACCTTTATAGGTTCCTTTTAGCATATTTCCTCAAAAATAAAAAAAATCAAACCTTAAAAAAAACGCAAGAAAAGAGAAAAAAACTGGAAGACATCAGCCCTAATGCGATAGTTTTAATGGCTTCCCCTGCAGATCCTCATTACTTTACAACTCGCTGAATCACCAATTCCTGAATTTGTGACTATCATCCCACACCTACTCATTAGCTTATACTCGTGAGCTACATGACGTGAAACACCAACAGCCATAGCTAAAAAGACCTGCTTCAACCAAGAACGTGCCTGCATGGCATAGGAGTAATGTGCTTGACTCGTTATCTGTTTCATGCCTGTTTAGTACGGATGAATTACTCGAGCAGTTTTTAAATGGGCATAACAGGTTCAACTAGTCTAGGCTACACAGGTGTGGGCCTGCTGTGTTGCAGCTAGAGAAGAGATGCCATGTAACGTCAGTTGTCTGCTCTGTGTGAGGAGGGAGACAATGGCTGCCAACCACTCCACTCGGCGCACGGCACTCGGTTGGGGCTCCCAGCTGGCTGCTCCGATCGATGAGGATACGATGCATCGGTGTTGTAGCTTGCGCTATCAATGGGAGATTCTTGTTACAGTATAGAAGGCTTCCGGTGGGTCCGATTCTCACTTTCCCCTCCATCTCAAAGAAGCTGCTTGAGTCAGGAGTTCCAAGTCGGCCATGTCTTGTGGCTTCGTGGCGACAGACAACCTGCTGACCAGTCAGTGCACGGCTTCTCACCTGCCAACTGCTACCTGCCAGAGGCATGCCCATGATTTTTCGCTCACATCAATATTGCTGCTGTTGCTGGATTTTCTGGAAAATGAAGTCTTTAAGCTATCATATCAAAACAATGCCGCAGAAGCTAAATGCTACTTGGGCTCGAGGCAAGGCTGGCATTATGCAAAAAGGAACAGGGGCCAAATACATTGTAGGCTGAAGACCTCAGGAGCGAAGGACGAGACAGCTGATAAGGATCTAGACTAGAACAGACCAGCCAACTGTGGTTTCAAGTGCCACTGCCAGCCGGCGTCCTTTTTCATTTTTCCAGCGGCCATGCTTTGGCCGCAGTCTTTGCGCAGCCAGGGGAAGGCGCTACACCATGAAACTGTTTGATTTGGAACTGGCTCGCTTTGCCGCAATGTCATTTTGACATTGGCATAGGTGAGCAAACATTTTGGTAGGACAAAAAGGCAACAGCAGCCAATTGGCCATCGAGCGAGCTTTATTCTGCACTCACGAGAAGGTACCACTCAACTGAATTCGCGTGGGAAGCCTGTAAAACTTTTAAAATTTAAAATTTAATTTTAAAAACAAAATTTTTGCAGTGTTTTGCAGAAAATTTGCTGTCAGCGTTATGGAATGTGTCAGCATCATGAGCGAAAAATCACATGCCATTGCCAGAAAAAAATATGCATCTCAGTGCAAAAAACACAGGAAGAAAGGAGACAGACGCAGGGCAAATGCTTCAAAGGATGCAGGACGAAGCGTTCATCCTGCGCCTGTCTCCTTCCTTCATCCTGTGTTTTTGTACCCGCAGTCATCATACCAATACCAACTAGCCCGTCTTTCCACTTTAACTTTGTCAGAAAGTAGTTGGCAGCTGTCATGGCCGGGCGCTTACTGGGTTGTCTTTATGGCAGAAGACTATACGGCATGGCCACTTTGGCAAGTGCTGCAAACTCAGACTTTGCCTTTGAGATAAGAGGGTGAGATCGGAATCCAGCCCTCCAAGACCCTTGGATCTTGAGTAGGACACACTGCTTCTAGGCCCAGGTAGGACAAAGGTCTCTCCCATATTTCTCGAATTAACCAGGTCCTGCACTAGTTGAATCCACTTGACCCCTGCAAATGTCTTAGCTTCATCAGTCCACTTAAGGGCAACGCTTGGAATCCGTTGGAAAAAGAAATTGTTATCTTTGCAAGCGGAAAGGACTATTCCAGTTAATGCAAGAAGGAAATGACCCCGAACTAAACATTGTCTCCGTTATGTCAGGCCCGCTGTAATGTTAATACTGTGTGGAAGTGGTGCTGTTGAACACAAGTGTGATGTGAGTGGTGCCCTAGGAGACCTAGCATATCACTGAAAAATGGGGGTAAATGTGCGTCAGTGCTTGAGAAAGTAGGTTTTGACATGTGGCAAACGCAACGACAATCAGGAAAATTTGTGAAGCATTTAACACAGCCCAGAAAGACATTTTCATAGGTCCTTTATGACTATCATTCAGCAGGAAAGAATTCATGTTCATTGCTGGCACAGGCAAGCAAAAGAATGAAGCAGATGGACATGCTCAGAGGTATCGTCACACCCCTCACAAAGCTTCAAGAATTGCTTGATTAAGCTAGTACAGTCACAGTCTATAAAGTTGTCCTACCTGCTTGAAGCTGATAAACATGCTGAGCTGATGAGTGCTTCAATGGTAATATTCTAATGCAAGAAGTTCACGGAGGTGGTCTTTCTGAGCACTCAAGTCAAATTTCAAAGCTTTGCAGATAATGTTTAAAAAGTGCTCCTGGCAACTGCTCGCAATCAAATAAGGTGACGCCTCTCGTGCGCTCACTCTTCAATGATGTCATTGGGGTCTGCTGGGTGCACAAAATAACTGGACACTCCCAGGTGATGCAGGCAGGCAGGCGGGACAGGGCATGGTGGCATGCGCTGAGTTGATGGGGACAAGAGTAATTTTTTGCACCGATACGATCAGTGCTAATGCAGGTAGCTTGAAAATGTTTGCATTGCAGAGGTACTGATTGCTTGCACGCGTTTTCTAGTTTTAATAAATGGCTTTTCGTGGGCCCTTTCAGTAACAATTCTACAGCAATTATATGCGAGACGAGACACTTATTTAACAAACACAGTTCCACTGTAAAGATATGAATGTAGCCTATACCATGTTTTGTCATAACTCACTAGGCACGTCAAGGTGTTAAATCATTTGCATGAAATGTCAACCACGATATTGCACATGAAAGAACTGAACAATTGACTGCTACAAACTTGGCTTGACACTGCATTTAATCTTTGTTTCATCAAGATTTCTTATAACAGGAAACTTTTTATGAGGCATTTTGAGTCTAGAATCAATGTGTACCTGTTAGCAAGGTATGACTAATTGTACTGGTGTAATAAAATGCTTTGGAAGCAATAACGGGCACACAATGCATGCTCATAACTGGGAGGTGAAAGAAGTTTGCTTGTGAGAACTTTATGCAAAACTGTGCAAAATATGAGCGCTCGTTACATTTGTGCAGTTGTCGAAAATGGTGGCTTAATTATTTCTTCCTTGTCCCTACATTTCACGCAATTACATTTGAATCAAGATTGCTGAATAATTGAGCTATAATTCAGTTTGCAGCATGAAGTTCATACTTACCTAGAGAGCATGTACTATGGTTGCATTATCTAGCTTTCTTATTTTGCGCATTTTGAAATGCAGCTTTTGAAAGTTTTCACAAAGCCATGGCAGCACTCGCGCATCGTCAGAGTATCACCAACGAAACAGCCGCAGGCATCTGAAAAAAGCTGCAGTACGCTAGTCGTTTTAGGACAGCAGGCCCCGTCTCAAATATTAGGTTGTTTACAGCCTTGCCAGAGACGTGTGCTTCGGAATAAGCCCTGAGCTGCGTTCTAGCTACAACACCCGTATGGAGTCCTAAACGAAGGGTCATCTTTTAGTTATCACTGCATGGAACACACCGCGCCTACGCTGCTCGTCGTCCTCGGGTCTCCGTCCGCTGGTCCGAACCATGATCCACAGCCGAAGTTTACAACGTTCCTGATGATGAAAGCTCTATGGCTCCACTTTGATGATGTCCGAATTCAAAACCATTGTGTCTTCCCGTGCTGCGCCACAATGCGCCATGCTGCTAATAGAGACTTTTAGAATTGGGGACCCAAGACTCTGGGCCCCCAAGCCGCGTTGCGTCGTTGCTCTTGGGTTTAGAGGAGCAGCAGAGTTTGAGAATTGGGTCAAACGCAGACAGCATTGGGTCGAGCGCTCGTCACGCCGCAGTGGGGAAAATAAAAAAGGTACTTGAAAGCAACAAAAAAGAAAAGCCTTTGTTGCAAGTGAAAACAAACAGAATTCATTTTTGAGCAAGAAGAGCGAGCAATAAAATCTCATAAACGTAATGGTTTTGTTAATACTACAAATTAAGTAAACCATTTTAAGTCAAGCAAAGCCAATCGCAGCCATGTCAGCCAAGCTGGCCATTCATAGCCATTCTATAGCCATTCATTGTTCATTGGTTCACAGGAAGGCGCAGATCTGTCACATTTACTCTGTGGACACCTGAACCGCGCCGTAAGGGAAGGGATAAAGGTGGGAGTGAAAGTGGAAAAAGAGAAAAGGGAGCCGTAGTAGAGGGATACGGAGTAATTTCGACCACCTGGGGATCTTTAACGTGCGCCAAGCTGGCCAAGTGCTCTTAAATGGTGTTTTTTTGGTGATTCACCTGCGAGTTCACCTGCGTCAAATGGCAAAAATGAATCGAAGAACAGCAAGTTTGCTCTGCGATCATCTGCTGTACGCCGATTTGAGTTGGGCTGACATTGAGGAACTATTTCTGCCGTTGCCAGAAGTGATTTATCGACGACGTGGCCGGCGGCAGTATACTTCACGCAAAGGATGGTTCGACGTCGGAAGCATTGAAGACGACGTTTTTCGGAGAATGTTCCGTTTTGAAAAAGAAAACTTTGACGAATTGTCATCTGCTCTCCTACTTCCCGAAACAATTGAGAGCATTCAGGGAGTGCAAGTATCCGGCAAAGAAACTCTCCTGATTGCGTTGTGTTGCTACGCTGCTACCTATTGACTGCCTGACTACTGCTACTGTTCACATACAATCATGTGCCTTTAGACACATTACAAATTATTTTTTTACTCGTCATAACACAAAATACAATATAATTCATTACTTTGCGTGCATGTTTTGGAACAGTTAAATGTGGCTATATTTGACACATTTTGTTTTTTCTCTTAGTGTCATTGATGTTATTTTGCAAGATGGCTGCGCCCAGTATAGCGAGCTCGCTATCTCCTCAGAATATCTCAGAGGTTTGTTTTGCTCCTCCCGGTTTGCAAAGCATTTCTTTTGAAATTAACCTTAAACGAGTGTGGAAACAGTTGCGCTGCAAGTTCACATTTTTTCCCAGCAATAGTGCTGAAGCGATGTTGGTTTTCTGATGACCACTTCAAGCACCGTCTGCTTCCACATTAAGCAGGATTTTAAACTATTGGCTTTCGTGAATTGTCTTGTGCTTACGGAAATGCACTACAGATATTTATGTTCTGAATGTATGCGGTTTTCACGGACGCGGTCCGCTGTTACCATAGGGTGTCTACGGCTGTTGCCGCATGTGTTGCCCGCAAGTACTTGGCTTTGTCTAGTAGCATAATGTTGATCCGAGTTTTAAAGCGTCTGCCTGTCTGGTTTGACTGCACTGGCGCTAGATCCATATAGTTCTTTGGTGGTGCCACGAGATGTGCGTCATTAATTGAAGTTTCTACTGTTATACTTGTACTACTGCTTCGAGATTTGAGCGCTCATGCTTCAAACTGTTCGATTGAGGCTTGTGCTGTTGGGCAAGTTGGTTCGACTTCAAGGCCAACGACTCAATTTCGTCGTTGCCTTGGCGCTGGTTGCCTAAATCATTATTTTTTATCCTTTACTCTGTAAGCGGTCACACATCGATGATAAGTATTTTTGTGGGGGTTTGGTATGTCGTTGCTATATTTATTTGTAGCTGTGGGGCCGACCAGTTGTAACTTACTGCCTCCCCCATTAGATATCCACTGCAAGGCAGTACAAACTACAATCGAAACATGCAAATTCTAGCTTTGTAAAACATATGTACACTTGGTTAGCAAGCCTGGCTTTTTGCTTGATGGTAATAGAGTGTTTGTTTGTAAATAGATGAAGAGCCGCAAAGTGGTTCGCTCTCCCTAAGCCAGGAAAGCCACATTTTGGTCAGTGTTTTTTTTTTTCTTTAGAAATAGCAATACAGCATACCCTACATACATACACCAGAGCAGATGCATGCAACTTTTTTTTTAAACCAAATTATAACAGCTCGTGCGTGCTGTTCAGATGTCATTGCCGTGCAGTAAACAAATTGAAGGAAATTACCTGTCTTTGTTGAAATTGTGTGTTCTTGTGTTTTTCATCGGTACATTAGAAAATCAATAGTGCTTCAATCAGTTTGACTTCTGCTGTGTAATTTAAGACGTCATAAAGTCCTTTTTAATTTAATACTGGAGTGCTCTGCCAGTAGTCATCTTAAATATTGTGGTTATCCAATCCTTTCATGCCACAACAAAAAGGAAACATACTAAATGTATATGCAGCATGAATGAAGACGAGAGTTCGGTTACTAAGAAAGGGGACAGCTGGACAACTGCCATAATGTGGGTACAGACCTCTTCAGACTTGAGTTGCAGGTAGGATATGGCCTACAAAGCACAGTTCAAGGAAGGATGCTGACAATTGTTTGTTGCTGCTAGGTTAAATGTACCTTTTTGGCCCAGAAACCATAGTCCCCAGAGTTCATAACATTTTCACAACCATTTCAAGCTTATTGGTTCCATCAAAACCTATGGTACCTACCAGGCTGTTTGATAACACACATCCACAAGCTTTTGTCTGTAGAGGGTGCTAGGAAGTTGCTAACAGATATGGCCTACAAAGCACAGTTAAAGGAAGGATACTGACAAACGTTCATTGCTGCTAGGTTAAATGTACCTTTTTGGTCCAGAAACTGTAGTCACCCGAGTTCAAAGTGCATGAATGCATATTCATGTGACAGCCCCACGATGCCTTCCTTGTTCACTTCTGTAAGGGATGCCATAGAGAGTAGCAGCACAGTTGATTTCAAAACTCCTCAGGTGTGTCAATTAGTAATTTTATGAAGCTGGTATAATTTCATCTCAGTGTGACGTTTGTATCTTTTGATAACAGCTTTTACCGACAAAGACGAAGGACTTGCATGAGATCCTGCGTAGCCCCTGTGCTAACATTTTTTTAGCCTTTAATGACCGCACCCTAGAACTCAGTTTGACTGAGAAGGAAGTACTAAACGTTTTCAGGTATGTTGATGATTTTCTAATAGTTATTAAAGAACAGAAAGATTTGACCTACACAGATGCTGTAAGCCCAGTTTTAGCCAACTTTCAAGAAGAGGGGCAGGGATTGTGTTTTACCCGTGAACTCCCTTTGCGAGGATATTTTCAGTTTAAGTATAGATTTAAGTATTACCTTGGGCGAGCATCATGTGTGTTGGCAATACTCGCCTCGAGCACGGAAGGAGCTGCTGCCTTATTCCTCGGCTCATTCAAAGACTGTGAAACGCGCTATTGCTAACCTCTGCCTTGGGTCTGCTCTTGTGAAGTCGTGTGAACATACTATGCAGGCGAGCTTTGAAAAGCAAATGGATTGATTTGCTATGGCGGGGTTCCCAAGCTCGGTAATCACTGGTGATGCTGAAGCCTTCCTAAGGAAAACCAAACGTGTAATGTTCAAAAAGTCGTGCGAGACAAGAAAGTCAAGCGTGAAACCAGAAGTGGTACCCTATGTTCACAGGGTTCCGCACAATGTGAAAAAGGTTCCACGAAAGCTTGCACAACTATGCGCGCGCATTGCGAGCAATGAAAAGGAGGGCGCTTGCAGGAAAAAACATAGCAAGCAGTACGTGAAGTGCTGCATAGGAGTAGTATGTGAGATACCACTGGCCTGCGGAAAAGCCTATGTGGGCCAATCGAGGCGCCGTGTGAATGACCGTGCAGCTGAGCATGCACTATCACAAAAAAGGTGCACATCTTTCACAGCATTGTGCAAATTGCTTCGTGTGCAACCGAGCGGCAAAAAATGCACCGGGGGAAAAAATATGCGTGCACTGAAAGATATGTGAACCACGGCTTCATGAGATAAAGATTCTGGGCAGAAGTAGAGATTTGAAGGCACGCGAGATCTTGGAGGCGTTTCACATAAGAAAGAGAGGGAAAGCGTGTGAGTGGTACATCGGTTCACCTTTTCAAGACCGAGATGACATATCTTGAACGGTTTGCTTAATGCGTCGTGTTGTTGTTCATGCGCATGCCTTAAAATTTCTATATATTTGCTGCCTTGGCAGTGAATAAAGGCCAGATGAATTTAGCGCTCGTCCTGCGTCATTCTCTCTTGTGTCACTTCTTAGCACTATTATTTTCAGTCTCGAACAGTATGCACTATTTAGCTCAAACTGACATTCTTCTAAACCATTTAATCATGTTGGCTATAGGGGCCATATGTGACAGAAAATATATTTAGAAAGCTGTGTATTCATAAGTCACTGAGAACAAAATATATCAAAAAGGCTGCGTTAATCATATCTGGTTCACTTTTCATACCCTTCTACTTTAAGATGACAGACGTGGAGTACGACTGAAATCGACAATATGAAGGGATTGTCTGCCAACTTGAGCATCACAAGAATTTTGTACCTTTTTTCCAGCTTTACAGGACACAATAACAGATTTTTCTGCAGATAGTGACAGTGTAGGGCAGTATTGTTTATGCATCCAGAAATTACGACACCAGAGCTTAATGGTTTTTGCTTGGTGCATGTAAAGAAATGAGGCAGGAATAAGTTCTTAACAGAGGTCCATATTTTAAAGCAATGAAATTGCTCATGGATGTTTTTCTCAATGTGAAAAATACAAGTTTATGTTAATGAAGCAATGAAACTGAATTGAAAATGAAAAATAAGTTATGTATAAACAAAGACGGAAAGGATAAGTAGAGAAAAAGGTAGGAAAGGAGAAGCTCGGAAGCACTTCACATTTTCCACTGTGGCCATGGAAAAAGTCTGGCTCTTCTGGACGATGACACCGGCTAGGCAGTTTCCATCAACCTTAGCCTCAGATCATTTGTGCCAAATGAACACCTTACTGCAACATTTCTAACTAAATACCACTATTGATGATACGTCTATGGAAAAGTTTCGCTTCTCGTCTTGCAACTCATTACATGATGGAGCTGAAATATGTTCCGCTTATAATAAAGTTGGCTATGAGCTTCTCACACTTTTTGACAGTTTTCACTGGTGCAGTATGCTACTGTGAATGGTACAGGTGCCCAAATCTTTAACTGGCGTGTGCGAGCGGCGACTTTTCTGTGCGTCAGCGCCATATGACGGAGCGAAGTTGGAAACAGGATGAGGCTAAGCGCATGCTCACAAAGCACGCTCAGCTGGACGGAACAGCCTGGTAGACGACGCATCCAGCTGAGCGTGCTTTGTGAGCATGCGCTTAGCCTCATCCTGTTTCCAACTTCGCTCTGTCATAGGGCGCTGACGCACAGAAAAGTCGCCGCTCGCGCACGCCAGTTAAAGATTTGGGCGCCTGCACATCTGGGCACTCTATTGATGTGCACTCCATTGGTGTCTTATTCATCACATGCAGTGTTTATTCCCTTCAAATTTAATTTATCCTAAGAGTGGCACAAGGTTGCTGCTGCAAGGTGCATGATGCAAACCAGCAACTTTCACTTGATGTACTAGTGGTGAAAGTGTGTTGCTATTGCTAGGGGGAAGGACTATGCAACCAAGGCACAGCAGAAGCCAAATATTATAGTGATTGTGGATAATCCAGCCAGAATTCTAGTTCATCGGGACAGTTTGTCCATATCGTAACAGTAGCAACTAGTGGCTGCATGGGCAGCAAGAGCGCAGATATGCTGCAACGGTTAAAACATGCCAATGATAGTATCTTTTTTGCTTCATGCACATTGGCTACAAATGAATTACTTCTTCTCTATTCCTCTATGTGAAAACAGTCACTGACTTTGTTTCATGCATTCTGTCTCGCTTAACTGATCAGTATAGACATATACCTTCTCCGGACATGGCACTTTGGGCTGGTGGCAGAGAGAAATGGATTAATATATTGTAGCAACAAATTGTCATCACTTACTTTGCAAAAAAAAGAAACTTGCTTGTAGAAGTTGAACCCCTTATACCACACCAAAAGAGCAACAAAAAAGCTGTTTCGTAACCATGCAAATTAACGAAACAAAACTCGCGAGTGCAGTCAGAGGCAGCAGATGGCGACGGGGCATAACGCAAACAAGATTGTTCTGAAATGTGCCACATAGCTGTCATTTATCGAAAAAGTAGCATACAAAAACAATGTTTCATACTGTAAAGGTCACTTCCTCTGATGATCTCCAAATTTTGGAATTGGTTTCCAAGATCAAATAAAAAAGGGCGTGCATGTCATTCATGAAAGCGGACGAGTAACGAACTTCGTGCTTTACACATAACCAAACTTCAATCACAGCTGTTTCATTTAGAGCTTGCAGAAGCCGCACATTACTGTCAGTAGAACAAAACACGTCATCCCGAAAGCAGCCAAGTGCTTTTGGTCTCCGCACTTTCATTTCATTGTCGCCTTGCGAAATGCACAAATCACTCTCACTGCATGCACGGCGGAACGTGTCTGCACGCAGTAGAGGCGGTCAGAAAGCACAGCTGCGGACGGTTTGCTTTTTTTTTTAAAGGCAGGTCTTTTCTTCACCGGAGGGCGTAAGTAATACAGTCGTACCTTAGTGGGGATCTTGCCGAAATACAAGGCTTGGGTTACCTCATAAAATAGATCGCATTTCGGGGCCGATTTGCATGTAAGCGGTATGTAACAAACCTGCGTCTGAGCCACGAAGGGCTTCGTGGAGCGGCCTTGCGCCAGCGATTGAATCAATGCACAAATCGCATTTAGTTCATCCGGGGCAAGACAAGATGACTAGCCTCATGCGGTCTTTGGAGAAAACTCGCGGCACAAGTATAGCACAAGAGCGCGCACACACATCCACGCAACAACGCGCATCGCGCACTGCCACTGCTGCCACCACAACACGGGCGCCGAGAAGGTGTTGGCCGAGGCCCACGGGTCGCTAGCGTGGAATGGGGGTGTCGGCCGCAGCTCGTAACAGCCAGCCGACGGCCTCTTCTCCCTCTCCATCTTCGTTTTCCCCCTCGCGCCGCATCCGTTTGTTGGGATCGGATATACGCCGCCCGGAGGGCTTCGCCTGCGACGGGGGAAGTGTTACGGACTTGTTCTCAAACAGAGCAAGGAGGAAGAGAGAAGGAAGAGGAAGACGAAGTGTGCGCGCCCGTTCGACCTCTGTCTTGTGGCACTTGTGTCGTTCCCGCTAGCCGTGTGTACCTAGCGTACTGAACCGACTAGAACGTCTCCGTCGCGATGCTAAGGGCGTAACAATATATTCCACCTATTTATTGCAGGGACCTACAGGCCAATGCTGCTAAGAAGAAAGCTGAATGTCTTCACAGCCTGCGAGCGCAGCTAGTTACAGACATGGTTCATCAAATATGTACAACACGCCCCTTTTTAAGCGCACACTCCTGCATTGGTACATTATAAGCGTGCTAGCAATTTTGTTATTTCACTGTGCACTGGTGTGAGATGAATACCATGAGCTTGTTTGCTTTGCCTAATATAATATTGCATCAAGGTTTGTTACTGTTTTTCAAAATAAAATCTTCTCAGTAATGCGAAAATTTGTTGGAAGCTTTGATATACCTGGCATCTGAGTATATATAAATTTATAACGTATAAAAGTTGGATCCGCTTCACTCACCAGCATCATGCCTGTGCCCAGGGTAAGGTCCATCCAGGTCCATCTAATGCCATTTGCACACATAATGGCCTGATATTTAACGACATGCAGTCTATGTCCAGACAAACAGATTTCCTGAATTGTCGTAGGCCTGCAGATGGATATGGCTGTACCATCCACAAACCCCCAACAGTTGGTGAGAGGGGCACCTAACTGCCTGCAATGAAAATAGAACCAACAATGAAAAACACGGGGGCCAGTTGGTGGATCATACTGGGGAGTACTGCGCTACTTGATAGACAGGGACAAGTGAAAGACGACCAGAGGTGGGCATTTGACATCAAAAAGTGCAACCTCACCTCAACCTCAATAAAAATTTCATGACCTCACTCAACCTCTACCTCACGCTTTGAGGTTGAGGTTTGACCATGTGACCTCACCTCAATTTTTCTGATGCCACCACCGACCTCACTCAACCTCACCTCAAACTCAAACTGTGAGATTGAGGTCGGTCGCTCGACCTCAAAAAAAGAAAACAAGAAAGGTTTTTCACCTGAGAACACTAACTATAAAATGTCATGGCACAAGTCCTGTGCCGTGACACGCCAGAATGACGACATAAATTTTAAACAACATTGAATATGATGAGGCTTACTTGTGAAGTAAAAAAATTGAAATGAACATTTGCCAGCGGGGCTACTGATTCATAGTAGGCTGACCTAATAACGGCTGTATAATTGGTCAGTTTTAACTTTTCAAATTTTATTTTTATTTGTTTTGATATGGTGACATTTGACCTAATTCCCGCTGTAATGCTTGTGTGTCCTTGGCGCTGCTGGATGCGAACCCCCAAGGTCTGCAGTGAAACGTCGCACATATCTGTGACCGTCAAATAGTGTTTCCTCATGACAAGCAAGCCATAATTTCTAGGTGAAGACATTTTCCTGCGATTTGAAATCGAATCGGATGACAAAATCACGAGCAATCTAATGTTTCTTCAGTGTTACGTCTCTGTTAAAAAAAAAAAATGTAGATCGACCACTTACGTATATATGGAAGTTGTTGTACCATAACATTCTTTTATCAAATTGACTTCTGACGTGGGACTTATCACAAGAGGCGGACAGAACAAAACGTTGCCATATGCACACGCTTAGTTACGAAAAGGTAAAGCGTGCTTGACTTTTGACATTGCGCTACTTTCGATAATCCTGACGAGTGGGTTGCGCTGTATAGAACAAACGCCGTGACAAATTATTGGAAATATTACCCTCCCTTCTGCTTATAATAACTAACGGTGAACTTGCAGCCCCAAAACATTCCTTTTATCATTGATGTAAGTTAAAGAAATAATGCGTTGGATTAGGGATAATTCGCACATTACCTTGAGATGCCGAGAGAAGCTCAAAAGCTGGTTTCTTTGTCCACACAGTTTCTTGTCGCAGTGAATGCATTCCAAGTTTACAGTGCTTTTCGTTTCTTTTGCGTGGCTATTGTAACGGAAATGGCCATCGATGTCTTTGTCAATGCGACAACTGCGCGCGCATACATCATTATCGGCATATTTAGATTTTTTCGCTACATCTGCCATAACCTCACCTGCCATAACCGCAACCATGTCATGCGCTCTCGACGCCGAACGCAACACAGCGATAGACCTCGAAGAAGGAAAAGGCGGAAACTTCCGTCATAAATTACAGCAAGTCGTCGACAACGGAGTGGCTGCGTGTCTTCGCTTGAAAAAGACGGCCACGGCAAATGGCGAAGAACACAGCATGTTGTTTAAATGCTGCCTTTTTTGTTTTTTTTTTGCCGATTTCGGGCGGCTCACCGACGCCGTTTGGGGGCGACTTCCAAGCAGACGTTCAAGGAACGATTGGTGTCGATGAGAACGTGGGGCTGAGACACCAGCTTCTAGTCGTGACGAGAGAACCACGCCCACTGGGAGAATGAAGCGCGAACACTTAACCCATGCTACGGGAGTTGTTTCGTTTTTCTTCGACTGCACATATCCGTCAAGAGAGGAAGACTAGCGGGTGGTGAGCAGGGTGGCAACGCGTCTACACGGAGGAAGAGCAGAGTTCGAACACTGACTAGCGTGTCCCTCCTGCGAAACGATAAGATGCCTGCATGGTCGACAAGCGACAAAAGTCCGCGCAGCCGCCGGGGTGTTCCGAGAAGCGAGAAGGGTGTGTCTTTATATTTCTTTAGACCAACAGGAATACGCCAGTCGGAGGTATAGCGCACAACCAAAAGCTAAAGAATATAAAAAAAGAAAAGAATGTCGCGAGAGGAAGAATCTGAGAATTGTCTCTTCTGATTTTTTTGTCTTTTTTTTCTTAGGCGGGGGGGGGGGGGAGGGTGACGATTGGCCGCACCGCAGAAAAGCGGGCGGTTGTGAGTAAACGCGGGTGCACAAACGCGAGAGGGGGCACTGGTAAGTGACCACACAAAACGAAAATAAGTGAGGAAAAATAGGGGTGGTGCAAGTGTACTGAAAAACTAAAGAGAAGAGGAGACGCAGATCTTCATTCGCGCATTCACACACTCGAGCACCGCGCACACATCTCGCTCTCTCGCCCACACTGCCAATGTCCTTGTAACTCTCGGCCCCGTTGAAAGAAACGCATTTAAAAATACCTGAAACTCCCAAACTCCCGGAGGCGCACGTATGTGCAGTGGCTTACTTTCCAAGAAATGTCGAGGGGTTCCCGGGTCTGCGCTTTGTCCGCTAGTTGAGATCGGACACCGGCTGCGGAGCCGAAAGAGCAGACGCCGGCTTACGAACAAAAGGCGCGCCCGCCACTTTGGCTGCAAGCTGTAAAACGGAGGGGAGGCCCTCGATAAACAAACATGTAAATGAAAAAGGCGCTAGCTCCCGTAGGGTATGAGAAAGGGATGACTGCAAGCAGTCGTCAGTCACCTGTCTGTTCTTCAATGATTCCTCGAGAAGGGCACATTAAATTTATCTTTTTATGTAAGGGTTAATTTAATGCCTAGTCACTAATAATAATAATAATAATAATAAAAGAGTGGATTTCACTGATACAACTAGGATCGACCGTCCTATTGCTTTCTTTCGTTTTAACTCGTGCCATATACAACAGCAAAAGCAGATTTATTTACTAAAATACAGTCTTCGTGGGGTGACTTCTCGTCAAGCCATTTATCTCTCGTCTCTTCTGCATCCTTGTTCTTTCCATATGCCTCTCTGAAACCTCCTCTCTCGTGCCATCCTCCCCAAGCAATTCCTTGTTTGCTGGATCTTGCGCTTCCCTCTTTTCTACTATTCTAGTTTTTTTTTCCCGAGAAGCCGACACACCCACGTAGGTCTGGAAACCCTTCGAGTTTGCGGATACTTTCTTTACTTCCCAAACTCGCTTGGAATGGTGGCGGCATCTTGTTTCACCTTCTTTCGAGTCTGCAGCCGTCGTCCGACCCCACTCGTTTGCCGCGCTGTACGCCCCCCCCCTCCCCCCCTCCTTTTTTTTTTCGTGTCGAACGCAAACGCACCGACGCCAACTGTTCGTTACGTGCGCGTTAGTAGCCAAAACAGTGTACACGACAGGCATTATGAATGGTGTTTTGCCGGCTATTTTATCGCTGTGGGAAACAATAATTTCGACCTCACAAGCCGACCTCACTCAACCTCGAACTCACGCATGAGGTTGAGGTCTCATTTGCTGACCTCACTCAAAAATATTTCCGGTGTTGCCGACCTCACCTCAACCTCACCTCACTCCGTGAGGTTGAGGTTGACCTCATGAGGTCGAAACCTCTTGAGGTTGCCCACCTCTGAAGACGACACATGAATGAAGCGCAAACTAACTTTATTTTTATTGACAAAACATGTACATATATACACAGAGCATTCTCGTCAAATCACAAACACATCATTCATGCGCGTGGTCACGCACGTTATCACTTCGAACACAACTCCGTATTTGCACAACTTTCATATCTAGCTCCTCCTTTGTGAGAGACAGAGATGATGTACTAACACACGCATCTTTTTCTGCTGACTCAATTAAGAAGGCTTCTACGATTTCGTCTTCAATTCTTTCCTTTTCTTCGCCTAGAATTGCCTACAGTTGAAAAAGATACGTGTGTTAGTACATCATCTGTGGCTCTCACAAAGGAGGAGCTAGATAGGAGGAGCAGCCAATCGTGCCTCCTCAGGTCCAGAAGATGACCGAAAGTGGTCTCAATAAGGCCGAATAGGGAGGACACAATGCTCGACGTTGCCGAGCAATGCCAGCCGAAGATGGGCTCTAAGTCCCACCAACTATTCGGGTATGCCAACCGGTGTAGACCCATGAGCAAGGCTCTTTTACCAGACACCTTCACGCCTTGGCTACTGGGGATGGTATCGGGTACAAGCAGCGATGTCTTCAGTGCGCCAAAATGCTCTTTGTCGAAACGAAACATCCGCTGAAACGACTCTTCGTCCAGGCAATCCAGGTCAGAAAAATCCGTTGTACGAAGCATAGCATCGCGGCGCGGGCTCCCGGTACCGAAGAAAAAGGTTAGATCATTCCAGCTGAGGTCCAGGTACAGCAGCTGGTAGCAAAGTAAATCTGCCTGCGATCGCCTAAACTTTGGCATCGTTTTTAAGCCACAAAAGAGTGTTCTTACAGAAGACGGCGAACGCATAGACTTGCACAGACAAGACGAACGCAAGAAGCGGCTAGCGGCGATTCCCAGTGTGGATAGTCTCAGCCTGTTTCGACTCGGTTTAAAAATTCAAAAGAAAAAAGGTATTACTTTGCACATGTATTTGAGCTTATATGTAACTTAAAATGATTTACTTAGTGTTTAGTATTGTGATGAAAACAGAGCAGCATGTATATGAAGTTATTTTTTCTGCAAGTTTTTCTTTTAGGCCATCATGGCGCTGCATGCGAGCAACTTTTAGTGACCGTTATCACCGCTGTTCTAAAATCAAAGGAAGTAGACACGTTCCCCTAACGCTTTGCACGTATGGATAGGGTCCCCCTATTCTAACATTCCTGATTGATCGAGATGCGAACGCAATCGGTCCCTCCATGCCCTCAAACACGTGCGACAGCACCGCGCCTAAGTCGTAAGCAGAAGCGTCACAGGTCGGCTGTATTTCTTTCGTGCGTCAAACAGTTCCAAAATCATGTCTTCACTGATCCAATGTTTAGTGTCTGAAACATGCGTCATAATGGCTGGACCATTTCCATGTGCTGCCTTTGCGTAACAGTCGATGGAGAGGTTCTCGCCACTTTGCTAGGTCAGGCAAAAATTTGGCGCACTTACTATGCCCAAGAACGACTTTGAGTCCCGTTACTTGATTAAGGCGCTTCTCGAATCGCCTTTACTTATTCCAGTGTTGGGTGTATGCCATGGCTGTCTAGCTTATGTCCCAAGTAACAAACATGTTCTTGCAAAGATTTGCATTTTCCTTCGTTTAAAGGATGCCGTGCTTACTCAGTGTTTGCACCACTTGCTAGGAACGGTGATAGCACTCAGTCAGGTCTTTGCCTGCTATTAACACATCGTCCAGGTAAAAGGCAGTTTCTGGTATGTTTCGTAACACCTGGTACATCACGTCTTGAAACATTGCGGGTGCGCATTCCACTCTGTACGGCAGTCGCCGGAACCTGAACAGTGCCATGTGCGTGTTCACCGGCAGCAATTCTTGTGCCTGCTCATCCAGCTCAAGCTGCAGGTAAGCCTTAGACAAATCTAGTATTGTGAATACGGGCCCTCCAACCAGTGACGGGAATATGTTCTCTGGCAGAGGCTGCGGATAGTGGTCGAGTTCAATACCCCGATTTACAGTCACTCTGTAATCCCCCCATATCCTAATCTGCTTTCCTGCTTTTTTTGGGACGATTGCTAGCGGTGTAGCCCACGCACTGTGCCTCACTCTGTACACCACACCAGCCTTCTCAGGTTCAATCAATTCATAGATGCGCATAGCTTTTAATTTTGATGCTACCAGCGAATCCCTGAATAGAACCAAAAACTGGCTCAAACACATCACTGTACAGCCGTTTTAGCCTCTTCTCGGCTTCCGCTGCTACCACCTGCCTGCCCTCCTGTACGTTATCAACGTCAGTTTGTAACTGCTGAACAGCACTGTGCAAGCCAACTTTTAGTGTCGTTATCTAATCGCTACCTAAAAGCGTCGGCATGCGAGCTCCATTTTTTGCTTTGCAATTATCAGAGGCAGATCGTAGCTTCGATTCTGATAAGATACCTTGAGGTTTGCGATGCCTTTCACTTTGACTGAAGTATCGATATACACGCCTAGACGTATGTTCATAGAGAGAGATTGGTAAAGAGCGGACACTTGGAGAAAGCTGGCCACAGGAAATGATGCGCGACTTGCTGCGCTGCCGCCGATTGATGGATGACGGCACCAGCGTGGACATGCACGGACGCGCGTGCGACGGCACTCGCTGCAGCGGTAGCCCGCCGGAGCCGACGACAGAAAGTTATCGAAGGGAGCGAGCGCTTGTTTGCTCGTGCCTCACCGCGCTTGTGCGGCACTGACCGCATATTTGTATCTCTCGTGGGCTGTTACGCGGAACGACTGCGGTTTGGAAGGATGCCAAGGTGAGCAACGTTTTTTGCTTAACTACGCTGCATTTGAAGCAGTTTACCATGACCACGCCGGCCGGTGGCAATAAGTTTCGCAGCTCGTGAAGAGGCGCGCCGGCTTTTCAGGCATAGAGAAGTTCAGGCGCAGTTCGTGACGCTCCGACAGTTTCCAACCGTGGCGAGGTATAATATGTCGTGTTCCTGCGAAAGTGAGCTGAATTTCGAACAGTTTATCTCAGAACGCTGGACAAAGTGGCATGTGAAGGCACCAAGGTACGCCGCTGCGCCAACATGGCGTATTAGCCGGCCGTTGCGGCCAGGCCTGACGAGGTTTGCCGAACGGCTAGTTTTCCTAAGTGTCGCGTTTAACAGGGCGAAATGTTGCTAAGTGAGAAATGTAAGAAGTACTGGAAAGTGAGAAATGTTGCATTCTTGACTTTCTTGTCAAACTGCGCAATATTTCAGGCAGTTTATCTCAGTACGGCGGCGACTGCGCTTCACAAAGTCGCGCGTGAAGGGCAAGAGAACAGGCATGACAAGGCGTGCTGGCCGCAGTGGTGACTTGATATGGCATGAGGCGGTTTTGCGAACGGCTATAGTTTTGCGTGGTATCGCGTTTAACAGGGCAACCGCAAGGTGAGAAATGTTTCATTCTTGTCAAACTGCGAGGCATTTCGGGCAGTTTAGCTCAGCACGGCGGTCTTCGTTTCACAAAGTCGCGTATAAAGGCCAAGCCAACATGGCGTGCTCGCCAGGCTGCGGTTTTGCGAACGGCTAGTTTTGCGTGGTGTCGCATTTAACGGGACAACGTTAAAGTGAGAATTGTTTTATTATGCTGCAAGCTTCAATGTTTCAGCTGTTCAGTGCTTTTGAAGAATATTGTTAGTTTAGTGGCTGTTATTTTACTCCCTGTAGAAATGCATTTTCAGATAGGTTCGGTTAGCCTGCATTTCCTGACATCTACGTTGCAAGAGTAGGTTTTCTATCAATTTTACAAATGACAGCTTTCCTGTTCTGGACCATAATTGCTGCTCACCAAATTTTCAGTACGCACCCACATGCACAGATGTGTGCGCGGTGCAGTGGTCTTAATTTCATTGCAACCTATTGCATCATGTTCATTCATTTTTCAACACCACTGCATGGACCCACGGACTGTAGCCGAAGGACGGCAGATGCGAAAAGTGCACTGTGTGGCCTTCCCCCAAGCGTCAGTATTCCTCTCTGCCCTGAACAATACAAGTTACCCTTGCTAAGGTAGCCGCGACCGGGACTGTGTAGGTTATGTATAATGCCTGTTTTGTTACATATCATTGGCCATAATTCGGAAATAAACGTTATGCTTCTTTTGTCTCTACCTAAGTGCTGTTTCTCGCCTTGTGTATTTTTATTTTTCTGTACTGTGCACATCGCCCAATGTGTGCCATGTTTTGTCAATGCATCCGTCGACATCTGTTTCATCTCTTATGTGTTTTATATGAAGCAAAATAAATGTTCACTTCACAAAGCACTTAGCGTCTTTTCTGCAATACTGTTTTGCAAAGGCTGTGACGCAGCTGCGTTAATGGCCAGTTTAGAGAACTGAAAATCTATTTGTTATGCATGCTGTTAATAGAAACACTAGCAGACCATGTAAATTCAAAATAATGTGCCGAAAGGGCAGAGAAGAGCGCAGCGCGTGCTAGCATTCGAATCGCACTCCTTTCAGCAAGACCGGAAGTAGTCGCCGCCGGCTGCTTGATGCGCTACAGTCGAATGGGCCGCTGGGCCTTATACGAGTGTCCGCTCTTTACCAATCTCTTTATGGTGTGCCGTCTTTCGAACACGGCCAGTTTGGAAAATTATCAAGGTCTCTTTCAGACATTATTGCCACATCGGCTTCCATTAATTCCATCGGAATCTCGTTGTCATTTACTTCTACTTATAGCACAATATGCGGTGAGCCTTTAACTTCGTTCGTCGTATAAACTATAAGCTCCTCAACTATGTGCACCACCTTTGTTTTGCACATTTTCGCTAAAGGACCCGGCTTCGAGCATTTGAAAACGTACTTTTGAGGGAATTACAACTAACTGGCGTATGCAGTCCGCTGCATCTATGACAGACGCGAACAGTGGTTTTCCCACGTTGATTCCTAAGGCCGTTTTGAGGGGCACGCTGCTTGTTGCTAGGGGCATTCTCCTTTGTCGCGTGTCGCCGGCCTTGCGTTAGATTCCCGATACCAGCAGATGTCAGCCTGACTGATGGTTGACCCCTCAGGTAGCATTTCTCTGGTATATTTCTGAGCAGTTTCCAAGGCGGTGGCAATTTTGCAAACTCGGCCCCAGGTGACTTCGTCATCCAACAGGGTAAGAAAACATCGGATAGTATACGCTCGCATTCCAGAAATCAGTCGCTCCGGGAGCGCGTCTTCCGAAAACCTGCCAAACGAGCACGTGGAAGCCAGTCTCCTCAGCTCAACAATGAACTGTGCCAGGCTTTCGTGCAACTCTTGCTTCCCCTGGTAGAATTGATACCGTTCGGTAACCACTGACCGTTTTGGTGCATAGTGCATCGGTAGGAGAACATCTGTAGCTTCTTCGTACTTGACGTTCTTGGGCTTCTTCGGCAGCAGAGGGCTACTCAGAGTCACGTAAGCCTTTTCACCAAGGACAGTCAAGAAGACTTGAAACTTCTTACTTGCGTCTATTCCATCGGCGGTTGCGTACAGGTCAAACGTTTCCATGTAGACGTCGAAATTGCCAGAGTCCGGACAGAACTCGCCCAACGATCCGAGGGTGGGGTTCATCACTGATGTCCCCGCTTGCCGTGGCGTCGTCGTCGTTTCCTCAGGCTTGGTCATTGCTGTTCCTGAACGAACCCATCCTCGTCGCCTTGTTATTCGGAGACGTCGAGAAGGCAAGACTTTATTCGGACAGCAACATGAACATGCAGACAACAAGGATTCAGTGGCTTGTTTTATAAAGGAAGCTTGGGTGCAACCGAGGCATGCTATTGGCTAGCGCTACAATCGCATACGCGAACCATGACTGCGTGCATCAGATAGCGGCAGACAGTAGCAAGGCGGCAGCAAGCTTGGTAGGCGTTGCGCCGATATAACAAGAGGTGACGAAGTGAACGACTCGCCGGTATAGAGGTAAGCAAGACACGTTTGGAAGAATGGCGGATAAATGGCAGTGAGGGTAAAAATGGACGCTAAATCGAAATGGAACACGGGCATTTAAATATAGCCCGGGACTAAAAGGAAAGTCGGTAAAGGTGACACATCATCTAAGTTAAAAAACATAGAAAGGTTTAGCATGGTGATGACTACCACCACCTCGTGTCAAAGGGGACTCTCCTACCATCCATCCAGCACATTTTTTTTTTTGGAAGAGGGTGACCTTCACCCTTTGCTCCATTTCAGTGGTTTGCCTCTTCAGCCTGCTATTTTCGGCCTTTCTAGCTCTAGTTGCCTTTTTATGAAATCTGAACATGACGCCAGTGTGGCGTTGTTCTAGGCATTTGGAGAGCACACAAAATGTGCCCCTGAAACAAAGAACCGCTTCTTCTATCGATTTGAAACGCTTGTCATTGGAAATCACCCACACCTCACAGTCTGTGCATTTTGCCTGCCTTTTTGAACCATCTCAGCATATAAAAAGTTTAGACACGAATTTCGCATTAACATTGTAGCACGAATATTCCCGGAAGTGTCGAGTGATCAGCTCCGGTACCTAGCCGCTAGAATACTTAAAAACACGAACGCGCACGCACGGACGCACGCACCCACCCACCCACCCACCCACCCACCCACCCACCCACCCACCCACGCACGCACGCACGCACGCACGCACGCACGCACGCACGCACGCACGCACGCACGCACGCACGCACGCACGCACGCACGCACACACACACACACACACACACACACACACACACACACACACACACACACACACACACACACACACACACACACACACACACACACACACACACACACACACACACACACACACACACACACACACACACACACACACACACACACACACACACACACACACACACACACACACACACACACACACACACACACACACACACACACACACACACACACACACACACACACACACACACACACACACACACACACACACACACACACACACACACACACACACACACACACACACACACACACACACACACACACACACACACACACAATCAGAGGAGTCGAATTCGCGTCACTATTCCAAGTGAAAACAAGATTCCTTGCGAGATGGTATCCCTGCCTTCGCCCTTTTTCAGAAATTTGTCTCATATTCATTCTATACAAAGGCCCGTGAATCATTGCCTTGGTCTTAATAATTCATTAGTCAATATTTGTAGCTCCGCCTTCAGCGATGCCGAAAGGAGTGCTCTCTCCTGTGGCCTCAGTTTTTGTCCCTCAACTGGTAGAATCGTGCATTTTAATTGATAAAAAATTTGTGTAAATTTGCTCGCAACACGAGACTATGGGGATATTTTCATGACCGTCCGCGCACGGCAGGAACTCTCCCTGTCATACCCAGTAGTACACATTGGACTCCATCGCCTCTGCTGGCTAATGTCTTGACATGTATATTAACATGAAAGGAATTCGCCGCAACCTATCTCATAGAGAAAGTAAAGCTCTAGAAAATTTGTCTAACCGCTGTGATATAATCATGTAACGAGCAGATAAATTCGACTCGATCGTCATCGTGAATCGGAATGACTATGTAGCAGAAGACGAGATACAAATGTCCCAGAAACTATTTTACAAGCGAGTAAAAGATAACTCGACAGGAACATTTAAACAAATCGTTAATATTACTCCTGACGATCTTCAGAAAGACGGGATATTGATGAACGCATAGCCCATTCTATTGTATTGCTTTATCCGGTTGCAGGAATGTTCTGCTTATTAGCTGAGATCCTGAAGAATGGAAACCCGGAGTGCCCGATTGCTTGTAATGTAGGCATCACATCTGAAAACCTCTCCCGATATGTTAACAGTGTCATATAAAAACATCCAGTTTTCCTTCACTTTTCATACCCAAGACACAAACGACTTTCTTTGTGAAATTTCTGATCTCCACGTACCTAACAATTCCTTTCTTGTAACCCTGGAAGTTGCGCCGCTGTTCCAAACGCTCCACACACTGGCTGAATCCAGGCAAGAATTCATACCTTTAATCAACCGGTGGACTACAAACTATTGAGGTCCGCATAGTTAAAGCATTGCTTGCCCTTATTCTCCGTCATAACAATTTAAAACTTCACAACACCCGCTACATCGAAACTAGTGGCACATCTGTTGGAACCAGAATAGGCCGTAATTATGCAAATATTTTCATGGCTGTACTAGAAGAGGAATTTCATGCGAAATGTAATGAGACCTCTTCACTATTAACGAATCATTGACGACATTTTCGGAATTTGGTCACACGATGTAATGACATTTGTGTCTCTCATTCAAGCATTCAACAGCCCTCATCGGTCCATCTCATTTTCATACCACTACTCGAAATTAACAGCAAGCTTATTAGACATCACGGTCACAGTTTCTCAAATCGACTGGAAATCTTACCCAAAGCGCACGGATTCTCAGCAGTACCTGCATTTTGAAAGCAGCTACGCAAAGCATTTCAAAACTGTTAGCCCGTACAGCAAGCACGACGCTTTAGGTGCATTTCTTCAAAAAAAAAAAGAAAAAAAAATTCTGATTTCAGCATGAATTTGCGGGACTAAACACCGAGCTTTTGCGACTGAAATGCCCTGAGCAAATTATAAATCATGCAACAGGGATAGAGGATAGACAGGACCGCGAAGATATGCTCAGGCACTTGAATTATAAAAAGGAATCTAGCCACGCGAACCTATATTTCAACCACACCCAGTATCCGTTCCAAATGCCTCCCATATTCTGAGACGCTATCACAAATATTTTACGCAAAGTGGCCGGTGTAAATTTGTTTTTCTGGAGCCACCGCGGATTGTGTACGGACATAAAAGAAATCTTCGGGACATTTTAACTTCTTCAAAAGTTGGCAATCCTCCGACATTGGGCTGCGCAGTTTGTAATAAGCCTCGTTGCCAAGTTGCGCCCAAATGGCCGCGTCAACAACCGCCGTTTGCACAGCCTCCAATATTTCCCCCCAAAATCAAAAGCAACTTAAACTGCGACCTAATAAGATTTAACAATCACCGTGCACATACCAAATCTTTGCCCAGGCTTCTCCTATCAAGATTTGTTAGTATTCCTGGCTACGAATTTCATAACATAAAAATAATAATCCTGGAATACCACTTCCACATCCACCACGAGCGATAAATACGAGAATCATAGCTTATATATAAATTCAAGACAGCTTTCTGTGGACTAAATGTGAGCCGAGGAAAACTAACTTACCTGCCTAATCATTATTCTGATATTAAATTATTATTTAACAGTTATGCCTCCGCTTTGTCTTGTGCAGCAGAGAAGGGCAAATGATCTTCATGATATATATTTAGTTCCTTGTTATCGATTTTTACTACAATTAGTCACATTCCCTTCACATGGGCTCCTGTTCGCACTCTTATTTATTATTTCGTCATTTAATACTACTTCGTCATCTTTCTGGTCAGTCTCTCAAGCATGTTAGGCGGTGCTCTTTTTACACGTGCTTCGGTCACACACGGCGGTGTGGCGAAGATGGGACCCTCCCACTCACCCAAGCACCCACACCCAGTGGCACATCTGATGGGTGAACTAGGAGTTAACAAAGGAGAAGGCTGCTCCACTCCGCGCCTAATTCTTCGTGGCTTTTGGGTGCGCACATTCCTCTTTTAGGAATATTGTACAGCACATCCACATTCCGATCACACCCAAATTCCGCGTGATACTGTGTTAAAACCTGTGTGATGTCGGTCACTTCATTGGACATGAATGATTGGGGTTGTGTGGGTGCAAACTGGTTGTTTGTTCTGGACAACACCCAGAGAACAGACACTGAACTCGTAACTTATCAGGCGTAGAGTGGGGACGTGTTATGCCACTAGCTTGGATGTAGTGGGTTTGTCAATTTTTAAATTTAATATGACGGATAATAAGGGCAAGCAATACATTAAGTATGCGGTCTTCAATAGTTTGTCGTCCACCAGTTGATTAAAGGTATGAATTCTTGCCTGGATTCCGTCAGTGTGTGGAACGTTTGGAACAGCGGCGCAACATCCAGGGTTACAAGAAAGGAATTGTTAAGTACGTGGAGATCAGAAATCTCACAAAGGAAGTCGTTTGTGTCTTTGGTATACAAAGTGAAAGAAGACGGGATGTTATATATGACACTGTTAACATATCGGGAGAGGTTTCAGATGTGATGTCTACATCACAAGCAATCGGGCACCCAGGGTTTCATTCTTCTGGATCTCAGCTAATAAGCAGAACATTCCTGCTACGGATAAAGCAACACAATAGAATGGGCTATGCGTTCATCAACATCCCGTTTTTCTGGAGATCGTCAAGAGTATTATTAACGATTTGTTTAAATGTTCCTGTCGAGTTATCTTTTACTCGCTTGTAAAACATTTCTTGGGGCCTTTGTATCTCGTTTTCTGCTACATAATTATTCCGATTCCTGATAACGATCGCGTCGAATTGATCTGCTCGTTCAATGATTATATCACAGCGGTTAGATAAATTTTCTAGAGCTTTACTTTCTCTATGAGATAGGTTGCGGCGAATTCCTTTCATGTTAATATACATGTCAACACATTGTCCAGCAGAGGCGATGGAGTCCAATGTGTACTAATGGGTATGACAGGGAGAGTTTCTGCCGTGCGCGGACGGTCATGAAAATATCCCCATAGTCTCGTGTTGCGAGCAAATTTACACAAATTTTTTATCAATTAAAATGCACTATTCTACCAGTTGAGGGACAAAAAGTGAGGCCCCTGTAGAGAGTAATTCTTTCGGTATCGCTGAGGGCAGAGCTACAAATACTGACTAATGAATTATAGGACCAGGGCGATGGTTCACACGGGCCTTTGTAGAACGAATATGAGACAAATTTCCGAAAAAGGGCGAAGGCAGGGATACCATCTCGCAAGGAATCTTGTTTTCACTTGGAATAGTGACGCGAATTCGACTCCTCTGAGTGTGTGTGTGTGTGTGTGTGTGTGTGTGTGTGTGTGTGTGTGTGTGTGTGTGTGTGTGTGTGTGCGCGTGTAGTGAGTTATTTTAGCGGTTAGGTACTAGAGCTCATCGCTCGACAATTCTTCCGGAAATATTCGTGCTACAATGTGAACGCGAAATTCGTGTCTGAACTTTTTATATGCTAAGATGGTTCAAAAAGGCAGGTGAATTGCACAGACTTTGATGTCTGATTTCACTGACACGCGTTTTAAATCGATAGAAGAAGCGGTTCCCTGTTTCAGGGGCATATTTTGAGTGCTCTCGGAGAGCCCAGAATGAGTGGGTGTGGACAAGGCCATACTGTCGTCACGTTCGGATTTCATAAAAAAGCAACTAGAGCTGGAAAGGCTGCAAATGGCAGGCTGAAGAGGCAAACCGCTGAAAGGGAGAAAAAGATGGTCACCCTCTTCCAAAACACAAAATATGCTGGATGGATGGTAGGAGAGTCCTCTTTAACACAGGGTGGTTGTAATCATCACCGTTCTAAACCTTTCTATGTTTCCTAACTTAGATAATCTGTCACCTTTAACGACTTATCGTTTAGTCCCGGGTTATATTTAAATACCCATGTTCAATTTCGATTCAGCTTCCATTTGTCCCCTTTCTACCATTTATCTACCATTCTTCCAAATGTGTCTTGCTTACCTCTATACCGCCGAGTCGTTCACTTCGTTACCTCTTGTTATATCATCGCAACACTTATCAAGCTCGCTACCACCTTGCTACTGTCTGCCGCTATCTGATGTACGCAGTCATGATTCGCGTATGTGACTGTAGCGCTAGCCAATAGCATGCCTCGGTTGCACCCAGGCTTCCTTTATAAAACGAAGCCACTGAATCCTTGTTGTCTGCATGTTCATGTTGCTGTCCGAATAAAGTCTTGCCTTCTCGACGTCTCCGAATAACAAGGCGACGAGGATGGGTTCGTTCAGGAACAGCAATGACCAAGCCTCAGGAAACGACGACGACGCCACGGCAAGCGGGGACATCAGTGATGAACCCCACCCTCGGATCGTTGGGCGAGTTCTGCCCGGACTCTGGCAATTTCGACGTCTACATGGAAACGTTTGACCTGTACGCAACCGCCGATGGAATAGACGCAAGTAAGAAGTTGCAAGTCTTCTTGACTGTCCTTGGTGAAAAGGCTTACGTGACTCCGAGTAGCCTTCTGCTACTGAAGAAGCCCACGGAAGTCAAGTACGAAGAAGCCACAGATGTTCTCCGACAGCACTATGCACCAAAACGGTGAGTGGTTACCGAACGGTATCACTTATACCAGCGAAAGCAAGAGCCGCACGAAAGCCTGGCACAGTTCATTGTCGAGCTGAGGCGTCTGGCTTCCACGTGCTCGTTTGGCAGGTTTTCGGAAGAAGCGCTCCGAGAGCGACTGATTTCTGGAATGCAAGTGGATTCTATCCGATGTCGTCTTCTTGCCCTGTCGGATGACGAAGTCACCTGGGAGCGAGTTTGCAAAATTGCCACCGCCTTGTGAAGTGTTCAGAAATATACCAGAGAAATGGTACCTGAGGGGTCAACCACCAGTCAGGCTGATATCTGCTGGTATCGGGAATCTAACGCAAGGCCGGCGACACGCGACAAAAGAGAATGCCCCTAGCAACGAGCAGCGTGCCCCTCAAAACGGCACTAGGAAGCAACGTGAGAAAAGCACTGTTCGCGTCTGTCATGGATGCAGCGGACTGCATACGCCAGTTGTCCTTTCCTGAAAAGTACGTGTTTCAAATGCTCGAAGCCGGGTCATGTAGCGAAAATGTGCAAAACAAAGGTGATGCAGAGTGTAGGAGCCCTTGGCAGAAACCGACTTGCTTACAGTTTTTACGACGAATGAAGTTAAAGGGTGACCACCTATTGTCCTTCAAGTAGAAGTAAATGGCAAAGAGATTCAGATGGAATTAGACACCGGAGCCGCTGTGACAATAATGTCTGAAAGAGACCTTAATGAAAATTTTCCAAACTGCCCATGTTCAAAAGACGACATACATACGTCTAAGCGGGTATATCGGTACTTCACTCAAAGTGAAAATCAGAACCGAACCTACGATCTGCCCCTGATCATTGCAAAGCCAAAAACTGGAGCTCGCATGCCGACGTTTTGGGTAGCGATTAGGTAACGACACTAAATGTTGACTTGCACAGTGCTGTTCAGTCGTTGTAAACTGACGTTGATAACGTACAGGAGGGCAGGCAGGTGGTAGAAGCGGAAGCCGAGAACAGGTTAAAACGGCTATACAGTGATGTGTTTGAGCCAGGTTCTGGTTCTATTCAGGGATTCACTGGTAACATCAAAATGAAAACTATGCGCATCCGGTCTTTTGTAAGACGAGACCAGTACCATATGCATTGCGCGAACAGGTGGAGAATAAATTGCTTGAACTTGAGAAGGCTGATGTGGTGTACAGAGAGGCACAGTGCGTGGGCTACACCGCTAGCAATCGTCCCAAAGAAAGCAGAAAAGTAGGTTAGGATATGGGGGGATTACAGATCGGGTTATTGAACTCGACCACGATCCGCAGCCTCTGCCAGAGGACATATTCCCGTCACTGGTTGGAGGGCTCGTGTTCACAATACTAGATTTGTCTAAGACTTACCTGCAGCTTGAGTTGGATGAGCAGGCACAAGAATTGCTGCCGGTGGACAAGCACATATCTCTGTTCAGCTTCCGGCTACAGCCGTACGGTGTGGAAAGCGCACCCGCAATGTTTCAGGACGCGAAGGACCAGATGTTACGAAACATACCAGAAACTGCCTGTTACCTGGACGATGTGTTAATAGCAGGTAAAGACCTGACGGAGTGCTATCACCGTTCCGAGCAAGGGCTGCAAACGTTTAGTAAGCACGGCATCCTTGTAAACGCAGGAAAATGCAAATTTTTGCAAGAAAAAGTTTGTTTTATGGGACATGAGCTGGACAGGTATGGCGTACACCCAAGACCGGAAAAAGTAAAGGCGATTCGAGAAGCGCCTAAGTCAAGTAACGTGACTCAACCAAAGGCATTTTTGGGCCTAGTAAATGTGCCAAATTTTTGACTGACCTAGCAAGTGGCGAGAGCCTCTCCATTGACTGTTACCCATAAGCAGCACATGAAAAGGGTTCAGCCAGAGTGACGCATGTTTCAGACACTGTAAAAATTGGATCAGTGAAGACATAATTTTGGAACTGTATGATCTATGGAAGAAATACAGCTGACATGTGACGCTTCTGCTTACAGCTTAGGCGTAGTGCTGTCCCACGTGGTGGAGGGCGTAGAGTGACCGATTGTGTTCGCATCTCGATCAATCAGGATTGTTAGAATAGGGGGACTCTATCCATACGTGCATAGCTTTAGGCGAACGTGTCCACTTCCTCTGCTTATAGAGCAGCGGGGATAGCGGTCACTTAAAGGGGGTATGAAACGGCTAGAAAGGTCACTTACAAACGTTTTCAATGTCTAGAATAAATGCTTCCGAGCATTCGTCCAAAGTAAAACTCCTGGGAAAAAATTCAGCGATTTATTATCAAATTTTAAAAACAGCGTTTTTTAAAATTCGCGGGCTTTGCCATTTCCGCGTGGCGGCGAGATTTGGGACTATTCTGCCGTGATTAACTACGTCAGAAGTCACGAGAGAGACAGGCCACGACAGGCTGCCATTGGCTGCAGCCGCAACGGCCACTACGTCACGGACACACTTCCGGTAGCTGCGAAAGTCATCTGCTAGAGTGCTGCAATGCATGCGTGAACCCGAGCTTGGCGCTTCGGTTCGCGATGTTAACCGGAAAGCTGGTGTACGAAAGCGCGCGTCGGTGCAGGTGTGCGAAAAGAGCACCAGCTGGTCCGGATTAACACCATACCGAATAAATAGGCAGCATCAACCTTCATGTACCGACCGACGGCGCAGCAGCGTACTGCAGCCCTGTGTCCCGTCTCGTCTTTGCCGCATCGACCATTTGTGCGGCGTGTTGATAATTAAATGGAACGTGCGTCAAAAAAACGTCTACCCTCAGCTTCATCGCGAAAGTACACAAATTCGCATCGCTTAAGTGCAGCACCGGATGCCGCCAGGTGCGGCCGCTGCGGCCGACGGCACTCCGGTCGTGCGCTGCTCCCTGCTTGTGGCTAGGCCTTGGCCGGTCTCGAGGGAGAGAGCGCATCGCACCCATGGCGGACGGCGTTTTAGAATCGTCCGCTTCGCTGCGTCTCTAGTGTAGTCACTCGCGTGCTCCTGTGCACGATTCTTGCGTGTAGCTTCGGAAAGAGGTGACAATCTGCGCTGCCGAACTGCATGTGGCGAGCTGCTTTGCTCACATTTTGCGCCGTTGTTTCTGGCTCGGCCGATGCGTACACATGAGATAAAACACGCTTGCACGTTACGCATTGGCACTTCCTAAACGTTGTGTGTCCGACTGAAAGTGCGCGTCGGTGCAGCAGTGCGAAAAGAGCACGATCTGGTCCGATTCAGCATCGTACCGATTAAAAAGGCAGCATCAACCTTCGTGTAAATGAAACGTGCGTCAAAAAAGGCCTGTCCTCAGCTTCATCGCGAAAGTACACAAATTCGCACCGTTTATGTGCAGCACCGGATGCTACCAGGTTACCGCAGATTAGATAGATAGATAGATAGAGAGATGGATGGATGGATGGATGGATCGATGGATCGATGGATCGATGGATCGATAGATCGATAGATGTATTTATTGAAAGGAAGAGGCAGAGAGGTTGGCCGGAATAATTCAAATATGGCCTGCTACTCTGCACTGGGGAAGGGGAAAGAGAGAAGAAAGAAGGTCATGATGGGTGACGATGTGGGAAAAGGCATATGAAATACATATACAGACACAGTAGCTTGTTTTATAAGCGCGAATCAAGTCCGCTGGCGCACAAAAAACGGCAGAGAGCACGCACTGCCTGGAAACCCTTCCCCTTGTCCTGCCAAGCGCCCAGCAGTTCCTCCGATAAAGGCCTCGTGTCTAAACGCTTCAAGGAAGCCGCTAGCACACTTCTTTCGCGCGAATACGCTGGGCACACCAATAGTATATGATCCACAGTCTCTGGGATGCCACAAGTTGAACATTCCGGCGAGTCCATCTGTCCAATTATATAAATGTAAGTACTTTGCATGAAAGCCACGTTTAAACGAAGTCTATGTAGTGAGCATGCCTGATGACGCGGAATATCACGCGGAACATAAAATTTTAATGTTTGATCGAGCCTTCTTAGACGAATGTGTCGGGCGTCTGGCTGGGCCCAGTAAGCTGCTGTAGAATTATTCATACAACTCGTAAGAAGGTACGTCGTGTCACCTCTTGAAAAAGGCACAACTGTTTGGAGGTCATTGATGAGTGCGCTTTTCGCTTCAACATCGGCCTGTTCATTCCCATGGAGCCCGCAGTGGGCAGGGATCCATTGAAACATTATCATGTGGCCTTGCAGCTGGGCAGATGTGGAGAGCTCCATAATGTTTAGTGCCAGGGACTGATAGGCAGTGTGTTGTAAGAAGTTTCAAAAATTTGTAATGCAGTTTTTGAGTCCGTGAATATACACCATTTTTGAGGTGGTTCCCCACATATGTAGCGAATAGCTTCCCGAATGGCTACAAGTTCAGCAGCGGTTGATGTAGAGGTATATCCCAAAAGGAAATGCAGAGTCGTTTTCTGAGTTGGTATGACCACAGCTGCAGCGGATGCCTGTGCTGACACAGATCCATCGGTGTATACGTGAATATAATGAGGATATTCTGACCAGATGTGCGCCAGAGTAAGTTGTTTTGAGTGCACTATTTGGCACCACTGGTTTCTTTAGTATTCCGGGAACACGAAGGTGCACCAAATGTTTATCCATCGTCCAAGGTGGTTGGGCGGGACGATATGGGAGGGCATATCCTGTCGGTACTTGCGACTGATGGCAGCGGAGTGCACTTGTAAAACTGCAGTCGGGCCTTTCATCCAAAATCTTGCTGAGTGGGTGAAAACTATGTCTTGTAAGTGCTCGTAAATATACACGAAGTGGTTCGTGTGACAAGTATATGGATATTGGGCGAGCATGTGGCTCTTCAAGTGTACCTTTGTTAGAGGTGCATCTAGGCAGTCCAAGGCATATTTTCAGTGCCTGCGATTGTACTCTCTCTAAAGTCCGCAAGCATAAAAGGCTCATACTAGAGAGTACAGGAAGACGTATTAAGGAGCGCTCAGTTGGACCCCATTTAATGCCAAATATGTAACGAAGTACATGGCAAAAATTAATTAGCCTTTTCTTCACCATAGTAATGTTTCGACCAAGATAGTCGGTGGTCAATAATTACTCCCAAGAATCTGTGCCTGGAGACGTATGGTATTACGACTCCATGAAGGGTAATCGGGTAGCGGCTGACATATTTTCCCGTAAACGCGATCACTGCACACTTTTCTGCCGCTAAGAATAAACCTTGACGCCGTAAGTACGTCGATGTCGATGACACAGCTCGTTGCAATCTCGCACGTAGTTGTGGGCGCGTCGAACCAGAGGCCCAGATGCAGATGTCAGCATATGCACTTATGTGGATGTTAGCTGGCTGTTCACTCACCAGGCCAGTTAGCGCAACGGTAAATAAGGTTGTATAAGCAATCCCGTCAGGACCAGATGCAGATGAATGCCGACAAGAAGCAAGAGCGGCGTCTAATTCAGCTATTCTAAAGGGCACGTCGTACTGATCATTTGGCGAAGGTGGCGCGAAAACCACTGAAATTGGTATCTCTGCCTTGTTTGTGCCCACAACCATTTTACAAAAATCTTCAGCTACGCCAACTTCATTGCGGCTTTGATAAAGGACCAGGGCACGAAACGGGTGCCTTTCTCGCGGAGGTGTGCGCAAGCTTCTTGCAACATGCCAGATACGCGACAGGGGCTTACGGGGATCCAGTGATGAGCAGAACTGCCTCAAACGTTGTCGTCCTAGCCTCTCCTGGTGGCGTAGAACGTGGCGTAGAACTTCCTTTCAGCTCGCCGACGGATCGCGCGAAGTCGCTCGAATTCCACGTCGATGCTGGACACTGACATCGGCACGCAAACATAGCGAGTGTTCTCACTTAGAGAGGAAGTAATGAGGCCCTCTATTTGAGATGGTGACCGGAGGTCCACGCTGGAAATCTCCACCGATGCCCTAAAGGCGGGCCAGTCTGTGTATTGCACACGAGGCGAAGTGGCAGGTGCAAACCACTTGATGCATACGTACGTTGGTATGTGATCACTCCCATGTGTTTCCACATCACTACACCAAGAAACAGAGGGATGGAGGCTTCTGGAAACAAACGCTACATCCAAGCAGCTGCTGTAGGTTGTTCCGCGTAGAAACGTCGGTGAGCCGTCGTTTATAATGACGAGATCTTGGGTATGCATAAAGTCTGCCAGGTCTCGTCCTGGATTGCTCATTATGGCACTACCCCACTGAGGGTGGTGAGCATTAAAGTCCCCCACAATAATACGAGGAGCTGTACAGCACTCAATTGTTGAAAATAGATATGACTTGTCCAAGCCCTCTCTCGGTGGAATATAGGCGCCAATTGCAGAACATACTCGTCCTTTCAGGGTTAATGTCAAACAAATGTAGTGGTTCGTGCTGTGGGGCTGCAGAGCATGGCGGACGTGCGCAATGTCTTGGCGCACACACACCAGCACTTTGCTTGTTTCGTCTGCTTCTCGAGACCACAGCAGAACATATCCAGAAAGGCAGAAAGCAGCTGGCATGTTGGGCTCACAGATCACAATCACGGGAAAGCGGTACTTCTGTACCCGCTGTCGGAAATCACTCAGCCGGCCACGCAGGCCTTGGGCATTCCATTGCATCACTACACTGCGGCGCAAGTGCATCGTCATCGTTAGTTTGTTGCGCCATTGTGAATTATTGCAATGCCGCCAAGAGCGGCTGCAATGCGTCCAAAAACTGAGCAGCAAACTTTGCTGTTTGCGTGTTGATGCTGGAGAGCAGCACCCGCATTGAACGAACCAGCTGTTTCAGCATTTCATTCACCTGCTGGCTGTCGAGGTTGTCGGAATTTTCAGCACGTGTGGCAACCAAACTGGGATGAGGCCTGGAAATGGCCTTTGATGGTCGAGCAGGCCACTCAACATCAGAGGCGGCAGGTAATACAACAGCTTCTGTCTGATCCTTGGCCTGTGACATTGCCAGTGACATTACAGCAAGAGTATTCTTAACGGGATTAGATTCAATCTGTTGTGGCACCTGAGCTGACGTTAACTCTGAAGTTGACTTATCCAGGCTAGACTTGCTTTCCGATTCCTTGTGTCGGCGTCGGGAACGGTGTTTGCTACGACGAATAGATGCAGCCGCTTCTTGATGAGTCGAGTTATCTCGCACCATCTTCTTTAGTATACGTCTTTCGTTCCTAACTTTAGGGCAATCCTTAGCCGTTGCTTCATGGGCACCCGAACAGTCCGCACACTTGATAGTCTCCGTCTGGCATGTGTCATGAGGAGGCGTACCGCCGCATCAACGGCAGGATACCTCGTTTCGACAAACGGCACTCGCATGTCCGATCTTGTGGCATTTGTGGCACTGAGTAGGTCTTGGAACGTACATCCGAACTGGGTGTCTCACATAGCCCACTATAACGTGGGACGGGAGGGATTCAGTTTCAAAGACTAATTTAACACACTTTGAGCGACCGAAACGATGAACATCCACAATGCGCGCCGTAGATTTGATCAGCGTGCAGAGATCGCTTTCACTTATCTCGGGGTCAACGTCGGTGATTACACCCGCAGTAGTCTTTTCCCCATATGCAAGAAAGGAACGGACAGGCATGTTGCCAAGCGCACCAATTCCTTTCAGCTTGTCCACTGTAGCCTGGAATTTGACATCCACGATCAGGACATTCTTCCAGGGATTAATTCTGACTTCGTCAACTTCACCGGGAACCAGCTGGTAGAAAAACTGGGTCAGGTGCTGTCTGTTTATAACATTCAGATTCGCCGTTGCCGTTGTTGGTACGAAGGCCTCGGAAAAGATCTCTTGCTTTTCAGCATTCTTCTTTAGTGTCTCACTTATTATTGATGTTCGGCGCAGCTTCCTTTTCAGGCGGCGCGACTGTACAGGCGTGTAGCTGCTGTCAGAATCCATCTCAGTCACTGTGGAGTCATCTGCCGAGTCTGGAAGCTCCACGTCCGCGACGTTGAGGTGACCCGTCGAGTACGCCGCAGCATGTTCGATGGTGGCGGGTGGGCACAGGGGTCGTGTGCCCGCCATCCCGAAGGATGACGAGATCACAGATAACTCACAGCGATAGAAAATTCAGAAAAATGGAAGAGCGCTAGCTTCAGGCGTTCGGAAACCTCCACTTCTTCCGGTTACCGCAGAGATGCCGTCCGCGGGCGCTGCGGCCGACGGCACTCCGATCGTGCGCTGCCCCCCGGTCGTCGCTAGGCCTTGTTTATTTGCGTCGAAGCCACGGTGGACGGCGTTTTGGAATGCTCATGCATGCTCATGTGCGCGATTCTTTCGTGTCGCTGCGAAAATCAGTGACAACCTGTGCTGCCGAACTGAATGTGCCGAGCTGCTTTGCTGATGTTTTGCGCCGTCGATTCTGGCTCGGACGATGCGTACACGAAATAAAGCACGCGTGCACGTTACGCATTGGCACTTACTAAACGATGTGCGAAAGGACGTAAAAAAAAAAACACTGCACTATCTTTTCTGTTAATCTCAATTTTAAGGTTCGCGGACGATTAATTCGTGCTCACCTGTCATCCGATATCCAAACTTTGTAGCGATCATCAGTTTGTGCTCTCGTCGGTGATACGTATGCGTATACTTTCCATTCGTTGCACAAGATATGCCTCTCGCCGACGATAATGAAAGCAGCTCCGGACTGAAAGCGACGACGACATATGTTTGCACGCGGGCAACTCGCACGCTCGATCGTCTGCCACCATCCATGCAGAGTCGATGCTATCGCGTCAACTCCGCGAGGGGTCACCGGCCGCCGTTGGTCAAACCGCAGAAGACGGTACTGATCCAGAGAGAAGAGACTGATCCAGGCAGCGCGAGAGAAGAAAGCGGTCTTGCAGAAAGCCGTGCTCGGCAGGAGTGCACGCTAATTTGCGCTGAATGGCACAGGGATATGAAGGAAAGTGATCCCTCCGCGGCGGCCGCCGGTATGTGTGGACAGCAGTTTCCCACCTGCAGGTATGCGCTCGCGAACAACCCGAGTCGTTCGGGCTGCTGTCGCACACAATTGCGAGAGGTCAAGAAACTGAAGAAACCGGCGGCCGAGGAAGACAGCAGACAAGGTTGAAAGCTATGCAAACGCAGACGGGACGGGGAAGGCAGAGACTGTGAATGCACGCGCGACGCTTGGGGAAAACAGCCGCGACGACCGGAAGTCTGTTAACCGAGCGTCACCATATGACGCTTCGTGGGCGGGGCTAGTGGGGCGGAGTTCCCGAGCTCTTTTTTCTTCGTTTTTTTTTTCTGGTGTCTCCGAGTGTTGAGTTGAGGAGAGCGATGAGGAGCGCCATTCTTAATCGCCGATATCTCTGGTGTTAATGAATTTAGCTAAAAAATTCTTGCGGTGAATTGACTTGTGAGGGAAAAAATTCTTGCGGTGAATTGACTTGTGAGGGATCCCTTATAAAAATGGGAACATCCTTTGAGTTCAATGTGAACTCAAAAAAGTCAGAAGGAAGCAACTTCCTCTGAACTGAGAATTGGCTACTGATTTTGAATTCACAGTGAATTAACTTTCTCTGACCATCCTGTGAATTTCCTTTGAGCTCCCAGTGAACAGAAAGTTGTCAGTTTGAGTTGAGTTCACAGGCAGTGGCCAATTTTTGGTTAGAAGGAAGTTCGAAGGAAGGACGGCTATAGGATATTAGGAGGATGTTCGAAGGAATTATGTTCAAATTGAAGCATTCGTTTTATGAGCTTATATTTCTTTGAATAGATGTACTTCCTTTGTTTAGGCCTTGTACTTAGGGCCTGGTTTTGAAGACCCTGCGACAAAATATCGGATCACTTCCCACAATCCCAACAGTGCACATATATGCGCAAGTATACTTGAAAAATGTGTGGTTCATCTATGTTCTGAACTGCCTTCGGGAGTCATTCAGAAAACAAATTCATCACTTCTGGGGCTCAAAAATCGTTTATTCAATTTTGCCCGCGTGCTAGCATGGTGGACAAAGTCCCAGTGATCTCACGGGCCGGTACCCCATACTGTGAGCATGTGTAGGCTGAAAAAAAAAGATATATATATATATATATATATACACATCAGAAACCTTTCTGTACGAAGACAGATGCTAGCATATGGCAACTTTTGTAAATTAAATCTGAAGAGCATGAGCAGTGCAAATGGGAGCATTATGCGCAGTGCTGCAGATATGCGCAATCATTATATTGTTGGCAACAAATAAAAAAGAGCAGCTGTGTTAACTATATATCTGACGCCTCATGCACCACACTACCGAAGCTCCAAAAGACTTACAGATTACGGCATCCAGTTTTGCCTTATCTAGAGCCCTCTTTGTAGGCTCCCCTTTCCTGGCGTTGCAAACACGCCCGTACAAGGAGCTTCCTTGTAACTCCTCGGGCGTGAACACTGCTCGAGCCACATTTCTTGCAAATTTCGTGGCATGTTTGCCAGCCCTGTGTTTAATTCGGTCAAGCAGCTGTTTACTCAACTTGACCCCATCTCAAATGGTCACCTGCAAATGCAAAACAAAACATCAAGTAATAACACTGCTATCTTAATGTGCAACATTATTCCTTCGCATGCCGATGAAAAAAATGAGAGAGCTCTGCAGAGCAAAAATAAATAGAAGCCATCAGCTTCAAAAGACTCAATCAAGCCTCACAACTCATAATTAATATCTTTTGTTTTCGGGTAAAACCAAATTTTACTTGATGTTTGCACCCAGAACTTTTTAATAGCCAGATTAAGCTAAGACCCAAAAATGTAGCTTGAAGCTCTGCTTTTTTGGTACAGAAAAATGAACTGAGTGTGGATGACTAAACATCTCTGAATGTTTACTTTCTGTAGTGAAGCTTCACTAGAGCACAAGCTTGAAACGATGTTCAATGGGAACACGAGTACTGGCTTATCTGACATCTTTCTGGTATCTTGTAATGTAGCTCTACCCATAGCACTCTGTTAACATATTATTGTGTGATTAAAATGACTAATGTTTCAGTAGCATGCAAATAAAGGCACAGGGGCCTAATTTGCTGAAGTATGACACAAGATGATTGCAATCTGTGCAACATAACTGCACAATAAATTAGATAAATGAAAGAGCTGATCTGATAAACAGTTCCAAAGTAATAGCCTCTTGTGTGCAACTCAACATTGCAATAGTGCAACCACCTTAGTCTCGACTTATCCCCATTGACTTCCGGCTGTAGAGCCCATAAATTGAAGAAGCATCTGAAGAGATTAGTTGTTTTCTGTTGGACCAAACGATGAGGTTGCTAATGCTGCAAGATGTCATCCTCAGCAGCCAGCTTTTTTCTTGATGGCACACACAAACTAGGTAATCATTGACACAAGTAGATCATTGTTTGTTGCAACTGCATTAAAAAATTACTCCTCTCAAAGACATCTCAAGCTTTCTTTTGATGTGATATATTTCAATTCAAACAGCTAGTAAACAAGTCGCAGACCAAGGGCCTTCTTACTAATTGCACGTTATTTTGCAGAAAGAAAAATGGTACCTTCTTTAATAACCTATTTTGTGCCTCAATTTAAAATAAACAATAAAACACTACTTTCCCACTGCCAACCAAATTTTTTAAAATAGGTCCAAAATGTGAGGCACTGCTCATAATTCACATAACAAAGGCTAGCTTGAGGAAGCTATCTTGAATGAGTAAACATTCCATACTGACACCTCCTCTTTAAAATACCAAAACATTTCAGCATAATGTAGATCAATGCAAGAAATGCTCATTAATGTGTAGTAAAAGCATGGATTCCATTTTATAATCCATTCAGTGCTGTTTGTACTATAAGCTTTTGAACTTTGAATTTAGTGTAAATCATAGCACAGAAAAATGAGGACAACAGCGAGAAATACAAACCAAGCACTAACTGAACGTTCCTTTTACAGGGCAGGGAATACACATGAAAATGATTTATTTCGACCACACACGCAAATTTCTCTCCAAGAACACAACCTCCCCCTTGTGCAGTTTGACGGATGAGTTTCTAACACATGTGGCACAAGCAGTGTGAATATGACGAGCTTTCACTATCTCCATAACAGTTTGACTGCTGTGTAAGGAGATTACTTTGCTATCACTTATCAGTATATATTTGTGTTTCCTGCAATGTAGGTTCAAATTTGTCAACTTCAGCCTGAGCCTGAGAGATTTCTTGCACTCACCTAGCCATTTATTAAGGCACCACCCTGGTTGCCCAATGTAACAGCTGCCACCGGAGTAAGGTATCTGGCAAGACTGCTTTTTTAGTTTCAAAACATTCCTTCAGGAGCAATCCCAGGCAGGTTACCTCTGTTGGTAGAAACCTGATAAATTTGAGTGGCCCACCTCTGAAAATTAACTTTGCCCAAATTGAGGACTGAGTCGATTCCCATGCCAAGGACCGACTTGGCCCACCCTCAAAATGAACTTTACAGAATCGAAAACTGAGCTGACCCAGCTTTGAGTGTCTTAATCAATTTAACTATGTTGAACTAATAATTTTATGTGTGCCATGAAGTGACTGGTGGCTGTTCATGCATGGACTCATTTTGCTGGTCACCTGTTTCTGTGGCAAGTGGAACAGCTTGCGACATTCTGCTAAACTGCCTTTCATAGACATCATACTTTGTAAGAACTATTCTACACAGCAGTAAAGTGTTAAGCAGCAAGCAGAGGCCTATCATATTCACAAGACTGGCACTGCGTGTGTTATCAAGCCATCTAGCACAATGCAAGGGTGAGAGATCATGCTTTTGTAGAGCATTTCGTGAGCATGGCCAGATGGCATCATTTTCATGTGCACATACATCTTTTCTTGCATAAGTAAATCTGTAGCTGAAAGCTAGCATCTGGTTTGTCCTAACATCTGCTGTCAAGTCATGAACCAAATAATGACATATAGGTTTCTGAAGTAAAGAAAAAGTCACTACCTAAACCTCTGAAGTGTGAAGAACCCCACGGGCACCTGGCTTTTCGGTGGAGGCGAAAAGCCAGGCGCCCGTGTGCTGTGCGATGCGAGTGCACGTTAAAGAACCCCAGGTGGTCAACATTTCCGGAGTCCTCCACTACGGCAACTCCTGTAGCCTGAGTCACTTTGGAATGTTAAACCCCACAAAGCAAACCTATATATATATATATATATATATATATATATATATATATATATATATATATATATATATATATATATATATATATATATATATATATATATATTTCCACACACACACACACACAAATGCTAATTATGTATTAAAATATCCCACAGTTCAACCTAGGTGACCCTCCTGTGCTTTTCGTCAGGTGGGAAAAATGCAAACTTTTCTCAGTACAGAGCCTCAGCAACTCACTTTTGATTTGCTGAAAAAAAAAAACTGGTGGCACTGCCTTGTCAATGACTTCAAACTTTCTTAAATTGCAAAATTAAGTAATGATTTTTCTAAGTATTTTGAATACTGCTGAACACTACATTCACTGCAACTGATAATTTGTCTCGGAATTTTTTTTTTTCATTTCAAATTCCCTATGTTTAAAAAATTGTAAGTGCTATCTGAAACACCTGGTATAACGAGCCTCTAATTTCCTAATCCTTAAATGACAAATGGCAATGTGGCCATGAAACTAGTACCAAGCTCTTGAATAACCCTCAAGAAAAGTTTGAGTGAGAAAGGCTCACATAGGAAACAACGAGAACCATGCAATCAAGATTAAAGCACTAACCTGAGCCTCCTCAAGTGGCGTCACAACTGCTTGAGTAGGCTGTGCAGCATTAACTGCTTCGGTCAGTTGGGTAACCAGAGCGCCAACATCTAAAAGAAAAATAAAGCTTAAATAAACATGCTAACTCGTCATCAGCAGCAGTTCATTTAAGATCCACTCCCCAAAATTAACATTAAATAATATGCCTCTGCCTGTGCCACTAGGTATAACGGGCTACTACCCCATCTGGCAAGGCGATGTCTCGTGGGGAGGACGCTCCAGCGTCTAAGCCAGTAAAAATCTCACACTTGATTTGGCAGCCGACAATGCCCACGCTCGCCATTATGTCTAGATTCTTGCAATGCTGACAGCCAAATTAACTGTTTGCCACTTTTCGCTACCAAATAATGGCATATAGGTTTCTGAAGTAAAGAAAAAGTCACTACCTAAACCTCTGAAGTGTGAAGAACCCCACGGGCACCTGGCTTTTCGGTGGAGGCGAAAAGCCAGGCGCCCGTGTGCTGTGCGATGCGTGGTGCACATGCATAGCAGAGGGCACCACAGGTGAAATTAATGAGAAAAGTAACATAAGTGCTCGAAAGCAGCTTTTGTATACATATACTCATACCTACCAACCCTTCCAATTGTATGACCACTGAGGCTTAGATGCCAGTGTTGAGCTCAGGTTAATTTCAACTACAGAGTATTGGCATCGATCGCACAGTACCAAGTCTCTGGCATTTTGCTTCCATCAAAATGTTATGGCCTCGGCCTAGATCGAGCATGCTTCTTTTGTGGCAGCAGCCGAGCACCATAGCATTGAGCCAATTCGGCGACCCCTTAGACAGATTAATTTTTCCACCGATTCATATACCGTGCCATCTAGCCTCAGCAGTTCATTTCCTCTCAGACAGTCTAACATAACTTGTTTCCTGAGTACTATTAGTCACACAGCTTTGTTCCAAATGGTTAAGTCATTAATGGCATGCATCAATCATTTCCCAATTTATTTACCAATGAGAAATGTAGATTTAAATGAATCGGGGATTAGGAAAAACATCCCCCAAAGCTCCTATACAATCTTGCCTTCAAAGCGGCCAAAATCTGGCACACCTCTAGGACAGAAGAGTGCACCAAGAAGCCATCTTTAACCGCATCATTACTTTAGTGCTTGTGAACCAATTGGACGATGAAAGTTCAGTTAAATTTTCAAAATGCTAAACTCATGAAAACATAGGTATAGGCGATGCTTGCTGTCCCATTCATATATCCCTGCCTGTATTGAATTGTTTACTATTTTCCATCAGTACTCCTTTAATGTCCCAAAGTTGCATACGTACTAGGAAAGACACTCCAGCCAAGGGCGCCAGTTTAAATTTAGTTACCTATGGTTACTTTTCACACCCAAACATCTGACCAGCATTATGCCAATCGATCCATGACTTCTATTCCAGATCCTGCAGTTCAGCAGCTGGATGCCATACCCACTAAGCCACTGCAGCAACTAATTTCTGCTTTATCCACATTATGTGCAAGGCTTTCTCTTGTTTTCGCTTTTTTTACATGACCGCCATCAGTCTTGATAGTGACAGCATAAAAAAACAAGCCATATTCACATGAATGCAACATCTACACACGGTACTGCATGCACTGCAGATGGTGCTTCATTTAATATGCTAAACCATGTGATGCCCCATCTCGCACTAATGTAAATAGGGGTGCAGGTGTGTTGATGGTAAACACAGGGACAGTGCAAATCCTAACGGTTCGATAGATGGAATTCTGCTCACTGCAACATGCTTTCCCCATGACATGTCCCAGACTTGGCAACTTATACATAAGATTTAGCACTTCTGCTATGCTCTACACAGCATTTGATGACACAGCAAATAATTCCAGTCTAAAAGCAGCAGAAGTTTGCATGCACGTGACTTCGAAAAAAGTGACCACATACCAAGCATCTGGCGCGCTTCATTTCTTTCCGCCTTGTATTTTTTGGCTTTTTTTTGCAGCATCCAGTTGAGTTTCCAATTCCGCTACTCTTTTTTTCGCCTCGCTGCATTCAGACTGTAGGTCCTGTAAAAGTACATATGGCAATAGGTATGCACCAAAACCTACTTCTGTTGAAATGCATCAAATAAAAGAGGTCTTGTGCACCCATCTGGTTCCACCCAGGAAGATTAGCAAAACAGAGACAAATGAAGAGGACGGCAGATAGCAAACCAGTGGCATGGCCAGCTTCCAGGCTAGGGTACAGTGCTAATACAGTCGAGCACCTCTAAAATAGAACCTGCATAACAAAGTAGTTCATATGTCCCACGTAAATTTTTGTCTTTCATGTGAATTGTGCATGCCTCTATTCGCCGCGAGATTGACCTAGAGGTGGTGCCACCGTGACTCCAATAGTGGGGATTAGCAGCCGGTGGCGCTCACAGAAACGCACGCAGCATACATCTGCTTCTGAGTTTACGGTGGGTTTGCTAGCGATGAAAACCTGCCTTACGCAATGTGTTAGCGATTTATTGTTTAGTGTGTTCCAATATTGCAGGAAAACATTTGTGGATTTCGTCAATGCAGCAAAAAAAAATAAAGTGTGGATTTTAGGAAAACAAGGCACACAACCACCCGTCTTTTAGATTTACTGGCACCACTCTGCATGCTTTTTGCGTTGTGCGGCACTCACAGGCCTGACACTTGGGCCTGAACATGAATATATCACCTTTTATCAGCGTGCGCATGTCTAATTCAAGTGAGACAGGCAAATTTAGTGTCAAGCCCACGGAAATACAAGGTTCGTGCTCTGCCCTGCAGTACTTTAGAATGAATCGAGGCAGCCTGGTTCATTATATAGTACTTGACACAAGGATTATGAAGGTTAAATGTAGCACTGACAGCGTACTGCCCAGCGGGTTGTCGTAAACTGAGTGGACATTAACTCTGGCTAGTCAACCAGACACAAGTATTCCCGAAAAGTGAGATTACGCCGACACTCTACAGGAAACCTCGCCGCACAGGAAAGCTGACTGCTCACGTGTAGAGCGGTGAGTGGATTGAGTTTGCCGAGCTCACAAAGCGGATGCTTCTTGCGGCAGATAATCTGGTGTTGCATTGTGAAATGATTTTAAATGATTCCCTGAAAGTGAGGGAAATATAAGGAATTTCTGATGTGTGTGATGCTTATAAATGGTAAATTAGTAGCGTAATTATGTTTTTTAAATGACAATGAATTTCATAATGTGACAGAACTTTTACACACACAAAATTTAGGACTAGCAGCGATTAATTTTCGGTAACGTTAAAGTGCAAGCTACGAATCAGTAGCTGCGAAGACATCGTAAAAACTGCGCTTGGTCGCTTTCATGTTCTGGCAAGGAATTTGAAGGCTGAAGATTTCTTTATCATTTTAAATATTGTTGAGCAGTGACTTGGGGTGATTCTGTCGTTTACTTCCAAAACAAGTGCAGGATATAGAACTATCCTGAAAGAAATGGGTTCATCTGATCATGTGACTATAAATATGCATTTATTCCCAAACTAAACACCGACGGTTAAGCCCGTATGAAGCTATTTTACTCCCCGTCAGAAACAACCAGTTTGCTCGAAAGACAGCACAGACCAAAAGGGGTTCTAATGATTCTAATGGACTACCAGTGTGCATTGATCTATGTGTATTATGTAATATTTAGTGTAACAGGTGCTGCAAAGATTTGTTTCTCAAACGTTCTAGCATTTCTCTAAAGGGAAATGTGCTCATTATCACTGTTACAGATTCGCAGAATCCTTCAAGAGGAAAAAATAAAAGAAGAAATGAAATGCATATATGGGTTTAACGCGCCATGCGACATCGGCTATATGACGGCTGATGTAGGGACGGGCCTCGGTGTCGTTGACCACGTGGGATTGTTTAACGTGCATTCAAATCCCACAGCCGAGGAGCGCCTTTCGAAACGGCTGGGATCGAACCCCCCCTTCTCGAAATCAGCAGTCCAGCGCCCTACCCCTGACACACCGAGGGAAAGGTTGAACAGCAAAAAAAAAAAAAAAAAAAGGATGAAAAGTACTCGGACAACTTTATCGTGGATACTGAAGGCAGAGAGTGGCTTGTTCAAATTGGATTTTGCTATGCAGCAGACTTGGGTCGCATGTTTCAGTAGTTGCGGTATTCCAAAAAGAATGGGGAATATACAATTTTTGAGCGTTTGCATTAAGTTGCATTGACGGCAGCAGCCTGCTTTGCTTTGACACGGCGCCTAACTACAGCAGCGCATTGTTTGAGACACCGCTTTTCAAAGAATCTCAAGCGCGACTGATGATATCCTTTCCAGCATCACATACTCGATATGGACAAGTATTTTTTTTAATGAAGTATGGGGTAATAGCCTGTTCATATTTCTTTTGCAAGAAGCAGATAGATAGGTAAGCAAAAGCACACAGGAACCGCGTAACAAATAAAAAGCACTCTTGTACATGCCGCACGCACACACGTAAATCACTGCGGGCTGGCACGCGACGCGAACACACATCCACTTTGGGTTGGGTTCAGCGCTATGCCACTAGGTGGCGACTCTGCTTGATCTCGAGGCCAATATGGAAGAACTCTACAATCAACTTGCCTAAACAATGCAGGGATTTAAGCATCCCTAAAGACTGATGTGTTGTTTTACAATGAACTCATGTAGCACTGCCACCACTGCCCTCCACAGCCATCATTGAACTGCAGAGCACATAGGAGCGCCAGCAGACACCACAAATACCACACAGCAAAATCTGAGCTCCTGAGTAGCCAGCCGTCTTAACTGCTAAACCAATGAAAAAAAAAGTGCAGAAGGCTCAACAGCCAGCAGACACAGCCGAAATATGAAAAACATGCTCAGCGCAACAATATCTGCGTTCCCGCTTGGCGGTGGCACTAAGTAGTGAGCTGTAGGAAGCTATAGCGAGTTATAGCCATGAAAACCAACACATGCAAACTCTGCGAACCAGCATAAATGCACCGATAAAGCCATTAGCTGCAGTTTTGTGCCAATCCAACTGGGAGCTGAAGAAATAGCAAAATCAACTACAGCAAGTGCTTCCTGGCACTTCTCTTCTCCCTGCATTGAGTAGAAGTGGGCAGTCTGGGTGCAAGCATTTGCATGAGATGAAGATAGGAGTGACGAAGGACATGCCAGCGGAAAAGGCAATATCGTGATTGACACCGTCTGCAACTGTACTAAGGTGCTTCCGAGTTTCACTGCGAATTTTAATATGCTAAGGTCTGCCGCAATTGCACATTAGGATGGAAAAATTGTCCAGAAGAAAATTATCGACTTCTTTCATCAGGCATTGCTTCAGTTGACGTCAAATGGAGTTTTTTTTTTATGAACATGCTTTGTTTGCACTATTGCATGTGATACAGTGCGCAACAAAGCAAACCTTTTAATGAAGGCTTTCTTTGCTAGTACTCTGCATTCTATTATAGAGGTGCTCGATAGTACTCCATAAAAAGTAGTTTTTTTTTTAAGTAGCCAGGCTGCTTTGAACGTTGCGGGAGCAGGCGTATGGCCTTGCGGTGGTGCTGTGCTCACTGGTACTGGCCAGCACTCATCAGCTTTGAGGGTACAGCAACTGATACAGCTCGCACCCTCACTTTCACTTTCTGGAGGGTAAAACATAAACACACGTATGATGTGCGGGCTGCATTTTCTGGTGCGTAGAGCATGGTTGTGCCAAGCTAGGGTGCACAATATAGCAACAATGCTACTCGTTTTTTTAACAACTGCCCTAAAACAGAAACAGATACAGAGGCTGCAATAGGGGCACGGTGAGCTTGAGTTATTCATTTTAGAACGAATATGTGCTAGGTCTACGAGACAATGTTGCCCAGAAATACAGGGCGGTGCATACTAAGAACTATTATCATGTGTGCCTGACGACTGAGTGAAGAAGGTTTCATCACAGTTTGTTTCTTATGTGAAAAACTTCAGTTCAGTTCAGTCGTGTCCGACTCTTCGTGACCCTATGGACCATGTCACGCCACGCTTTCCGGTCTCTCACTATCTTCCTAACATCACATAACTACCCACAAGCAAATGCAAGAAATTATTACAATCGGGCATTTCAGTGAATTATGCACTGCATAACCAAATGGTTATGCTATGTATGAATCAGTGAAATGATTGATTGCAATAACCATAATGTTACTGGCCCCTTGAGGGGCTAGCAGTGTGGTTTGCAAGTATAAAAGAGAGATGAGTGGGCTCGAAAGGGCTAACAAGCTTCCCCATCTCTGTACTCGAGCTGCATGAAGTGGCAGTATGCAAGGCACTCCAGAAAAAGCGTATTTAAATCTCTAGGTCCCTTGCCCTTCTTTTTTTACAGACATATCACACATGCAAAAAAAAGCGCCATTTCGCTGATGCGTTTCAGCAGCAGTGAAACAGAACGTAAGTGCACATAATTAAAAGACGAAAAACGTGACTTATATCTGCTTCAGGGCAGTTGTCGAAGGCCAAATAACATTGTTGCTATACAGAGCGTCCTCGCTTGGCCCAACCATGCTCCACACATCGGCACACACAGGCTGCATATCATCCACGTCTAGATTTTACCCAAAGAGCGAGAGTGAAGGTGTGAAGTTACGCCAGTTGATGTACCCTTGAAGCTGATGAACGCTGACAGCCCCAGCGAAAGTGACACCACCATATGGCTGCTCACCTGCTCCCACAGCCTGGTTACTTTTGGTAAAGATGGTCCCAGAGCAAAACTCTGCACCTTTTTTAAAAGATGGGCAAAGTTTAGCTGTAAGCTGGTAGTAGCACCAAGCATCACTGGTCCTTAACCAGGCACCCTGAATTTTTATAGGTTTAGTGCAACTGTTATGAACCTGATTAGAAATGCATTTACACAAAAAATGCAATTTCAGCTCCCATGCACACCAAAAACAAGGTCTCTCTTTTTCCAGCCAACCAGAATGTTCAGCCAGAGACCAGGCACAATCAGTGCACTGTCTTGTTTCTCTGGCCCACAAACACCAATTTGCACAGTTTGACTTGTCCTAACATAAAAAAAAAGATTGAACATTCCATCAAATGTCTCAAGAAGAACTCCTATAAATTAGAGTGTGCTTCATTAACTGGACTACATTTATTTCATTACAGAGAACTTTCCTATATATTACCAAGTAACCCTGTCCTGTGCAAGAAGCAGCCAGATTATTCCGACAAAATTTCTTAACATATCTGACTACCATCCCCATGATATGCTGCTCTTCTCCTCGAATCCATAAGCAACAGAATGGAATTTAGACATTCTTAATCAAATATCATAACTATGAATGTTCTTGTCATTTATCTTTCATGCCATCAAGCAATGAGTATCAATTAGCATCAGTATGCAATGTTGCTTGGGCTTGTAAAGCCTTTGCAGAAGTATGTAGTCCAGTTCACTTCTGATACTTCACTGTGGGCTGCTTTGCAACCTCACCATTCCAAGTTTCTCAGCAGTAAACTGAACTCTAGTACAAACACCTCCAAAGCTTAGAACTTCCTTCATGGGATGATACCTTTGCTACAGGGCTGAGATATTGGGAGGCGCATTTATGAAAAAGAGTACACATTCATGCACTGCATTCATGCAAAATATTCATACACTGCATATTACCTTCTGTTCAATGTCCACAGGACTTTCCGAGACAATGGAAGTTCTTTTCTTTTCCATTGCAGCAGCCGAGCCTAAAGATTATTAATAAAAAAAAAAGACAAACAGTATACCGCAGGGCCGGAGAGAGCGCATGAGACAGTGGCACTGCCAGAGTTTTGCACTGGTGCAAAGAAAATGCTGATAAAATACTTCGATTACAATGCCACTTAACTGGCATATTTGCTATCAGCATGAAATGAAATACGTAATACGGAGTGAAGGAAAAAAGGTCCAGCTCTGGCATGCCTGTCATTCAGAGCTAGCTCTTCCAGTTAGCGATAGTTTTGTCTGTTTCCTTTTACGTTCGTTTTCTCGCTGTGCCACTGAAGCGCCACATTCATTCTTGATGGTGACTTGCACAGCGCGGTTTCACCGTTTCACTGCCAGCAGCGGCTGTAGCCTGCGTGGGTAATCGAGCGCAACGGAAGCAAAACCAAAGCGCCGTACGATATCGAACTAAGAGCTAAGAGTATTCGCTTCATCCACGCAGTTTACACAAGGGTTACAGCGCTGCCGGCAGTCGCAAACCGGAAGAGTGCGCCTATTTCCGGCAACGACAGGCAGACTGCCTCAGCTTGACGTTTTTCGTTTTTCCACGCGCTCCACTGTTCGCATTTCACTTGACGCCAACAGTACTTGCTGATGTTGGAAAACACAGGCTTCCTGCTTACTGTGCGAAACCCGTACGGCCGGTAGCCACGTTTCGACTCCTTATTTCTGCAAACTGTTTTCATTACCCCCACCTTGCAATTACATGTATCAACTGTCTACTTTTCTACCAGCTCGGTACCACGTAGTACACTGTCATCTGCCGACTATGGTCGTAGTCGCGGGCATGCAAAGAACTCAACACAGGCCCCATACATCGCGAGAAGGGAAAACAGGCTTCATGAAATTCAAGCAAGGCTATAGAAAGCGAACAAAAAAAAGAAATAAAAAAGAGCGAACACTTGACTACTTACCGACTGCAAGAATGAACGCCGGCCAGAATGAGCCATCCTTCCATTCAACTTCCACCTCTTCCGTTTTCAACTGCCGGCAATATTTACGATCGTCGATCAGCTTCGCTTGCAGCTCTTTAGATTTAAGCTTCCTTAGGGGATACACATCCCACTGCGGGGAATTTGACCACTTTACTAGAATATGGTCACCCATTGTAGGAGTAGTAGCAGCGTGCAGACGCGTGTTGCCGTAGTAGAGATTACAGCCCTAAAAAACGTGGTCCGCCGGTAGCTGAGGCATGGTGCACCAAACAACAACACTCAGGGTTGCTGCGTTCTTGGGAGAAAATGCGCCAGAAAATTAGAAGGTCTAAGATCTAATAGCGAGAGTTTAATAAAAAAAAAAGAAAGTAAAAGCGCAAAATAAAAAATGATAGCCACATAAAACCATTCTCTCTAAAGTTAATTCTGCGGAGAACATATCGAAATCAGAACTGAACAAATTTATTTCTTCAGATAGGCTTTGGTGAGGGCTGGGGTGGTCAGACAGGTAGAAAAACGAAGTTCTAAATTAAGTTAAACGTGCTCTAACGCCACACAGTACGCGTGTTCCACGAGTTCTACATTTTACGGGTATCGAGCGGCCAATGTCACTAGGATTGAAGGCGGCCTACCGGACAGCCAGATGTAACACTTTAACCCCGTTGCGTCCTGTCCCTGAACCGCTTGTACCACCACTAAACGCCAGAAATTTGCAGCACCACTCAAGCGTTCACAAGAACAGAAGTCAGAGTTAAAATCGAATACCTTGTTCCATATCTACAGCACTACAAACGAGACAAGAGAGAACACATATAACGACAAACACAGCAGTGTGTTTGTGTGTTTGTCGTTACATGTTTTCTCTCTAGTCTCGTTTGTCGCGCTGTAGATGTGGAACATCGTCACCAACTCGCCCAGCAACCGACTTTGTCGAATAACTTGCTAGGTGCGGACATGCCCCAAGCTCACGCAATATATAAAGACGAGTGCCAAGCCTGTGGTGGTGGTACAAACTTTATTCAGTGAAGGCCAAAAAAGTAAAACCTGTGTAGAAACATATCTACCCTTTTCCACATGGTCTGGAACTGTCCAGTGCAACATAGACAAAAATTAGCTACGAGCTGTGGCAGACAAAGCTGGTTTACTCAGGCGTTTCGGCACAGCTGATTCACCAAGGCTGCAGCAAGCGGCCTTTGACAAGAGATCCTGCCTACCTCAACCGTCGTGGCTTGCACATTCTGAGTTTACATTTTGCGTGCACGGTTCAATAAAGTTTACTGCTATACTAGTATTGCCACTCGTGTTTCGCCTCCGGCCGCGGCCAGGAGCAATAAATGCCAAGGACAGCGATATAAAACTCTTGGCGTTCGTGTAGTGAAAACCAGTCCGCGATCTACTATGTACAAAGTGAATTTCTGGTATTGCGTTGTCATGAACACCTAGGCTTGCTAAAGTTTCCTCTAGCAGTTATTCGAGCAAAGTGAAACGAATTCAACATCGGCTATCAACTCATTATGTGTGTTTCCTGTACGCGGCTAGGTAGGTAAACAAATTTATTGACTCGTGAGAGAGGAAGAGAAGATAGAGGATAGGGAAAGCGTAAACAGGACCACGACTACAAACCCTCAAAAATGATTTATCATCAATTGCGGGGTAGACATTGTCGCGTGCAGCTCCAGATCATACGAATGAGATCGAGGAATGAGAACTTGAGAAGGGCACAATGCGGCAATTTTAGTAGTTATGACGTCGTACCAGTTGTACTCCGTAGAATTATGCCAACTGCTGCTAATACGAAAGAATTGGCGCTAAGGTAGCAAGCGCCAATTGTTGGTAAACAATGTTTCAAAAATATATACCTCTTGTAAGCTTAGTATACTGTTTAGATTAATATATAAACAATACAAATATTTTGTTATTGTTTTCTTGTTACTTAATATAGTGACATTTGCCGCAATTTAAAATTGTGATAATCGCAGTGTCGCTACAGGAGGAAGCGCTACAAGACTTGCACTTCATGCGAATTGCTTGATGCGAGTCGCTACTATCCTCCTTGGTCGCTACCAAGGAGGATATATAAAACTTCGCTACTCGCTCTGCTCCCTTCTTCCACTGCTTCATCCACTAACAACGTCACTTGTGTGCTACTACGCTTTGCCTTCGGACCGGTGCACGTGCGGTGCACGTGGTAATGACATCAGAATGCCGCCTCGGAGGCAATACAAAGCGTACTTGCGAGGCACTAGCGTCGGCATACCACAACGGACCGAATATCGCCGAAGGCAAGCCGCGCAGGTTTGCAGCATCGCTGCCAGCCAAGAGTCGGCTGTTGAACCGCATGAGCACTGTGCCGATGCTCGGACTACGGACGAAGATGCCGTCTGCTATGACAGCACCGCCATCGAAGCGACCGGCAGCGGAAGCGATGAGTACAGCAGCGAAGAGCTGTTCAATTCACGGCCAGCAGAAACGGTACGTAAGGCATGTTTTCCAGGTGTTATAAAGAAAATTCTGCTGACAGTCGGTGTGACACGATTTACTGTTGCTTTTATTCTTCCCACTTTTGATATCTGAGGCGTAAAAAATAAATAAATAAATAAATAAGCGAGGCATTAGTAGCGCGTTCTCGATTTGTGGTAGCATTACATTGATGTTCATATCGACCAGTTGTAAGAAAAAAAAAACGTAAATTTTATTGCTAGTAATCCTTACCGTAACGCTGCTATCTCGTGTTTTGCGCATGTTCATGCAATGCAGATATGCTCTGTTGTATTTCGAAAAGTTTTAAAATTTATAGCCGTACATTTATTGACTTATATTTCAAAAAAATAACATGAATGGATCAACAACTTAAGGTATTCACGCCTGTCGGAGACTTCCACGTGCCACGCACGTGAAATTTCTGCCCTCCTCATAGGAAAAAGAAAGGCTAATAATTATTTTCTTTGTCATCTAAAGTGGTTACCGCAGCATAAAATCAGCTGCAATGTACTCAAGTAACCAGTAAAAAGTTCCACCGTGACAGAATAAAAAAAGTTATAGCATCAGACAGCACCCCTCAGACGCAAAAGCTTTTTTGATGTCTACTTCTATTTTAATGTGCAAGCACCACTTGCGAGATCCAAATCGATTGGTTTTATAGGAAAAGCTAGGTTGACACCTGCAAAATTTGGTGGTCCAGTTTCGAACATTGACTTTGCTCGAATCGAGAAAAGATGCAAATGGGTTTTGAATGCACTTGCACCTTTTCACTTCCCTAACTACTGCATTGCACCACTATGCCATCAGTACTTATAGTGCGAAAGCTCTGCTGACCAGGTTAAACACACGCTTTTACATGTCCACTCGGTTTAACGACATTGAAAACTAGTGCCTTTTTGTTTTTTGTGAGAAGCTTTTTTTTTTTTTTTTCGTAGCAAGAAATGACCCTGTAATTCTGTGCAGTGAAAAGATGTTTTAAAGTTGCACGTACAGTCACGGAGACCGCACCACAAAGGGCTGACTTTGGAGGATTCAGTTCTTTGGAGACCTAATTCCTGTGACATTCAATACTCATGCATGATGTAGCTTTCATTATCATTATTTTGCAAAGTATGAAGGTCAGGAGCATGTGGCTGGTATTGTCAATATGTTGAGTGATACACAAACATATTCTACTGCTACCTGCAGGGGGAACAGCTGTACCCAGGCAGCAAAATAACCAAACAAGAAAGCCTTCTTCTGCTGATGGGCCACATTCTGCGGCATCATACCAGCCGGGAGGCAACGAAAAGCTTGCTTCAAGTTGTGGACCAGCACCTTCCTTCTGGCACAACTTTTGCCAAAACAAAGTACTTGTTTTTCAAGCAGTTTGTAACTGAACAACCACAGAAAGTGTTCTATTGTAGGACAGAGAAATGTTTTTTGGGGGAAGTGCACGAAAATGACAAGGAAATTCAGTGCCCCGCGTGCAAAGTAATGCATAGCATTCATTATTTGATTGAGGAGGGCTCCTACTTCTTTTATCTCGGCATAGAGTCGCAACTGCGGAACCTGTTACTGGATCCAACTCTCCATCCTAAACTCAAAAAGAGAAACCGAATAATTGATGTCTGTGACATCACTCAAAGCAAAGCATACCATGAGCTTGGTCTTGGGGAAGACGACGTCTCTCTGTCATTTAACACAGATGGAGTACCACTTTTCAAATCATCGAAATATTCAATTTGGCCTATCCAACTACAAATTAATGAGCTGCCTTTTAAGGAAAGGCTTAAGCATACTCTTGTGGCTGGTTTGTGGTTTGGCGAGAGCAAGCCAGATATAGAGTGCTTCCTGAAACCATTTGTTGAAGAATTAAATGTCTTGTCAGACATAGGGTTTTCTTGGCAAAATCAGGAAGGGGTCACGAAGTGCACCCGTGTTTTCCCTGGGCCATGTGTAGTTGACACAGTTGCGAGGGCCATGTTGTTGAACATGAACCAGTTCAATGGGAAACATGGGTGTGCTTGGTGCACACAGAAAGGCGAAGTTGTTCGCAAAGGAGAAGGGCATGTTCGAGTGTACCCGGTCCTGTCACTGAAAAACAAAATGAGGACTGACAGTGCAATGAGAAGGCATGCACATGAGGCAGACAGCAAGGGCATTCACGTAAATGGAATCAAGGGGAGCAGCATCCTATTGAAGCTGTCTTCCTTTAAATTTCCCTTTGGTTTTGTGGTTGAATACATGCATGCAGTGTGCTCTGGCTTTGTAAGGGCCACTGCATGCATGTGGCTTGACCACAAAGCAACTTTTCCGTACAGCTTGGGGCGCTGCATACAAGCTCGACACGCGCTTGAAAAAGTTGCAGCCTGTCTGTGAAATGTCGCGCTTGCCCAGGTCACTCACTGTTACAAAATACTGGAAGTCTTCCGAGTGGCGCAACTGGCTTCTATATTTCTCACCAGTTGTTCTTCGCGGAATTCTTCCGGGAGTTTACTACAAGAACTGGGCCAAGTTTGTGCGCCTCATGCACTTTCTTCTTGGTGACTCGGTACCATCGGATCAGTTGAGATCAGTGCGGAAGGAAATGACCCAGTTCTTAAAAGAATATCAAGAACTTTACGGAAAAGAACATCTGTCATTCAATGCTCATTCTCTCCTTCATCTTGTAGACTGCGTTCAGGAGTGGGGTCCGTTGTGGAATTTTTCAGCATACCCTTATGAAGACATGAACGGGCGCCTTTTGAAGTTTGTGAATGGAACAAGACATGCACATTTGCAAATAGTTGAAAAATTCCTTATTTCTTCTGCAATGCCTAGGCTTTGTGCCCAGTACAATCTTTCCCCACCTGTGCAATATATATTGTCAACTATGTTGAAAGGCTACAAGATAAGGGCCCTGTAGCACATTAGACAGATACACATTTTTTGGCAAAGGTGTACAGTCTGATGAAGGCTGTCATTTCTCTAAACTAGCTATAGAGGCATACACACTGTGTGCTGAGAAACTGGACAAGTCTCGTCGGGCAAATTCATACGTTCAGGTGGGCACAAGTTCTCCAACATTCGGCCGAATCACCTCAATTGTCCGTACAGTATGCCAGCTACATACTGAGCCTTGCAAGTGTATACCACAGGTGTTTTTAATGCTCAAAGGGCTGAGTGTGAAACAAACTGTGTTTGTCAGAAAAACAAATTGTCCTCTAAATGGTATATTTCGTGTTGAGGCAACCAATCGTATACTGAAGGTTGATGCAGCTAAGGTCTGCAAGTGTGTTGCTCTGAGGCTTGAGAACAAGCTTTTTCTTTCTCCGCTTCAGAGTAGCTATGCCATTGAAGCAGTCTGATAGAACACTGGTAGATTCATGCTGTTAAAATAGTAAGAGGCTGTAACTTAAAAGAAAAGCAAATGGGAATAGCATTGAGACAAAGGTGGTCTAGAGGATCCGCTGCCACATGACACAAATGGCACTACTTGAAACCATGTTCAGTAGCTGGTCTCTGTGCAAGTCACTTGAACTAGTCACATTTGTGTGACTTGGTAGCTGGGTCGTTCAGACCACCTGTGGTCTGATCCACTAATTTGCACACACCTTAGCAAGTGGCCATTGTTTGGTTTTGTTTTATTTAGGGGGTTTAACGTCCCTAAAGCAACTCAGGCTGTGAGAGACAATGCATTTAAAGAGCTTCGGATAATTTCAACCAACTGGGGTTCTTTATCGTGCACTGATTTTGCACAGTAAAAGGGCCCTAATGGGTCCTAGCATTTCATCGTTGCTGAATGGCGACCAGTACGGCCAGGATCGAATACATGTCTTTTGGGTGAGCAGCTGAGTGCTATAACCACTGAACCACTGCAGAATCTCCATGGTTTGCAGCTTCCTGTATTGGTCTGCTGGCCAATGTCAGTGGTGAACGCGATCAGCTTTTTAATGTTTGGCTATATCTGACAAAATTGTATAGAACGCGCAGTTGGGTGAGTTGGCTCGACATGTGTCAAGAAACTGGCATTGAGACAACGAAAAGAAATTAATAAGGTGCTCTTTACATGTGCACTGTCCTTTTTTGTGCTGTTTCGGCAGCAGTTGATTGAAGTATATCGGACAAACCAGAAGCTTCAACATATGTGTGTGGCAAGGCTGGTTATGGGTAGAACTCCATTGCAGATTTCAGTTTATGGTCGTGACTATTACAAGCTATGTGGCTTAACAGCAACTTTAATTTAGCACGGGCCCCGCTGTGGTGGCGCAGTGGTTACGGCGCTCGAATACTGTGCCCAAGGAAGTGGGGTCGAATCTCGGACTCGGTGGCTGCATTTCGATGCAGGCGAAACGGAGTGGCGTCCATGTGCTGTGCAGTGTTAGTGAACGTTAAAGAACCTCAGGTGGTTGAAATTTCCGGAGTCCTCCACTACGGCGTCTCTCATAGCCTGAGTCTATTTGGGACGTTAAACCCCACAAACCAACCTAATTTAGCGCGGTGTAGTTCAAATCAAGACGCGCCTTTCTTTAGATATTTCTTTTTCAGCTTTGTACGCATGCCATATTGCACGGTTTTCTTTATAGCTGTGTGCCTGGGACACAGTAATACAATTTTAGCTTAGTACCACGCAATCATATTACATAGCTTTTGTGCCTTTTACTTAGAAAACACTGCTATTCAAAATTTCTTTGGCACTACAAAGCACTCAGTATGGGCGATTTCAGTTTATTTTGAGCACAGGATGTCCTGATGCAGTGTAGTAATAATAATTAGTTCTCAGAGAGGAAAAGTATATCAGTTGCATTTTTAGCTGTAGCCTAAAATTTTGCACAGAGGAGGAAAGGATGAAAAAAATGAGAGGCACTCTGCTGGAGATCTTTGGAATAATTTTAACCACCTGGGGTTCTCTAATGTTCAGTGACATTGCATAACAAACAGGCACATTGTGCATTTCTGCTCAATAAAAGTTCAGCCACCATGACCAGGAACAGACCCGTTTACTTGAGGTCAGTACCTGAGTGTTTTAGCCACTTAGCTCCACAGTGGACTAAATACATTTTTATTTTGTAACTTAAATATGGTACCTTGCACCAAAGTGTCAGTGCCTAAGGCATTAACCTAAAGTTGGATTCCTCTAGCCATATGCTCTGAAATAATTCATGTGGTTTTGAATTAATATATGATTGAGCGCAAAACAAGTGGTTTTTGCTCTGTTAAACGTCGGATCAGCATTTCACGCTGCTTGCTTGAGTGAAGCTGTTTTTCTTGATAATACTAGTGTTACTCTGAGCTGTTATAGCAGATAAAACATTTCTGGCAAGCTTTTTGCTTCTTCCCAGTTGGAGTTTAGCAGTTCCGCAAGGTAAAAAGTGCAGCTGCTTAATCAGTAGCAGCAGCAGTGCTATGAGAAATAGCAGTACCATACTGACTACGAAATTCTACATTGAGGTGCCTTAAATGTGTCTGGGCACTGTTAGCATGCAGCTGCCATGCATTTAAGGCATTTTCACACATTTATTAGCAAGCACTGAGCTGCGTATTTTCATATTTTTAAGGTGATATAAGTGTTGTGTTCTCCATTGCATTATCATAACTCCTTCTAGTCATTTATTATTTCCAGTCATTTTCTTGTCCTTTCAAATTTATGCACACAGTGAGCTTAATCTGATGTTCTTGCAAGCGTGGGCATTCTCGCTACAGATGCCTTTTCAGTAAAAAACAATTTCCACTAGTCAGGTTGGCAATAGCATGCGAGATGTACTCTAATGGAGGACCCAAGGTTAGTATTGGGTTTGCCTCACACTGACCATGTGCACCAGATAAGCAGTTCTGCATTTTTACTTTCATAAAGTGTAACTGCTTAATCAGTAGCAGCAGCAGTGCTAAGAGAAATAGCAGTACCATGCTGACTACGAAATTCTACATGCCTTAAATGTGTCAGGGCACTGTTAGCATGCACCTGCCGTGCATTTAAGGCATGTTCACACATTGATTAGCAAGCACTGAGCTGTGTATTTTCATATTTTTAAGGTGATACAAGTGTTGTGTTCTCCATTGCATTATCATAACTCCTTCTAGTCATTTATTATTTCCAGTCATTTTCTCGCCCTTTCAAATTTATGCACACAGTGAGCTTAATCTGATGTTCTTGCAAGCGTGGGCATTCTCGCTACAGATGCCTTTTCAGTAAAAAACAATTCCCACTAGTCAGGTTGGCAATAGCATGCGAGATGTACTCTAATGGAGGACCCATGGTTAGTATTGGGTCTGTCTCACACTGACCGTGTGAACCAGATAAGCAGTTCTGCATTTTTACTTTCATATAAATACAGCCACCACTGCTGGTATGGAGCTCGTGTCTCGTCCCAGCTTCCAAATGTAATACATAGTTACCGAGTGGAATGAGTTGGATATGAAAGAAAATTTATCCTCTGTGGCGTTTACATTCCAAAGTGACTCGGGGTAAAGAGATGCCATCACGGAGGGCCGCAGAAATTTCAACCAGCTGGGGTTCTTTAACGTGCACTGAAATCGCACAGCACACAGGCTTCTAGCATTTTGCTGCTATGGAACTATGACCGACACAGCCAGGATTGCACCTACGTCTAGCCGAGCATGGTAGCCAAACCACAAAGCCACCACAGCAGCACGTGTTCTATGTCAGAGATTTGCGCTAGTACCCAACTGAGACTGTATGCTATGCAGATATTTCACTAATAATTTTTTAATTTTCATTAGAGCAGTGAGCACGGGAATCATGCCTGCCCAACTTCCCCCATTCTTTCCTGCTTTTTCGTGCTACTTTGACATGTTTTGGCACTATCTGTAGTATAAAATGAGTTGGGTCGGTCCATGGGGTTCAACTTCCCAAATCGACTCAAGCTATGAGAAACACAAATTGCTCCGTAGCCTGGAAGGCTACGGAGCAATTTCGACCACCTGGGATCCTTTAACATGCACTGACATTGCACATCACGAGGGTGCCTTGTTTTTTGCCTCCAATCGAAAAGAGGCCTTCTGTGGCTGGGATTGTTATTATTAAATGTGTTGTGCGGAAAATTCTCTTGATTTTCTGTTAGTGCTTGTAAACTGTTTATAAGGGGCTGTCAGATAAAAAAAAATGAGATGGTATACTATCATGTGTTTGTGTGACATATTGCTGAGCATAAGAGTATCTGTGCAGTATTCAACATAATACTGAGACCATGCCGAGGTTGAAGTGAATTGTTCAGTGAGATTGCTTTTGCAGGTCTCAAGTTTACAATGTACTGGCTTTCCATATAATCACTGTGATAAACCATGTGTCATGACTTGTTCTGCTGCAGCTATTTCATTCAGGTTTTGTTTTCACTTTTTCCATTTGTGTCGAACATATTAGTGTAGGAAAAAAATGTATAAGTGATCAGTTCTGCAGAAGATATTTGTGACCAGTTGTAATAATCTCTGCCGTGAAGAAAGAGGAAATGTACGGTTTCAAACCATATTATTTATCATGACAATGGCAGGGTTGGAAGTGCTGCTCCATTTGCTCCATTCTGCTCCAAACTGCATTCCCTGCTCCATCCTTCTCCAAAATGCAATATTGCTCCAAAACTGCTCCAAACTGGCTGCCTTGATGTTCTGCCATCAAGGTTAGAAAAACACGGGAACAATGTCGCAGCACCGGGGGCAAAGATGTCGCGCATCTTGCACTGGGCACAAATGAAATTTTTGTAAGGGAGGGAAGCACGGAGCATAATATTTGTTCGCAAGTAAATTTAGGTGAGCAACAGGCGATTGAAGGGAATAATTGCAAAAAAATGCACTGTGTGTGTGACATAGCACCTACTCTCAGCCTTTTGAATCACCGATAGAGAGAGAAGCGAGAGCAGCAAGCGAAGCAGATAGTGCAAACTACTGTGAGCCGTTAGGAAACTTGTCTGACTGCAAAACCTGCAGAGTTATTCTTATGGTTCTGCTGTGAGAGCAAGCAGGCACTTCACCATTGAACCTCTTTGTCATTGACAAGCTTGTCAGGCCTATGGCAGACAAAATCATACTTGAAGCGTTATGGGTTGGTACGCCAAACGTGTCAATCCCTAGGAAGCCTCGCAAGAGTGTTGGAAAGCCATACTGGGCCTACTGCCAAGGTGTCAAAAATGAGCCCCAGCATTGCTCAAGCAAAGAATGATAGAACTATTGGCAGGAGACAATGAAGTAAAAATGCTGAAGTATGAAAAGGTTGTTCTTCAGTGCCACCTATATTTCCTGAAGGCACTACTGACCAGTGTTCAGGAATTTGTCAACAGAGGCGTAGGTTCAAAAAGGATATACACAAGATAGAGAGCGGAAATGTTGTGCCCATTAATCTGAGCTCCAAATTAGTGGCGCTGCTCGAGCGTATCGAAGTGGTAGACTCGACATTTTCATCCGTGTTCAAGATAGGGAAATGCTTTAGGTCACATTAGGTGTTTAGTTTTGAAGTACACCAGCAAGCGTTCCTTTTGCTGCGGTTCTGTTCCAAGTTGTTGGCCCTTTATCTTGTCAGAGATGAGTGCAAAGTTGGAAAGACAATAAACTTGCATAAAAAAGAATCAGATTGGAGGTTTTGTATTTCAGAAAGAGAAAACTGCAATTATCAGAGGTGTTTAACCTTAGAAACCTGCTCCAAAACTCTTTTCATTGCTCCAAAGCTGCTCCAAAATCCTCGAGCCTGCTTCCACCCCTGCAATGGAAACATCTTTTTTGGAATGACAGTATATTTGTCATAGAGCTGTACAAAGATTGTGTTTGCTGATGCAGTGAAATGTTTTTACAGTTTTTCACATACCTGACAAATTTTCAATTGTTTTAATTTTCAGGGGTGTCCAGGTTGTTTTTGAGCTTGTATATGTTAATAAGTGTTGTGTATTGTATGTGTGCATGGAGTATGTTGACAGTACTGTGTGACTGATGCGACATTGCATTTTCGTCATGATAAAAATGCTCCTTGTTGAAAACACTATCTGCCCTTCTCTTTGTGCTTAGAGGCAAATTATTGTCTTCTTTCTCGGACGGAGAACTCTCTTTTGTACCATTACTCATGCGGTCCCACAAAAGAAGTGTATACCTTGTGTTCTTGTGTTTGAATATGGAGATATATGTATGTTAACAATGTACCATGTTAACTTGCATACTGCTTTTTTGTTTTTTATAAATAAACTCAAAGAATAGGTGATTGCATTCATTGCATGGAAAAATTTGGGAAATTATTTTTCTTTTACGTTAGAAGTTATGAAGATCAGTCTAAAATGGCCTAGCACCAGCAATGTGTTACTGGCCTAGCCTAATTTTGAAAGAGTGCATTGTTGAGCAAGTTTCCTGTATCAATCACTGTTGGCGTGGCAGGGAAGCTTTTGCACAAACTGAAGGCTGGGATGTGCTAAGATAGTGACAGTTGCAAGGAAATGAGGCCAGAAGTTCTACCCTGTGTCCCCAGGGTTTCCCAAAATCTGAAGAATGTGGCGAGGCACTACGCTACGCTGGTTGTTCTTTCCGCACTGTGCAAGTTAGCCTCATTATGTCCTTGGATCATGCATGAAGGGAAGAGTATGATTGAGAGCGTGAAGCTTCATGCCACTCTCTTTGTCAGGTGTGTGACTGGTGTTGGGTATGAAGTTCCCCACACCTGTAGGAGGGTATACATTTGTCAGGCAGGCTGATGCTTGAGCGATTGCTTAAAGAACACCAGCTTTCATTAAAAACAGGAACTGGGTCGAATTTACCCCTGCATTGCTGCGGTGCATGCCTGCATGGATGATACACGTGATAAGCCATGCCTGCCTTTGTTGGCAGGAACAAAAGTTTTGAGGAACTGTAACCACATGGCACGTGAGCTGGCTGAAGCATATTGTTATAAAGGAACAAGGGTGAAGATTGTGTAAACGCCCTTCAATAAAATTGACTGAATGAAGGCAGGTTTTTGGGCTCGACTGTCTTGTACGTGATGGCTTGAAACTATAAAGGGTGTATTTTTTTTTCCCAATGAAAATTAGTCACGAGTCGGTGCTTGTTATGTTCCCTGCTTATCCTTGCCCCTTTGTATATCATGGTTAATTGCGATTTAAAATATAACACACCATTCAGATAATACAACTGCCATTCATTCCGACTTGGTCAGTAAGCAATTTGTGCACCTCATCATAAAGGGCACTGCCTTCGGTGCCAACAAATGTATTTCAAATTCCAGTATTCTAAAGCCTCCTGACAACATAGTTTTATGCTCCCAGGATATGCCGGCGCGGTATCTCAAGTTTTACGAGATGGTGTTGGCTTGCACCAACTTTGATTTTTAAGCTTCATCGCACAGAGAATGAAGTGAATTTATTATGAGAGTGTAAAAAAATACCCATTTTGATGGCCTCAGTAGACTCAATCATTATGCAGTGAAATTGCTATTATGTGCTCCATGTCAGGTGTTTATTCAAGAAAGGAGCAGGTGTTCATGGTTGCCTAAATTTAAAACAAATTTTTGTAGTCATTTACAAATTATCATTTGATCCCCCAATGGCCTCTGTACATAAAGGTTTGTACAGGCTTCTCAATTTAATTTGCAGCTCAGGTTGGCTTGCAAACATTCAAGCAATCTGAACCCTGTTTGCACACAATGAAATTAGCTTTTGTGTCAAGAGTTTTAAGCAGATTTGAGGGATTGTCCTTTGGATAGAGGCGGCAAAAACATGTTTTTCATCACTCTTTGTTTATTTTCTTGAGCTCCTGCACATGAATTCTTATAAAAGGTTAGTCGGGCTTTTAATGGCTAGCCCAAGCCAGGGTTATTCTGTTTACTTGCTACTTATAAAAATAACTTACTGTAGATTGATATGGCTATAACAGCCGTAAAGCTGACTATACTTTCAGCACATCATAGCTGTGAATTATGGACTGAAAACTTGTGCAACATTATCACCAAAACAGTTTCCAACTCCAATTAGGTTGTGTGTCAATACCAGAAGTTAGACCTAAATTTCTACTGATCAGTGCTTGCAAAAAGAGGGGCTTGAAAGTGCAGATGAATCACCACCTTGCATTGTTTTGTCTGGCTGCCTTCAAGCATGCTACAATTTAGTGCTGATCGAGAAATGCCCATCTTTTTTTTCAGTTGGTAACCTCATGATACGGAATTTGACTGACTCAGTTTCAGCCAAGTAAGGGCAACCGTGACTAGGGGTGCCATCAGGCAGATGTGCATTTATACGCTCGAGGTATTAATGAATAAAAACTTTATAAAAGGAAACACTTAATGTTATTCAGTGAAGACTAATGAGGATGTTATGTATACTTGGTAAATGTAAGCCTTATGTGCAGTAGTGATTTTTTTTATGGCTTTATTGCATGACAGTCAGTTATACATAAATTCTGAATGAATCGTATGAGGTTTCTAATAAAAGTAAAGGAAAGTTATGGTTGTTGGTTTTAACATCCCAAGCCAACTCAGGCTATGAAAGGCACTGTAGTGGACTGCTCTGGCAATCTGAACCACCTGGCATTTTTTAACATGCATGGAAGTTCTTGAATATGCGATATCTAAAAAACTTTGGAGCGGTGAGAAACAGACCAAGTAATGCCACACACACAAAAAAGGAACAAAAAAATATGTAAAAGGAAAATTATCTTTTCACTTAAGGGCAAAGAAAGGAAGGCAAACATTCTTGGTCTTTTTGTAGTGACTTTAAGAAGACATTCAAAGCTAAAATAAAAGATCTAACCCACAAAAAAAGGGACGCATGGATTCAATATAAAATGAAAAACATGAAAGGATATTTACCAATTGCGTGGCAAACAAACGAATGTGATGCGTATATTTTGCTTCGATGTGTGATTGGTTTATTCTAAAGACAAGTTCAGAAGTTAGAACAAAAAAGTGCAAGGAACACTTATGAAAGAAACAAAAACGAGAAGTATAGCTTAAAAGCAAAGTGAGCTTTGTATGTTTCACTTGAGGATAAAGAAAGGAAGGTTATGATGCATAAAAAGTAAAGAGAACTTACTTCCTTTTTACTTGAGGACAAAGGAAGGAAGGTCATTATTCGTGCTCACATATAGGCAAAGAGAGCCAGTTTAAAAATGAGTTTCCTTTTGTCAAAAGAAAGAAAAGTCTCAAAAGGGGGAGTTCAAAGGAAACTTCCTTTAGTCAAAAGAAAGGAAAGTTTAAAAAGGTATAGTTCAAAGGGAACTTCCTTTAGTCAAAAGAAAGGAAAAGTCTAAAGGAAGTCTGTTCAGGAAGCAAAAAGGAAAAACAAAGGAAGTAAAAAGGCAAATTCCATTTTCATAAGGGGAGTACCTATCTCTCGACTGATTCGCTTTACCCCATTGTAGGCATTGCATGACCCCTTGAACGTTGCGCGCATGCAGCGCCATGATAGTCTCAAACAAAAACTTGCAGAAAAAATAACTAGATATACATGCTGCTCTGTTTTCATTACATTACTAAACTTTAAATAAATCCTTTTAAATTACGTATAAGCTCAAATACATGTGCAAAGTAATAAATTTTTTTCTTTTGAGTTTTTAAACCGCGTCGAAACAGGCCGAGACTATTCACACTGGGAATTGCCGCTAGCCATTTCTTGCATTCGTCTTGTCTGTGCAAGTCTGTGCGTTCGCCGTCTTCTGTGAGCACACTTTTTTGTGGTTTTCAAACAATGCCAATGTTTAGGCGATCGCAGGCAGATTTACTTTGCGACCAGCTGCTCTATCCGGACCTCAGCTGGAATGATCTAACCTTTTTCTTCGGTACCGGGAGCCCGCGCCGCGACGCTATGCTTCGTACAACGGATTTTTGGATGTGGATTGCCTGGGCGAAGAGTCGGTTCGGCGGACATTCCGTTTCGACAAGGACCATTTTGGCGCACTGAAGACATCGCTGCTTGTGCCCAATACCATCCTCAGTAGCCAAGGCGTCAAGGTGTCTGGTAAAGAAGCGTTGCTCATGGGTCTACGCCGGTTGGCATACCCGAATAGGTGGTGGGACTTAGAGCCCATCTTCGGCCGGCATTGGTCGGCAATGTCAAACATTGTGTCCTCCCTATTCGGCCACATTGAGACCACCTTCGGTCATCTTCTGGACCTGACGAGGCACGATTGGCTGCAACCGGCGGACTTGGCTCTTTTTTCAAAGGTGCGTACACGTCACGCAAGACGACTTTCATTCCGCAGCCAAATAAAAAAGAAACGTTTTGGCTGCTTTTTGATATCGCAGACAGCTGCATAATAGCAGAGGGTATCTGCTGATAAATAGGTGTTCAGTGCACACTGTGTGTCTCAAATCGTAACGGAACTAATTAGTACTTTACGGACTTATTACTGGCACAATAGTCTGACAGCAATGTTTTCGGAATGTGCATACCAGTGTCGGCACGGAAGTGCTTCTCATGTACCGTCCTTTCCGAAAGTAACCAGGCTGCAGGGTTTGCTCCTCAGCCGTGTTTAGAGCCCTTGATTTACCTCATAAAGCAAAACTTGGTCTTAAGAGATGAGATAACGGCACTTTCACTCAGTAGAGGTGACTAAGAGCTTGGGATGTCCTAAAAAATCTGAACTATAGGGCTAAGGAGCAAACCGCGCAGCCTTGTTACTTTTGGCAAAGACGGTACACACACACAAAAAAACGGAATGTTCTATTTTCATTGCAGGCAGTTCATCGCAAAGGTGCCCATCTCACCAACTGTTGGGGGTTTGTGGATGGTACTGCCAGACCAATCTGCAGGCCTACCACAAACCCGAAAATCTATTTTTCTGGACATAAACGCCTGCATATCCTTAAATATGCGGCCATTATGTCTGATAATGGCATTGTGTGCGACCTGGATGGATCTTACTCTGGGCACAGGCATGATGCTAGTGAGTGAAGCGGATCCAATCGACAATATAGATTTGTATATACTCAGATGCCAGGTATATGAAAGCTTCCAACAAAATTTCGCATTACTGAGAAAAATTTGTTTTGAAACAGTAAAAACCTTAATGCAATATTATATTAGGCAAAGCAAACAAGCTCATGGTATTCATCGCACACCAGTGCTCAGTGAAATAACCTAATTGCGCGTATGATGTACCAATGCAGGAGTGTGCACTTAAAGAAGGGCGTGTTGTACATATTTGATGAACCATGTCTGTAACTAGCTGCGCTCGCAGGCTGTGAAGACAATCAGCTTTCTTCTTAGCGGCATTGGCCTGTAATTTCCTGCAATAAATAGGCGGAATATACAAACAAAAGGCAGCGGTTGCAGTAGTTGAGAACACAATAGAAAATGCACGTTTCTTGACAGCGTCAGCTAAATAGCAACTCTAGCAATGCTTCATCGCAGGTCTGCATATTAACGGGATAGTGCTAAAGGCTTCATTCCCCAGGAAAATCTGGCGTCGGTGTTGTTGGCGTTGCGAATGAAAAACCACAGGCAAGGCTTTTGGCAGGTATTGGCAGGTAACATGGCCATGTACTGACTGGGCGTTGGGGTGTGTGATATCGCAAGACCTTCAAGACCTTCACCTTCAAGATAGAAGGGTGAGATCAGAATTCAGCCATCCAAGAATCCTGAGGTAGACGTGCACGCTATCCCTGGGCCACGCTGGCACATATTTACGGCTTGGTTAAATCAGCAACATTTTTTTCAGGGCTATTGAGTTCATGTTTTCCAAGTGGAATTCTTTTTAGAGTGACACATAAGGGGGACAAGACATAGCGCCTGTGTTGTCCTCCTTATTTGTTGGGCTAAAAAGAATTGCACTTTGAGAAAGCTTGGCTAAAATGGGGATTTATATTTATAGGGCTCCTTGATTTCGCTGCTCTTTCTGCTCTACATCGCAAAAGTTAACATAGCGAGACTGTAGCGCAAAGCAGACAGGACACACGAGAAGAACGAACAACACGAGCGCTAACTTCCAACAATCTTTATTTCAGACATGCAGCACATTTATATGCCTGTGCTGCATGTCTGAAATAAAGATTGTTGGAAGTACGCCTGTGCTGCATGTCTGAAATAAAGACTGTTGGAAGTTAGCGCTCGTGTTGTTCGTTCTTCTCGTGTGTCCTGTCTGCTTCGCGCTACAGTCTCGCTATGTTCACGCACCAACAAGCCCAAAAAGCCACCCTTTTGATCGCAAAAGTGTCGTGCCGGTGCCGAGCCAGGTCTTGATACGCGAGTGCAGCCTGGCACTAACATCTCGGTGGAGCGGCCAAATCTAGTGCAATAGTTCATAAAAGTTAGCCTGTTCTATGTGTGTGTGTTTGTCAAGATTCTGATAGATATATTGAATGCTTTAGATTTCTTCCAAATTACGCATCTCGTCTGTCAGCGGCCATATGAAACTTGTCAATTCCAAAAGGGATAAGAATTTGACTCCACCCTTCCTGTTGCGTTGTGCAGTGGTGCAGGCCGGCCGTCAGCGAGTCTTGAACTTAGAATTCAAGGCTATTGAGGCTGTCTCTGTTTAACTGGCGCTCACTGCTGGTGGGCGGTGGCCGCAGAGTGATTGTGACAGCCTGTGGTGTGGGCAGACTTAACATGTGAAGGACCTCGCCGGGGTGGCGCAGTGGTTACTGCGCTCGACTACTGTTCCCAAGGGTGCAGGATTGAATCCCGGCCTCGGCGGCCGCTTCTCGATGGAGGCGAAAACAAGGCGCCTGTGTTCTGTGCGATATCAGTGTACGTTAAAGAACCCCAGGTGGTCAAGACTTCCGGAGCCCTCCACTACGGCGTCTCTCATAGCCTGAGTCGCTGTGGGACGTTAAGCCTCACAAACCAACCTTGACATATGAAGGCATGGGCTAACTACACGATGGCCTCAGAACCAGCCACTATTGTAAGCAGAGATGCCACTCAAGCTGTCACATACTGAATGCTCAAGCGTTCAGGAAAAAAGGAATGTGTCGCTGCCGAATCATCACGGATGTTTTGATCGCCCACGAAAACAATTGTGATGGCCAGTAAAATTAAAGTTGGACAATGTTAACTTACGAGCACATTATACCGGTCATAATTGTCATTGAAATAATGTGGTGCAACTTTATGCGTCTAGTGGTTATGGTGCACGTGATGGCCTGTCATGAATAAATGGCTGAGCTTCTACTGTATATGTTCATATCCCGCGAACCACTGCTACATTTCAGCATTCAGTCTGCTAAAAACTACTGAATGCATCTTTCTATGCTGCACAAGCTTCAGAGTGAGTTTTAAATCATAGCCATTCACTCCGAAGGATGAAATCACAAAAGAAAAGTGCCATCACTCAGCCATTTGCACTTTTTCGTTACATTCTTGTAGTGTCCTACACTTAAAATTCAGAAAATGTGACGTCTGGTTGGGGCAGTACAGATTTGTTCACGCATCTATCCGTGGTAACGGCACTAGAATGCATGGGCCTCAATGGGCACATGTGCATTTTCCCCTTGTCCATTGTCCAGAGGAGTTTTCATATTAACGAGGAATAAGTACATTGAAAAAGTTTGACGAGAGCTGTATTTTGACGAGGGTTGTATTAAAAAAGCAGGACCGTAGTGAGCTTGGACAAATTCAGAAAATATTGGAGTCACGATAAATAGTTTGTTCATTGTTTATTAAATCTGGTATATTGGTGAATGTATATCACTTAGAGGGCATCGTGCCAGGTTATGCAAAGATCCATTTTGTCATTAACAAGACTATACCAGCGCAAAAGCAGTACAACGTGTAAATAGCCTAAGTTGTTTTGGGATGTTAAGCCCGATAGACCAAACCAAACCTTATATCACTGCTTGCATATGTGCAACAGCAGCAATGCTACATGTTCATTAGTACAGAAAGAACCCTACTGCAGATTGTTTTTTTTTAGGCCCCTACGTTGGTGACAGGAAACAAATGTCCTAGCAGAATGTTTTTCTCGTGGCTCGACCTCGCCCAATGAAAATCAAATCTGTGCACTTTGCATCAATATTTTCCACATTTGTTGTTCAAACACTGTGATTACTCAGTACTGTTTTGTGTTTTGCATGCATCCTGCCTGAAAGTGTGCTCTATGAAATATTATTGGATCAGGTCCAAGGTTCGATCTTCACAATCTAGGGGGGGTTTGGTAAAACTGCCAATCTGTTTGCATTCTTGGATTACAAGAAGAATCAGAAGCTGGTACTTCAAAATGTGCCTCAGATGTATAAGGTGGCAGCCATACTTGCCAACTGCCCCACATTATTGTATGGCAGCCAAGTCAGTATGTTCTTTGGTTTGCGCCCGCCAACTCTGCAGGAACATTTAAAGCTAGCTACAAGAGAACTTGGAGTTCCATCGGCATATTACATGAAATTTCTTGTTTGCAAACCTGACTGCAAGTGGCTCCTTTTCAATTGGAGCATTACTGCTGGAGGGTGTAAGAGCTGTTGGAAGCATGCCATCAGTCCACAAGTTCAACTGTCCATTAATTCAGCTAATCGCATGCTCACTAATGTCCCTTGAGATTTTGAGAGAATTCGACCTTCTGATGAGACTTGTTACAGAAAGTAATCACAAAAGGTCACACCTAACTAGAGCTTTTCCTTGTGCTTTAGGTTGTATTCTCAGTATGCGTGCACGCACTGCCCCCGGGGTTTTCTCCTTTCTTCTGGAGGTGTGTGGATGGTCTCTAAATAACATCATCAAAATAGAATTTGCTGTGTTGAGCCTCGTTTCAAAATCAAACTTATTAGGGATTTTTTTTCACTGTGGCTTATCATTTTGCACCCTGTGTCGCAGTTTGCATTTGACTTTGTGTTCTGTTGTGCTGTGTGTTTAGTGTGGAGTGGAATCAGGAGTGCTTAGTATTTTTCACCATTACCTTGAAATATATTCCGGAAACTGCTGGAAAATCTTTGTGCTGCCTATGTCAAAGTGCACGCTGACAAATTCATTTTGTGTACGCTGCATGGTTCTGGATTTTATTGTGTGTCAGCACCATATGTTACATCTATTCCCTGACAGCATGGAATCTCACGGTGAATACATTGTCATCATTTGAGCACTGTACTACTGTAAATGCCACTTGCCACCATCACAAAGTTTCTGCCTGCTGTGTGTTGATCTTCGGGCATTTATTGGTTTCACGTCAGCTTGCCCTAGCACTTGCCAATTTGCAGCTGGTAACATTATTTGCTAGGGGACCATGCAGTTGCTTCTGCAGTAAATGTATGCGCTGCGCAAGCTTCGCAAGGCTCCAAATTGTGAGTGAGAAGCCATGCGATCTCTTAAGTTCTGCCACGCGCTCGAGCTTCTCTCCGTGCGCACATACGTGACCGAGATTTTTAAGGGACGGTAAAATAACATCGGGTGGTGACCTAAAGCCACTGACAATCCCTCCCCCCCCCCTTAAAAAGAAAAAGCAACTATGAAGGAAACAACACACACAAAAGGAGTGCCATTAATTAGCACTTCGTGTTTCCAGGTGGTCTTCCTCCCAAGCACTGACAGAGCCCAGTGCTGTTCAACTTCACTGATCGGTCGAGAACCAGCATATTCAGCATGGTATGGCCGATGGCAAGGAACAATCTCTTTGAGGGCCTTATGTGCGAGGTTTATCGCCTCTGTGATTATAGGTACTTCGGTAGTCTGGTCGCTGCGTGCTTGCAGCTTAGCGATCGAAAATTATAGCGGCTGTGAAGTAGCTCATCCGCGGGTAACGTCTCAGGTACGCTCACATGAGCAAGCTGCATAGCTGAGAAAGTGGCTTGATGAAATGTGTTTTGAAGGAACAGCATACACAACGTCCTTTAAAAATTACCACTGTGGTCTGACTCTATTTTTTAGCTCAAATACAACAACTCCATTCACTATACATTTCAGAAACAACCAACACAATCCACGTGACTGCCAGATTCTCATGAGCTCGATCATATTTAGAGTCCGGACTCATTCGTGTAGTTACTGGCTACCTCATATGCGATTTCACTGTCATTGCTGTCCTTATTAATGTAACAAAAACACAGGGATACCTATGGGAGGTGTACATAGTCACACTGTTCATTGTTTGAACGGTCTCCATACTAATAGAGCATATAACTGCATTAAAATGGTTATATTGTCTCGAAGACTTAATTTTATTCTTCCGTATTTACAGTGTCCACGTTAGCTAGGCGTGAGTATCAGTGTTCCGCATTAATTAAGGAAATATGAATTAGGATGTGTACCTAATGTGAGCCTAATGGTTGGTCAGTGCAGGACAGCAACATTTTCGGATCTTGGGTATGAACGTAAAGCGTTCTGCAGGAATAACTTGTGTCCGCACATAATCATGCACACATATTGGCACATGGAATTGGTGGGTACCAAATGAATATTGTGTTTCCATGACTGAGTCGTACCACATGCCTATGAATCACTAAACATAGGCTCTGATTGGCAGAAGCAGCTGAGCTTGCCGATTTTCTTGTAGATGATCTTTTCTGCTGCCCAAAGACTGTGTGTATGACTAATGTCTTTTGATGTTTCACTGATGAACACAGCAATCATGACATTTGGAAGGAAGCAGTTAGTTGAGCAAAACATGATTTTGTGAAATGCACATATATGTCTGTATGACCAGTGTTTGCAGTTTACACACAACCCTCATAGCACTAAAGAGTCATTCGAATGTTTAGGTGCAGAGAGTGTATATTTGTATGTCATATGAAACACAATCTGCAATTCAGTGAGATCTTTGCCATGCTGCATGAACACCTGCACAGGCAGTCTGTTCTCTTTCCAGTCCTGTTGTCAGTTATTATGTCAGTGTTTCTTGTTGCGATCTGTTTACATTTGGCTGCAGCACACACTGATGTTTGTGAATACATTGAATAGTTCAAGGTAGTAAATTTGTTGACGATGTGGATGTGGAAAAGCAATATGAAGGGTGTTTGCAACTGTTTACTCAAGACAGAACTGAGCTTCACAGACTCCGAAACAGTGCGCGAAATGGCACTAGTCACCACTTTGCACATTTTAACTGTCTTCTTTTGACACCATCTTAAATACAAGTTTTATGAGCGCCTGCTGCTGCTCAATGAATATGCGGCGCTCTACGCTGCTCTCCCGCAGCTCGACTTCCCTTTAGGTTCGTCATTCTGCAGCTTTCTGGGACCGTAGCTTCCTTTCCTCTGCCCTGTCTTGCAGATATATTTCATGAAGGCGCCGCTGTATGGCAGCTTCTTGAAGACGAAGCTTTCTGTCCTCAGCTCGCTCTTTGCAAGCTGCCTCCCATTCTCTTACATGCTGAAGCAGCTTTTCGCGCTCTAAAGTTAGGCAATCGCGTTCGAATGCCAACCGCTTCTCTTCAATGGTGTACTGTTGTTCGTTCGCGGTCTTCTCAAACTGAAGCCTTTTTTGAAAAACCGCCAAGTTTTGAGGCTGTCGCCTTTTTGTACCTGCATGTAAAAAATGGTGTAAAGACATTGATGCTGCTGATGGGTAGTATTCATAATTAGTCACTGACTGCCAACAGCAAACATATTGCAAATAAGTAATGCATGAGGATAGAAATAATAGAGTAAGAAGTAACCAAGAACGATAGATGCACGAAAAGTCACTGTATTCCACAAAATGCGTATTGTAACATGCACGAGTATCTTTCCACACCCCCCCCCCCCCCCCGTTTCAACAAGTTACGCCGTTTCCGTCACAGGAAAAGCTACACGGCAATGGTGATATGCTGTTTACTACAAAATAATGACACTAATGATAGACACCCCCTTCCAAATAAGTAACTAGATTGCATCATATTTATCAAACTGGGGACAGTGTCGACATGACGGGGCCAATCCTCGTTTCTTACAGGTCTACTCAGGTGTGCGCCTCGGGGTTCGGGTTTAGGTGCAGTACCACTGAGTATTTACATAAATGATCTCGTAAAAGCTCTTGCAGTGTCTATGTGTGTTAAGTTGTTTGGTTACGAGAGCATTATTTTTAACCAAATCAATTGGTGGTTTGTATTGAATGCTAACCTACAACTTGGTGTGACAAACGTTGAAAAACTGTTGCTATCTGCATCAGTACAAAACATTAACCAACTGAAGTTTGCGTGACGGATTAATAACAATGTAATTTAAGAGGTAGAAAAATATTGGTACCTCACTGTCACAGTAACTTCCTGGTTGAAAGGGACAATTCACAGACATTATATGCTCCTCTGGCTGTAAGAAGCTTTGTTTTCTGGTCTTGTGTGGTCAGTTGTACTATTTTATTAAAGCTGAAGGCATATAACTCCATAATAATACCAAGCCACAAATATGTCTGCATTGCATAAAATCCCTACACAAAAGATTTTAAAGGAGCCAACAGTTTAAGAGTCAAAGGCAAACGTTCAGGATTTTTTTTCTTGATATCGACAGAATTAGTCTTGTCACTTTTGTGATGATTTTACTGACAAACAGCTTTGCATTTAATATTTTTTATCCCTAAAATCATCAGAGATCTAGTTGTTTTCAATACCAACAACAAAACATAAAAACACTTATCCCAAATCTTTGCCTTCGGCTCATATTTTTGGCTCCTTTAATTTCTATAATAACGAGCCCCTCATTTCCCATTCAATTGTCCACACAAGAGATGACACGCAGACACTTCAAAAAATTGAACGCTTTGCGGCTCACAAGAACAGTACTTTACACCAAACAATCCCCAGTGGTGGTTCCATGCAGATATGGTATGTACTGTAGTCAACGTGTCTCGCGTTTGAGGTTCAGGCTGAACACCTGTGCTGCGTTGGCCAGGGCTTGCTACCCGAGAGCTAGCTGCAGGCAGTTGGAAACTGGAGCTCAATGGGCCATCGGCAGCGTTGTCGTTCCTCGTTGATGGCGCATCTTGTGAATCTGGGCTAGTACACGTTTTTGAGCAAGTCTGCTGCTGCTGATGGCTCGTGAGACGGGTCCCCTAAAAAATGGCGGTATACAGACTTAGCAACGTTTCCTTATTCAGCTGTCAGTATTGCAATTTTTAATCTTGGAAGATGATTTTGCCTGTATACCACACTTTGTGATACTGATGTGGCCTGTGCTGTTTGAAGATGTATTAAACAATTGTAATGAACAAGATTCAGTAAAAAGTTACTTTTGTTTTTCATTAAACGTAAAAGTGCTATGTGCAACCTGAATTCAGAACTGTTTAACACTGCCAACTGTGTATACTGCAATTCATTCAACGTTCGAAATACGAAAGGCATAGATAACAAAACAGGTATTTTTGCTTCAAGTTCGAATTATGGAAAGCTGGCTTTTGGTACGGCTTTCTATCAGGGAACACTGACAAGACTCGCGTGTATGGCTGTCCTATAGCAATTCATGTCCTCGCGGCGCGCGTTTACCACGAAATGGTCTCACATGCGTCTTCCGCTGAACATGTCAGGTCTGCGGTGCAGGGAACTGCGTCCAGGGCTGCAGTGTAGGCCATGGCAGCTGCATCCCTGGACAATCCCGCGGAGTTTCGCTCCGCAGCCGGTGTGGGGGCTGGCAGTTGACGGGCACAGGCAATCCTTCGGGTAGCTGCCGTTTTTACTATGTGGCCGTGTTCTTTGGCGATATCAGATATTTCTTGCAGAAGCTTCTCCTTTTCATCATATTGCTCGTCCGTGCCTGACCTGCACGTGTAAACGCCATATTTACGCACTGCTGGCAGCTCGCGATCATAAATACAAAACTCACATCACGGAGGAAAAATTATGCAAGGTTGGAAGAAAATGATGGAAGCGGTACTTGCGCAGATTGGCCAGGTCATTGCGCTGAAATCGGCCCAGCAGCAAATCACATCGGTCGCGTATTGCGCGTGGCGTACATCTTTTTTTTTTCAGAGCCGCGTTAAGGTTATAAGCAACAACGGACCATCGACACGACTCTCCGAAGAGGTTTATTGCTAAGACCTCGCGCAGCATATACAAGTCATCAGGGATTGTGAACCACAATCGCGAAGACGCGGCCATCTTCGCTGCCGCCATGTCCAACACTGCTTAACCTTGGCTTGACCAGACTCGACTTTTCACATTCCTTTTTTGTTTGTGTTTCAACAACTTCCGGTTCCTGACGTTCCGTGACAACAGCAGAGACTCCTCTTTTTAAGCCTTTCCATGGCGAGTGTCGAGAAGCGATCTCAACAAAACGAGCATTTCATCGTTTAATCTTTACTTATCAAGGCAATCTGAAACGAAACGAAGTCAGGCTGCTTGGTTTATTTGCGATACATAGAGCTTACAGGGACGAGTCCACGGCGAATGCGATATGAGGAGAGAGGTCTCCGCTTCGACAGACGCCGCCAGTTGCCCGACGCTATGCGGCGATAGGGTCCACGCTATTTCGTCGAGATGGGGTGACCGTCGTCCGCTGACCCGAAAATCCAGGGCACGCTTTTGTTCTGCGCATGCGCACTCGCGCCCCGCTATTACCCTATCCCCCTAAGCGATAGGGTCCCCCTATTATATAACTCCCTAGTGACTTCTGCCGAGCGTAATTACGCGCAGTTGAAAAAGTTCTTGCAGTTGTTTTTGCAGTAAAGAAATTTCATAAATATCTGTATGGGCGTAAGTTCAACATGATCAGCGATCACCAGTGACTCATCGCCATTTCTGAGGAAAAACACCACACAAAGGCAGTAGCTTCAGCTTGAGTGCGTCGCTGAAAAATTTTCCTTTCAAACTACAACTTTCGCATTTTGCGCAGGGCAGGAACAAAGACAGCCAGTGCAGATGGCTCATCACGCCTCCCACTGCTTGAAGCCGGTGACGATTCAGGAGAAATGTTTTATTTTTCGCCTGTTAGTAAACTCCCCATAACTGCGAAAGATATCGAGCCGAAAACTGTGAATGATCCAGTTTTTAGTACTGTTCGTGAAATAGTATGGCACGGATGACCGCGTGCGGTGGTCACACCTTATCAGCCTTTTATCGTTAGGCGGTTTGTGCTTTCAGTCGATTGCAAGTGTTTGGTGTGGAACAATACAGTCGTTGTACCACACGCGCTTCAGAGTGAAGTTATGTGCTTGTTACATGAGCAACACTTTGCAATACCAAAGATGAAAGCACTTGCGAGGTCAGTGGTTTGGTGGCCACAGATGTCAACTGCCCCGAACGAACAGTGAATCAGTTGGAAATTTGCCAAAGCACAAAATCTGTGGGGCCATTAGCGCCGCTTTCATCTTGGAATTGGTGCGCAAGCAGTTGCGAGATGATACAGCCTTTGTCAAAAATATACAGCCCACTACGAAGAGCCACGGAGCGGCTTCGGGGCCTGGAGGTGGCGCTCCTGTTTCTCGATCGCGTTCGCTGAGACAATAAAGAGAGTGAGGGCGTTTAGTCTCTCTTACTATCTGGGACGTGGGGGAGGGAAAGTCGCTCTGGCTTTGCGACAGTGAAAGTGGCTTTCCGGCTATCACTTCTTTCGAGTCGATTCTGTGCGAAGGCTCTTCCACAGATTTAAAGCACAGTGTCACTCTGGTCAGACGCGCCGCATGAATGCCGCACCCGGGGCGCGCTGTGCAAACGGCCACATTGAAGCGGTGGCTCAAAGATAAGGCGGGCATATTTTCACCTTCACCGCTGCCTTTAACTGGACTGAAGCCCTCTAGAAGAGCTATCGCGCGTTTCAGTCGCGAAATAAAAGAAAGGTCGTAAGCTAGCTTTCCTCCCTGAGATAAAACATGCAGTATAGCGCGGTAGCGATTCCGTTCGTGATGCCTTGAAACTTGCGTTCCTCCCAACCCATACAATAATTTCCTATGGTCAGCTATAGAAAATCCTTTGTATAGGCGGCTATAAAATTTCGCCAAAATAGCTATAGCCGCTTCTGTGGCTGTCTTTAGGTTTTTATATAGTCGGTTCTATAGAAGTCTTTAACCTGTTCTATGAACTTGTGGATCCCTATTTACTGCAGTCTTTGGCATTTTCCATTGTTCAGCTATAAACGTTTGTGGTCAGCTATAGAAAATTATTTGTATTGTCGGTGGTGGTTTGTGGGGTTTAAGGTCCCAAAGCGATTCAGGCTATGAGAGACGCCGTAGTGGAGGACTCCAGAAATTTCGACCACCTGGGGTTCTTTGACGTGCACTGACATCGCACAGCACACGGGTACCTTGCTTTTCGCCTTCATCGAAAAGTGGCCGTTGAAGCCGGGATTCGATTCCGCGTCCTTAGGAAGAGTAGTCGAGCGCCGTAACCACTGCGCCACCCCGGCGGGGTATTTTGTCAGCTATAGATATTTGGCCCAAAAAGGTATAGCCGTTTCTATGGTACTTGTTAGGTTTTCTTATAGACTGTTCTATAAAAGTTTTTAACATATTATATAGACTTATGGCTCCCTATGTGCTGCAGTCTTTAGCATTTTCTATGGATGCGTACAAAATTTTATGGCCAGCTATAGAAAATCCCATGTATGGTCGGCTATAAACGTTTGACCCAAAAAGTTATAGCTTGCTATAGAAGTCTATAACCTATGTGCTAATTCTGGTGTCCTAATTTAAGTATTGCAGATTTTCTATCGTCCGCTATAGAAATACTCGCGCTTATGTGTGCGTTCGTGCATGCGCAAGTGTGTATGTGCGTGTGTGTCATGCTCTATATCTTCGGGCGTTTATTTTCAATTCGATGCCTAAACAACTGAAAATTGGACAGCAGTCCCCACGACTGAAACCATCATGAGTCTGAGGTGCTCACCGCAGGTATATATCCATGCGGCGACAGTGCTCCCACCAGTTATACCACGACAAGTCACATGAGGGATTCGAACCGACGATATATGTTTTTCATAGAACGGTGTACGCCTACTGGTCTATAGCTTTTGGTATATACACTTTTCTATAGCCAGCTAAAGCAGGTTATATGGCTTGCAGTCTGTAGCTTTAGAGGCATTGACATTTCTATAGATGGCTAAACTGTATGGCTAGTAGTCTATAGATTCGAGAGCATGTACTTTTCTATAGCTAGTTAAAGCAGCTTATATGGCTTGTATTCGCTAGCTTTAGAGGCATTGACATTTGTATAGATAGCTAAAGATAACTGTATGACTACTAGTCTATAGCTTCAGGAGCATACACTTTTCTATAGCCAGGTAAAGCAGCTTATATGGCTATCAGTCTGCAGCTTTAGAGCCATTCAAATGTCTATATACAGCTAAAGATAACTACATGACTAGTACTATATAGATTTAGGAGCATACACTGTTCCATAGACAGCTAAATCAACTTATATGGCTTGTAGTCTATAGCTTTAGAGACATTCAAATTTCTATAGACAGCTAAAATATCTGTATTACTAATATTCTATTGCATCTGGAGCATCAACTTTTCTATAGCTTGCTAAAACTGATTCTATGGCTTGCAGTCTGTAGTTTTAGAGACATTCAAATTTCTATAGACAGCTAAAGATAACTGTATGACAAATAATCTATAGCTTCAGGAGAATGAACGTTCTATAGCTTCCTAAAACTGATTCTATGGCCTTCAGTCTGTAGATTTAGAGCCATTCAAATTTCTATAGACAGCTAAAGATTACTGTATAACTAATAGTCTATAGCTTCACGGACATATGGTTTTCTATAGTTAGCTAAAAAGATTTTATATGGTCCGAAGCTATAAACAAAGTGGTATAGAATGTTTTATAGCTGCCTATAGATATTTCAGTGGCACTTTATAGCCGTCTATAAAAGTCCATAAATAGACATAGCTGACCGTAAACATAGCTGACCGTGAAGTGCATAGACCATTTTTGTATGGGGGGCCCAGTCACATGTTTCACGAACTCTGTTTATACTTTTTTAGGCTCACTTCAGGGCTCTCTACATTTTGGCGCATGCAGATTCTCTGCCGCAAGAAGCGCCAGTATATTGCCACTTTGGCGCCACTTCCGCCACACTTTCTCCAATGCATTGGGAATGGCGAGGGCCTCTCCTAAGTTATTTCCTTCCTCCATGCTGCCACGAGCCTGAAGGGGGAAAGGTGCTGTCGCTCTCGAGATCACATTTGTCTCGTTCTTTGAAGGAATTGAAACATTTAGTTCTACGAGCACGCCTAGGTTTTATAATGGGACCCGTCGGTTTAGATGTTTGGGAAATTACAATAGGGACGGTGAAAACGCCTTAATTCTGTCGACTACTTATGTCTTCTGCTCAATCCTTTGCTGCACTGCTTGAACTAAATTAATGAAGTTACCCATGCAATGACGCCTACTAGCTTACCAAGTCCTGTAACATTCACACAATATGTAACCTATAAGAGCTACGCAGCAAACGGAAGCTTACTAGCACTCTTTTCTGCTAACTGTCGTCGATCAAAAGCATTAAGAAATGAAAAGACCTAGACCGAAAACACGAGACAGCTTCCTCTTATGCAGGTTTGTGTACAATGCGTCCATCAAAGCTTAATTATAGCATACGAAATCAGGAAACGTTACTTGTTGGAAATAATGTGATGCAAAATTTAGTGTTCTCTCGCGTCGTTATCCTTTTAGCGTTATGTGTCCTTATTTAAGTTTCATTACCATTGTTCATTAACATTAACAGTTTCATTACCATTAGCCGCATTGCTGAGTGGTTGTAACGCTAGAGAGGTTGGAATAATAAAAATTGAGAATTTTAGATATGGTGTCGCGTGTTATCTCGTAACTGTTTTAATATTGCGTCTTTGAAAGGACGACTAAGCGCGCCTTTCATTATTCTTACTTTTCTGGTGGTACAACTACTTGGGGCAAATCAAAAGTAAAGTTCAATCCTTCACCACTTTCTTTAAGAACTTTAAAACATCAACGACAGAGTGATTGAAGCGATTGGAAAGGAGAACTAAATAATCATCAACGTAACCGAAAATGTTCAACGAAAGGTCATGAAAATTCTTTTGAATTGTTTTATCTATTTGGCTAAGAAGAATGTCTGACAGAACTGGCGCTACACGCGAACCGATGCAGATCGCAGATGTTTTCAAGAATAAAGACCCTTTCTAAGCAACAAAAGTTTACCTAAGGTAAACTGAGACCAATTCCAAAATAGATTCAACAGGAATGTCATAATGGTTGATACCGTGCTTCATCATTGAAGTCAGAGATGCACGACCTAACACTTTGCAAAAGGCGTTGGGGAGGATATCACAATAAAGATTTTCCACATCTATGTTGAAAGACCGCAACCCCCTCGTGTTTGATATCCGTAGATATTGGACGATTTTCTCGGAATTAGGAATTAGGAATGGGTCATAGATTACTAAGACTCACAGACTCCTGAGAAGAGAATGTGAAATAACATGTTACCATAAACCAGCTTCGGACACAATCACGCCAAAACGGTAAATCAGGGTTTTGTGTTTTTGCTGACAGAAAAACAATTTCGATGTCATCCCTTAGTCACCTTAACTGCAGCTGAAAGACGATCCAATTTCACTTCTTCAAGTAGGGACATCACCCTCTGCTTGACCTTAGCTGTTTTGATGGAAACCTGGAGGACATTCTTCGGTACGGCAACGCGTGCCGTTGTCAAAAACATATCATCAGGGGACACGACAAAGAAGTCCTCCTTGTCCGAAACAGGCATTTTTATTTTGAAGCAATTTCTAGGAAAATGTACGAGGTATGTATACAGTACAGAACGCAGGTAATTTACAAAATTCCCCTTTCTTGTGACAAATACCACATAAGGCAGACTGGCCGTTGTTTGAATGTCCGCCTCTTTGAACATAGGCACCCTTTAACCCAAATAGCACAAGATAATTTGCCTAACCATTGCTCAAAATGTAAATGCTATCTCTTTTTGATGGAACTATCGTGCATGGTACAGGGCTTAATCAACGAAGAAGAGAAATTATCGAGGCATACCATATCACGAAAGGAGGGGGCAAGTCTGTTAGCAAAGCATCCATTAACATAACAAAAAGTCATATTAGTTACTTACCTTGAATCAGTTGTCAAGTAGTTTTGCACATGTTTTGTGTCCTTTTCCAGACTTCATTTTTTCACATCTTGTGTCAATTCATCTTCTTTTAATGATTTTTTTCGTCTGGCACAGTATATATTCTGTTAGCGTTTTCAATAAAAAATTCAGGTTTGAGAAAGCGCTCGTATTTTTTCTTCTTAAGTTCTCCTTGCCTTTTTTTGCGCTCCATTCCAAAAATCTTTATAGTAGATTCCCGGTGACATCAAGCAGTAATCAATGGTCGTTTGCCTATTCCGAAATTCCCACGTTATCTGGCCTTCACATTTCTGTTTATAGGTTGAACCGCTCACAGATTTCTAGCATTAACTTCCCGTTGCCGTCGGTGTATCTATCCAGATCCTTAATGCATCTATTGATATCACCCAATAAAATTATCTCGGCCCCATAAGTGTTTGATATCTTCACAGAGACATTTAACTAGATCCCTGTTTTTCTCCTTGCATTTGTCTCCTGTCCATAAATAGGTTACCTATACTGTGCCTTTTTACCTATTATTCCTGAAACCCAGACATGCTCTTCGCAAGCTGGTTTTACCCTTTGCCAATTGGTATTTTGGTATATCAGCATCAAACATTGCCTTCTATGCCCGGTGGTCCTACCAGGTTCCTGGGCTGTTTCTCGCACATAGGATATACGCCGACTTTGCCATCTCTTAACTGCTATTCAATTTCAAGCCATTTCGCTTTTCGGCCGCCTTGCATGTTTCTTTAATGAATAATGGAGTCAAAATTATTTTTCGTAGCTTTCTTCCTACGTCATCTTCTCGTCGGTTGGTTGGAGTTGTTCTCCAGCCTGACATTTTATGCTTGACTGTGACGCCCTACGCTCAGAACTCTCGTGGATCCCCTGAAAAATCGCATGACCGGCCAGGGGCTAGCCGATCTCAGCGCCCACCTTTTTCATGAAATGGATTCTATCTCGCTGAAGTTCCTTGCCAGGGCCTGCTCTACGAACTTCCTTGTTGATATCAGTTACCTCGAAACGCATTTCTCGGCTTCGTTCTTTAAGTATCTGACCTTGAACACTTCAAATTCAATCCTCGGGTTCCTTTCGAGCACCTCTGTTACTGTGCATACTACAATCTGCACTCTTGGATCCACTGGCTGCAAGTCTTCCACTGCTTGTGCCAACCGCTCCACTCCTCTCGCCCTGTCTCCGTTCAAAACATTATTCTTGCTGCTACAATGACCATATGGACTTCTCTTAAAGTTCGTATCTCGTTATCTGTAGCACGTGGCTTAGCGGTTTTCCAGGAAACATCCTGATCAGAACTCTGCTTTCTTCTTTCGCCCTTGCCCTGATAGCTGAACCTCACCTTTTCATGCTTGAGTCAGCGCCGATTAGCACCAGCTGGCTATGTTTTCTGTCCTTGTTGGAATCATTTTGTAGCGGTAAAATACAGACACAAAGAACACGGAACACAAGGTACACCCGCTAGACTGCAACTAGTTTTTACTGTACAAATATATGATATGTATAAATATATGATGACGATCAATTTAGCACACGCAGGTGCCTCGTCAGACACACATGATCTCATCCCCCCCCCACACTCCCCCCCCCCCCCCTCTTTCCTTTGTGGCATGCGATTACGAAGATAAATAATTTCTTTTTCTGCCAACGCAGGGAAAGGGGTCCTAACACACATGTCGCCGGCCTTGTCAATTTGATAGGCTTCAATAATTTCCCTTTCTTTTTCTTCGGCCCCCCCGTACATCACGGACGTAGCATCACATACTGGAAAACAATCTTCGCAACTCTGCAATGCCTCACCAATTCCGACCCTCCGGCCAGTGATTGAACAGCCCTACGGTGCTCCCTAATACGGTCATTCACTGACCTTCCAGTTTGACCAATATATACTTTGCCACAGGCAAGTGGGATTGAGTACACGACTCCCGTCCTACGTGTCACAATGCCACAAAGGAAAGAGGGTGGGGAGTGTGTGTGTGTGTGCGGGGGGGGGGGGGGGGGTGAGACCATGTGGGACTGACGAGGCACCTGCGTGTGCTTACTGATTGTCTTATATATACATATCATGTATTTGTACAGTAAAAACTAGTTGCAGTCTAGCGGGTGTCCCTTGTGTTTCGCGTTCTTTGTGTCTGTGGTTTTACGGCTACAAAATGATTCCAACAAGAAATTACCAACGAGTCCAACTTGAAGTTTTAACGAAGCTTTCTATCCCTCTCTTCCTCAGGAACCTGTTCGCTGTTCTCGTTGTGGCCCTGTTTACAAGGCCCCTCACTCCCCCAATGAGAGATTTCTTGGATCCGTTCTGGTATCGTGCATGTCGCCCACAGATAACCTAGCCTCTTCTGTGCCTTTGTCCGCTGTGTCCCTATCCTGCTCCCTTTCTAGGTTCTTAATCGTCCCGAAGCGTTCTTGACCACGTGGAGGGTGCTTCTTGTTTTGAAGACAGGGTCCACCATTTTGGTTTCTCCACGTCGGCCACTTGCCTCCTCGGCCTACCATTTTCCACTCTTTCCCGCTTCATTTTCCTTTCCATGGCAACCAAACGTGACACCAGTGAAGCATTCTCCGCATCTACATTTCCTAGGTGTTCGCACAGCATATACAACACCTGGGATGCGGTGAAAACGACCTCGGCAACAACCTACCTGGATAAAATGTCCCCGTAAAATACGTCCCTGTTTGCGAAGTAAAAAAAAAATGCCCCCGAACGGGGATGAAGCCTTGAGCTATAAGACGTTGACTGCGTTTCTCCGTGGCGAGCTGCAATGACGAATGATGTAAGTTAACTTTATTACAGCGGTTTCACCGGCCGGCTTGGCAGTGACCGCTAATATCGGACTGATGCCGGCGTTATAACTAAAAAAAAATGATGGCAGCGGTAATACAGTGACAGCGCTTCGTCTTCGCTTTGTTTGCGGGGAAAGTCGAGCTGACCACCCGCTTTACCCGGCCAGAAGCTTGGAGCGCTGATTTAGGGTGGTCACGATGCACCACGGGTAAGTCGGGTCCTGTTTGTTTACACCATCATCACCCTTATCACCATTCTACACCACCATCAGAGGAACTGTTGAACCTGCTTCGTAGATGGTCGGGGAGGTAATTTTGGTTACGTCTTCTACTTTGGGCTGTTCCCCAAGACTGCCACGCGCCGATCCGCTTCCACCAAGCTGATCAGAAATGTCTTAGAGGTTGCTTAACGAGCTGCGGAGTTCGGAACCACGCAACAGAACCAGCCATGGCTTTCACTATGCTTTTACGCAGTTCTTGTAAACATCTCGGGTGCCCACAGGATACATCTTCCAAATGACGATTACATTTAACACGAATTCAAGAACTAATAGCATAAAATATGTTATTTTTATTTTTCATATGAGTTTCGGAAGAAATCATTTTTAGGGCCAGTATTTGCCTTGGGGACGTTTTTACCTATACTGCGCAACATCTATACTTGAACTGGTTATCCGCCGCTTCTACCGATTTGCACCGTGTGTCATCAAAAATCCCCCACACCTCGCATTCCGTGCACTTAACTCGTTTCTTTTTAATTAATCATGTCAACGTATAAAAAATTTAGACCTGCCTTTAGCAATCACGAATTTAAAAATAATTTAAACACGAATCTTCCCAGCAATTCCGAGCGACCAGTTCTATTAACGTAACCGCTGTGACACACAACGTCTTAGTTTACAGGCAACTGTAATAAAATAAAAGAATAAACTCCTCCATGTGGTGCTATCCCGTCGTTCCGCTGTCTCCAGCGCACCTTGTCCCGGTAATCAAACGGAGAAGTGCCTAGAGGGAGGTGGATAAAATAGTGCACATAAAGTAATCTTAAAGGAAGCCAGTTTGTCTGGGGGCGGCATGCACAATACCAGGGCCGGTCCCTGAAGGGGCTGGAAAACGCAGACAGAAAGGCGGACTAGGGCTGGAAGGTGAGAGAGAGAGAAAGGGTTTTAGGTGAAGTTTTCAGAAGCCTACGATCTAAAACGCTAAACAAATTACCACCCCAATAACAAATACCGCTCAGGCGCATGCGCTAGCACGCTGCACATCCTCCTCATCGGAGCAGAATTTTAAAAAGATTAGTGAAGGATTACATGTAAAGTATAACCTTAATAACTACTTATTATCACATTGATATGTTGAGCACAACCTAAATATGCGTCTCTGCAATGTTACAGATAAACGAACAAAATAACAGCCATTTGACATGTTTCCTTAAAAACTTTGAACGTTTTTTGTTACGTAAAAACAGTCGAAGAAAACAATGCATATAAAACGTTTTGTGGCATGAATGACTTCCTTGATTGATACTGAGCAAACTACCAGAAAAAGTCAGTGGCTATAAATGCAAACATCAATTCCAACCGCGTGAAACTGCGCGCATAGGCAAGCGTCGGACGTTTTTTCTCACAAGCTATATGACAGTAAGCTGCAAGTGCGCTTCTAACATTCGATGTGTTTCAAGCCTCGAGTGGCAAGTATGCAGTGTAAGGGGCATCTCACCCCGTCTCAAAGGCGTGCCAACCGGTTAAGGAAGACAATGCGGAAGTGATGGTCTGGTGGTTAGCGGAAAAGTAGTTTGCACCGTCTTAGCCTTGCCACCATTCATATTTGAGCTATTTCAGCAATATCATCGCCAAGAGCCACTGGACAAACTGCGGCTTCACGTGACCTCTAGGCCGCGGGCGAAAGGCAGAATGCGCTAAGTTCTTTGTATTTCAGGGATTTCGCCTCCTCGTAGAAAACCAGGACTTAAAAAGAAACGACTACACCTAGAATGTAAAGATAATCCCAGTCAAAAAAGACCAATTTGTCCAATTGGGAAATATCCCATTGAAACCAATTGGTTAGATTCCAATTGTGCTTTCGCCCCCCCCATTGAGGTCGCCTAGTTCAGACCAATGGGTGTACCCAATGGATACAAATGGTTGCCCAATTTATTTGAACTTGCTACCAAGCAGACCAAACGGCTGCCCAATTCAACTCAAATGGTGCACCCATTAGATTTAGGTCACCGATTTGGTCTGAACTGGTCACCTGGAAATTAAAAAAAAATGGGCATGGGCAGGACATGTAGTGCGAATACAGGATAACAGATGTTCGCTTAGGGTAACAAACTGGATTACAAGCGAAGGAAAGCGTGGCAGGGGGCGGCAGAAAGTTAGGTGGGTGGATGAAGTTACAGCAGTTCGCAGGGGTCAAGTGGATGCAGCTAGCACAGAACCGGGTAAATGGAGAAATATGAAAGAGGCCTTCGCCCTGCAGTGGGTATAGTCAGGCTAATGATGATGATGATGACGATGGTACCCTAATCAGACCAATTCTCAAATGGTACACCCATTTGAGCTAAAATGTTGTCCATTTGGTTTGAACTGGTGACCTAGCCAGGTTAATTGAATTCAAATTGTGCACCGATTGGATCTGAAAGGTTGCCCATTTGGTTTGAACTGGTGACCTAACCAGACCAATTCAGTTGAAATGGTACACCAACTGGATTTAAAAGGTCATCCATTTGGTTTGAACTGGTCCCCTAACCAGACCAATTCAACTCAAATGGTACACCCATTTGAACTAAAAGGTTGTCCATTTGGTTTGAACTGATGACCTAGCCAGGCTAACTGAATTCAAATGGTGCACCGATTGGATCTGAAAGGTTGCCCATTTGGTTTGAACTGGTGACCTAACCTGACCAATTGAATTCAAATGGTACACCCATTGCCTTTAAAAGGTCACCCATTTGGTTTGAACTGGTTGCCAAACTGGACCGATTCAACTCAAATGGTACACCCATACAATCTAAAACCATTTGGTTTGAACTGGTCATCTAACCACACCAAAGGAATTCGAATGGTACACCCACTGAACGTAAATGGTTGCCATATTAGTTTCAACTGAGAAACCATCTAGACTGAAATGTCTGGTTTTACATAAACATGCAAATTAATGCATAAGCAACAACTGAAGCATTGGACACATTGCCCAAAATTTCTGCCTGAATGACTTGACTGGCAAGAAATTCTCACGCAGATACTTTAACACTCATTGTTTATTTGAAGAATACTTGAAAAATACTGGACAATACATTTGCTCTCTGGCTTCAGCCTTCAGGACTAGGGAGATATTTGTAACCCCTTTGCAGCTCTGAAAATTTATTTCAGCATTATTAACCCTGAGTATATTCAAGGTAGAATGAGAGAAAGATGGTTTACACGATATGGAGGCGCACTGAGCAAGGATAAATGGAGTACGCCTCTGTTAGCAGGTCGAGCCAACATTTCGACAAGTGGACTTATCTTCGTTTGGGCAAAGCGATCATTACTGCAGGCGTTTAAATACGTTTTTGCTTCCGAGAAGAAAAGCTGGGGAGGGGAGGATGGGTGAGAAGAAAGTAGGTCATGAAGTGAAAAAAAAAAGGTTTCTTCAGTATGCATTTCTCAGCCTGGAACCAGTTTGGTAGGGATACACATTACAAGGGACAGGCTTTGCAAAAGTCCCTGATAAGGAATATATATAAGGGGGCCAATTCTTGAAGCTTTCTGCAAAGGTGGGGGTGTGAGGTGTGGTAGAAGTACACAGCATAATAACAGCACAGTGAACCACAAATGACACGAAAAAAAAGCTCAAGGACAAAGCCAAGTAACAAGTGATAAGGAGGAAGTGTTTGGAGAAATATGGGCAGCCTATGCTATTGCGGAGCGAAATAGAGTGTATATGTGTTGTGAATAAACTGTACAATCAACGCTATGTGGTATTGTAGCGTTAATTGTACACTTTAATCACAACGCATATACTCTCTATTCCGCTCTGCAATAGCATAAGCTGCACATGTTTCTCAAAACACATTTCCTCCTTATCATTGGTACTTGAGTTTGTCCTCGAACTTTTTTCTTTTTTCATGCTAGTGGTAGTTCACTGTGTATCCGCACTTCTGCCCCGCCCCCCCCCCCCCCCTGCAGAAAGCTTCAAGAATTGCCCCCTTACATATATTCCTTATCAGGGCCCTTTGCACAGCCTGTCCCTTTGTAAGGTGTATCTGCACCAAACCTGCTTAAGTGGTGACTGATCATCTGCCTGGTATTGTAGTTTTTCCTGGTACTGCTGCTTTTACTTCTTTTGCAGACCACTGGATCCCTGATTACAGGCTGAGAAACACACGCTGAAGATTTTTTTTGTTCACTCCTTGACCTATTTTCTTCTCAACCATCCTCCCCTGCTCACTCCTTCACCTACTTTCTACTCGCCCACTTTCCCCTTTCCGACATTCCACTTTACCGACATTCTAGTAGAAATTAAGAAGAAGAATGGACATGGGCAGGACATGTAGTGCGAAGAGAGGATAACCGATGGTCGCTGAGGGTAACTAACTGGATTCCAAGGGAAGGAAAGCGTAGCAGGGGGCGGCAGAAAGTTAGGTGGGCGGATGAGATTAAGAAGTTCGCAGGGGTGGATGCAGCTAGCACAGAACCGGGTTAAGTGAAGAAATATGGGAGAGGCCTTCGCCCTGCAGTGGGTATAGTCAGGCTGATGATGATGATGATGACTTTCCCCTCCCCAGCTTTTCTTCTTCCGAAGCGCAAGCGTGTTTAAACCCCTGCCAGTGATGATTGCTTTGCCTAGACGAAGACGAGTATGTTCAAGACTTAGATACGATTGAGAAAATATTGAGTATGTAGGTCATGACTTTTGCACCAGCACTTTGCATGGAATCTAGCAGTGACACTTAAAAATCAATATTTATGCACCTCTCTTAATTCATGTTTGGTGCAAAATACAATTTGTTTTAAATATGTGGCATAACATAATGCACGATAACAGCTGCTTACCGCTTTGCGCTTTTCTCGATGTCGGCAAGCTTCTCGACTATGAAGTGGTTCAAGTTCTTGGTTGCAGTGGTCAAAAGCCCTGGTGGCACATTCTGGCTTGCGAGCCGAGCTCTGTAACATTCTGAAATGAGGAAGTTTCTATGAAAATATAACGTGAGTAGTAGCCACCCAAAAGATGCTCCAGCTAGCAGTAGTAACAAGACAGAGCCTCTGCTACATTCTTAACTTTCTTATCTGCTGTTTCCCTTCTTTCAATTTAAAACTGCCGTCCTAAAGTGCCGTACACTAAAGTTCGAGGTGAAGAGCATGAGTAAGATAATATAACTGACACATGAACATTTTGCAAACATTAAAAGTATCTGGCTTTCAATGTGTGCAAGGATGTTTTAGCAAAATGCTAGCGATTGCTTGTACTAGCCCTTAAATACAGCAAGGAAATAATGTGCAGAGGATGCACGTTTCCATCCCAAAAACTGCCAATACTGTTGAGGTGCTGGGAGCCCAAGTCTAATGCCCCCCCCCCACCCCCCCCCCCCACCCCGCCCTAAAAAAAGGAGTGCAGATGTACACTTGCCACCTTTTTATTCATCGGACAAGCATCTCACGAACCTAATCATTCCTTCTAAAATGGATTATCAAGAGCCGACATAATTGATTTGTCAATATGAACCATTAATACTACAGTAGAATTCGCTAGCTTTAGTTACATGGTGAACCATCCAGCAGTTACTTACCACGCACGACATCCACTTTCCAAAGCGTGAGTGGGGATTTAGCGTCTTTTCAGGAAAGCGCGAACATTTTTTGCCTGGAAACAAATATGGTTGAGATTATTGTTAACCTGCAACTGTTACAGCGATAAGGGTTCCAGTGAAATTGAGAAATAATATAAACATATTCACCTACCCTGCAGTGATTTGTTGAGATGATCTTTGCTCCAGATGGAGATGACCAACTGTTTGGCAAAAATAGCATCTTTTTTTCTAGCTTTGGATGTGTTCCCAAACTTCGTGCTTTAGACACAGGCCTTGCCCAGTGTCCACCTGCGGAAAAAAGTCTATTAAGCAACTTAAGCAACATTTATACAGGGAACACATTTCATTAGCATTTTTTGAGACCATGCATTTAATGTAAACATCTTGAAACTTACCATATCATCACAGTGGCGTGTGCTTCCCAGTCCTCCAGAAGTTCCCTCCTGAAACTCCATAAGCTGGCTACCTATATTCAGGTATTATCGTAAGAAAAAGCAGAAAATTAACAAATCTTAATCCACAAGTGTCAAACGTGGGTACAGAACAGAAATCTGAGTATCTTTTTCCCAGACACAGCCAATATGCAAAAGGGCTGAGCCTACGCATGCTCATTACCTCATGATGCAGGAGGCTCACCCAATCGTGAGATTTCACAAGGGCTATGAGCAGCCAAATATGACATATACTGTCACTCATTAATTGCAAATAAACGTTTACAGACTCCATTTGACCTTGTTTTAATATCCGATTCACACTGCCAATTTCCACATTAAAGGAAACTAAAGGTATTAAAGCATGCTTTTTACAATGATGTACAAGACACTAATACACGTCTATGACAAACCACATGCCCTTTCAACGCACCATAGACTAGTTGGCCAGACGTTTCCATTTCATACGCTGCAGAACAGTTTGCCCAGCCCTTTTAACAAGTTCAATCTGTCACCTCAAATGACTTGTTTTTATTTATTTAGGGATACCCCGCTTTGCTCAAGGGCGTACAAGCAGGGGGGTTACAACTTGGAAAAAAACAGATCTTCATAGAAATTGATTGCTGCGACAGCAGTTATATGGGGTTTTATGGCACAAGAACAACTAAGGCTATGATGCGCCAAACACAAGGTTAGGCAATTTATTATATGAAGTACCTAACAGCAGAGTTGAGTGTTGGTCGCAAGAGATGGAAAGGCTGTGAAATAATTGCTGCTTCATTGTCTTCACATCAATAATCAACCTACCTCAAGAAATGTGAGTGAATGAACTAACAAATATGAACTCTGGCATTGCAATTCTGTTCGGAATTAGAACTTAATGAGCAAAAATATTTTATGCATTAAGTAATTGTAAGGTAAACACTATGTGGGGACCCTTATATATCACCTGATTATATGCCACTTAAAAGTAGACAACATGCAGTTAATGTCTGCTGTCTGTACATCTTTCACAAGAATGAGAAAGATGATAGGAATCGTATTATTACTTCTGACCAAACGAGGCAAGTACCCCACCCTAACAGCATAAAAACAAAAATTACCACTAAATCAAACTGATGTGCAACATTCCAACCCTAACAAATGAATGATTAGGCAAGAGCATTTGATGGGCGAGTTGGTGGTTTCGATGATCCATAACTACAGCGTAAAAGACGGGATAAATGAAGGAGGAACACCACATGTTTTTTTTTTTTTTTTGCTCTGTGGAGGGACATCGCATAGTGCTGTTTTATTATTACTTTCTTTTGCTGCTCTGTGGTGTCTCTCCTTCATCTTTGTTCAGTTTTTTTCACTGTAGTTATGGATTGCGAATGATTAGACTAAGAGAATTTTTTGGCTTCCTTCTGAGTGGTGCAACAGTCAGTATCTAAATAACCTGAAGCAGCTAACATCATTACATCTGCCAAGATTAATATTTCTTTATGTGATTAGGTGTTTATTCTTTGTTATTACATCAATAGCGTCTGTACTAATTCATGTTTCATTCGCCCCAACCCACTGATGCGAAATATTGTATAATTTCTGCAACTGCTCAATATGTATTTCTTTTCAATAATCATCATAGAAGGTCCCGTTCCGCAGTCCTTGACTTTGGGACCTCCTTCTGTATTCATGTTTTGTTAACCTTTGAAATACAACAATAAACTTCAAACTTCAAACAATCAATGCAGTTCCTCACTTCCACTAGTACCGAACTTGTTCAGGATATTTTCCTGCAGCCCCATGTTCAATCTACGGAGCTGCAGGATCTCACTGTCCTGTTTTTTTTTATCTTCAATTTCAGATGGAGGATAGTGTCTTCCTTCTGTTTAACCTCCTCTTGTAGGGCAGCTATTTGTTGCTGGGCTTAAGGATCGATCTCAAGCCTCTTCTTTTTTGGGTTCGGGCCTTGCTGATGGCTGAGCATTTTATTTTCTTCTCTAGAATGTTCATCAACTCTTCCCCAGTTCTTTATTTTTTTCTTTTGTAGCTGAAAAGCAGAAAAATATTTCAGCAATAATTTAATTCCTCCATAAAATATGCATATCACAGGTGCTATACAGAGCCCATGGAAACGACTGTGAACTCACCTCCGGTGAAACATTCTCGTCACTGTCACCGGTGTCCACTCTCCTATTGACACGCACTCTTCTGCGGCCAACCTTTCCAAGCACGTCTTCCTCAGACTAAAAAATATTTCATCCGAGCACAAAAATTATAACATACAAAACTTGACACTGCTGTTTATGGTGCAAATGTTATATAGTCAAAAGCAAGGAAACTGATCACAACATCATTTCTTCCCCTATTTTTCACTGCATGCCCTCTCGGCACTCTGCACTAGCCATGAAGGTAAGGGGGATAAAGCCAACTAAGACGCATTTAAATCAATTCACTTTTACTGTATGCATTTTCATGATCATTAAACCAAAAGAAGCATGCACATGGTTCTTTCACCAGCTGTGCAAACAAATGTAGTCAAGCGATGCGGTATCCAAATCTCCCGACTCACGTGCGCTGGACGTGATGCAAAAATGTATATACAGCAAGGAACAAAACAAATTCTGTTCGTAATAATTCTTCAAGTGTATTAAAGGAAAATCTTGTAACGTGCCATCTAGTGTACAACCACCAGAGTAGTAGGAAAATGCTTTAAAATCCGTTTCTTTCACAACAGCACCATCACAATGCGTGAGTAAAACAGACATTTGTGCTAGTTAGCGCTTTTCCTTCCTTCATTTCATTGTTCCCTTCCGCAGCGCTGGTAAGTTTTCGAACACCAAAACAATGCCTGAGCTCTGCTGATATATGCTCAATTTGCCATTTTCTCTAACAAGATGAAAAAAAAAAGAACTCCAGAAACATAGTTAATAGCCGCAAAAATGAATAGGCGTCAAATAACTTACCGCCCAACATTAAAGTTCTCGCGCGATAGTAATCGGAGCTGCCGTCCGCCGCAGTCCACTTGACAGCGTAGTAAGCCCGAGATGAGAAGTCCTTGCTATTCCGAGTGCTTTTCACAACCGCGAACTTCTTATCATCCTCCCATCGCACATAGGCGTGCGTTATCTTTGTGCTTGGGGTTGCCATAGGAACACAATTTTCGTCGCATGTGGTGCTGAAAACACGAGGTCACTGCAGTGATGCACAGGAGCAGAAAAAGAAATGTCAGATGTGCGGATGCGATTGCCATGTGAGATTCACTGCGGCAACATGGGGTGTATGCATGGCCGGCACGGCATTGTCCCTAGTTTCCCACTTCAAAACAAACACTTGTAGCATTAAACTTTGATACACAAAAGTTAATAAACCAGGTAGTATTAATGCTTATATACTATTGGCATTTCATTACGGTTAGCTGTACAAAAATTTAATACGAAACCTGTGGACAATATACCGACTGGATCGAAAACCTACCTCAGCACAAGCACAGAATTTCAACTGCCCAGGTCTACCGCCCGTGCCCTCCACCAGCATGTCGTATGTTCGCTGTGTATGTGCGCTTGCACGCTCTTTTGAACCGAGCGTAGTGCGTGAATTTAATGCCACCACTTTTTGCACCAGGGAGATTCGCAAACAGGCTTTTCTAGTGAAGAAGATTGGCCGTGGTATGAGGACGCTGCACCAGAATATAGTACTTCGGAAGTACCGGCATGCAGCGACAGCTGCGGTGTACAAGCCAGATGTGCTGACTATGATGCCGCAACGAGTGAGCCAGCACACGACGATGAAAGATGAAGGAACATCACATGGATTCGCAACTAACATATCTTCATTTGAGCTTGACAGTGAAGTTAGTACTTTAAAAATGGTCATTTGGGGAGAGGGGGCATAGTAATAAAGAAAAATCAGATTTTCAAGTTACCAAAATGTCTGATGAAAGCCCAGTTAGTGATATGCAATTGAGATCAGATCTGTTATGCTGCTGTTTCCTTTGTACATTTCTAGAGTTGACCTATTCTTTGCAGGAAAAAATGTCAGAAACCTTGTTTGCTGCCACAGAGTCATGCCATATCATGGTGGGTGAATATGCATGTTAGCAGAATGTAGAAGCCACATTGTCATTATTTGCCTTTATGTAGGTCTAAAATAAAGTTAGAGGCTATCAAGGACATAAGCACCATTTTTTTAAACAAGGTGCCCAGTTATGGCTGCTGAAGTTGTCACCCTACCATAATCTCTCCTTTTACATAAAGTAAGGTGAAATGCCATTAAAAAGAACAGCTCCTTGCAGCTTATTTGGAAGCGCACCACCTAGCCATAACCATTGGTGCTTTGTTGGGCCCTAAACATGTTGAGGGGGTTGCTTTTTTAACACAATATTGCTGTTTCATTTTCTTTATTTTTCAGCCATCAGTTCCCAAACAACTTGATAAGGAACCGGCCCCAAGAAGAAATTGTTGTTAAGCCACCTGTTTCAAGACTACATCAATGAAAAGGGTGTTGTGTCAGAGGGGGACATTCTGCGTATGGTTTTAAGGTACGCCTTAAAGAATAGCTTGTCACGAACAGGCCTCACAAGCCTCATAGATATGATTAACCATTTTTTTGAGCATCTAGCCTTGCCACAGTCTCAGTACAGAGTTACTAAACTTCTTGAACAATCAGCAACATCCATGAATTTTTTTGTCCTAAATGGTTAAAAGAGATAAGCCATACAGCAGCAAAGTCAGTTTTTGAGTGCCCAAGCTGCAGCACTATAACAAATGTCACCACTATTGCTGATTTATTATTTTTTGTCATTTTACATATAGAGTCACTGTTGCAAAAATTGTTGCATAATTGTCCACTTCTCGATTTGACGAAACCATTGCCACAAAGCGGCACATTCTCAGATATTTGGGATGGACAGCTATACCGAGATTTTGTCACAGGTACAAAAGAAGTTGGTCCAAGGATCAGCTTTTCATTGAATGCTGATGGGATGCCACTTTTCAAATCAAGTAGTGCAGCCATTTGGCCCATTCAGCTAATAGAGGTGCCGCCGGAGCAAAGGATGACAAAGTTGGTTTTAGCAGCATTGTGGTTTGGCAAAGAAAAACCAGACATGGCACTATTCCAAGGTGCATTTGTCAATAGTAGTTGCATTTGTCATTTGAGCAATAAAGGTTTCACTCTTGAGCGTCAAGGGAAAAGTGAAAAATTCAGAGCTTTCTGCATGTGTTGTGCTGTTGACTCAGTGGCGCGGGCACCCATGCAAGGGGTGACACAATTCAAAGGGCACTTTGGGTGCAATTGGTGCCTCCAAAAAGGAGAATGGGCTGGGGGCTCAGTGAGGTATTCAGTGCAAAGCACTGACCCTGCTGTTGGATATGGAAACTGCAAAAAAGAAAAAAAAAAGACAACCCATGGTGTCAAAACAATCTCCCCCTTGATTGCTCTGCCATATTTCAACATAGTAAGGAGATTTGTGCTGGATTACATGCATGGCATTTTCCTGGGCATAGGCCGTCAATTTTTAGATATGTGGTTCGATTCATCTAGCTGTCCACATTCTATCAGTAGAGAGCAAACGAGGGTTGATGAAAGGTTAATGGCTGTGCATCCTCCAAAAATTATAAGACGCATGCCAAAGACCAACCAAAGAGCGGAGGTGGTGAAAAGCCAAAGAGCTGGAAAATTGGGTGTTATTTTACAGTATTCCAGTTCTTGATGAGATTCTCCCTAAAACATGCCTTCAGCACTGGGATGCTTAGTAGAAGCACTTCACATTATCCTGAACCGCAGTATGAAACACTGCGATCTTGATGTGGCTGAAGAACTTCTAGTCGAGTTTCACATACGTGCTGAAATTCTGTATGGAAAACATTTATTACATTTATTATACATCAGCTCACACACATTGTTCCCGCAGGGGGCACCCGCTAAAGCAGGTGTTTGCGTGTACTGTGCGACACCACGGACCCCAGCACCCACGCTTAGCCGTGCGTGGCATCGCCGTGTCCGGGGAAAAGGGGATCCTGGTGGTTGAGCCGATGCCGAGAGTTCGGACCTTTAAGGCCCCTCGGCGGAGGCAACACACCACTTTGGCCCCAGCTTCACGTAGACGGCACCTCCGGGCTGACCCACCCGGGGGAAATCGGCAGTTGTCTTTTCCTGTCCTCCCCTCCATCTTTCACTTTCCTATCTCCTTTCCTACAACTGTCCTGTCCTCTCCTCTCTTCTTGGTTTTTTTTTCCAGGCGGCTAGGGTTAACCTTGTGTGGCGTACCACCATGAGTACCGCCATATTTGGTTATAGCTGGGGTGTACAGCTGGCATGGACTGGACTTGGTTGCAAGTTCCTGTCCTGCCCCCTTGTTGGGCTCCATGGTGGGCGGCTGGCACCTTGGCCGAACAACACACATATTACATGGCTTCTTCTACTGTAAAAACTGATCGCCTAAACAAAAAAAGGCGCACCGAAGAAATTGCAGAATTCCTGCAAAAACCTAAAAGCTTCCCCAAATATCACGTCGTGCACTCCGAAGTTGAAGGAAAGCCGGCCCGAACTTTGTCCCCATTTCTAGTGTCAAAAAGTTTCTCAGCTGTCCTTGGTCCGAAATACAAAGTCACAAAAATAGCAAACGGAGACCTACAGCTTGAATTAAACGACGAAACACAGTATGCAAAGCTTCCAAACCTCCACTGCATTGGGGATGTCAATGTGACCATCACCGCCCATAGATCTTTGAACACCGTGCGTGGTGTAATATCCGATAATGACTTTCTCCACATAAGCGAGCAAGAAATGCTAGAAGGTCTTGCAGAACAAAATGTTGTAAATGTGCACAGGATAACAATCCGAAGAGATGATAAAGAGATACCTACTAAACATCTCATTCTCACATTCAGCTCAAGCGTACTGCCAGAAAAGATCGAAGTAGGATACCTGAAAGTTGAAGTCCGACATTATATACCGAACCCCCGAAGATGTTTTAACTGCCAGCGATACGGCCATGGATCACAAAGTTGTCGCAGTCGCAAAACATGCGCAAAATGTGCTTCGAAAGAACACCAGTCTGAAAACTGTGATGCCTCATCGCCACACTGCGTGAACTGCGAGGGGGATCATCCTGCCTATTCTAGATCATGCCCAAGTTGGAAGAAAGAAAAAGAGATCATCACTATCAAAACAAAAGAGAACATTTCATTTACAGAGGCCAGAAAACGACTTGCACAAACTAATCTTTTTCTATTCACTGGAAAACCAGACTATGCGGTTGTAGCGTCCAAGGGCGAGGCACTACAGCGCAATCAGGCGTCTGCCAAGGTGTCTTCGGAACCTGAGGCAGGGCCATCCTGCTCGCCCCAGGCTGAAGCAGCAAAGGCTGCTCTGCCAGTTCCAAAAGAGGGCTTGCCGACCACGGAGTCGGGAGCCCGCAAGGTTTCCCCTACCAGGGGGAGACCTAAGAATCGGTCGTCCGTGCCTTCACCACGGACCTCCAGCGCCTCGGGTGAGGCGATGGACTTCTCCCCCAGCTCTTCTGGGCTGCAGGGGAGGAGGCACTCACTTGAAAAAAAGGGAAAACCACGTATAACCCCTCCTGAAGTAAAGTAACTTTTCTTAATCCCCAACATATAATGGCTTACATAGTACAGTGGAATTCTAGAGGTTTATTGAGAAATTACGCAGACATTACAGATATCCTCACAACCATGACACCCACAGCTGTGTGTCTTCAAGAAACAAACCTTGGGCCTCAGCACACAAATATTTTTAAAAAGTTCAAAACTTTCCGAAAAGATCGAACGCATGCTGGTAGGCTGTCAGGAGGAGTCGCCATAATACTACAACCTGATGTCCCTGCCAGACAAATACCACTCAAAACAAACCTTGAAGCAGTGGCCGTAACCATCATAAGCCACAAAACGATAACAATATGTTCCCTCTACATACCACCACAACTCTCAATTACACTACATGAATTAGAAGACTTGACTGAGCAGTTTACAGAACCATTTTTGATTGTTGGGGATTTAAATGGGCACTCCCACTTCTGGGGGAGTAACCATACTGATACCAGAGGACAGATCTTAGAAGACTTTATACTTTCAAATAATATATGCCTTTTAAACACCGGGAAGCCGACGTATTGTTGCCCCAGCTCTGGAAAAATGAGCTGCATTGATTTAGCCTTCACATCTCCATCACTTTTTAATGATTTTAATTGGGATGTTTTAAATGACCCTCTGGGAAGCGATCACTTACCGACAGTTTTAAAGTTATCATCATCCACACCCATCATCCCATCGAGGCCACGGCGCTGGAAACTCCACCTCGCCGATTGGTCGGTTTTTAGAACGAACGCTGCGCTAGAAAAAGTATATTCTGAAGATTTAAGCGTAGAAGAAATAAATGAAAGGTTTATCGCGTGCATAATTTCAGCAGCACTATTATCCATTCCACAAACGTCACAACACGCAAGAAAAAAACACAAAGTATGGTGGACAGAGGCACGCAAATTAGCCAAAAAATAACAGAACAAAGCATGGGGCATCCTCCGCAGATATCCGACACATGAGAACCTGAATAACTACAAGAAAGCCAAAGCCAGAGCGCGGTATGTCCGGAGAAACGCGGAGAAAACTTCGTGGCAAAAATATGTGTCCTCAATAAACAGCTCGTTGCCCTCCAAAAAAATGTGGGAACAGGTCCGAAAATTTACACGAGATTTCACCCCTTATACATATCCTATGCTGACACCACCCGGAACACAAACAACATTAGAAGAACAAGCGAACATTTTAGCCGGACACTTTGCCAATGTGTCAAGCTCATCTAACTACACTCGCACATTTCAAAAGCATAAAACAACAGCAGAAAAGCAAAAGCTTCCCCTTCGGACAGGTGTAAATGACGACTACAATACACTTATAACAATACATGAATTAAACAGAGTCTTATCTTCTGGCAAAAAAAACAGCACCGAGACTTGACAATGTACACTATCAAATGCTCGCCCATCTCTCACAAGCCGCTGTAGAAGCATTGCTGAATTCTTTTAATAAAATATGGACGACTGGCAAGATACCAGAAGCTTGGAAAAAAGCCATAATAGTACCCTTTTTGAAATCAGGCAAACCCCCGACATGTCCTAGCAGTTACAGACCAATAGCCCTAACCAGCTGCATTGCGAAAACTTTTGAAAGCATCGTAAACATCAGACAAACCTTTTTTCTTGAATCCCGGCATCTTCTCGATATACATCAATGCGGCTTCAAAAAGGCATCATCAACAACCGATCACCTTGTCCGCCTCGAGAACACAATCCGGGAGGCGTTCAGCCACAGGCAGCACTGTGTCGGGGTCTTCTTCGACCTGGAGAAGGCCTACGACACCACGTGGAGGTTCGGTATCCTCCGCGACCTAGCAGATCTAGGTATCCGGGGCAGGATGCTGAGCTGCCTGAATGACTTCCTGACGAACCGTACATTTCAAGTCCGTTTAGGCACAGTATTCTCCACGACTTTTGCACAAGAAAACGGCGTGCCGCAGGGGTGTATTCTAAGCACAACTCTCTTTATAGTGAAAATGAACTCGTTATCTGCAATAATCCCAAAGTCCATAATGTACTCCGTCTACGTAGATGACCTGCAAGTAGCATGCACTTCCTCCAACATATCCACCTGTGAGAGACAACTACAACTGACACTAAATAAACTAGCTACCTGGGCAGACAGCAATTGATTTAAGTTCTCTCCTCAAAAGACAGTGGCCGTTGTGTTTTCATTGAGACGAGGCTTACAGAATTATCCCACGTTACACCTCAACCAAACCATACTACCAGTGAAACATGAACATAAATTTTTGGGTATCACATTCGACAAGAAACTTTCATTTCTTCCCCATATAAACAATCTGAAAAAGAAAGCAGCCCAATCACTTAACGTCCTAAAGGTGCTGTCGCGAAAACGGTGGGGGTCCGACCGAGCATGCCTTCTGCTGCAAATCTACCGCTCCGTGGTGCGCTCTAAGTTAGATTACGGTTGTATAGTATATGGTTCAGCTAGGACATCCTATTTAAAACGACTAGACCCGATACACAATCTTGGATTACGGTTAGCAGTTGGCGCGTACAGAACATCCCCAATAACCAGCCTCTATGTAGAAACAGATGAACCTGCATTAAAGGACAGACGATGCGACCTAACATGTGCATACATCCTGAAACTTCGTTCTCAACCAAAACATCTATGTCATTCAGTAGTCACGGAATGTCCCTCTAGGACAGTCTTCAACAACAAGCCCCGGCTGATTAAGCCGCTTCTCATGCGCTTCGAACAAATGTGCCAAGATTTAGACATTAGTGAATTGCCAAGTATTGCCCCAAGAAATAAACCACTCCCACCATGGTACACCCTCCCAACAGTTTTCGACCTCACACTAACGCAGTTTCAAAAGACACGCACACCACATGAGCATATATCACAAGAATACCTTGCATTAAAAGAAAAATATAAAAATTGCATTGCATTTTTTACAGACGGCTCAAAAACTAAAGACTATGTTGGCAGTGCAATAGTACAAAATAACACAGAGAAAATAACACGACTACCCCAGTGTGCATCAGTTTTTACAGCCGAATGCTACGCTGTCTGTGTTGCCGTGGAGAAAATATTGGATAAGAACATCAAAAACACCATCATCTACACAGATTCATTAAGCGTCATCAGTGCAATAAACTCCAAAAACGCTGTTCAACCACTGATAGGAAACATTATACACAACATAGTAAATATCACAAGAAGAAAGTTCAGTTCAGGCGTTCAGTCGTGTCCGACTCTTCGTGACCCTATGGACCATGTCACGCCACGCTTTCCGGTCTCTCACTATCTTCTTAACATCACATAGCTTCATCTGCAATGCCTCGAGAATGCCATTTAACCATCGCGTTCGCTGCCTACCCCTTCTCCGGCGACCCTCAACCTTTCCCAACATCAAATCTTTCTCCAGCGACTCCTCTCTTCTCATCAGATGACCAAAGTAGCTGAGCTTTAACTTTAGAATTTGACCCTCCAACGAGCAGTCAGGGTTTATGGTCGACAATATCGACTGATTTGATCGTCTGGCAGTCCAAGGAACTCTTAAGAGTCTTCGCCAGCACCACAATTCAAACGCGTCAATTCTTCGGCGGTCAGCCTTTTTCACAGTCCAACTCTCGCATCCATACATCACAACTGGAAAGACCATAGCACGGGTTATACGGATCTTGGTTGGTAGACTAATGTCTCTGCTCTTTACTAGGCGGTCAAGGCTAACCATTGCTCTCTTTCCCAGAAGCAGGCGTCTCCTAATTTCATGGCTGCAGTCTCCTTCCGAGGTAATCTTGGCGCCCAAGAATAGAAAATCTGTCACAGCTTCCACTTCTTGTCCATTGATGCTCCAGGACTTGATAGGGCAAGACGCCATGATCTTCGTCTTTTTAATGCTCAGTTTAAGCCCAAACTTCTCACTCTCTTCTTGTACGCGCATCAGAAGTCTCTTGAGTTCCACTTCACTTTCTGCCATTAAAGTGGTATCATCCGCATATCTAAGGTTGTTGATACGTTTTCCAGCAATCTTCACTCCAGCTGAAGACTCGTCCAGACCGGCCTTCCTCATGATGCACTCTGCATATAGGTTAAATAGGCAGGGCGACAGTATGCAGCCTTGCCTCACCCCTTTCTCAATCGGAAACCAATCAGTAAGACCATGCCCAGTTCTTACTGTGGCCTCTTGCCCTTCATAAAGGTTCCTGAGGAGACAGATGAGGTGAATTGGAACTCCCATCTCTTGGAGAGCTTGCCACAATCTGCTGTGATCTACGCAGTCAAACGCTTTCGCATAATCAATAAAGCAGAAGTAAATGGGTTTCTGGAACTCTCTTGCTTTTTCCATGATCCAGCGAAGGTTGGCAATTTGGTCTCTAGTTCCTCTGCCCTTGCGAAACCCAGCTTGCACTTCCGGAAGCTCCCGATCCACATACTGCTGCAGCCTACCTTGCAGGATTTTTAACATCACCTTGCTAGCATGCGAAATAAGCGCGATCGTGCGGTAGTTGGAACAATCTTTGGCACTGCCTTTCTTTGGAATGGGGATGTAAACTGACCTCCTCCAATCCTGTGGCCACTGCAGAGTTGTCCAAATCTTTTGACATAATGTATGCAGTGTGTTAACAGCATCGTGGTTGAGGTTTTGAAGCAACTCAGCTGGAATACCATCAATTCCGCTAGCTTTGTTCTTAGCAAGGCTGGCTAAGGCCCATTCAACTTCACTCTTCAGGATGCCCGGCTCGAGATCAGAAATCACAACCGTCCTATCTTTGGTTTGCACATCCGGATCCTTCTTGTACAGTTCTTCTGTGTATTCCTGCCACCTCTTCTTTATCTCTGAGGCTTCAGTGAGGTCCTTGCCTCGTTTGTCCTTTATCACGCCCAGCTTAGCACAGAAGCTTCCTTTGATATCTTTGATTGTCTTATACAGAGCTCTTGTGTTCCTTAATTGGATGTTGTCCTCAACTGCTTGACACTGTATGTTCAGGAAGGCATTCTTATCTCTCCTTGCTATTTTCTGAAAATCCGCATTGAGCACCTTGTATCTTTCTCTTTCCCCCATACCTTTTGCCATCCTCCTTTCCTCAGCTATTTGCAAAGCCTCTTCAGATAACCAGTTTGCTTTTTTGCATTTCTTTTGCTTTGGAACTACCTTAGTAGCAACTTCTTGTATTATATCACGAACATCAGTCCACATCTCTTCGGGCTCTTTGTTTCTAGATCTAATTCTTGAAATCGATTCCTCACTTCCACAGCATATTCTAATGGAATCTGATCCAGATCATACCTGAAAGGCCTTCTAGTTTTCTGCCCTTTCCTCAATCGAAGCTTAATTTTGGCAACAAGAAGCTGATGATCGGTGCCACAATCGGCCCCAGGCCTTGTTTTTACTGCTTGTATAGCGCTTCTCCATCTCTGCCGGCAAATAATATAATCGATCTGATTCCTGTACAGACCGTCCGGTGAAATCCATGTGTACAGGCGCCTCTTGTGCTGTTGAAAATGAGTATTCGCTATGGTCAGGTTGTTTTCTTGACAGAACTCTACTAGCCTCTGCCCAGCTTCATTTGGCTCACCAAGACCGAACTTGCCTGTAATTCCGGATATTTCTTCACTCCCGACCTTAGCATTCCAGTCTCCTATGAGAAAAACCACAAGAAGAAAACATACTATCAAATTCTGCTGGGTACCCAGTCATGTTGGGATAAAGGGTAACGAACGAGCAGATATATGCGCAGCAAGTGCGAAAAATTTACAAATAAAGCAAATCAACATGCCACACAGAGACGGAATGAAGTTAGTACGTACGAAATTACGAGCTAAATGGCAGGCTGATTGGGAAAGCGAAGCAGAGAACAAGCTTCACTTCATAAAGCCCATATTAGGAGAATGGCGATCATGTGAACATCAGAAACGTTTCATTGAGGTAATTTTATGTCGTCTGCGCATAGGCCATACACACATAACACATAACTTCCTACTAACGAAAAAAGGCAAACCTGTATGTGAAATGTGTGGACATGAGCTAACAGTAAATCATATTTTAATCTCATGCTCACAACTCGAGGAGCACAGGAAAAAATATTTTACTGTATTTTACAAAGAACACATCCCATTTCATCCCGCATTGCTTTTAGGCCAAGAAGCACTTGTTGATTTTTCACTTGTTTACGGATTTTGAAAGGAAGCCAATGTTTTAAACCAAATCTGAGCATCATGACTGTAGCCACTTGATCGTCTAACCTTGCGGTTGGCGCATGATAGCCACAGTTGCTTATGCGCCATAAAACTCCATATAACTAACTCACACACATTGTCAAGAGCATTCGTCACTGGGGGCCACTGTGGGCTCTTTCTGCTTTCACATTTGAGGCAGGGAATGACAACCTAAAGGAGGCTGTGAAAGCTGCAAATGGAATTCCCCATCAGGTATGCCGTGTTTTGCAAATGGAGGATATAGCTCAGGAGTTAACCCATCTGGCTATTGACCAAACAGTACTTCAATATTGCTCATCACTGGATGCACCAGTCACCCAAAAGAGTGTTTGCACTGCTGATGGCATCCGCTTTTTGGTAAAGTTACTGCATATGAACAGCCAAACTCTCAAGTCATAAATGGATACAGCATACCTATTAACTCCAAGCAGTATGCAAGAATGCTTCTAAATGGATCAGTTCTGACTGACCAAAGATATCCCCTAAGAAAACAATTAATTCTGTAGTTCAACTGTCTGATGGCTCATTTGGTGTACTTCAAAAACTGGTATGTGGCAGTGATGCTAAGGTTTAAGTTTTGCTCTAGCAGCTGAAATGTATTTCTGTGAAGCATCCGTTAATAACAATGCGGCACTTGCTGAAGGTTGTAGCTGAAGAACCAGACATGCTTGTTTTGCCAGCATCAGAAATTCATAGAGTTTGTGTACTCGTGAAACCTCATGATACATATGTTGCAGCAAACCCAAGTGCATTCACGTTTTAATGCAGGTAAATGTTTTTGCTAAAAAATTCGAAACAAGCTACACTGCAGGTCAGCTTCATACAGTGAGCTCACCATATATTGCTCCTGTATGGTCATGAACCCTTTTACTATCACCGGTCTACTGATGGATGTCAAGCTTTGGAATATAAGCTGTGATATATTTTCGTTTGAGGGTCCGATGCTACAGTAAAGTTCCAACGGCTGCTTGTTTACTTGATGTGTAGTCGTGCTTCGTCAATATGGACAACTCGAATTGTTGACAGTTCTTATGAGGAACAAACTTACATTAGTGGTGTGGGGAGTCTACTTCAATTAGACTCAACTACACTCTGTACTTACACTGCAAGCTTGTTATACTTAGTGGCACGTGCAGAGGCACATTATTGTTTGTTATTTTTTGGCGGCCTCATCATACTGTATGTATTTACACCGTGTTATATGAAATCCCCCTGTATGGACAGTGAAAATGCATGCAGCCCATGGACCATGTACTTGTCGCAGTAATCTATCGTTTTTTTAAGTCCTCTTGATGCAAAGTATAGCCAGGAATTTAAAATGTTCATATTAATGAGGCATCACAATGTATTACTTCTTGTTTGTCTGGACATGTCTTTCATGAAGAGGGTTCTGTGCTAGCTTTAGGTAGATATAACTTAAGTCTGTAAGAACTGCCAAATGCCATTCCTCCATGACAGAAAACAGTCTACTGCTAAGTATTTTCTGGTTGCATAAATAAAAAGGTAACCTCTCCCTCGTTTGGTATAGTCAAATACTTAAACGTGGTCCTGTTTGCTGTTCAGAGGATTATTACATGTCACGGACCACTGCCATACCTAGAAACTGCAGCTTTTTTAAAGTTTTAATATACTGTACTGTCGTGGACAGTATACAGTGTGGTCATAAATTATGGTTGGGTGTTGAATTTATTAGTATCCTAGATGATAATGATTTGTTGTAAAAACTTGTTCCCTTGATATGTGTACTTTCAAGCTAGTTCAAGAACACTAAATGTGTTCATGCCGTTTTACTGGCCGATGTTAAATTGTGACATGCATATACAGTTACAGTGTGATGTTAAATTGTGACATGCATCTATAGTTTCAATACCATGTATTACTTGCTTTTGGATTTATTTGGTAGCGGAGTTGTAGTTTTGTACGTGCTTTTATGTCAGCATCATACATTGTGTATATAAATTCCATGAAAGTCCTATTTTTTGCCTTCACTCAAACATTTGACAATGTTTTTGGTGTTACCTAAGCAGAAAAGATAAGGGCCATATATGCAGTAAGAGCAAAGTAAAATGCTTAGCAGCTAAGCCGTGTGTTAAAATTTATGCTTCACCACACAAATGCAACAATGCCTGAAAATAGAAGCATATACACACTCTCCATGCATCCATTTCACAGTAAAACCTGCACATGTTCTGAAGTGAATTTGAGTAAATGAGTCCTGTGATGTTTCAGAACTGTGATAAAAGTGGCAGCTGAGTATTCAGTTTGTCATTTAGAGAACTCATATAGAGAACATTTAAAGTCACTTTGAACACATCCAGTATAGCACCAAAGGTAGAGTACTCTAGAAATTGGATATTTCAATTCCAATTGTGGGGACCCATTGGATTCTTCCTCCCAATTGGGAAGACCCATTGGTTTCCACACTCCCAATCGGGAAGACCCATTGGTTTCCTCACTTCCAATTCGGAAGACCCAATGGTTTCTTCACTCCAAATTTGGAAGGCCAATTGGTTTCTTAGATCCCAATTGGGAGTGAGGAAACCAATGGGTCTTCCCAATTGTAATTGAGGAGACCAGTTTGTCTGGCCAATACCCATTGGACAAACCATTTGGGATTGGGAAAACCCATCCATTCTGATTGGTGATCCCAATTGGACCCATTGATTTTTTTTTTACTGGGATGCGGCGTACTGCACAGGGAACGCCTTGTCAAATGCCGCACGGGTGTCGTGTACAAGATTCCCCTGACATGCGGGAAGGCCTATATGGGGCAGACAGGCCGATGGTTCAGTGAAAGGCTAAGGGAACATAGAAATTCGTGTGTCCCATTGTCCGCTCCAGGAAACCTGGCGACCCAGTGCTCTTGTTGTAAAACGGAAGACGATCAACTGGAATCGAGGGGTACCCATTGTGTACCAAGGTTCACCCAAACCAAGGTGGGAGCTGGCGCAAAAGACAGTTTTAAAAGACAGATTATCGAAGCATTCAAGATGGTTTCAGGGGAAGAAGAGGAATGCGTGAGTGTTCCGTCGGTGGCGCTCAACAGGAAGGAGGTGATACTGCTTAGTTCGGACAATATGACAAGAAGATAGACGCAATTTGTCGTCATTTTCGTTTTATTATTTCCGTCTGAATTTCTTCGCATTTCTTCTCAATCTTTTGTTTTTTTCTTCTTAATGTAACTCAACGTTTCTTGTGATGCATTCTTCTTCTTCGTATCACAAATAACAGCCCCTCTGTAGCACCTGACCCAGTTTTTCGACCAGCTGGTTCGCGGTGAAGTTGACGAAGTAAGAATTAATCCCTGGAAGAATGTCCTGACCGTGGATTGGCCGATACCCCTCTGTGGGTATGCGCCATAAGTTATTTGGACAACAACAACAACAACAACAACAACGACCGTGGATGTCAAATCCCAGGCTACAGTGGACAAGCTGAAAGGAATTCATGCGCTAGGCAACATGCCGGTCCGTTCCTTTCTTGCTAATGGGAAAAAGACTACTGCAGGTGTAATCACCGACGTTGACCCCGAGATAAGTGAAAGCGATCTCTGCACGCTGATCAAATCTACGGCACGCATTGTGGATGTTCATCGATACGGCCGCTCAAAGTGCGTTAAATTAGTCTTTGAAACTGAATCCCTCCCATTCCACGTTAAAGTGGGCTATGTGAGACACCCAGTTCGGATGTATATTCCAAGACCTGTTCAGTGCCACAAATGCCACAAGATCGGACATGTGAGCGCCGTTTGTCGAAACGAGGTATCCTGCCGTCGATGCGGCGGTACGCATCCTCATGACGCATGCCAGACGGAAACTGTCAAGTGTGCGAACTGCTCGGGTGCTCATGAAGTGACGGCTAAGGACTGTCCTAAAATTCGGAATGACAAACGTGTACTAAAAAAAGATGGTGAGAGATAACTCGACTCATCAAGAAGCGGCCGCGTCTATTCGTCGTCGCAAGCACCGTTCCCGACGCCGACACAAGGAATCGGAAGGCAAGCCTAGCCTGGATAAGTCAACTTCAGTGTTAACGTCAGCTCAGGTGCCACAACAGATTGAGTCTAATCCCGTTAAGAGTACTCTTGCTGTAATGTCGCAGACAGTGTCACAGGCGAAGGATCAGACAGAGGCTGTTGTATTACCTACCGCCTCTGATGCTGAGTGGCCAGCTCTACCATCAAAGGCCAACGCCAGGCCTCATCCCAGTTTGGTTGCCACACGTACTGAAAATTCCGACAACCCCGACAGCCAGCAGGTAAAGGAAATGCTGGAATAGCTGGTTCGTTCAATGCGGGTGCTGCTCTCCAGCATCAACACGCAAACAGCAAAGTTTGTTGTTCAGTTTTTGGACGCATTTGAGCCGCTCTTGGCGACATTGCAATAATTCACAATGGCGCAACAAACTAACCCCACCTTTGTGACGGTGCACTTGCGCCGCAGTGTAGTGATGCAATGGAATGACCGAGGCCTGCGTGGTCGACTGAGTGACTTCAGACAGCGGGTACAGAAGTACCGCTTTCCTGTGATTGTGATCTGTGAGCCCAACATGCCGGCTGCTTTCCGCCTTTCTGGATATGTTCTGCTATGGTCTAGAGAAGCAAACGAAACAAGCAAAGTGCTGGTATGTGTACGCCAAGACATTGCGCACGTCCGCCATGCTCTGCAGCCCCACAACACGAACCACTACATTTGTTTGACGTTAACCTTGAAAGGACGAGTATGTTCTGTAATTGGCGCTTATATTCCACAGAGGGATGGCTTGGACAAACCATATCTATTTTCTACAATCCAGTGTTGTGCAGCTCCTCGTATTTTGTGGGGGACTTTAATGCTCACCGCCCTCAGTGGGGTAGTGCAATAATGAGCAATAGAGGAAGATACCTGGTAGACTTTATGCATACGCAAGATCTCGTCTATATAAACGACGGCTCACCGACGTTTCTACGCGGAACAACCTACAGCAGCTGCTTGGATGTGGCGTTTGTTTCCAGAAGCCTCCATCCCTCCGTTTCTTGGTGTAGTGATGTGGAAACACATGGGAGTGATCACATACCAACATACATATGCATCAAGTGGTTTGCACCTGCCACTTCACCTCGTGTGCAATACACAGACTGGCCCGCCTTTAGGGCAGCGGTGGAGACTTCCAGCGTGGACCTGCAGTCACCATCTCAAATAGAGGGGCTCATTACTTCCTCTCTCAGTGAGAACACTCGGTATGTTAATGTGCCGGTCTCAGTGTCCAGCATCGACGTGGAATTCGAGCGGCTTCGCGCGATCCGTCGGCGGGCTGAAAGGAAGTACAGAAGAACGAAATCCGCGCAAGATCTCGCCCTTTCTCGCCGAGCTAAACGACAAATTTTGCGCCACCTGGAGAGGTTAGGACGACAACTTTGGAGACAGTTCTGATCATCACTGGATCCCCGTAAGCCCCTGTCGCGTATCTGGCATGTTGCGAGAAGCTTGCGCACACCTCCGCGAGAAAGGCACCCTTTTCGTGCCCTGGCCCTTTATCAACGCTGCAATGAAGTTGACGTAGCTGAAGATTTTTGTAAAATGGTTGTGGGCACAAACCAGGCGCAGTTACCAATTTCAGAGTTTTTGCACCACCTTCGTCGAATGATCAATACGATGTGACCTTTACAATAGCTGAATTAGACGCCGCTCTTGCTTCTTGTCGGCATTCATCTGCACCTGGTCCTGACGGGATTACTTATTCAACCTTATCGAACCTAGGCAAGGATGGTAGAACTGCACTACTTAATTATTTCAATGATATATGGGCGTCTAGTACTGTTCCTGAACGCTGGAAAATTAGCCGCCTGGTTGCTCTTTTGAAGCCTGGAAAGCCTCCTCTCGAACTTACCTCATACCGGCCAGTTGCCCTAGCAAGCTGTGTTTTAAAAGTTATGGAGCGCATGGTGCTGGCAAGACTTGAGTGGTATCTAGAGAGTAATGATCTTTATCCGAATATGATGACTGGATTTCGCCGCGGACGCTCTTCCATTGACAGCGTCATCGACCTTGTGGCGACAGTAGAACACGAAAAGCGTCACCGTCGACTAGTAGCTGCTGCATTTTTAGATATACAGGGAGCTTACGACAACGTCCTCTATGAAGCTTTTCCTGATGGACTTGACGACGTGGGAGTTGGTGCACGGCTGTACTTGTGGATTGTAAGCTATATCAGCGGCAGCTCTGTTTACATAACTACGCCTGAAGGAGATACTACCCGCTTTCAGGTCGGTCGTGGAGTTCCACAGGGAGGAGTTCTCAGCCCAACTTTATTTAACGTTGCGCTAATTGGCCTGGTGAGTGAACTGCCAACTGACATCCACATAAGTGCATATGCTGACGACATCTGCATCTGGGCCTCTGGTTCGACGCGCCCACAACTACGTGCGAGACTGCAACGAGCTGTGTCATCAACATCGATGTACTTACGGCGTCAAGGTTTATTTTTAGCGGCAGAAAAGTGTGCAGTGATCGCGTTTACGGGAAAATGTGTCAGCCGCTACCCGATTACCCTTCACGGAGTCGTAATACCATACGTCTCCGGGCACAGATTCTTGGGAGTAATTATTGACCACCGAATATCTTGGTGGAAACATATTGCTGTGGTGAAGAAGAGGCTAATTAATTCTTGCCATGTACTTCGTTACATAGCTGGCATCAAATGGGGTCTAACTGAGCGCTCCTTAATACGGCTTTACGAGGCTCTGTTTGTTGGCTACATCCGGTACAGTCTCCCAGTACTCTCTAGTATGAGCATTTCCTGCTTGCGCACTTTAGAGAGCGTGCAAGCGCAGGCACTGAAAATATGCCTTGGACTGCCCAGATGCACCTCTAACAAAGGCACAATTGAAGAGGCACACGCTCGCCCAATGTCCATATACTTGTCACACGAACCACTTCGTGTATATTTACGAGCACTTACAAGACACCGTGTTCACCCACTCAGCAAGATTCTGGATGAGAGGCCGGACTGAAGTTTTACAAGTGCACTCCGCTGCCATCAGTCGCAAGTACCGACAGGATATGCCCTCCCATATCGTCCCACCCAACCACCATGGACGATGGATAAACCTTTGGTGCACCTTCGAGTTCCCGGAATACTAAAGAAATCAATGGTACCAATTAGTGGACTCAAACAACTTACTCTGGCTCACATCTGGTCAGAATATCCCAATTATATTCACGTATACACCGATGGATCTGTGTCAGCACAGGCATCCGCTGCAGCTGTGGTCATACCAGCTCAGAAAACGACGCTGCATTTCCTTTTGGGACATACCTCTACATCAACCGCTGCCGAACTCGTAGCCATTCGGGAATCTATTCGCTATATATGTGGGGAACCACCTCAAAAATGGTGTATATTCACGGACTTGAAGACTGCATTACAAATTTTGGAAAACTTCTTACACCACACTGCCTATCAGTCCCTGGCACTAAACATTATGGAGCTCATCACATCTGCCCAGCTGCAAGGCCACATGATAATGTTTCAATGGATCCCTGCCCACTGCGGCCTCCATGGGAATGAGCAGGCCGATGTTGAAGCGAAAAGCGCACTCATCAATGGCTTCCAAACAGCTGTGCCTTTTTCAAGAGCGGATACGACATGTCTTCTAAAGAGTTCTATGAATATTGCTACAGCAGCTTACTGGGCTCAGCCAGACGCCCGACACATCCGTCTAAGAAGGCTCGATCGAACATTTAAATTTAATGTTCCGCGTGATATTCCGCGTCATCAGACATGCTTGATGCATAGACTTCGTTTAAACGTGGCTTTCACGCGCAAGTACTTACATTTAATTGGACAGATGGACTCACCGGAATGTTCAACTTGTGGCATCCCAGAGACTGTGGACCATGTATTATTGGTGTGCCCAGAGTATGCGAACGAAAGAAATGTGTCAGCTGCTTCCTTGAAGCGTTTAGACAAGAGGCCTCTGTCGGAGGAACTGCTGCTGGGCGCTTGGAAGGACAAGGGGAAGGGCGTCCAGGCAGTGCGTGCTCTTTGCCGTTATTTGAGCGCCAGCGGACTTGATTCACGCTTGTAAAGCAAGCTGCTGTGTCTGTATACATATTTCATATGCCTTCTCCCACATCGTCACCCATCATGACCTTCTTTCCTCTCTCCTTCCCCTTCCCCAGTGCAGAGTAGCAGGCCGGATTTGAATTATTCGGGACAACCTCTCTGCCTTTTACTTGCAATAAATCCATCTATTATTGCTTTTATCTCGTGTGTGTGTTGTGTATAATTATGCAGCACCAGAGGTCTTCAGAGGAAAAAAGCAGTTCAGTGGAGTCATACGGACCAGAATAGAAGATCTATTTGCCACGGAACTAATTAAGGAGTTTTATTACAAATTTCTAAAGCCGTCAAAGTAACAAGCTTGTTGAATTTAACAACTGTCCAAGATTCACAAGTTTTCGGCAGAAGCATTATTTACCACCGACATACCATGAAGCCAATTGTTTCTAACCATAAAATGCGCCCAGAAAACCTGTTAGTATTCCTAAATCACCACCTAACAGACCTCCCGACCCAGCTTGCTTCATTTGTGCTAGACACACCTAACTCTCCATGAATACTTGAATGTATTAATTACACAACCAACCTTTCAAATGACTATACACTTGTCATACGTGACGTCACGGAACTCTGCACTAATATTCCTATCAATGTAGGTATCGACACCCTATTGTTATTTATCAAGCCCCGCCCGCATGCGTCTGAAATTTATCAATCGCTCCTTAAACTAGTTCTAACTTTAGATTATTTCGAATTCATCCCATTGTCTGCAGACAATCGGAACCAGCATGGGTACTCCATTCGCGTTCACTTCCGCGAATATATTTATGGGAGTTCTAGAATCCAAAATAATAAATTGCTTTCTGGAAAGACCACTCACATACCTTCGCTATATTGAGGATGTCTTCATGATTTGGCAACATGGATCAGAATCACTTAAATATTTCGTCTCTGATCTTAATAATCCTCACAGTAGCAATAAACTCACTTGTCATACTTCGTAATTTAAAGTTGACTTTCTTGAAAGCACGGTGTCGGTGGAAAATGGAAAATTTAAAACGTCATTGTGTAGAAAGCCAGCGGATCAGCAACAATACCTAGATTTTACCAGTAATCATCCGAGACATTGTAAGCAAACAATATTTGTATGACAGGCGGCACGGCTTATAATATTAAGTAGCGATGATAGTGACTACCTAAACAAACTACAATGATTGAAATCAACACTAATTCAAAGAAACTATCCCTGTAACTGCCTTAATAGGGTCCTCGAGAAAGCAACCCCTTTAATCCGCTACGGCGTGTTCAAGAAACGACCAAAAGCCAACGCTGAACGCCAGCCTTTTTTTGTATCGAAATACTCCAATGCCTTTCCAAGCATAAACAAGATTCTGCGGAAATACTACTCAATGCTAACGTGTAATAAATGCCTGAACAAAGTATTACCGGATGTACCAAGGGAAACATACAAATGTAACAAAAACCGATATCCTAGTACATTTTAAACTCGACAATGAGAACTCAACACAACACCATCCCTGATCTCGTCCCAGCTGTAAGGCGTGCAATCATTTGCAAAATAGATACTACAGTTAAAAGTACAGCAAGCGATTACACGTGTCACAAAAAAAAAAACACGATATAATTGCAGATCGTCAAATGTTGCCTATTCTCTAGAATGTCCCTTCTGTAATAAACAGTACATCGGAGAGATATTGCAGTCAATGAACATAAGGGCTATATGACCACCGGGCAGGTACAGGCAAAAATCACCCGAAAGTAGTTTCCCAGCATTTCAATCACAAAAGGATCATTAGTTCGAAGAAATTAAACTACTTATTCTCCAATGGGTTTTTAAATGTTCAAGTGATAGAATATATATTGAGAGGCATATCTATTCTACTAATTTAGAACACTGGAACCATCACAAACGAAAATTTCTCAAAAGGACTACTAGAATCCCTTTAATAAATTTCCTCTGCGCCATTACTAGTCGGGAAAACAATCCCATAGAGCATTAATTGTAGTTTAGAACGCCCTAGTTTCTTCACAGCACCTGTACGCTATATACCCCCCCCCCCCCTCCCTTCTCTGCAACAGCATAAGCTGCACGTGAGTTTCCAAGCATGTCTCAGTCTTACCACTTCCAACTTGGTTGGCCATTGAACCCTTTCTTCAAGACGTCACAAGTGTGGTTCAGTTGACCTCTTATTATTATGGGTCTTTGTCCTTCTGGCCTCCTTATGGTATGCTTTTGAGAATTGTTCCAGTTCATCTGTATTCTTTATCAGGGCTCTTCGGAATGCCTATTCCCTTTCAAGAAAGGCATGTCAGCATCGAACCTGCTTTAGGTGCTGACTCATCATCCACCCAACAATTCAGTTTTTCCTGGTACGGTCGCTTTGCTGGGAAATACACACGGAATGAACATTTTTTTCACTCCTTGACCTACTTTCTCCCCCCCCCCCCACCATCTTCCCTGCCCCCTCCCTAGGTTTTATACTTAGGAAGAAAAAGCGTATTTAAACTCCTTCCTATGACGTTCGCGCTGCCCGCATAAAGACAAGTTCACTTGTCCAAACGTTGGCTCATCTTGCGAACTGAGACCCTTGTTCAGCGCTCTTTTATAGCTAGCAGCTAAATAGGCTTAGGATACCTCTTGTAACTAGACCATAAGCTTAGCCTCCAATTTCTTTGTAGGTGGTTTCAATCCTTATCTGAAATGGCTTCATCGCAATCGCCACAAAAGCTGGAAAGTGTCGGAACAGGAAAAGGAACAGAAGTGTACTGGATGGTGCATACAGGAGACAACGCCGGATACGCCATCTTTCAGGGAACCAATAATGGTTCACTGTATCAAGTGCTCTGTCACGTATAAAAAGGTTCGGTTCATGGTCAAAAACCAGTGACTCGAGGTCATCTCAGGAAGTTGAGCTGTCTTGCCGCGTCTTGAAAGTTTAACATTGACTGCAGAAATGCGCGTCTACGTCAAGGTCGGTACGCTGCTCATATGTAATACTTTATTTTTCTAATTTACATGGGAATCTTCATGTCTTTGCAAGACCAGGCTGAAGTAATGACCCTAAGCGCAATTCTTTTTGAGACATTACTCACATTTGGACGCTCGTTAATTGATGTAATTTGGTTTGAAGTGCACAACATGCCCCGCAGAGAAGCGGTGCTACGTCTGCCATGGAGAGCACCACGCGTATTTACAAGTTTGGAATGTGGAACCAGGGAATACCGTAAGTGCACCCTGATTCTAGTCGCTTGGTTATCCTATATACCGGGTGTCCCAGCTAACTTGAACCAAGGGGTACAAAATAATATATTTGAGGTAGGTCAGTGAAACCAATTGCATTCAACTGCCAGCCTCCTTGGGCACTACAGGCAATTTTTTGTTTTGCAATTACTTAATTAGCTAATTATATTAATTTATCTAATTTATTAAATATCGACTTTAGACCAAACGTGTAAATTGGAAAGTTGTAGAGCACCTTCAGAAACCCCCATTTCATTAATTGCGATAAAGAAAGTCTCACGTGTATCGTTTTTTCCGGGCTCAGAAGAAAGCCCGCGAAATGCAAATAATACCACGTGACTAGTGCATTTGTGCGCCGCGATTGTGGTGCTCTCAGTCGTGGTTTGAGCGAACGAAATCAGCTGCGGCCGTGTCTTCTTGGCCCCGTTAAAGCGGCAGGCCGATATGCCTGCGATGGCTTCTTCGCCCGTGTCAGACAGCCGGCCCACGTGACGGTGCAGTAGCAGCGAGAGCGGCGAGCCGACACCACCGACATTCTAACAAGGCCTCCTTCTCTCCCATCAGCGAACGTCAGGACAAACGAATGAGGGATAAGGTTTCAGCCACTGAATCTGCGCATACAGGCTTGGGTAAAGGGGCGAGATGACATCATGTGACTCGACTAAAATTAGCGCTGCACCTTCATTTGCCGGTTTTTTATCGCCATCCGCCTGTCGTGATGTAGGCTACTGCGGTGCGCAGGCCTGACCAAAATCGCGGTGGCGACGGGCGAGCTCGAGCTCGCTCGAACCGATCGCCAACATTTCTGCCTGCCGCTGCAACGGGACCATCGGTTCACAGCCGCAGCTTATGTCGTTCGCTCAAACCACGACTGAGAGCACCACAATCGCGGCGCACAAATGCGCTAGTCACGTGGTATTATTTGCATTTCGCGCGCTTTCTTCTGGGCCCGGAAAAAAAGATACACGTGAAACTTTCTTTATCGAAGTTAATGGAATGGGGGTTTCTGAAGGTGCTCTACAACTTTCCAATTCACATGTTTGGTCTAAAGTCGATATTTAAAAATATAGAGAAATTAACATAATTAGCTAATTAAGTAAATGGAAAAGAAAAAATTGCCTGTAGTGCGCAAACAGGCTGGCAGTTGTACGCATTTGGTTTCACTGACCTACCTCAAATACATTATTTTGTAACCCTTGGTTCAAGTTAGCTGGGACACCCGGTATATGAGCATAGGTATTGCAATTCCTGACGCTAATTGCTGAACCATGAATTACGGCAGGACACCTGACAGAAACCTTAGGCACATTTAATAAAAAAAACATCAGATTTCCGTGTCTTTTGAAGTGAGTGTGCGTCAAGGAGCCCGACTTAGTTCAAACTATTCCTTCTTTCGAACTCATCATATGCTCGTTCGTGTCTTTTTTCATTCCGATTCATAGGAGGCCATCATGAAGACACCTTAGTCTGTTGTGTGTTAAAATTATATTTTTTTGTTACCCATTTCATATAAACAATCGAAAAATATTCGGGAAGTAAACGTCACACGCTATACAATCTTCTCTTTAAGACGAAGCTAAAGCTTCCCTATAATTATTTTTTTTTCTAGTGTTCTTCACTCAACCCTGGTGCACCTGCCTTTTCCCCGAACTCTGCAAACTGCCGCTGCACACAGGAGACGACTTCAGATTCAGTGAACGAGGTAAGTACACAGTTTAGTTGTGTTTTTTTTTTTACCTGTCAAACGCTCCGTGGCCATTCTTTTGATATATTTCATGACAAAACAAAGTGCTTCCATTAAGTGGCAAAGCTAGGCTTAGTGCCTTTTCTTAGAGGCTTTGAATGTGACAGAACAATCTGCGCTTCAAATCGAAATAGAAGGGCTTCCTGCACACATTCGTAAAAAAGGGGGATAGGGGTGTCCTAAATGAGCGCGATCGGGGCCGTAGGTAGTGCTGCTAGTTTCCTGTTTTGCTTTTTACGCTTTTTTTCGCATGCCGAATTTTAAGCAAAACTGTAGTTAGGACAGTGTATCAATTACGCTGCGGGTATTCATAGCGATTTTTAAGGCAATGGTTTTGCTTTCCAGGCCGCAGTACTCACGGCTGTCGATCAGGGTCCGCGAGGAAGTCCGGACATCGATAGCAGTGGCAAGCCCTCTCTCCAGCCGGATTACCACCTACACATATAGCCTATCTTATTTTTCGGTTATCCAGGCCAGTTCATATTTTCAAATCAGGCTCCGTCCTGGTGGTATGGTGGACACGAAATAGGTGGGCCTGGCCTATGGTTTCCTGGGTCGAGAGCGAGTCGGCGCCCGACTGCGAAGCTCTCCAAGAGCATCACCCTTGTCTTCAGAACGACGTCGGACGTTTTCATCCTAATGGACGCTACTCGAAGGCCCACATTCGACCGTCAACAGCGTCACGTGCAGATCGAAAGAAGGTGCTGCATTTAAAGATGGATTCTGTGCCATAGTTTTAAGGCATTTTAATAAACTCTCGTATTGTTTACTCTACCCTTTGGTTCCAGTGTTTTATACCCTTTTTGTGTTTTGTATCATTTTGTTCTAGACAATTGTCTAGAGAGCCCTCGGGCTCCTACGCTTTTCGTTTGCTTGACCGGAATGTTAAAAGAGGTGACATCATGACAGAACGATACTGTGATCTGCAGTTGAAACCTCATGATGCTGTTAATTCGACTGCATAAGTTTGTAAACGCTTTAAAACAACTTCATGGAAAATTCGATGGCATTCCTCCTGCTCAGAATTTAGATCGTAATGACTTGAATCCTAAGCCACTGTCTGAGTTAGTGTATGCTGATAACGTTTTGGAATGCTTATGCGCTCCTTTTTCAAGTGGCGTATATAAGCTGCTACATGATTTGAATCGCGTATTTTCTCGGTCGCAACTGTTCGATGGCCCAAATTCGAAACAAAAACAGAAAAGAACGAAGTCGTTGGTCATCTATCTAACGCCATGGCAGGCCTTACGCAGAACGTAGTTTGTGTAGCAGATTCCAGATATGGCCGCACCTATAATGAGCCGAAGCGCGTTTAACAGGACGAAGTTCTCGCCGCTGTACATTGACACGCCCACTACCTCCACGATCATAGCAGAAAAGGACACCACGGGCCTCCGTACGATGCTGCGGTCCGTAGGGATCCTCATTTTAGCATAGGTATAGACACTAGTGCATCTCGTCAGCGCAATCTGACGTATATTTTCCTCAGTTTCTAAAGGAAGCTTGTTGTATAGCAGATATTTACTTGGACAAGCAGCGCTGTTAAATGTAGTGTTTCAGATGTGATTCCTTTATAGTCCACTTGTTCGCGCTGAAGAGGCACCTGTAACTACTGATGCATTTACATTTGTATATCTTTTTAGTTAAATTAGTGGCGCACAGATACAGGCAAGGAAGCCAAGCCTCCTTTTTAATCATACATGGTCGGAAAGAACATTAACTCGAGTGAAGATCCAGGACAACTTTACGCACGCATACTGTGTCGACATCACCGCGAAGGAAGTAGAGCCGCCCTAATCTTTACTGGCGTGCGTGACGGTCGCATTTTTTGTGATTATCAGCGTTACAGAGGAGCTGACATGCAAGAAGTCAAAGTACAAGCAAGGGTTCACCAAGTCTTTGCGTAATTCTGATCTTCTGGTATGTTTTATTCGCACTAAGGCGCAGAAGCACAGAAAAGGCGACCGCCACGCACACCCGTTAAAGACTGGGGCGGCTGTACAGTCGAGCGCGATTTGAAGGTTATCCAATCTCTTTCTCTATGGGTTATCGCGCGAGCGTCGACCAGCTTTGCACTCCAGGCACCTGGCGGCCGGGTTTGGAACAGGAAAAGTCATGATTTCGCACTCTTCTCTCCCTCATTTGCTGTTCCATGCAGCAACCATCACCCCCGCGACATACTCACCGCCCTTTCTCTCTATTCTAAGCTTTCCATTTGTTGCGATAAAGTGTCCAATTTCAGATAATACCGAAGAATACGTCGTGCTCACAACGATAACTGCCTGTTCGTAGAACCAAACGAAAAGAAAAATGAAAGTGATGTCCCAGCAGGGAGTGACGGCTACTAAAGGAATAGCAAAAAGAGTGAGGGAAGCTGGCTTGATACCTCCCTCGCCTCGGCAGAGAATTCTGGGGCATGGCGCTGTTCATGTACCCGGTCGACGCTCGCGCGATAACCTTCAAATCGCGCTCGACTGTACATCCAGGTAACATGTCGTACCTGTCCATCAAAGGACCGGACACAGTGAGTCCGAAGAATGAGCCAACCAGGAAGGCTAGGTTGATAGCAGAGAAAAGCCCCTCTCCTATCGCACACTAGGTCCCACTGCGAAGCCATTACTGTTCATGTTGATCACTTCCAACAACGATCTTTTCGAGAAACATGACGTTTGAGAAAAAATGTGCATTAGAATATGGTGTCAGGCACTTTTATACTACGCTACCCTTTGGCATTACGCCGGTGTCTGGATGACTGAAAGAGCGCCAGCCCGGGCCTCTCTTTTCATGCGGGAGGGTGGCATTAGGATCAACCTGTCATGACATATGAATTCACGTTACCCTTATGACACTCAGGCACGTGTATACGGCTTAGTTAAAGCGGGGCTTTATAGGGAACCAAAGCTGGGGTTTGCGCCGCGACGCCAGCGCTCGGCTTCCAGTGGAGCGGAGAGGAACTACAAAACCTACGCGCATCCGCGCCCGCGCAGCGCGCGGCTGTCTGCGGAGTCTGCGCAGCCCGCTCGCTCGGGAGCGCGTGCTACAGGCAGCCGCACATGCACGCGGAGCGGGAGAAGGAGAGTGAGGACGAGTTTCTTATTTTTGCTTTTTTCTGTGCCCCGGCTGACATAGAGGCTGGCTGGAGGCACGCTTTTTATCGGTGCTTTCGAAAATGAGAAATTATGATTAATTGATCGCCGCGGACATTGTTTTCAAAGAGCGCTTGTTGGCAGGCTCAGACAAAAATACAAACAAAAAAAAACATGAACGCGAATTCGGTACTCGAAGGCAGAGGCAGGCGACAGGTATTTTGAAGGACTTGAGGCGGCACCTCTTGATGTCTCTTCCATGTTGTTCAGAGAATAAAGGGTCCAGCCTTCTCGTTGAGAATTGATACACGTGTACACAGCGGCGAGTGCTCCGGGCGCTGGTTGGGGAGCTTCCTTTCCATTTGTGACTGCTCACTTGTTTTAGCCGATGCTGCCGGCGCAGTGGTGCCTGCTTTCGGCGCGTTTAGGACGCGTTCCCTACAAAGGCACAAAGCATGCCTCCTTACCCTTTGGTTCCTGCTGACAGCGGTCAGGGGGAGTTCGCTGCTGTGGCGCTGCCATCCGAAATCAGTGACTTATCTACCTTTAACGATGAGAGGTTTCTTAACTACCTGAATCACTGACAAGAAGCCGAGGCATGCCATTTTTTCCGCAGTTTCCTCTCTCCGCGAGACGAAGAGCGAGGAAATGCCTAGCGACTTTTCGTGCAGGCGGGGACATCTCTCCAAGTAAACCTTTGTCTTCTTAATTCCGCAGCTATGCTGCGCAATCCCTAGTTCAGTTATCTCCTCTAGCGAATGCGCAGTTTTGAGCTCCCGAAGCAGGATCGCGTATGAGGATAGAACGATTAACGTATGTGTTTTCCCTTTATAAGCGCCAGATGATGGCAATAATGACATATATCTGTTTCTTGAGGCCGACTTGGTTCCGCGATGGCTGCCGCGGCACCGCCAGTTACAAACAGAGGTGCGAGATACGAGCGGTACAAGATACCTAAAAAAAAAAACCGACAACCATCGTATCAACACGAAAGAGAGAAGAGAGAAAAACACTTTCACGAGTTTTGCGAAAAAGCGCGCCGTCACTTTTTCATTCGTTTTTTTTTTCTTGCCCCCTGTTGGAGCGCGACGGCGGCCAGAATGCGGCCGGAGGAGAAGAGAAACCGAGCGCGCGCGCGAACACGTGCTGGGAAGTAGCGCGGAGCAGACGACAGCATGCTTTTCTATGAGGCGGGGAGCAGACGACGCGGCCGCACTGCGCGGAGGTTTTGACGGGGTCTCCATGGAGGGCGCTGACGCCCAGAGCGGCGCAGCGCCCCCTGGTCCAGGTTTTCTACCCTATATGTGGGGCTGGTAGCCTACGCTATCGCGTCATATCCTCAAAGGCGGAGCGTGTGAACCATAATTTCGAGTGAAAGCTAGTCAATGCTACCATGAGCATTTCACCGGTGCCTAAAAGTGCGTCCCGTTGCCTAGCAATTGGTTTCGCCAGCTCGGGCCCCTCATTGCATGTGGGAGGGTGACATTAGAATCAAACTGCCCTGATATTTGAATTCACGTTACCCCTATGCCACGCAGGTACAGTCGTGCGCAGCCTTGTCTAGAGCGAGCCGACGGGGCTCTGCGGAGCAAGTCAGCGACATCTAACGTTAGGATCTGGGTTTGAGCTATGTGTCCCGTGCGCATGCGCGGCAAATCAGAAGGATGCCTGGGGCCCGATCCTTGATATTCGCCTTCCCCTGGCGGCGCCATATTGTCTTTCTGATTGGCTCCGAAAAGAGTCACGTGCTTTAAACTTGTGGCGCGAAACCATCAGTTGAGGCAAGCACTTTTAGCGGTTACGTCAAAATGACGTAGCCGTGAAAATTGATTTCAATCGGAGCTATCCTTGTTGCCTGGATGACAAATACGAATGATTTTGGAGTGGAAGCAAAGTTACTGATGGTGGTTTGGAGAACACTTACGCTCGATTAACCAATGTGATGAAAATAATGGCATACTGGGAAGGAGCGGATGCTGAAATTTGATTGGCTGGAGCTATGTCACGTGAAACCCGTGATACGCAAGCATATTTAGATTACGTCAAATTGACGCGTCATGACGTAACTGACGCGCCGCCATTACCGAAAATGCTGACGTTTGGCCGCCATAATTTCGCCGAGTGGCGAGGTGCCCGAATTATGCTAATGAGATAATGGCGACAGCTAAGCTGATTTATGCAGCCGTTATATCACCGTAGTTTCTTAGCTTGTTATTTTAAGTGAAAATGCAACTTTAGAAACACTTTGCTTTGATTTTTAAACGCAATGAAACAACAAAATTTGACCACGCATGAAATAAAGGACGCTGGAGAGTCTGTAATGAGGGCAGAAGGTTGCGGCCGCACAACGGCGCTGTAAACTTTTCTACCTCTTTGTGCACGTTGAGAAGTCATCGGTCCGCGCGGTTGTATACAGACGCCAGAGACACTGACACATGGCTACTGTGGATTGCAGACGCAGCGTTCAAAGGTGTAGTTGAAATGTATTCTACCCAGTGTTAACTAAGGTGTGTGGTTGCTATGGAGCCGGTGAGACGTTACCGTGACCATCGTGACGCCTTTGATTTGCCCGACGAAACATTCCGTGGGCACTACCGGCTGACTAAGGATTTGGTGAAGTGGCTGTGCGACGAACTGCGCGATGAGCTCCAGAGGCAGCGTGTTTATACGAGCACAGTACTGACCGTGGAGCAGCAAGTCCTGTGCGCTCTGCGATTTTACGCCACAGGCAGTTTTCAGGAAATGATTGCGAGCGATGAACATCTGGCAGTTAGTCAGTCGACCGTCAGTCGCTGCCTTCATGCTGTCACCGACGCAATCGTGAGCTGCCTGGGGCACGAGTGGATTTTTTTCCCCTACACTCAGGAGGAGCGTGCTGAAGCGCGGGAGGAATTTGAGCTGCTGGACAGCAGGTTCGAGGGGTGCATCGGTGCCATTGACGGGACATTTGTTTGCATCAGCGCACCAACAGACGTGGTCAACAAACCGGCATGCTTCTGCCGCAAAGGGTACTACGCCCTGAACGTCTTGGTGGTAAGAGTGACTAGTTGTCCATGCAATGGCTGTCTTCGGTGTCTGTGATGCGCACGACCGCCTTACTTACGCGTACATTTCAGCTCACTAACCGTTATCATATCATTTCACCGGGTTATCATATGCGACAGCAGTGGAATGCAGATAGAATCATAAGGTAATAACTTTTGAGAAGTAAACAGAGTGTCTGCAAGGTACGAACTTACTGTACTGCACTATTAGCGACGGTCTGCTACCCACCCCCCCCCCCCCATTTGTTTTTTGGTCCTGTGACACTGAAGATGAGCAGTAAATAAGTTAGTAGATTGGTCATACTTCGTCTGCGTAACGGGATCGCGTTTCCAAATCCTTTCCTTCCACTACTGCAGTGCATTTATCGTTCCTTGTTTACAAAATGAGGTTTGACGGCGATTGTTTTATTTAGCATATGCAGTGAACTCAAATTTGTAAGTCGTGTGAGGCTTTCTTACCTTTTTTTCTTGTTATAACTGTTTATCTGCTTTAGTGAAATATGGCTTGTATGTTTTCTTTGGTGTGTTTGTAATGATATATTCTACTGTGCATGGTAGTCAAAGAATGATTTGCAGAAGTAGTGCATGGTACATGAAGAGAACTGTATCAAAACGTGACTACAACTGTTTAGAGCACTCGGATGGCACCCTGCCAAGCAAGCAAAATGGCATCTTATCGCAGTTATTTTGGTAAGGACAAAGATGTTATGTTTGCGCTTCGTATGTGCCTTAGTATGCTCGAGAGTAAGTAGGTATTACAAGTTACCTGCTTTAGAAGGACACCTTATTTCCTCTGCACAGCTCTGAGTGAGTACTGTAGACAAGTCTGATTTGGTGACTATGTGCTATTAATAGCGAGTAAGCTGATGTGACCACATAAAAACAGTCAACTTACCAAATCAGCAGTGTAGCACAATATTTCCTATGGTAAGAAAGACAAAGATCTCATGTGCATGCTTGGTTTGGTTTGTTGGGTTTAACGTCTCAAAGCAACTGAGGCTATGAGAGACGCTGTATTGGAGAACCCCGAAAATTTCAACCACCTGGGGATCTTTAACGTGCGCTGGCATCGCACAGCACACGGACACCTCGTTTCGCCTCCATCAAAACGCAGCCGCCGAGGTCAGGTTCGAACCCGGGTATTCCGGACAGTCGTCGGGCGTCTTCCCACTGCACCACCTCGGCGGGGCCCGAAACCAAACCAAACATGTGCATGCTGCAAGTAACATGAGATCTGTTTGAAAATCATGATCACTTCATTCTACTGCTAGTAAATAATGTGCAGTTTAAAAAAAAACTGCACCATATCATTCAGCATGTTTGCTCCAACATCTGAATAAGATAAAAAATACCTGAGGGTACCTTTGCACATTTTATTGCAGGTGTGCGATGCAAACCTTCGCATCAGGGCACTCGATGCTACCTTCCCCGGCTCTGCGCATGATGCCTTCGTGTGGAAAGCACACCGAGTGTACCATGACCTGTGCCACCACACCATACTGGATTCCGGAGAATACCTACTAGGTATGTAAATGCTGGCAGACCGGGAAAATGCTTGCATTGAACAAGTATGAGTGCAGCCAATAGCAGTGATAGATTAGTGTAGCTGTTAAATACGGAGAAAACACATTTATTTATTTATTTATTAATAGTCTTGCCTAAAACTTTAGCCAGCCAAATAGGGTATAAAGGAAACCAAAAAAACATGAATAGCAGTCCACATGGAAGGAATACAATGTACCAAAAAATACTATCAGCACACCTCATCTTAGCATGACATATGCAGGATGTGAACAAACAAAAATGTGAAAATACAGTGCAATAAATGACAGCAATAGCATGAATGAAGGTGTAGTTGGGACTTGCAAAAATAATGATCCTCTAAGCGAGGAACAGGGTACTCTTCGTAACCTGTTTGTTACGAACACATGTTAGTTTCAGCATGAAATCACTTGTCGATAATGTGTGCTGAAGGAATGTAAGCCATCATTACTATAATTAACTTAATGAATGCAAACAATGTGTAATTTACTGATTAGCCATAAGTAATAAAACAAGATATATGTCTACTCATTACTCATCTACAAAACTTGATGAAAAGTAATGAATAATGGAATAAATATTGTAAGGTAACGCGAAGGTCGCACTTGGGGGATCAGGTTTTATTGCAGACCTTGAGCCTTGGTTGCACACTGCAGCCAACCACACTCCGCGATGACGATGGGTATCTACAAGAGGGAACAGCATGAAGATGAAGCAGCACGTTCAGCCGTGTGGAAGATGAAGCGCCACACAGTAATCATACTATTTCGCCCGCGCAGTTGAAGCGGCCAGCCTGGTCGCAATTAGTCCGCAGAATTGCGCCGAATAAAAGGCTTCTTGCGTGAAACGTGGACAACTTCAGTGCCACGGTAATGACTGTCCGGAGGAGGGTAAACAGGGGAGACGAGAGAGTTGACCGGGGAGGTTTTTGCAAGAACTGTGTAAGGACCAATGTAACGGTGCTGGAACTTGTCACAAAGGCCAGGAGTGCGTAATGGGGTCCAAATTAACAGCTCGTTGCCAGGACGGAACGAAACTTGGCGATAGGTTGCATCATAGCAGCACTTGCGGTCTTCCTGGCTAGCTTCCGTGTTGACGCATGCAAGCCGGCGAGATTTGGTCACTCGGGAAAGGAAATGGTCAGGAAGAGAGGATGAGGAAGTGGCATGTGTAGAAAGGAAAGAGGCATCAAGAAGGGTAGCAGGATAACGGCCGTAAACGAGGAAAAACGGGGTGTAAGCTGTGGTCCGCTGTACAGCCGTATTGTAAGCGAATGTAACAAAAGGAAGTATTACGTCCCAGTTTTGATGATCCTGGTCGACGTACATAGACAACATGTCAGAACGCGTGCGGTGGAACCGCTCAGCCAACCCATTGGTCTGCGGGTGACAGCTGGAGGTCAATTTGTGATGTGTGGTTGAGGCCTCAAGAACTTCGGCTACAATCGTCGACAGAAATGTCCGACCACGATCGCTGAGAAGCACTTGACGCAGTACGAGCGATTCCCCATGGCGCAGTACGAGCGATTCCAAAAACAAGGTCGCGACCTCATGTGCTGAGCCATTAGGCAGGGCAGCGGTCTCAGCGTAGCATGCTAGGTGGTCGACGGCGGTGACGATCCAGCGATGACCTCGTGCGGACAATGGAAGTGGCCCGTATAAGTCTATGCCAACAACGGCGAAAGGAGTAGCAGGGCACGGTAGCGGCTGTAGTAGGCCAGCAGGAGGAGAAGTCGACCGTTTACGGCGCTCGCATGGCAGACAAGAGGCGACGTATTTTGCCACGCTTGAGGTGAGGCCTGGCCGCAAGAAACGTGTTTTCACGCGGTGGTAAGTTTTATGAAAGCCTAAGTGACCGGCTGTAGCATCATCGTGGAAAGCTGCCAGGATACGGGTGCGAAGCGCTCTCGGAATAACGGGAGAGCACGCCGTTGTCAAGTCTGAACTTTTGGAGTTGCCTGCGCATCCTAACGGCAGGGGGGTGCGAAGCACCAGTGAGAAGGTCGAATAGGGAAAGACAGTAGGGATCAGCACGCTGGTGTGAAATAATGCCGTAGCGATCTGGAGCAGTGGCAAGAGTAGCGAGTAGCACAGGTGATGTTTGGAGCTCTGGACGACATTGGGGCGTCAAGGGTGCACGCAGGAAGGCGCGAAGAAGCACTAGGTGGTGATTCTGGGAGCGGGCAACGGGAAAGAGCATTAGCATCTCGATGGTTGCGACCCGATTTATATGTGACATCGAAGTGGTATTCCTGCAAGCGCAGAATGCAATGGCCCAGGCGTCCAGTGAAATTTTTGAGGCTTGATAACCAACACAGAGAGCGGTGATCGGTAACGATCGTGAAGTGGCGGCCGTAGAGGTAGGAGCGGAATTTCTGAACTGTCCAAACGACGGCGAGGCACTCTTGCTCAGTGATGGGTTAGTTGCGTTCCGCTGGTGTTACAGTTCGACTGGCAAACGCAATTACCTCTTCCCAAGAAGCGGTATCACGTTGCAGAAGTACGGCGCCGATACCGAGGCTGCTGGCATCGGTGTGGAGAATGGTGGCAGCAGTGTCGTCGAAGTGAGCGAGAACAGGGTCTGGAGTGAGGTCATTCTTCAGTGTTTAAAAATCTTTTTCGCATTATTCGGACCAAATGAAAGTAGTATAATCGGTAATAAGCTGGTGTAGTGGTGCAGCAATGATAGCGAAATAGCGAATGAAACGGCGAAAGTATAAAGATAGCCCAAGGAAACTGCGTAGAGTAGATCCTTAGTCTGCTGAGGGCGTGCAAAGTTCAAAACTGCAGCAAACTTGTCAGGGTCGGGTCGAATGCCATCGCGGCTGACGAGGTGGCCTAGGATCTTGATTTCTTTCTTGGCGAAATTACACTTTTTTGTGTTCAGCTGGAGACCGGCGGATGCCAGGCACGTTAATACTTGATCAAGGCGGCATAAATGATTGGGAAAAATCGCACAGAAAATAACTACGTCGTCCAGGTAGCACAAGCATGTTTTCCACTTAAGTCCTCCAAGAACAGAGTCAATCATGCGCTCAAATGTAGCGGGGGCATTACAAAGTCAAAAAGGAATGACATTGAAGCCCATGGGGAGTAGCGAATGTGGTTTTTTCTTTGTCGGCTTCGTGCATCGGAATCTGCCAGTAACCGGAATGCAAATCCAAAGTGGAGAAATATTCAGCGCCCTGAAGACAGTCGAGGGAGTCAATTTGTGGCATTGGGTAAACATCTTTGAGAGTGACTTTGTTAAGTGCGCGGTAATCAACGCAAAAACGCACGTACCCATTCTTTTTTTTGACCAAGACGACCGGAGACGGCCAGGGGCTAGCTGAGGGCCGAATAATGTCTCGTTGGAGCATATCATTGACATTGTCTTCTATGATTTTACGTTCTGATAAGTAAACACGGTAAGGGCGGCGGCTAACAATAGAAGTACCTTCTGGTATAATGCGGTGCTGTGCACAAGAAGTTCGGCCCAAGGTCGGAGAAGTGACATCAAAGGAGGCTTGGTGTTTTCGAAGTAATTCCTGCAAAGCTTGGCGATGAGTCGCGGGAAGGTCAGCATTGATGGTGCCAAAGAGAACACAGAGAGAGGCATCGGAAGAAGCTGCAGGTGAGGAAGAGGGGGTGGTAAGGGTGGTGAGGGACACCGGGTAAATGTTCAGGCCACAAGGAAAACATGTCCCTTTAGTCAGCACAATAGGCTCTGGGGAAGTGTTCGAAGCAGCGACAAGCGCTGTGCCTTGCTCAAACCGAACAAGACTTGGTGGTAGCGCGATTGCACGGGTCAGATGGCGATCAGAAAGCACGATTAGCACATCTCCGTTATCAATGTCAGTAGAAGTAAGCGCGACAAGTTGTTCGCATCCAGGGGGCAACACTGAGTCAGTAGCGGCAAGCAGGCGATGACGGGGCTTGGGAGGTTCAGAAGGCGAATCGCTCTTGTTCGTGTAAATGACCCTGTCACGACACGAAATGCTGGCTGATGCGGCAGACATAAAATCCCAGCCTAAAATAATTGGGTGAGCACACGGTGACATCACGGCAAAGTGTACATGGTGGCGGACCCCGTCAATAAAAACTCGCACAGTACACTTAGCAAGAGGCCGAATTATTGCACCATTAGCGCCACGGAGTTCAGGTCCATCGTAAGGCGTTTTCACTTTTTGCAAGCGGGAGCACAAGTCAGTGTGTATCACAGAAACAGCGGCGCCCGTGTCAATCAAAGCCTCAACAGATAAACCTTAAACCTAAACTAAGTAATATTCAAGGGACGTTACACAGGATTTTTGGGATGTCTGAAGAGTGCGCTTTTCCCTCCTAAAACTGCAGTGGTCAGTTTTCCGATAGGAGGGGGGTCGTCAGAGAAGCTTGTCGGAGAGGCAAGGTTGAGCGGCAAAAAGGCGAAACAGAACGGCGTCTTGAAGGCCTGTAACCACCAGTCGGAGCGGGACTTCCTGGCAGGGGTGATGAACGTCTGGGATAATCAGGGAATGAACGGTGGTTACAGCCGGAGAAGCGAGGAGGATAGTCTGCTTCAAATGAGTTGTAGCCGCGGCGTTCATTTTGGAGCCTGCGACGACAGAAACGGGAAATATAGCCTCGGTACCCGCAGTAATAACAAATAGGGCGGGCTGGCCGCCAGGTGGGGTAGTCTGTCGGCGCCTCGGCAGGTGGTGCCAATGCGGCGACATGAGCAGTGGTAGGCACTGGTGGCATAGATGCTCCAACTGCAGGCCGCAAGGACGTGACCTGGGCGTACGTTGGCACATGACAGATGGTAGGAGCGACAGGTGTTTGGGGGAAGAGGTCATTGAGGCCAGCTCTTCTTTGACAATACTACGCAGGCTGGCACTTGAAGTGTGGCTCAGATGCAGGGCGGCACAAATTACCTTGAGCCGAGAGCTCTTCACGAATTAGTCCACGAATAAGCGTACGGAGGTCAGCGTCGGCAGTGATAGCAAAGAAAGTGGGGTCAGGCTGCAGACGTATTGACTGTAGTTCGTCAAGGCATTGACAAGTCGATATGATGGCGTCGATAGTGGTAGGGTTCTGCACAGCCGTGGTTTTAAAGGCGAGTGGCCCAATACCTTTAAGGACGTGCCGAACCCGCTCGGCCTCTGGCATGGTGTCATTTATGCGCCGGCAAAGTGCAAGAACATCTATAAAGGAAGTATAGGTCTCATTGGACCGCTGAAGTCTGGCTTCTAGCTTCTTTTTGGCGGACTCCGTGCGAACAGTAGGAGCGCAGAACTTTATTTTAAAGGTAGCCCAGTCCAGAAACGTCGATTCATGCTTTAGGAACCACGTTTTGGCCACATCCGTCAAATAAAAGGACACATTAATTAGTTTAAGAGAATCGTCCCACCGGTTGAAAGCACTGACCCAGCGTAGCTGTCGAGCCAGTCATCAGCGTCGTCGCCGCGGAGACCGATGAACATCTGCGGGTCGCGCTGACGGCTACTGACAGTTCAAGTGGCAAGGGGAGCTGGAGTCGAGTTGGTAGGAGCCGGAATAGCGGAGTGGCTCTCTTGAGTCATGATGATGGTGGTCGGGGTCAAGCGGCGGTCGGAACGAAGCTCCAGGTGGATGCAGGTGACGAAGCAGCGGGGAAATCAAGGCGCACCTCCACCACGTGTAAGGTAACGCGAAGGTCGGACTTAGGGGATCAGGTTTTATTGCATACCTGGAGCCTTGGTGCACCCTGCAGCCAAGCAGACTCCGCGATGACAATGGGTATCTGCAAGAAAGAGCAGGATGAAGATGAAGCAGCACGTTCAGCCGTGTGGAAGATGAAGCGCCACACAGTGCTCACAATACTTATTTACAAAACTGAACCCAACAAAAACAGCGATGTTTACCACAATAGTAATACCCCTGTGACACTACTAAAATTAATATAATACACATTGGGTCATTGGCATGTTGCAATGTTAATTTGCTATTGTGCAAGAACACTTAATGCCCTTAACTGACTATCCTGTTTGGCATTGAATAAGTTTGGGAAATACATCCATTTTAAGTAGAGCCAAATCTATGCTCTTGACACCAGTACAGAGCAGAAACAAGCAAAGTGCAAAAAAGTCTGTGTACACCATTGTGATGGTTCTTTATACTAAAAAAATGTTTATGTTTGGAAACTATTTGTACCACAGGGTGTTAGGAAAAGGCATTACTTTCTCTCAGCAGTGGCTCTGGTCTGCCCGCGAACGTCTCTGGTTTATGCTTTTTGTTTCTAGCTGGCCAGCTTTCCACGTGTATTTATTTTTAGGTACTTAATGGTGTAGCTGAGCGCTTCACCTTTTCGAGGTCAGTTCCATGACACATACGTGTGCACATCTGCACTGTATTAATTGTACTTGGAAGTGTTTTTATACTTGGCTCTGATTTTTCATTGTTCAAGTGTTACAGCATAGGCAGATATATTTGCTGCCTCTAGTACTGCACAGAAAAGTTCTGGTCTCCTTTAAAATGGTGCATGGTGACAAACACCCAATTATATGCACTTCTATCCTTTAATTCGACCTTTTTTCCAGACTGTCACTGCCATCATTTGCAATTTACATGCACTATTGTGTAGCGTTGAAGGAACCTCAATGACATTAAGTGCATGGGATTCCATTTCATTTCAATGAGAGAAATTCTTCCAATGCCACAACGGTACAACATAACGACGCAGTATAAAAGAACATAGGCAATAGATAGCAGCGTTGATGCTGATGAGCATAAAATCACTTCAGAATAAAAAGTAATTAATGAGTAATAAATAGGCGCAGAGTTTACATGATGACATAAAATGAGCAATAAAACTATAACAACACGCTCTTGTTGGACAAATAATAAACACAGTGGGTAACTCATTTTTCTTTCACTTGCAGGTGATGGTGCCTACCCTTTGCAGCCATGGCTCCTCACACCTATCCCAGGGAACCATGCTCGGGGCAGCCCTGCTGCAAGGTTCAACAGTGCACATTCGTCGCTCCGGTCTGTTGTTGAGCGTACCATTGGCGTCCTGAAGGGTCGCTTTAGGTGCTTGCAGAGGTACCGGGCGTTGCACTATGAACCTGTTATGGCTGCAAAGATAGTTTCAGCATGTGCAGTGTTACACAATGTGTGCATTTACGTCCGGCAACCTTATCTGCTGAGCACAGACTCTGCCAGTGACGACCATGATGGCGACACAGACTTGGGTGATGATGAGGAGGAAACCCCTGCACTGTACCGGGAAGGCAGGAGGAAGCGGCATGAGCTGCTGCAGAGGTTCATGCATGACCCTCGTCAGTAGGTGCCCTGTAGATCCGCCAGCCACGTCTGCACCGCCAGCCACGTCACCATCGCCAGCCACGTCCCCATCGCCAGCCACGTCACCATCGCCAGGCACGTCACCATCGCCAGCCACGTCACCACCACCAGCCATGTCATCGCCACTGCCAGCCACGTCACCATGTCCAGCAGCCCCTCTAGCATCAGCCACCTTAAATGTTTTTCAATTAAGGCAGCAACAAAGACGTTGCACTCATTAGTGGTTATTGTAGCGGGAAGTGAAAACGCTATTTTAAAATACTTTTTTTTTCACATATTTGTGTCATGGCAAGTGTTCATGGCGTGGTGTTCTGATGGCTCTGTAGACCCACAGAACACTTTTTTGTAGCATTTTTGTTTTATATTTCGAGAAAAGAAATCTCTGTTCACTTCTCGCACTTTGTATAAACTGCTTATGCTTGTGAACACAGTGTCAAGGTTTTGAAGTAATTTCAGTGCACTGCGATGCTTTAAACTAGCTCGGGTGTTGGTTGGTGCTAGTGTTGGTGTTATGTGCCTCATAGTTTGGTAGCCTTGCGGTGGTATTTCTGGTGTTCTGCCCTCCATTTTTGTGCCGTCAGTGATTCACTCAAGGTCCTTCCTGGCAAAGACGCTTCGTACGCGTGAGAAGTGCTCAATGGTGCTTGTGTTTCGTCAGCTGACGTGTTCCTGAACTTTGCACATCATATTATTAGGCACTTCAAAAGACTTGTAGCGATTGGTACTTTAAATATTCAGCTACATGAGGTCATGATCATGTCACTGCATATGGTAGTATGCCTCTAGCAAGCCTGAACAAAACTCCAGCACCGCTTTTACTGATGCCTCTGCAGACAGCATTTTAGTGCCACCATTCCCTGTATTGGCGGTTCAACCAGCTGGGATCCGTCTGTGCCGTGTTGAAAGTGGCCGAGCGGAAATGGTCTTTCAACTACTCAGCAGCATCAATATCTTATGGTGAAAGCGTTTGATGCAGCCACTACTTACCGGCGCCACCTGTTCCTCATCCCAGTATTATACAGGTGTGCTACTGCTTTGCCTACCCTGGCCACGTCTTGCAAATGTGTCCTCACTGGCAAAGATTGTGCTCTGGTGCTTTAATGGCAAGATTACCTCCCTGGCCTTGTAGACTTTATATATACTATCCCTATTCCCCAAACCAGTGGCTTCTACCATTGCAGAATAGTCCACTGGCAAAGATAGGAGCGTGAAACCTTCAGCTCCCCATGTTCCACTGTCCATCCCCCAGCGCAACTCTGCTGGGCCAGAAAACGTCATTCGACCGATGGGGGTCGCAGCCGCCGATTTGCTGCTTTGCCTCCTCTCCAGCCGAAAACTAATGTCGTCAACCGAAGAGGTTCAGACACAAGCTTCAGAACAAGCTAGATCTTGGCTATCTCATTGGGAACCCCTCACGTTTACAGGTGAATCTGATGAAAACGTTCAAGACTGGCTGAGCCACTACCAACAAGTCGGCAAGTATAATCGTTGGGATCAGACTGCTCAGCTTGGCAATGTTGTCTTCTTCCTTGTCGGCCGCCCTCCTCTGGTTTGGTGATCACGAGGACACATCACTTAGACCCGGTTTGTGGAGGAAATCTCCAAGTGCTTCAGTGACATTTCGGCCAATAAAAAGAGAGCCGAGCAGACCTTTGCACAAAGTGCTGAGGTTCTTGGTAAGCCATGCACGAAGTAAATTGAGGGAGTGCTCATACTTTGCCACCTTGTCAACAGAAACATGCCTGAAGATGACAAGGTTGGCCACCTCTTGAAAGGAATTGCCAGAGACTACAACTTCATCATTGCAAAAGAGAACGCGATGCAGCAGTGTCGTGCATTTGAGGCACTTAAGTCATGATGAATTTCCACAAAATTTGGTCGTCTAATTTAATGTCGCAAGTACCGCCAGCATCGACCTTCCTGCTTCTGAAGTCATCGTCTCGATGGTTTGGCAGCTCATGTCAGCAGAGTTGACCTCTCAGCTGCAAGGTGCCACTCATGATAGAGCACACCAGGCACGCTCTTCGCTTAAGTTACATATGGACCAGCCTGCTCCCTGGCCTCAACGTACCATCAGTACCAACAACGACCAGCACACCGGCCAGGGCGGACACGATACCCCTTTTTGAATTTTACAAACAGTGACATGAACTGGATCAGTATTAGAAAACATTTCTGCCTGAACCACCTCAACACATGCCCACTGGATATCCTCATTTGATACGGAGTCATCCCTCCTACTTCTACGGTAACCGAGAGGCACTAGCCTGCTACAGTTGTGGCCTTAGCGGACACATCTCCTGGTATTGCCAGCATCGTCAGTCTGTGCGTTCTTCCGCTTGACTCCAGTCTCGATTTCAAGATCAAGTGCCATGACAGTCTCATCCTTCTCTTTGGCAACTCTCTTTTTTCCGGTACTGACCGCACTGATTCTCCTGGCTCCGAGCATGACTCCGCCTCCCATCCGGCCAAGGCATTCACTGTCGCCTCTCCAGTCCACCACACATGGGAAACTAGCTGGTGCAACTGATGGAAGTAAGATCACTGGCTGGTCAATTTCGCCCATACATTTTTCTTATTGTCATGCTGAAGAACGAAGTGTTGTGCGTGGGAACAATGTTTGTATAATTGCTTTAGTGGATACTGGTGCCGCTGTGTCTGTGATGACACTTTCATTTAGGAATTGCCTCTGTCGGAAAGATGTTTGCATGGGACCAAGCGACCACTTTTTTGTGGCATTGGGGGCGAAAGGTTAGCTTCTGTCATCCTTTGCTCAGCCCCTGTTGAATTGAGTGGCACAAGTTCCAGGACCGAATTTGTTGTATTGCCTCATGTCACGTATGACGCCATTCTGGGCATCGACTTTTGCGTTAGTGTGGCACATCACTGGACATTGAAGACGGCTAAATTTCTCTGCAATGAAACATGTCAGCCTTAGTAACGATCCGTTCCCGAGTCGTGAAGATTTGCTTTTTCTCATGCAAGATGTGGTCTTGCCAGCTTATAATTTAACTGGACACTTGCAATGTATGAAGAAAAATGTGTTGGTCCCTCGTGTTGCTATCGACGCAGAAGACTGTTGTATGCGCATGTGGGCCCTGAACTATCCATACAGCCTGTGTGTCTACCGGCTGTCTCAAACTTGCAAGATGTGAACATAATGTTACCGAAGGCATCGCGGCCATTTCTGATTGCCCTCGCACTGCACTGAATATGCCGGGTTATTCTGATTAATTAGGAGCAGTGATAGCAAGCCGATATTCTCAACCGATCGACATGCACTACAGGACGTTCTCACGTCTCGTGCTGCTGTGTTTGTCTTTGCCAGGACAGGATCTCTTCCTTTTGTGCAAGACTCCCGCATGCAATATCGAATCAACAAGGGTAATGCCAATTCCATCAAGCAAAAACTGTATCGAGTCTGTCCAGCCGAACGTAAAAATATTCATGATCAAGTCAAAGAGATTCAGGAGTCTTGCAATCCATGGGCCGCCCCCGTAATACTATTGAGAAAGAAGGACAAATTATGGTGATTTTGCGTTGGTTATCGTCACTTCAATGCGGTCATGAAAAAGGACGTGTACACTGCCGCATATTCATTACGCTGTCGACTGTCTGCGTTCGGCGTCATACTTCTCGTCCGTTGAACTCCGCTCTGGGTATTGGCAAATACCGATGCTCCCGTGTGACAGAAAATACTGCCTTTGTGATTAATGATAACTTGTTTGAATTTAATGTAATGGTGTTCGTCTTGTATAATGCGCCTGCGTTGTTAGAGCGTTTCATAGATACGGTTCTTGGTGGCCTGAAATAGGATATTTGTATGTACTATTTGGATAATGTTATCATATTTGGAGAGTAATTTGAAGAGTACATTTAACGCCTTGAAATGGTCCCTGACTGTATCAGCAACGCTGGACTCGTGTTTAATTCTAATAAGTGCTACTTGGAAGAATGACAAACTGTAGTCCTTTGCTTCCTTGTGGATAACGACGGCATTCAACCTGGTCCGCAGAAGATGGCTGCAGACTTTGAAAAGCTACGTACGTTCAAGAGGCTTTGGAGTTTTCTTGGACTGTTGTCTTATTGGCGCCACTTTATACCACGCTTTGCACACCTTGCAATCCCCTAACTGCCCTTCTCCACAAGGACTTGTAGTTGGTTTGGACACCTGACTGTGGTTCGGCTTTCAACCAGCTGAAATTTGCTCTGACCTCGGAACCCCTTTTGCGCCACGGGGATTCGTACTGACACTAAAGGCGTCGGACTTGGGGTGGCAGCGCTCGTACAGATTCATAGCGGTTCCGAGCTTGTAATTGTTTATGCCAGCTGCACCTTAACAAAGTCACAGAGCAATTGCAACGTAACTGAAAGGAAATGCCTAGCTGTTGTCTTTGCTGGTTTGGTTTGGTTTGTGGGGTTTAACGTCCCAAAGCGACTCAGGCTATGAGAGGCTGTAGTGGAGGACTCCGGAAATTTCGACCACCTGGGGTTCTTTAACGTGCACTGACATCGCACAGCACACAGACGCCTTGCCTTTCGCCACCAGCGAAAAGCGACCGCCGAGGCCGCGATTTGATCCATAATCTTGGGAACAGCTGTCTAGCGTCGCAACCACTGCGCCACCCTGGCGGGGCTGTAGGCTATTGAACACAACTGCTTATCTTGCAAGCTAGATAAGCAGCAGGCATGTAGCGTGCGGTAATCATTTTGAAGGCATGTGGCACACTTTAATTGCACTGGTTACTGGGCCATATCTGCCATGTGAACCACATGTTTTGCTGGGTACTTCATGACACACAAAATGTACAGTGACTGCTCAACACAACATACTTTGTCGTTCTGATAGCCTCAGTAGCACAACCTACCATGCTTCTTTGCACTATAGAAATGTGGCTAGCATGGAACATATTTGTGCTGTATCACTTTAAAATGTTACATTTATATATGTGAGCCTCACCTCACATGCCTCAAGGATCTTCGTGGGATGTGCGGTTCCGCAGGTGTTCTAAGCAGGCCTGCAGGGTGGCAATCAATGCTTGGAGTGTGCCATGCACGGACTGCTGGGCACGGGCCATCTGTTCTATGGCGTTGGCCTGTGCCTGTTGGGCCTGGGCCATCTGCTGCATGGCGTTAGCCTGTGCCTGTTGGGCCCGGGCCATCTGCTCCGTGGCGTTGGCCTGGCGCTCCGTGTGGGCTGCAATCTTTTTTCAGAAAGTTTGGAGGTGGAAAGGGACACTCAAGAGTGTGACGCTGTACATATAATGCTAATGTCACCCATCTGCAGATTGCCTTGCAGATCCTCGTTCATGTATATGCATTTTTTTACTTGCTTAAACTAACACCTCTGCCACACGGGCAACCTCACTGCCCATTGATTGAATGGCTATTAAAATTTTTGAGGGTTATCGAGATGTTTCAATAACCATTTAGTAGTGATCATGTGGTCTGACAAATGGGGCCACGGGTAACATCCAACAGAAATGTGAAGTAACAAAGGATAAGTAAGGTGTATATTGCGCACAATGCAATTTTTAAATAAAATTTCGTTCCAAGAAAGGTACTCAATTACCTCACAGCACAGCATAACCCACACCCACCACAGGCAAGCAATGGCGGAACAAATTCAATCGCTGCATTCATATTGTGCAATCGATGCAGCCACAGCTCAGCAGTGGTCTTTGCTGCAGGCATAGTTGCTATTGTTAAAAACACATGTGGGACTCTTGCTCTCGGTTGTCGCAAAGCGTGTTAAAGGGCTAACATGAGCGAAGCGCTACATCGTGCTGTACTACCACAGAACAGCAGCTAGCCACCCTAGAACAGAGCCTATTTGTTTACATCTAAACACTGCTCATTCTATCGGGAGATAATTTTTTCGTGCAAAGAACTAATTGATGACCTGTTTAATGTAGTGTAAATAATTTCACCCAGAAGATGTTTTATTTCTTTTCACCTTAGGGTGAGTGCAGGGCTGCTGTCAATGTTCCGTGTCATTTCAATGGTTATTCGCAAACCTCATTGATTCAGTGTCCGTAGAGTTCACTCATCACTGAAAAACACCGTGTAGCAGTGGCCGATCCTCATTAAGTTCGATCCCCATTAACTGAATAAGCATTGAAACTGCCTGTGTGACAGGGGTGTAATCCCTTCATTGGTTCCTCTGTTATCTACAAAAAATTGTCATTGAAAAAAAATTACAAAATATGTTCACCCATATTCGAAGGGGTTTTATATGCTAACTGGTTATGAGTAAAGGAAGTCAGCATAGATACTTATAAAACCCCTTCTTAAGTTAGAACGAGACGAAGATGGTTTACACAGTATGAAGAAGCACTGAACAAGGGTAAATTGGGTACGCCTCAGTTCGCAGGTCGAGCCAACGTTTCGACAAGTGGACTTGCTTTCGTCTCGACAAAGCGATCGTCACTGGCAGGGGTTTTAATATGCTTTTGCTTCCGAAGAAGAAAAGCTGGGGAGAGGAATGTAGGTGAAGCGGAGTGTGGAGGGGAGGATGGGTGAGAAGAAAGCGGGTCATGAAGTGAAAAAAAAAAAACATTTCTTTCATTATGTATTTCTCACCCTGGAACCAGGGATCCTGTGGCCTGCAAAAGAAGTAAAAGTGGCAGTACCAGGAAAAAATGCAATACCGAGTAGATGATTTGTCACCACTTAAGCAGGTTTGGTGCAAATACACCTTACTGAGGGACAAGCTTTGCAAAGGGCCCTGATAAGGAATATATCTAAGGGGGACAATTCTTAGAACTTTCTGCAAAGGTTGAGGGAGAGAAGTTCAAAGACAGAATAATAACTGCACATTGAGCCACAACTGACATGAAAAAAAAGTTGCAAGTTATAAGGAGGAAATGTGTTTGGAGAAACATGTGCATCTTATGCTATTGCGGAGGGAAGTAGAGCGCACATGTGTTGTGATTAAACTGCATGATTGATGCTATGTGGTATTGTTTTCCCGAATAGTTATTATGCAGAGGGAATATATTTAAGGAATTGTAACGTTCCCTTAGACATATTTATTCCTGTTGGTTCGAATGTTCTAAATTTATGATTTCGATATGCCTCTCTATATTTTATGTCCCTTACACATTTAAAGCCTGCCTGGAGAATATATAATTTATTTTCTTCAAACTTATGGTCTTTCTGATTGAAATGCTGAGAAACTGCTTTCGAGAGGTTTTTGCATGTGTCTGCCGGATGTCCATTAAGCCTTATGTTCATTGGTTGCCCTGTCTCTCCGGTGTACTGTTTATGACAAAAGGAGCATTCAAGAAGGTAGACAACGTTTGAAGATGTGCAGTTCAAGCCTGATTTTATGTGAAAAGTTAGATCGCTTGCATTACTTTTAACCGTGGTGTCTTTTTGTATATGACTGCACATCTTACATCTAGATCGAGAGCAAGGGTGTGGTTGTGTTGAATGCTTGTTGTCGAGTTTAGAATGTACTAAAATATCTCTGAGTACATAAGGCTTAAGCGACATCGGCCAGACACGGGCAAAAACCTCCCGAAAGCAGTTTCTCAGCATTTCAATCAGAAAGACCATAAGTTTGAAGAAAATGAATTATATCATTTCTGGTCAGGCTTTAAATCTGCAAGGGACATAAAATATAGAGATGCATATCGAATTCATAAACTGAGAACATTAGAACCAGCAGGAATAAATATGTCTAAGGAATGTTACAATCGCTTAAGTATATTCCCTCTGCATCATAACTTTTCGGGAACGCAATGCCACATAGCGTCAATCGTGCGGTTTAAGCACAACACATGTATGCGCTATTTCCCTCCGCAATAGCATAAGTTGTACATGTTTCTCCAAAAACATTTCCTCCTTATCACTTCCTACTTTTTTTTATGTCAGTTGTGACTCACTGTGTGGTTATTATTCTGTCCTTTAACTTCTCCCTCCCCCCACCTTTGTAGAATGTTTTAAGAATTGTCTCCCTTAGATATATTCTTTGTCAGGGCCCTTTACAAACCCTGTCCCTCTGTATGGTGTATCTGCACCAAACCTGTTTAAGTGGTAATTAATCATCTACTCGGTATTGTAGTTTTTTCTGGTACTGCCGCTTTTACTTCTTTTGCAGGCCACAGGATCTCTGGTTCCAGGCTGAGAAATACATACTGTAGAAACTTTTTTTTTACCCCATGACCTGTTTTCTTCTGACCCATCCTCCCCTCCACACTCCTTCACCTACTTTCTTCTCACCCACTTTCCCTCCCCAGCTTTTATTCTTCGGAAGCAAAAGCGTATTTAAACCCCTGGCAGTGATGATCGCTTTGCCCAGACGAAGACAAGTCCACTTGTAGAAACGTTGGATCTACCTGCGAACTGAGGCATACCCCTTTTGCCCTTGCTAGTGCTCCTTCATACCCTTTTTATGTAAGTTGTATTGTGCCTGCATGACCTAGGAGTAGCATATTTTACTCCTTATATAAACATCCTGGGAGGTTCGATTCCCAGTAGCCCAAGTTGGCAGTGCCTGCCATCTCCTGGTCTCGTGATACTGCACAACACTTTAACCATTCAGTCACTACCTGGCCATGTCACATGTCAGGTACTTTTTGCCAGTCCATGCTCGTTACTTTTTCATTTCACAACGGTAGTGGCAGAGCTGAAAAACGTTCCCTTTAGTGGCATTGTGCTGCAACAGCATACCTATCCACATGCAAATTGGTTTTCTTTAACTTTCTATGAAGATATTTTTTAATGCTTACTGCAGCCATATGGGTTGTGACGTTTGCCTGGTCAACGTCCATCTGCTCCACTTGGTGCCCTTGTGCAGATGGGCGGCGATGTGACCGCCTGTGTGAGGCACCTTGTGGATGTGCAGGTGGCAGGGCTGCAGATGTGCTGGCTGGTGGCAGTGCTGTGGAGGTGCTGGGCTGCTCATCGATGTCTGTAATTGCAGTGTGACGTGAGCAACTTTCTAAAATAAGGCATTAGCTACTCATTACTGTTCATCAAAGTATAGTCGTGCCTACAAAGAAAACTCACGAAATCTTCACAGTTGCAGAAATTATGATTCTGGTTTTGTCACTTCATCCAAGATCACTCTTTGACTGGGGCAGTTGCTGAACCAAGCTTAGCAGGATGACCAGCACACGGTAGGCGTAGAGAAATTTTATCACTAGGTTTAAGTTGAAATGAAGCACGTCTTTGAGCTTTTAGACTGAATGCGTTTTTCAAAGAAGTTGGTCATTTCACATGCAGTGCAGTTGCAGCATTGTACATTTGATCTTGGGGACATCTTGTTGAGTAGGAGACTCAGAGAGGAGTGATTACTGTTGGTACCCTTTGCAAAGGTGTGCTCACCAAGTATACACTGTACTTTGCTCACAAATGGATTATAATGGTGTGGTGGTTAGAGCAATAGACTAATTGAGGAACTAAAGTTTCTTCACAGTAAATGTCAAGCTGCGAGGACAAAACCGGTGCAGTGATAATTATTTGATTTGCTTGAACACACTGCTTTCTTGTGATGTGTTAGGTCCTTGCTCTTAAGTACCAACATTATGTGGTATGGAAAACTACCCATAGTGGTATATGTGACAAACCTTGCATTTCGACACAGTACCCATGTTCCTCGGTGGGTGGCGGTGTAACAGGCGGTCTGGGTGCCTGGGCCACGGGTGGCGGCCTGGATGCCTGGTAGTGGAGCACAGGGATATATACATAACACCTTGTATCATGTTTCAGTTGCGGCATGTTGCCTGTTGAGGCTTTCAGCAGTTGCTTTGTAATTTCACTCGGGAAGCCTGCAGCACTAAATGCCTTCACCCCAAGGACCCTAAGTCAAGGGTACTAGGTTGGTGCTTTGTTACAAACCTGTGTACAGCACTGTTTGCCAAGACATTTGAACTCAGCCTTGTGGCTAAGGCAATCTTATAATTGCTTGTTTGTGCGTGTGCACATGGCCTTGTTGCATACTATTTGTAATGTGAAGCTGAAAATTTGCAAGGTGTTGACCCAGCTTCATGGTTGTACTGAGAATGTTGTGTGTTATATACAATGTATGCTGCACAACTGGCAAGCATAGCTCCGTGCATTTGTGTGTTTTCATGCTGTGGCCTTTGTTGATTTCAGTAATTGAATTAAAAATGTGTATTATATGCTTTCAGCATGATCATTTCATTCCTCTCGGGCATTGTGGCTACATCCCATGCTGTGCCCACACAAGTTAACATGACTGAAATCTTGTCTGTAAGGGACATATTGCCACATATGTTCCTCTAAAAAATGTTATGATTACTGAAAAACATGTTGTATAATGTTGCCGCATTGTTCGTGTGAAAGCTCAGTTATCTATTCTTTTAACTGATGCCTCCATGTCATACCCTACCTTTGGTATGGCCTCAATGATGTCATTTTTACCTGCTACTTATAGCAGCATGACTGCTGTAGGGTTGGTAAAATGAAATAGTCACATAATGATCCACTGTAATACTAATGTCCCCGAACTGGTCGAGTTAACTTGAAATTGATGTACGCTCTAGGAGAAATATGGCAGAGGCCTTTGCCCTGCAGTGGGTATAGTCAGGCTGATGATGATGATGATGATGTATGCTCTCAGTGTGGATAAGAGCACCCGATAGACACTTTGATCAAATGCACAGTTGCTTATTGGGCAAAACTACACTTTATGTGTACAGTCATGGTCAGAAGTAGATGAAGTGCAACAGATTGTTACAAGGCGGTTATGAATAAACTATGGTAACCGTGGCACAAAGCCTGTGTTATATACATGCAAGTGAAAACCTGCACGAATCAGTCTGCAGTGCACATCTAAAAGAACCTTGAAATATTACACCTTGCCCTTTGATAGAAGTTTTCTATGAATTGTAGATATTAACGCATGCAGACATCTATCTACATGTACAGCAAAGTACCTCACCCGCGAGGTTGCTGTTCTTGGCCGGGCACCGAAGACTGCGGGGGCCCTACAACCGGCGGCGCAGTCCTGACCGACGATCGTAATAATTTGAGCGTCGGTTTTACTGAGGACTGCGCCTGGGTTCGGCAGCCCACCGCCGGTTCTCCTGCAAGGTTGGCATAGTGATAACCGACTTTTTGGCAGACGCACATTTCTGTATGGACGGGCAAAAAAATTGCGTCCACTCTATAGTACGTTAACTCGCCTGTGCTCCGCAGCAACCGACGCTGCTGTTCTCCGCGCCGCCCTGACTCGCTCCTGCCAGACCCGCCTCCAGTCCTGAGGGGACCGAGTAGCCGGCCCTATGCCGTTCAACTCAGCCGCCAGCTGAGTCCATAATCGCCGCCTTGTTTCGGCGGTTATGCTGTCGTCGGCCGCATGGGCCAGTGCAGGATGGTAATTAATAAAATTTAACATAGCTTCCATTTGGAGAGCACTGCAGCGCGGCGCGTATGCTCCGCGCTGCTCGCTGTCCGACATGCTGCCAACGCTTTCAGATTCCATTTTCGTTCTGACGCTTCGTACAGATAATAGCGGGTGCAGCAGCCGTACTGTACCTTTTGAGCATGACTATGCATATGTTTCTCGACTATGAGATAAAGTCGTTTGTGTATACGAGCACATTTTACGAAAGCAACACGGCCGCCAATCACCCTATTCCTACCCAGTCATCTTCATAGTAGATTTTCACGGCACGCATGACATGGCTTTGTAATGAAAGGAAGCTTCTGTGTCGCCAGTTATCTCCGACGTGTTTTGCTAGGTCATGGTTCTGTAATCTTCGGTTCTATCTACGGATACTCCGACGGCAGTTTGTTGTGGCCCGAGAAAAGTTGCAGCGAGCAATTTATATACTACTTGCGGCACGCATTTCGTAAACTGAGTCTGTTGCTGCACGGCATATGGCAATGTTCTGCTGGCGCAGAGAAAATGCTATTGAAGACTGCTTGAAATAGCTGTTGCAGAACAAGCGACTTGTGCGCTGGGTAACGAAAAGTTTATTTTGCATGCGCCAGATTATATGAAATTGCTATGTCTAGGGCACAAAACAACTTAATGAATTTTTGCTTGTTAGCGCGCTTCCCATCCTCTGGTTTGGTTTAATATATAGAGTTTTGTTTGCTGTATACGTCCCAAAGCAATTAAGGCTATCAGAGAAGCCGTGGTGGAGGTCTTCGGTACTTTCGACCACATGGGGTTCTCATCTCATCTCAGAACACGCGGGCCTTCCTTTTCGCTCCCATCGAGAAGCGGCTGGGATTCGACCCCGCATCCTTGCACAGTATATTTCAGTCTTTTGTTCCATCTTGATACTGCTACGGGCTTTGATGCCGAACAAACAGTGGCTGAATGGCCGCGCGCTTCTAGTTACTGTACAGTCAAAGCCAATTATGCCCATAAAAAATACTACAGTCGGCAGTGATCGAGACGCCTCTGCACCGATTCATCTGGGCGTTTGATCGCATCACGTAAGTACGCAATCGCTACCTTTGACGATAATTTAAATCGACGAGACGCGAGATTGCTTCGCGCTATGAACTGAGGGCTTCCCAACCTGCCGCCCTTCATCGCAATGCTCGGTCAGGTTTCCATAAAAGTTTTGCACGACTCGAGTCCTAGTTCAAAAGTGAGGTTACTACGAGGAACATGCGAGCGCTCGCTCCGTAAATGCATACGACCATTACACATGTTTTTCGATACCGGCTGTGAACGAGAAACGGACTGCACGACACCCTAGACTATGCTTGCTTAAAAAAACTGGCCGCTAGCGCTTCGTAACCAGAAGCGACTGAGCGCCGAAGCGACCGAGCCTAATTAAATACCACCGCCCAACGCATGTGCGGCTACACCTAGCTGCAGTGCCGGCTGTGCATCTGTGCGACGCGTACGCGGCGTCCCGACGCATGCACCGCTACCGCAGCTTTTCAGCTGGATCGGTTTCGTTTCGTCGTAGGCTCCCCTGGGTTCGTATTTGGCGCCGAAAAGCAGACGACGGCTGTACCTTTTCTTGTTTTTTTTACTACGCTTTCAAATTTCGTCATCATTTTCTGTGTACACGCGTTTTAGCGCCGCCCCAATTTTCACGTCACGGGTACGTCACAACATGGCCGAAAAGGCGAATGTCGAGGATCGGGCCCCTGCTCATCACTTCCTTATCCAGCCCCTGCCTTGCGAGTATCTTTCTTGCCGCTAGGGTCGCATTGCTTGCATTTGTAATAGGGTGCCTCGATGCGCGCCCGCGCTCCGCATCGAGGCACCCTAACTTGCGAGGTTGTGACGGTCGCCAGAGCGTCACGATGACGCCGTGTTTCTCGAGCGCAACGAGACTGCCAGGCAAGCAAGCGCGACTGATAGCGGATTAATGCGCGTTCCTGCCCTGTACTTTATCGTGGAGGAATTCGTTCCTATATCTGTAAAGATGCCAAATGCTGTGTCCCATAATCCGGCCCAAAAACACGCCATCAAACGAACGCCTGCAACGCATAGTGCGTGGTCGTAACCTTATACGGACAGGACGAAAACAGACACCAAACAGCCAACTAGGCCCAATTCTCACACTATTTGATATGGTGTTTGAAGCGCGCGATCATCCGCTATCACTTGCAATTGCTTTTGAACCGAGCGATCACCCGATATAACATTGCACTTGCCTAGCCGCTTCGTGATTCGCACGAAACGCGTTGGTTTTTAGGCCGCTGTTACATATCATTAAGCGTGTACCTGGCGGCATGAAGCGCAAGCACTGAATGAAAATGAGGCCGGGAACCCACGACCAGGCACTGCTTTATTTTGGCCGCGCATGCGCATGAGATGCAAAACTCAAACCCAGAGCCTAACGTTAGATGGCGCTGACTTGCTCCGCGGAGCACTGTCGGCGCGCTCTAGACAAGGCTGCTCACGACTGTACGTTCATAACAGGCATGAAATTGAGTTCTGCATAGAAAAACACCGGTGAACTTTGATATGTTCAGCGGAACGCTGGTTGTGTTCGTTGCCACACTCGCTCACCCGCAGCCAAAGCTTTCGCCTCACATTCGGTTCAGAAGCGTTAAACCCCTATAATATTTATTTATTAATGCCGCACTCTGATCATCAGAAGCAGCGCTTCTGAAGTATATCGATAGGTGAAAACTTTGCAGCTGCTTTTAAATAACCTTTTTAACTTGCAAATATAGTATAGAACGAGAGAAAGAAGATGGCTGGAAAAGTATGAAAGAGCACTGAAAAAGGGTAGAGGGGTAGCCTCAGTTGGCCGGTCAAGTCATGTGGACTTGTTTTCGTTAAGGCAAGTCCACTTATCGAAACGTTGGCTCGGCTTGCGAACTGAGTCTACCCCTCTACCCTTGTTGAGTGTTCTTTCACACCTTTAACTTGAATGTCACACAGAAAACAAAGCGAAAAAAAAAAGACGAAGGACGAGGTGAGGACAAGACAAGCGCTACTATCAAACAAAATGGCACTAGTTTAGCTCTGGTTAAACCTGGTAAGTTGTGCAAGCGATACTGCAATGGTTGCGCTTAAGGTTCGGCATATAGTGTATTTGCGAGTGTAACTTGACGTGCGCATGTAACATCGGACCTTGCTGGCATCGCATGCTGTGAGAGAGTGTGATCCGGGGAACGCAGTTGTCTTTTACGCTTTTCACACCGTTTTACCCGTCTGGCAGCATTGCGAACTCGTTCTTTCTCAAGCCTTTTCTCTCGTTCTTCAGCAGCCTCCTGAGCAAGTCGTTGTCGCCTGGTTGCATTCCACCGTTCTTGGTTGCTCTGCGATTCTTCTCGTCCGGTTCTTGATGCAGAGATTCAAGGCACTCTGAAGACTCCATGCAGGATCACCACCAGACGTACAAGTGTCTAGAGGTTCACGAGGTGCTCGTCTAGCAGCGGCTTGCGCTTGCTGTTTTGCTAGCCGTTGTTCACGTTCTTCAGGAGTCTCTTGAGCCAGTTGCCGTTTTCTGGCTTCGGCGCATTGCCGATGCTTCTTGCAAGACTGCATAACTGATTTACCACGACGCCAACTCCTATTTCTCTGTTTCCACTTTCGCTCCTGTTAGCGATCGTATTTTCATTACTGCGCAATTTCTTCTGGGCTGCGGCCGTCCGCCCCTTGGACCCGAGTGGTGCGCCCCGACCACCGCTTTGGCGCACGTGCCTGGATTTTTTTTTTTCGACGCGCGTATGCAACATTGGACCTTGCTCGCATCGCATGCGGTGAGAGAGTGCGATCCGGGGAACGCCAGAAGCGGACGCTTGAAAACTGTGTGTGAACGTGCGTGAGCACTCCCCTCTTCCTCCCTTTCCTTACGGCGCGGTTCAAGTGACGACGCAGCTGCGGCCCAATGTCAAGCACGGCGTCCACCGGGGATACGCAACGGCACGAAACCTGGCGTAGTATTGCTTACGCAAAAGCAAACGTTTATTGCGATTCCGGAGCATATATATACACCCCAGTATCACAAGGGGAAAGAAGGGAAGCGAAACTATGACCTGTTCGCGTTCCACCTATGCTATGAAATCCAGCTCGGTTTGTTATACAGCCACTGATGATTTGCTGACACATTCATCCTCGGACCATGCTATCAGCGATGATTCCACAACCTCCGTAGTCAGGCCGGTGCAGTGGCGACACAAAGCAACCGTGCGGTCGAACGAAAAGTAGCATGGTGAACCAGGGTCACACTTCTTACAATGGGCTGCTAACTGTCCATCCATGGCAATGTTACTGGCTTTATTAGGGTGCTCTTGCAGCAGGACGTTCAGGAGCCTTCCAGGTAGGCCAATATATAGTGCCTACCACATGAAAGAGGAATATTGTACACAACTTTCTTCTGAAAAGATACCAAGGGATCCCTGTGTTTTATAGTGCACGCCGGGTTTCGAGTACGCGTAGGACAAAGGCTCATAAGCTTCTTTGGCGCGGTGAACAAATCCTGTATGTCGAAAATGTGTCAGCAAACGATCTTTGGCTCTATAAAAACTGAGCTGGATTCCTTAGCATAGGTGGCACGTGAATATTTCATAGTTTCGCTTCCCTTCTTTCCCCTTGTGATACGGAAGTGTATACATATGCTCCGGAAACACAATAAACGTCTGCTCATAGTAGTGCTTGTCCTCTTCTCACCTCGTCCTTTGTCGTTTTTTTTTGCCTTGCTTTATGTGTGACGATGAACCAACACGACCAAACATTTTTTTTTTCTAACTTGGAAGGCGTTCATAACTGACAAAACAAAACTCCCAATAGTTCCGATCTTTCTTCTAGGACCTCTTGCGAGAACGCCGCGTGAGCGATTGAAGCGTGGTTAAACGCGAAATTTTAATTTTCCGTGCAATTTCGCATTACAGAGCATGGTAAATGAAGGCAAACAGAACTGGCCGTGGTTTCAAGAGCATCAGCAATCAACACACTTTGGGTATCCGCACCTGTTGATAAGAACTCTACAACCAGTCGAAAATTTTACACTATACCTTTGAATAGTTTTTTTCTCTCTCCGAAAATTCGTAGCGTTAGGAATGAATGCCTCTACTGCGTACTGGATATCACAGGTCTAGTAGCTAGCGCTCCAATGTACGGCAATCTGGAACCAGTACGCACTATATGAACTATTATGGACAAAACCCTTCAGAAGGCAAGAAAGGGGATCTAAGCATATAAGGTGCTGAGCAATGATTACTTCATATCACTCATACACTTAGATGAGTGAGACTGATGTGAACGTGTGTGGTCTGGATATATTGTAGCATAACAGCGGAATCAGCTTCAGTTAGAGTTTACACGTCCTTTAAACTGCTGTTCCCTGAAACGTACGTGAACACAAGTGTAAAACGAAAGTCGCGGTTATTTGTCAACTTTAGTTTTAGTTCAAGCAAAATAAGTAAAACGTTGGCTATGCTGGTGCTTTCGAGATCACTGTGTTCTAGAAAGTCACCCTGCACAGCGAAACTGGATAGCGTAATCTGAACGCAATGAAAAACGGTCTACCGTCAGTTTATCAACTGTAGTAAAGTTGAAAGTTGGGCGAGTTGAATCTTGTTCATTTTGAAAGTAGCGCAAAAAACGAAGACCAAGGAGTAGAAAGACACAGCACGAGCACTTTTTCGCAATTAAACCTTTTATTGAAAAACATGAAATAAATATCCATCTCACGAAACTAAAACAGAAGAAAACAAACATGATGGTATCAAGTAAAGGAAACGTGTAGGGCACGATACAGCTGGGGGGGGGGGGGGGGCGGTGCTTATTAACTAAGATAAAGTGCAAAAGCAAGGAGCCTCGGGTCAGAAAAGCAACAAGAGTTACCGAATAAGGTGAAGGATGCGTAAGCGCACCGTCGACTGCTCTCACACAAAACAAATCTTGTGTATCTAAATCACAATTGGAACTAATCTTTCCCATCGCTTCCTTCACCTTATTTTGTAACTCTTGTTTGCTTTTGTGAATATAAGGCTCTTTGCTTTTGCACCATGTCTTAGTTAATAAGCACCCCCACCAGAAGTTTTGTGCCGTACACGTTTCCTTTACTTGATGCTATCGCGTTTGTTTTCTTCTGTTTTAGTTTCGTGCGATGGGTATTTATTCCGTGTTTTTCAATAAAAAGGCTCAGTTGCGAAAAAGTGCTCGTGCTGCATCCTCCTACGTCTTTGTCATCGTTTTTTGCGCTACCTTCAAAATAAAATTATCAATTGCCGTTGTCTGCGGTTTGCTGACTTTTCATAGGTTGCGAACCTATATACCCAAACGCAGCTCGTACGTTTACAAATACCTACGCTACAACGGTCTTTATATTATCTACACATCGTTCACTTTCCATGTTTGTATACATGAACAACCCTTCCCTGCCCCAGATTGCTCCCTAATTCTTGTGCGAATTTTTATTTTACTGAGAAAATACGGTGCAGACCGCGGTGACATGCATGCGCTGTGTGAAAGCTTCGCTCACCTCTTGGACTATGGATAACGTGCCTGCTGGGACGTAGAAGAACCTCGTGGTGCACAGCCCGGTTTCGCTAATTTCATTACCGCCTGGCGGTGACCCTGTCGGTCGAACGTACACCAGGCACCGGCTTTAGGCACCGTCCGGTCCCTTGGGAATGTTCAACTCTTTCCATTCTTCGACCGTGGTGTTGGGAGGAGTGTCCGGTAGCTGGCACCAGTGGTTCACTATTTCCGGCCTGGAGAAGACGTAGACCATGGCGTGCAGGGAAAACACATCCGTGGTGAACATGGCGTACGCGAGCATCGCTCTGTGGAAAGGACCGGTTCTGCCGATGATGGCCGACAGGTCCCCTTCGTGGCCGCTGGAGTCCTCGGTACTTTCTTGGCGTGACGCCGCTTTCCGGGGGCTGGCCATTGATATTCGCACGCGGAACGGAAAGTGGTAGCTGTATCCACCTGGGATGTGTTTCCGGGACATCCGTTGAGCATCCATACGTATGTTAGTGCTTTAAAACGGCCGTGGTTAGGATTCTTGTGCCCGTTGCGACGAAATATCATCGAGCTGAAATGTGACTTTATTCTGTTGCTCCACAAACCCGGCTATTTCAATAGAACATTATATAGCTTTTACCGATAATGAGATAAAATCTTGAAGACTGTGTGATGCCATGGCGAGAAACGTTATCCTAAAAACAAAGACAAAAGCACAGGAATTAAGTGTAACATTACAAGGTCTTTTACGTTTTCTTGAATTCGAATACTTCCTGAAGCTCTCGTGTTTTGTCTTGGACATGCGCATTGATGATCGTCGCTCTACTCATTAAAGGCATGCACGTGGTAGGTATACCCGAAGCAGTCCACCTTCAACTAGAAACAGCCACTCCGATGATGTAGGTGGATGACCGGTAGCGAAGAACAACTCTGCCACCACTCGCCCGTTTGCGTTCCTACCTCTCAACTGCCTCCGAAATAGCGAGAAATGTCATATCTTTAAAGCGAGGCCGGTTATTCGAGAATCGAGTAGCCAGAACGGCAGAGCAGCTGAAACCGGCTCACGAGACCTGCGACGTGCGTGCAGTGCTAAACGATGACAGTAATGACCACAGGGCCAGGTAGGAAAAGGAAGAAAACGCGAAGCTGTCATGAATGAAAAGCGGCTGGACTAAAGCCAAAGTGAAAACAATCCACTTTCTTAGTTTTCTATATATATTTGCCAAGAAGAAATATTATCCGGAATAATTAAAAAATAATAGCAGGCTTAATAAAAACAGTGCTAGCATGCTTATATACTATTTTCTATTATATGCTGACGAAGAGAACTCTACTGATAAGTGGACTGCAGATTGAGAAACTTTTTGATCGGCCCGGAAGTCTTAGCCGTGAGTGGGCATTGTCATTAATCAAGGCCGCCTGTGGATTTTTTTTATGATCTTAGCTCGGTTCACCAGCTTTCGCTGCTCGCACAGGCACTCCCTGGAGAGCGCTGCCTACCATTGTTCTGTTCTAGCATTGTGCATTTGGGGCGCTGGGTTACCTTGTACTTGTAGTTCCATGTAGTTTGTATAAAGTCGGTTTGTCCCCAAACGAGAGGCAGATGTTTAGGTATTGCATAGGGTAAATTATGTTTATGATGTGAATATCAGGAACATTGTTAGCCTATAAGCGTCTCCAGAGAACTGACTTTTCCCTATTGAGCCGCGGGTGGGTTTTGAGGATCGCATGCGAGCGCCCCAGATATCTTTGGAGGAGCCAGGGCGCCTCCCATTCGTGATTTGCCGGTCGGATGGTGCGACCTCAAGCAATATAGCATCGGCTGCATGGTTGCCTTTGAGGTCACCTGTACTGCAGTGAATATCATGTTATGATGCATATGTTGAGGCTCACATTGCCTCAGGGTGTTTAAGATGCCTTTGTAAAATGTGATCTGTGTGGAACTGCGGAAGGCTGTTTGAAAGTTTTAGATGATGATCAAGAATTCATCTCGCCTCTTGTCTGCGGCGAGAGCTAGAGTGAATGCTATCTCTTTGGCATCAGGTAAGAAGGAGCTCCTAACGGTGATGCTATTGAAAAGAAACCTGGTGAAGATAACTTGTAGGATACCTGCAGATTCACCCAAGCAAACTCCAGATGATTGCCCCGTTCATGATCAGAAGTTTTAAAGAGGTTATCGAACACTTAAGATAACTGGCTAAAGTGGCATGTTCCTACATTGACTTTACGGGCCTACTCTACAACGTTCCCTGTTATCAGGTGCTAGAAAGCGCTGAAATGTGCGACTGCACCAAGTTTATGAACGATCCAGTGTCGAACGGATCAGACAACTGATATTTTCTCTATCTGCAAAAAGAATAGCTTAAGTCATTGTGTTGAGTTGAACGGAGCTGTATTCTCTCAATATGCAGGGGTATGGATTGGAATACCCCCCCCCCCCCCCCTCTCTCATTCCTTTAATTTGTGTTTTGAGCTCTGGAACATCTTTCTTGCCAGAGGAGACAGGAAGCTAGAAAACTTGGCTCCACTTTCTTGTTACAAGTGCTTTCGACAGGCTGATGACGTTTTAGTCTGCGCTAATAAGTTTCCAGCCATTCCTAATGATCGAGAAAACTTTGGAACAGTTCAAAATAGCACACTCAGGGCTCACGTTTACACATGAGCTCCGCGAAAATAGGGTCCTGCGGTTCCTTGCCCTGTCTTTAACTATGGAGCCCCATTTGCTGGGAATACAGAACGCGCAGTGAGAAAGGCTTTTTTTTTTGCCATACGACTCTGACCACTCAGAGCTGTTCAAATAGATAGATGGATTTATTGAAAGCAAAAGCAGAGAGGTTGACCGGAATAATTCAAATCTGGCCTGCTCCTCTGCACTGGGGAAGGGGAGACGAAACAAGGTCATGATGGGTGACGATGTGGGAGAAGGCATATGAAATATGTATACAGGCACAGTAGCTTGCCTCACAAGCGCGAATCAAGCCCGCTGGCGCACAAAAAAAAAACGGCAAAGAGCATGCACTGCCTGGACACCCTTCCCCTTGTCCTGCCGAGCGCACAGCAGCAGTTCCTGCGACAAAGGCCTCTTGTCCAAACGTTTCAAGGAAGCGGTTAGCACACTTCTTTCGCCCGCATACACTGGGCACACCAATAATATGCGGTCGACTGTCTCTAAAATGCCACACTTTGAACATTCCGGCGAGTCCATCTATCCAATTAAATGCAAGTACTTACGCGTGAAAGCCACGTTTAAACGAAGTCTATGTAGCAAGCATTCCTGATGACGCGGAATATCACGCGGAACATAAAATGTCAATGTTCGATCTGTTCAAGCACTGTTCAAGCACTGTTCAAGCGCTGTTCAAGCGAAACGTGGCAATGCCTTGTTTCGAACAAGCTTTAAAAAGTCATACAGCCACAAGGTGCATTCCAGTTTCAGCTTTCAGGCAGCAAGAGTGGTTCATATTTGAAATCTCACTCTGGTCCACAATCATAATCACAACCACATCTTTTTTGCATTTCTTAATCTGTGCAGTTTTTGTATTCTGGCATTTTTGCATGTGCCAGTTCCTATATCGGAGAGACTGGCCGATGTGATAATGACTGAATACGAGAGCATAGACAGCGTGTGGACAACACTTCAGGAGTTCATTTTGCCGACCACTGTAAGAAACGCAAAAAAATGTGGCGGTGAGTCAGATATAAGCGCACGTGAAAAAGACCAGCGTGAAAGGGATGTAGTGGAAGCTTGGCTCATTTCTAAGGGTGGAGACTGGTGCATCAGCACTCCTTCAGTCTGCTTATCACAGAAAGAAATTGCCTTTTTGGATGGGGAAATTAAATGATTAGCCTTTTTTTTAAAACACTGGGGTGTGCCTACGGTTTCATTGTGGTGGTTTTAAACACCTTTAGCTGTTGACTTAGCCTTTGCGCTATTATGTAAAGTTTTGCCTAAAGTTTCTATTTCGTGTTTCTGTTGCTTTTTATAGTTTTAATGTTCTGACTGCTTTTGCTACGATGCTCGGACTCTGCTTTTGCTATGAGGTGTTTTTTCTACGTTTACGTTTGTTTTTGTTTTCTGTTTATTGTCTTTTGCTTTTTTTTAGTTTTGATTCAGCTTTTGCTACGATGTTCCAACTCTGCTTTTGCTATGATGGTAACTCAAAACTGCTGGTTGTCTAACCTTTTTAATACCCCCTTAAACATTTAAGCCTGTTGATTTGCTCTTTACTTCGTGGGTTGATAAGATGACTGTCGTGCTGGCAATGAATGTGCTTCTGCTTCGTGTTTCCAGATTACTGATCTTGTGTGATTAGGAGTATAAAATAAGGTCTGTTATTCTATATGAAATCCACTTGGTAGTCTTCTTTGTACAGGTTTTCAGGGTTCTTTTTTCTTGTTCTGCTCCTCTGCATGATTCCTCACCGACTGGCCCACACGAAGGTATTATTCGATGCTCTTTTTTCTACACTAGGTTCCTGCCTTTCGCAACCGGCCGCACAAATGCAACAGTTTTATGTGTAAACTTTATTGCTATGCGACCTGTAAATCATCATATCTCCTCAAAAGGAAGCTGGTGCCAGTGGAAATCAAGGCAATGCTCCTGCTTGTTGAACCGTCCTGGGATCATGCCAGGAGACTCATGATGATCTTGAAGTCGGAAATGTGGCGACAAGTTCGTTTGTTAAAAGATTGGCTGAGAACGCACACAGAAGCCAGGGGGTACCCGTGTTGAACAGAACGTCGTCTGCAGGAGTACGTTAAGGTGGCTGCCAAACTACGGAATTTTTATGGCAACGCTACGAATGAACATTTCGTCAAGAACAGAGCGCCGGTCTCAAGCAACGTGCCAAGTCACGGCCATAGGAGATACAGTACCCCCAGATGATGTGGAAAAAGAATTGCGAAGAGCGCCGAAGTTCAGCAACGAGCCTTCGGCTAGCAAACCTCAGCTGCTTGCCATGGTCAGAGGTATAGCTAACTAGGTTGAAGAATAACAGAGGGCCAGAATAATTGACGTGGATCTCGACTGCGTTCTCCGTACTGCAACAGCAGCCGGAAATAAGAAGCCGCCAATTGAAAAGACCGCAAGATGGCTTCGGAAGAATTACATTATGGCCCTTGAGAGAGAAAGAGAGAGATGATTTGTTATGAAAACAAACTGTTCTACCAGAAGGTAAACGCCGCCATTGAAAAAAAAATTCAGGGCTGTCACAGTTGCGCCGAAACGTCAAAAGAGCGTTGCTGTGAAGATACTCTATGGTCTTCGATTGGACGCACTCTGGCGGAAAGTCAACAGTGCGCGCCTTGACGTCCTTGAGATCTTCACGGGAAAAACCCACCAACCCGAGTGCCCATTACGAACAATCGTCATTGAGAAGGGTACGTGGCAAGTCCTAGTAGGCAGCTTCCTTCAGCGTCATTTGATTAGTCTAGAAAATGACGACCCTTTCATGGTGAGGTGCTCGTAAGAAGGTATTGGAGAGTTGAAAACATAGACATCACTACCCCTCTTGTTTTCCACTGACGTAGATCTTTTCTATTCACTGCCGTATTCAGGTTTGTTGAAGGACGTCAAGGACAAGACTGATTCTGCGGGAGCGGTTCGTTTTCAAAATGCGAAAGGCCTGAGTTGCGACAACTTCATCGCACTCCTACAGTTCTACCTGGGATCAACGGGTATCAAGCGCGACGGCCACAATTACGTGAAAAGAGCAGGGATATGCGTCGGGTCATCCCCTGCACCAGTTTTGTGCAATAGGTATGTACCTGGAGGCAATTGACAAAGGCACAGCGGAAGAACTTCATCGGCCAAATGTGCGAAAGGTGTTCCGTTATGTGGACGACTTGCTTGTAGTTGTAGAGGGACCACCGGACAATTTGTCAATCTTGCATCTTTTCAGTACATTGTCAGGGGGCCTCACTTTCACTTGGGAAGCAGGAGAAAATGACAGCTTTCAGTACCTAGATTTACACTTATCTGCTTCTTAGAGTCACCTTTGTTGGTTTTACAACCCGCTTGTACAGAAAGCCCCACTTCCATTTAACAGCACCTATTCTAAGCTGTAGAGAGAGGCAAGGTTGCAAACAGCCTTCATGCAACCTTAACAAAAAGCTGCGATCATTGTCAGAAAGATGGCTTAAATGCGCAGGTTAAACGACTAGGGGGAGCAGGCTATCCAGTCAATGTAATTTCTAGCGTTTGTGAGAGCCTTCTAGAAAAACTGAAAGCCGAAACTCCGCGCCAACGGGACGAAGGAAGCAAACCTGTGCACGTGATCCCATACTTCCACGAGCTTTCGCACAGTAGTAAATGTAGCACAGTAGTAAAGTAGGAAATCGCTACTTTAAGCGCTTTTCTCTGCGCCATGCAAAATGTCTAGCATATGCAGTATTCTAGAAAAGAAACAGGAAAAGCTGGAAGAATGCATGATAAAACTGGCATTGAAAGCCACAGCTTGTGCAACTGGTGTGGTGCACGAGATCCCGTTGCTATGTGCCAAATCTTATATCGGATAGACTGGCCGATGTGGTAATGACAGAATAAGAGAGGACAGGCGGTGTGTGGGCAACACTGCAGGCGTTCAGTTTGCCGATCACTGTAGAAATGCAAAAAAATGTGGCTCTGAACATGATTGTGGGCCAGAGTGTGATTTCAAATGTGAACCTTTGAGTTAACTCAAACGGTGCGAAGGCTTGGGGAATCGATGGTCTTCCCCTGCACAGCAGGTGTTCTTGCTGTTTCTTCTGCTGCCTTCGCTCGTACCGAGTGGTGTTGGTGACCACCGCTGCGTCCGTGGCTCAGTGACACATTGCGGTGGGGAGATGACGACTTTTCTTCTCGGACTATACACGTTTATTTACACTTTTTACAATTAGCGTATTTACACAAATGTCGTCGGATGCGACATCAAACGTAGAGGGCTAACTGCGACTGGTGAACGATCTGAGGTCAGAGACTAGCAGAATCAGGCCTTGGCCTCCTGCTACACTTTAGGCCGGAGTCCCTTGAGACCTCCGTCAGCCTAGCCTCCCTCTCGAACAACCCGTCTGCCCTCGACTCTCGTCCGAGCCCAACTCTGTTCCGAGCCCAACTTTCTTCCAAGCCCAACTCTCCAACGCTCGCTTTCTTGGCGTTACCCAAAATTCCAGTTTTGTCCGTTGACCAATCAACGTACACCACTCTGTGGCCAATAACATACAGTCCTTTAAAATGGGCTGGCCAATCATTGTGCCACATATACCCTCTCCTACGCATGTCAAATAAAACACACACAAAGCACGCACTAAGCGGCGAGTGGTTGCGCACACAAACACGTACATCTGCAACTTTTCCCTCTCCAAAATCCTCCTACGCAAGAGGCGCCAAACAGTCGCAAAGACTAACGGCGTCGACGGTTACACTTCTGAAAATACATAAAAACACACACGCGCAAACCTCAGGCCCAAACATTCCGATCCCTGCTCTTGGTCGGTAGCGCGAGGGCGGTGGATTCAAAGGGACACACAGGCGTCTTCCCGGGAAGACATGTCAACAGCGCGTTCTCCCCAGGCCTGTGTTACGCCGCGTTTCGGGATTTATGGCCTCCGCGCCCTCTCCACTCGAACCGGGAGACACAGCAGTTAGCGCCGAACCCACAACCACTGGGCTTATGCTGTGTGCTCTAACTGCACTGTTCTGCCTCCCTCGCGGCACGGGACGGAGAGAGCCGGCGGCGTCGCCCGCTGCCATGTGTTCTGGGCTCACTTCCGAGAAGCGGTCGCCCGCGCGACCGTCATAAATCTGCCCGCGTCAGACTGCCCCTTGACCTTGGTCGCCCCTTCGGAATCTCGCTTCTGCGGGAAGCCCGCAAACTTAACTCTTTGTACGGTGAATCTGAGATAAGAGCACGTGCAAAAGACCAGCGTGAAAGGGATGTGTTGAAGCTTGGCTCATGTCTAGAGGTGATGACTGGTGCATCAGCACTGCGTCAATTGGCTTGTCGCAGAATGCAATTGCCTTTTTCGATTGTGAAATAAATGATGTTTTTTTTTAAGACCGAGGTGTGCCTACGGTTTCCTTGTGGTGCTTTTAAACGCCTTTTACTCCTGACTATGCCTTTTGCGCTAATATGTCAAGGTTTGCTCAAAGTTTTCATTCGTTCGTGTTTCTGTTGTTTTTTATTGTTCTGACTGTGCTTTTCCTACGATGCTCGGACTCTGTTTTTGCTATGAGGTGTTTTTTTTCTACGTTCACACTTGTTTTTGCTTTCTGTTTATTGTTGTTTTTGTTTTCTAGCTTTGATTCAACTTTTTCTACGATGTTCCGACTCTGCCTTTGCTATGATGGTAACTCAGAACTGCTGGTTATCTAACCTTTTTAATATCCCGTGAACATTTAAGCCTGTTGATTTGCTCTTTTAAGCCTGTTGATGACGGTCGTGCTGGCAATGATTGTGCCTCTGCTTCGTGTTTCTAAATTACTGAGCTTGCGTGATTAGGAGTATAAAACACGGCCTGTTCTTCAAAAAAATATTCAATTGGTAGTCTGAGGTAGTCCTGTTTTTCATCGGGTTCTTGTGTCCTTGTTTCTTGCGCTGCACTTATACTTATAGGTCTAGTACCCACGTGATCATGAGGTGTCAAAATGGGCCTGTCAGACGCTGAACTATTCAGATTCCTTCTGAAACGCTAAAACCGGCTTGCAGTACCCACTCTCTCCTTGGCCTCTTATGTCAATAAGCTTTTGCTGATTAATCCGTTGAGCAGGTGAACTTAGCTCTACTAATTTGTCACGCTTCCTATCAGCTTTCCTTGCGCGGTGCGATACTCGCATGGCACCTGTGCCCCTTCGACGGCTTTTCATGGCGCTTTTTTGGTGTCTAGCTGAATCAGTGGTATCCAGCTTTGCTCCACTGACTGCGTGACTATCAACCAAATTTTTTTCAAAATGGTGAGCAATTTTGCATTTTGAACGGACGGGGGTGCCTTGCTATGAGCTCTGACGTGCACTAGTCAGATCACTCTCGCGTTATGTCGTCCTTCCAATTTTGTCAAAACAGTGAGAGCGGCTGCAATAGACCTCTCCCCGTGTACGTCACACGATGCGATTGACGTCACGGTGGTGATGTTTCCGGTTTGCGCCGCAGACGCCGATGGGCAAAACAGTCGCCTGAATGCATGGGATCGCATAGAGATTCGCTGCGCGAGCAACAAAAATCTTCATTGTGGGCATTTGAACCTTTGCCTCGACCCTGAATCGTAATGCCTACGAGCTGCTGGGCAGTTGGATGCATCAACCGCGCCAAGAAAGACTCTGGTATACGCTTTTTTTCGTTTTCCACGGAACGAAAATCTCCTGAAAGTGTGTGTGCACGCACTGCGCCGGTATAAATGGAAGCCAACACCCACAGACTGGATCTGTGGAATCTGCCCATGCTGATTTGTTCTAGAGTTCAGCTAGTTTATCATTCTCTGGACTTATTACACTATCTGGGGATTTACATAAAACTGTTTGACTGCAGGTTGCTTTGTATCCATAGAATGAGGGGCTTTGCGAAGGCAAGCCGTAACTCATTCTTTACCTTCTTCGTTAACATTTTTTATGTTTCCTCAAAAAGGGTGCTCAACTGGACCTCTGTTGGGCCCATATATATGCAGTTTATCTCAATGGCAAGTCAGATAGCTTAAGCTAAAACTAAGGAAATGAAGATGAAGTAGTTAGAAAAAATTGTTACTTACACTGTCCCGGAACTTGTTGCTCCACTCACAAAGCTGTGAAGTAGTGGACCGAGTGAGTCCAGATGAAACGAGCATTCCCACTTTGGAGAATAAATAAGCCACATGCGTGCAAGCTTCTCCTAACCTAAAAGATAAATATTTATGACTGTTAGATGTCAAGCATTACAAGGGCGCACACACTATGAAACTAGTAGGTTACAAATCGAGCTATTGCAGCAACTAAAGTGCCAGAACGTCTTGAAAACGTTCAGCGTGCACAGGGATGGTAGAGGGTAATAAACATTTTAATTGTAACAAACTGGCAGCGTAGTACGACTTACAAGTGTAAAGGCAAGATAAGCAGGGTCTGAAGTGCTCAGGCGGCATATGGGTTGTGAGGCATGTCGCATAGCACAGATTCGGAGCATTTTGGCCACCTAAGGCCTGACACTGCACGACAAAAGAGCACGCTTTCAACTTTGGCCCCATCGAGAGGCCACCGCTGCAACGGCGGCCGGGATCGAACCAGCGACGTCGAGAACCGTATAACGCGATCAAAACATGCGAGATCCTATGCTCTGCGTATCGCAGGCTGATTTCACGCGTGAATAATACATTCGGGCGGGACGATTTGGTGTGTAATACACTTCCAATCTGCCGCATGCATTCATATTCCTGCCTATCAAAGTAACCTGTTAGAACGCTATTGCTCGACGTCATGTGCAGTGCGCTGCCTGTATGGGTCCGTCCTCGTGCAAAAGCAAGCTTCATATAGCTCGCCGGTGGACCTCTGCGACGGCGCCACTATAGCTTTTAAAAAGCGGCACTTTAAGCGAGCGTCGGCAATTAAAACTTGGCGCACATGCCCTTGCGCTGCAAGAACGTAAGCCTTCAACGAGCGATAAGGCTTCTAGCTATCCGTGAGCTAGGGCCGGGCGTCTGAACAAGGTACACGCATATGTCAACAAAACCAGCACCTGGCCACAATTTGGGGTCCTTTTTTCAGTCCTTCAAAACGAAGGCGTCGGGGTATTGGCCCCCGTCAACTACTAACTTTTCAACATACCGCCGGCGAGCTATTTCAGGCAATAACATCGCGTACTCGGACAGCTCCATCGGTTTGGAACACACAGGAACGCATTGGAGGCTAGTCGAGACAAGGAATGGGCCTTGGTCGAGACCAAGGTGTAAGAAATAATCGTGACACAAGCGCGTGCCGCTGCATTCAGTACGGCCGCGGCCGAGAAATACGACCGATTTTGCCCATCGCCACTGCATCGCAGAGCGCTGCAGTCGCAGCACGTGCGTTCCGTGACGTCACGTTGTTTACTCGAGGGGGAGGTCTATTCTCATAAATATGATCACACGCGTACATCAGCAAGGCGAATTTTCACTACGAGCGGCAATGTTTGAATTCATACTAAAGACCTCATCTGGCATGAATTGTAAAAACTGGCCAAAGCAGGACGCAGGCGCGGTTTTGCGCAAGTACCGCACTAAAGCTACGATTTTAGGTTGTCTTGGAAATAAGCAGTTCATGACCGCTAATGACGAAGCTCAGCTAATTTCATTGCCGCACCAGTGGTATCCGTACGATGCGAGGATGAGGAAAGACAGAATGAACAGGCCTGAAGGAAGCTGCACCGTCCCTATTGGGCGCCACGTCACGGCTTCTGCAAACGGTAGAAATCGGAAAACAGCGCGTAGAATGGTTGTCAGCGCTTGGAAACAAATGGGAGCTCAAGCGATCATCCCTGCCTCAAGAGAGGGCACATGCACTTACAGCACCAGTGATGAAACAAAAGCGCAATGTGTGGTGTAAAAGTGGTACCGTTTGTGAGTGGCTGCGACTCGCGCAGCCACTCCGTCGTTTTCTTGGCAACTACGTTACGTAAATCGGTTAGAGTCTAGCTATTTTCGTTAAGCTTAGCGATATCTGTTTTAACACATTTGTCACTGTGTTAATACAATACATCAATAAAACCAACTGGCTGCTCCTCTAGTTCTCTGGTATATACTGGTATACACTGACATTAGTCCTCTACTTTATTCTAATGGTAGCAGGACTACATGTTTTATGAACAGTTGAGAATTCTTTTATAAGCCAGTGACTAACGATACTGCACCTGCTGGTGCCCTACTTTTCGGGCGCTACCAGCACCTACATGGGCAGGCATAAATATTTTATTTTATTTTATTTACAGACACCCTCGGGCAGAAAAATTATAGAGGATACTGGACTAATACAAGAAAATAATAAGAGAGCAAGTCTCTTATAAATAACTCAATGTAAATTTATGCAAAGTGGATCGCTTCAATATCTCCATTTTAGGCTTAATTGCCAGATAATGTAAAGGCTAGATTGTGGCTTTCTGCTACAGGGCAAATATATTGTCTTTCTTCATGAAATAATTATTTTGGCAAATACAGTATTACGTTTTTTTCAACTGTAAATATCCTTAATATACCCTTTCCCACTGTACAACCTTTGGCTGCTTCAGTAAATAACCCAAAATATATTTTGTTCATTCAAAATAGTCAATAATTGTCTGAAACTATTAATGCCATTTCAAGTAGTTTAAACCATCCGCAACTATGACCTAATACAAGCAACATGATCATAAAATTGAAGCTAAGAGATTTCTTACAGAACTCCATTCTGCCAGAAGCTCAAAGTATTCATGTCATTTTCTTTACTGCTTGGGAGGAGCAGTAAGTCCAACACGTACAAGAAGCTGCACGCTACACATTCATGGTCACCGACTTTGTGACAGCAGTACCTATTTGAGGCCAATCACCCTAGAAGAGATTGCAAGGTATTTCCAAGCAGGACGAAATATTTTGCACACCACTTAAAGATAAAAAAATATATATATTAGCGACGAGAATGATATCTATGAACGCCTCGTACACCAAAGCCTTCGAAGTTAAAAAGAATTTATTGATTTTCATCCACTTCCCGCTTAGTGTTATATAATTCTGTTATATATACATGCCACGTTTTCAACTGAGTACGAAATTCCCTGCAATTTGTTTATTGGTAGAGGGTGATAATAGGTACAATCTTACCATTTTTTAACGGTATCATGCGAGCGTCGACAGTTTGTTTGATCAGCGCTTTATGAGGGAACGAATCGCAAACTCGCTGAGAGTTGGCGCATGCGCACGGAGACAAGGTCACGGTGATAATCATCTGCTAGGCCATTCCTGGAGCTGCGCGAAGCCCTAGACCCTTTCTTTCCTTTACTGAACTACCTGGAATTCCAAAACCTAACATAGCGAAGAGGGTAAGGGAGATTGCTGATAGTAGCAGTGTAAGCATTCCCCAAACGAATCTCGCTATATATCTGAGTTTCAGACTTACCAAAATCGTGGGCCACAGCCATATGCACAAACGACTGGAAACAAAGCAGCAGCAAACGAAGGATTGGTCGCAAGGGTAAAGGGAAGCTGAAGCACTTTTCGAAAAAATTGAGTTTTCGGCAGCATTTAGTTGTTTTTGGTCCACTGAACAAGAATATCGCATTAAAAAAGGGCTTAAATAAACGCAAACAGCTGTTTTTTAGAAGAAAACGCGCGCCAGCGCCTCAGGGCGCCGAGCGAACGCCACCGTCGCCTGGGAGTGGGCGGGTCCGTCGTGACGTCATCTATGGGTGTCCCGCGGGTCTCCGGCCTCCACCAACGGCGTTGCTGCGTAGTGCGTTGCTAGCGCGTTGCTTCAGTTGGCTGGAAGGCCTAGTCTTGAAAATTATGGATAGTGCGGGCAGTAGTGAACAGTTTGGACTCTTGCCATATATGTTCGAGCCATCAGCGGCTGCCGAAAACGGCGGAACCAACGACGCCGCGGAGTGCGCCGATGGAGAAAGTGACGCCGCGACAATTTCACGGGTTGGAAATCTCCTCTAGTACGTATGTTTTGCGTAGGTGCTTGTTTTTACATATCTTTGCGAGGTAGATGTGCAAGTGGTAATAAAGTAAATCACGTCGAAACGCTGTTGCTTACTGGCTGCTGCATAACAGCCGAAACACCAGACACCTGTAATATCGAATTCAAAACGCCGGCATGCTTACACGAGTCACGCGAGGTAAAGCATTTGTTTTTCATTTATTTAGAGCACGGTGCCTACTTACATCCGAAGGCCTTTATTACTACGAAAGAGCGCCAAGCCTGTTTAGTGAGTTCACTGCTGGACTGCAGTGTAACGAGATGACAGAGGAAGCTATTCGTGTGTGCTATTAAATGCGCCCCTGTATTTTTTTTTCTTCTGTCGTCCTACGAGATGTAGTAGAGTGGAGAGCTAGGTAAATTGGCACATTTTAAACAAGTAAAGCCAGCTAGAAAACGAGGCAGGTCTTTTCCGCGTCGTCCTGTGCACCTCTTTTTGTCTGCGGCTTTCCGTTGGTCTTGTTTCCGTTGGGTGCATTGCAAACTGTTGGCGGCCGCACCACAACTTGCAGGCTTTTGTCAGCAGTTTCTTTTGAGACGACCTGTGCCTCTGTAACCCTGATTTTTACATTCTCTTCGCATGGCGAAGAGGGTGAAGTGGTAGCTTCTTCAGGAGGCGTGTTCTCGAGCATTTCTGCGAGGATCTGAAAGAATATGAAATATGCACAGCACAAATGCCAGCCTACTATGAAGAAATACATAAAAACTCATGAAAACACTGACAAAAGCATTTTCTTTCTTTAGTATCAATAACCACAGTGCCTTAGACCACATCCAAAGATTAGGAGCCTCAAGGAATTTACTATCCTGAGACGTGCTCTTCCCTGCACTCTGTTCTTTTGCATTGTGGAAGATGTAGTTGCAAGATTCTGTTCAAAAGAAGTCAGATTTATACTGATTAACAGCACAAGCGTGACTGCAACTTTACTAAAGAGCATAGAAAACTACTGCCACTGCACAAATATGGTGCATTTTGACAGATATATGTTCAGAGGCTGAATGAGAGAGAATCCGAAAGTTAAACTCCGACCAAAGGTCTCAGTTTTATGCTGTACAGATATACCCCCGCGTACTACAACGCTGATAGCACGCAATTAAAAAAAAAGAAGATACTGTCCCACCGCGGTGGCTCAGTGGTTGTTTTGACGAATGTCGTCGAAAGGAAACAGACGGGCTGCCGAGTCACACCTTATTAACTGGTGGGCCTCGTGCCGCCGACTGGTCGCTGCGGCGCACAGGATATGTTCACAGGATCCACTATACAGTTATGGCCCTCGGGTGCCGATTGCTAGAACGCTGATTTCGAGGCAGAGGGATTTGGCCCCTCCACAGCAGCCACAATCCGGTTTTGGGAGATGCAAGGCGCCTGTGTAATATCCAATGTATGGAGATTCGGGCAGGAGAAATATTTCCCGAGCCACTATGTCCTTCACATAGCTCTAGTCAGTTCGCGGAACGTTGAACCACACAAGCAAACCACGGACAGGAACAAGCGTACCTTAAACACCTCCCGCTGCATTCTTTTGGCGAAGGCCGTTCTTGGAGGTGGCGAGGCGTTATTATTGTGCGGGAACACTGACGGAACGACTCCGGGCTTCAGTCGCGCTGATTTAATTGGAATTCCGAGTGCCCGCATCGTTCCCAAGCTCCGAAAATAGTCACTGTCACGGAAATGGTTCGAGCACAACACAGTTGATTTCGTAGGTACGAAATTTTTCCTCTTCACGTGGCAGAGACCCACCGCGCTGAAAGTTTCTTGTCCTTTGGAAACGTGTGAAACACCACATCGTCCCGGCCGCCAGTGTTCGCGCAGCCGAATGCTGCGCACAACGACGGCATGGTGGCCACTTTTCGCTACACTCACTCCACACAGAACGCTCGAACTAGAAAAAACAAACGGCACTAGCAAAGGATTGCATTGAATCGTCGTTCGTCACGCCGAAGCGCGAGACGCAGCGGAGCAAGCAATGCGGGACGGGCAGGACGGCCGGCTGGCTCCCCGTTAATGGCGTCACTTCCGCCAGCTCTCCAATTTTGCCATCCCCCAACCCGGCGCTTCCGGAGGCGACGGGGGCGTGTCCGCGGCGGGTTTTTAAAAGGCGATTGCGGCTGTACTAACGGACAGAATCGAGAAAAAATTTACACATGATTTTCGAGGTCTTTTCTTCCCAACCAGAGCATTTCATGCAATTTGAAAACCGCTTCAGCTTCCCTTTAATTTGAGAAACGATGAGTACGCTAGTTGCTGTTGGGCGGCACGTAGCTTTTTCTGGATATCGGCGGCGTATGTGTCAGCACCTCCTTTATGGATCACTGCCTTGTCGGGGCGGAGGGGCTTGCGAAACTCGATGAAGTCGTGAGATCTGCTGTGTAGGGCCACCCAAGATAGACAGGTCACGGCAGAGAGTTCTGGCAAAATGTGATTCACTGGAGAAGGTAGTGGCAACCCACTCCAGTATTTCCTGCAAAGAAAACCCTATGGCCACTCAAAATAGCATTAATGATATGACGCCGGACGATGAGCCCCCCAGGTTGGAAGGCGTCCCACATGTTACTGGGGATGAACAAAAGGCGATTCCAAGTAGCTCCAGGACGAATGAAGCGGCTGGGCTAAAGCTAAAAGGACGCTCAGTTGTGGTTGTGTCGGGAAGCGACCAGAAAGTCCGATGTTGCAAGGAGATATATGACGTAGCAACACGGAATGTAAGATCTATGATGCAAGGCAAACTGGATGTCGTCAAGCGAGAAATGGGCAGATTGAACATTGATATCTTGGGTATCAGCGAGCTCACGTGCACCGGAATGGGAGAATTTAACTCCGGCGACGATTATGTCTTTTACAGAGGGCACGAATTCAAGAGAAGGAATGTGGTCGCTCTCATAGTAAACAGAAGAATGGGCAGAGCAGTGCTAGGGTACAACCCCAAAAACGACAGAATGATGTCACTTCGGATCCAAGGTCACCCTTTCAACATAAGTTATCCAAGTCTATGCTCCAACCACTACTGCTGAAGAAGCTGACGTTGAGAGCACTCTATCATCAGACGTCGGTTTTTCTCATAGGAGACTGGAACGCTAAGGTCGGGAGTGAAGAAATATCCGGAATTACAGGCAAGTTCGGTCTTGGTGAGCCACGTGAAGCTGGGCAGAGGCTAGTAGAGTTCTGTCAAGAAAACAACCTCACCATAGTGAATACTCATTTTAAACAGCCCAAGAGGCGCCTGTACACATGGACTTCACCGGACGGTCTGTACAGGAATCAGATCGATTATATTCTTTGCCGGCAGAGATGGAGAAGCGTTATACAAGCAGTAAAAACAAGGCCTGGGGCCGATTGTGGCACCGATCATCAGCTTCTTGTTGCCAAAATTAAGCTTCAATTGAGGAAAATTCAGAAAACTAGAATGCCTTTCAGGTATGATCTGGATCAAATTACATCAGAATATGCTGTGGAAGTGAGGAATCGATTTCAAGAATTAGATCTAGAAGACAGAGAGCCTGAAGAGATGTGGACTGATCTTCGTGATATAATACAAGAAGTTGATACTAAGGTAGTTCCAAAGTAAAAGAAATGCAAGAAAGCAAACTGGTTATCTGAAGAGGCTTTGCAAATTGCTGAGGAAATGAGGATGGCAAAAGTTATGGGGGAAAGAGAAAGATACAAGGTTCTCCATGCGGATTTTCAGAAGATAGCAAGGAGAGATAAGAATGCCTTCCTGAACATACAGTGCCAAGCAGTCGAGGACAACAGCCAATTAAGGAACACAAGAGCTCTGTATAAGACAATCAAAGATATCAAAGGAAGCTTCTGTGCTAATCTGGGCGTGATAAACGACAAACAAGGCAAGGACCTCACTGAAGCCTGAGAGATAAAGATTAGGTGGCAGGAATACACAGAAGAACTGCACAAGAATGACCCGGATGTGGAAACCCAACATAAGACGGTCGTGATTACTGATCTCGAGCTGGGCATCCTGAAGAGTGAAGTTGGATGGGCCTTAGCCAGCCTTGCTAAGAAAAAGGCTAGCGGAATTGATGGCATTCCAGCTGAGTTGCTTCAAAACCTCAACCATGACGCTGTTAACATTCTGCATACATCATGTCAGAAGATTTGGACAACCCTGCAGTGGCCACAGGATTGGAGGAGGTCAGTTTACATCCCCATTCCAAAGAAAGGCAGTGCCAAAGATTGTTCCAACTACCGCACGATAGCACTTATTTCCCACGCTAGCAAGGTGATGTTGAACATCCTCCAAGGTAGGCTGCAGCAGTATGTGGATCGAGAGCTTCCAGACGTGCAAGCTGGGTTTCGCAAGGGCAGGGGAACTAGAGACCAAATTGCCAGCCTTCGCTGGATCATAAAAAAAGCAAGAGAGTTCCAGAAACCCATCTACTTCTGCTTTATTGATTATGCGAAAGCGTTTGACTGCGTAGATCACAGTGGATTGTGGCAAACTCTCCAAGAGATGAGAGTTCACATTCACCTCATCTGTCTCCTCAGGAACCTGTATGAAGGGCAAGAGGCCACAGTCAGAACTGGGCATGGTCTTACTGATTGGTTTCCGATTGAGAAAGGAGTGAGGCAAGGCTGCATACTGTCGCCCTGCCTATTTAACCTATATGCGGAGTGCATCATGAGGAAGGCCGGTCTGGACGAGTCTTCAGATGGAGTGAAGATTGCTGGAAAACGTATCAACAACCTTAGGTATGCGGATGATACCACTTTAATGGCAGAAAGTGAAGTGGAACTAAAGAGACTTCTGATGCGCATACAAGAAGAGAGTGAGAAGTTTGGGCTTAAACTGAACATTAAAAGGACAAAGACCACGGCGTCTTGCCCTATCAAGTCCTGGAGCATCAAGGGACAAGAAGTGGAAGCTGTGACAGATTTTCTCTTCTTGGGCTCCAAGATTACCCCGGAAGGAGACTGCAGCCATGAAATTATTAGATGCCTGCTTCTGGGAAAGAGAGCCATGGTTAGCCTTGACCGCCTAGTGAAGAGCAAATACATCAGTCTGTCAACCAAGATCCGTATAACTCGTGCTATGGTCTTTCCAGTTGTGATGTATGGATGCGAGAGTTGGACTGTGAAGAAGGCTGACCGCCGAAGAATTGACGCGTTTGAATTATGGTGCTGGCGGAGACTCTTGAGAGTTTCTTGGACTGCCAGAAGATCAAATCAGTCGATGTTGTCGACCATAAACCCTGACTGCTCATTGGAGGGTCAAATTCTAAAGTTAAAGCTCAGATACTTCGGTCATCTGATGAGAAGAGAGGAATCGCTGGAGAAAGATTTGATGTTGGGAAAGGTTGAGGGTCGCCGAAGAAGGGGTAGGCAGCGAACGCGATGGTTAGATAGCATCCTCGAGGCGCTGCAGATGAAGATATGTGATGTTAGGAAGATAGTGAGAGACAGGGAAGCGTGGCGTGACATGGTCTATAGGGTCACGAAGGGTCGGACACGACTGAACGACTGAACTGAATGTGCCAGCACTATTACGATCGAAAGAAAGGGTCGGGGACTGCGCGGCTCCGGGAACAGCCTAACAGACAGTGCCCGCTCTGAACTGACTGTCTGAAAAACTTTATTTAGAAGAGATAAGGGAGGGGGGTGTGTAGGTGGGGTCCCTAGACCGGGAATCCAGCGGCTGCCGCTGCTATCCGCGTGCGTGTCACGAGGGCCCGTTGGGCCTCTAGTCTAGAGCTCGAACCCTTATCGGTGGGGCGCTCAAAGTTGTATAGTAATATAATCATTTCATCGCGCTAGCATTCTGAGCCTATGGATGGTGGTAGGGAGGCCGGAACCATATCTAACGATTAGGTGGGTTTTTGCGCCTAAAACTGTAATTTTAAATCTGCTCTTATTTTGATGCGAAAGTCGCACCATCGACCTTCGAAGGTCCGAAGTGGTCAAAATTCGCTTTAGGTTTTTGCGTCAATTTTTGCGTGCTGCTGAATTTCATGATTATGAAAGTAGCCACACAGATCATACAATCAGCCAGAACTTCACCTGGCTTTTATTTTTAACTTATGCATGTCATCTACAAATACAACACGAGACAGTTATGATACTTTGAACAATTTACAAAATTTTTAATGCAAATTGTAGCTCTAATTAGATGCCAAATCCTAAGCTAGTCGTTCTAGTCATCAGAATTTGAGCACGCGTAGCATTCCCCTCAAGTTTGTCTTGCATAATAAAATATTAAATGCGCGTCGACTAATATAGTGCATGTAAGTGAAACATGAATGTGCATGCTTCTCTTTTACCTTATTTCATGTCCTTCTAGCGTTCTTTTAGGTGACTAATGTATGAACTGTAAAAAGCGGGGCCTGAAAAAGTTCACACATTATTGCCAGGACACGAAAAAAAGTTATTGCTCACTTATTTCAGCTTCGCCCTTAGAAGCACTTATTAATTCACATCAGAGCAATCAGTCAGCTTATGGCGCTTTGTTTTTCTGCCTTCCCCATCTTTTACACAAAAGCGCAGCCGAGGCATTACATAAAAGGGGATGATCCTGGCAGAAATAATAGGTACACGCGAGTGATCTGAGCAGCCAACTTTTCGCCCAAATCTTGCTTTCGCAGCTACCAGCACATATTGGATGCTGTATGTCAGCAGTTATTGGCAACCTAAGCATTTAGTAAACAGGTTTTCAAGCTTGCTGAGGAAGATGAAGCTTAGGGAACTATCTTCTGACGGCCGGTGACTGAGCACTATCTTTATCGATATTCCACCCCCAGGTGTCTTCGCTATATAATCTCTGCCTTTTAGCAATAAACCTCAGTTGATAGTCAGTGCCTTGTGTTTGTGCTTTTTTGTGTCTCTGTGTCCCGTCGTTTGCGCTGTTCCTTAATTAAGATGACGAATAGACTCGACGGGTACGACGTCCCACTCCCAGCCTCTCTGAAGAAAATGTGTTGGCCAAGCCAGTTGTAAGTCATCACAAGTCATCTTTACGCCGGCAGTTTTATGACGTCACACCGTTTCATATCCATGAAATTAGACTTGTGCGGATTCCCAGCCATTGCGGAATTTCAATGAACGAATCCGTTTCTTACGTGAGCCTCCTTGAAAGGCCCTATTCTTTCATTAATTCCCTACTTCTCTTTATGAGTGGCGACGCGATCCAAACGATTCCTTTTGATGAAGTTTCAAATTTGGCCTTTATATCTTTCGGTGACTTCTGGCATTTGAAGTATAAATTAAATCTTGGTCAGTGCCTTTTCAGTCAGTGCGAAGTATGCCTGACAGATTTCAGGTGTAGGATTCTGTAAGGCCGCAGTGAAAAGCGACTCACACGTGGAGTCGCGCTGGCGGTCGATGCGCTGTTGTTGTTGTTTTTTTTCTCCTTTCCCCCCTTTTTCTTGGGCGCGGGCTCGCGGGGCGCGCGGGAGGCCTGGTTTGTTTCATCCTTTCGCCCCAAGGCGTCGCCAAGACGCGAACGCAGCCGGGATCAACAGTGGCACGCTTCTGCGAACCAGCTTACGGTCAGCAGAGGGCGACAATAGGCGCGACACTTGCCCCCCCCCCCCCCCCCCCCCCCCGAAGTAGGCAATCAGCCCAGCGTTCTCCCGCTGTGCCCGGGACATTCCGAGCGACGGCGACTATACACTGCTCAGGGACAGTGCCCCTCGCCCCCTTTTCCTCGAACGGGACGACTGAGTGACCTCGTCTCGTGATCCCCCGTGGTGTTTCTTTCACAAAGGCGCAGCTGCAAGGTCGCGTCGCAAACACGCTGAGGAGTGGAGGCAAAGACAGGCGCCGTGTGAGAGGGTTTGGGAACCGGCGAGTGGAAAGAGTATGTGTTTTGAATGTTGTATTTTTATTTGAAGTAATTAAAGACCTGGGTCCGAGATTATTCCCAACCCAGGGGGGTCGTGGCATGTTTTTGAATAATTTGATTGGCTGCTTTATTTTCGTGGCGGATCACCGAAGGTGACCGCCCTCGGGCCTTTGTTGATGTTTGTCATCAAAAAGCGGTCCTCGGACCATGTTTGTCAGTCAAGTGTGAGGCTCCGTGCTTAGCACGTATTTACAGTCCCTAGGCTTTAACCGAAATGCTCGGTAGAAAAGTAAGGGCTTGTGTAGTGACTTCTCTGTGTGAGAGTCTATTTTGTCTTAAGTTGCAGTTGTCTGTGTGACTTGTTACTGCAACTATTTGCCAATGTAAATAATATTTTTTCATCTGTAAATATATATCTCCTCCTGGCCATCATCAGATCATCGTCTACTGTTCTCGTCTTCTGCTTCTGTACCTGCCGAACGACGAACATAACATCACTGGCGCAGTACGACAGGGTTCGGCACCCAGCGACCACGAGCGTCATTCAGAGCACCTAGGCCCTGGGAACCCACTAGGCAACAAGCGTCCGCACGTCCAGCCAGAAGCAGCAAGGTGATCCAGGCCCCGAACCAGAGGCAGCGCTCTGGAAAAGGACTCCGACGAGGCTGCGGCACCAAGGAACGGAGGCCCCAACTGGCGACACCAGCACGAGTAAGCGGGATTTCTTGCGCTTTGTTGAAGTGGCTATGGCTCAAGTGTAAAGTGGCGTATGGTTTTAACACGGAGCATGATGGCGAGCGTAGGCGAGAGAGAGACAGGGGGAAATATAACAGATGACAGCGAGCAGTCGGAGCATGCGACAACTCAGCCTGTAGCAGGAGCGCTACGTGAAGTAGCGGAGATGTCGGTATCCGATGCGGTTGCAATTCGCCGCATGGAACTAAATTTTGAGCTGGAAAAATTGAAAATTCTTTCACAGGAACGCCTAGAGTTACAGAAACTTGGGCTAGATCCAGCGGTTGCAATGGCGATAGCCGGAAGCGGGCAGACGTCTGTAAGGTCAGACATTGACGATCAGCGTCGAATGGGGCCCGATCCAGTCTCCCAATGCGCTAAAGTCCTCAAGGGACTGAAGCTGCCGTGTGACGCGGACGTGCCGTTATGGTTTGAGGAAGTCGAGAGAATTTTCACGACGTTCAAGGTGCCAAACGAAAGCCGCGTTCACTTAATCATGCCAGCACTAGCTGAGCGTGTCAGGTACCTTCTCCGTAACCTCGGGGACGATGAGTGTGGCAGCTACGAGTCGGTAAAAACAGCCGTTTTAAAGGAGCTGAAGCTTAACCCCTCAGAATACCTCGAACGCTTTGAGCGCGCGACGAAACGCCGCGATGAAACTTGGGCGCAGTTCGCCTCGCGCACTAAGACGTACTTTCAGTACTACCTTCGGTCACGGGACGTAGAAACCAAAGACGACCTGGTATCATTGATCATCGCAGATCGCATAAAGGGTAGCTTGAGCCCTGAGGGCTTAGAGTATGTGCGTCTTCGTGAGGAGGAGAGGTGGCTAAAACCGGATGAAATATCCGACGTTCTCCAAACGTTCGAACAGGCTAAGGGCAAGGGGCGCGCAGCGAAACAAATTGTTGTGTATGCGGAGAAACCGAAGGGACCCCAGCAATCGGCGAACAATGATAGCAAACGGTCAATTCAGTGTTATGAGTGCCGCGCACCTGGCCACCGAGCCAAGGAATGCCCTCGCGCTTCACAAGACGTGCAAAAGAAGGACAAACACGCTCGAGCTCAAAAGGTAGCTGTAGCCAACGTAGAGACATGCGAAACACCGGCGTCAGTAACCTCCCAGACAACCCTAGTAGCAGAGATGAAAACGCCCCAGTCATTCGACAAGGTACGCAAATCGAAGCTACAGCAGGTGGAGATTGAGTGCGCAGGGATACCGGCGACAGCTATAATTGATACCGGTAGCGAGATAGCCGTGGTTAGGGAAGGCCTCGTGCCAAGTATATGTCGGGAGCCATCCGGCTCGATAAAGCTAGTTTCGGCTTTTGGGGAGACGGTTAACGCGAAACTGGTCACTCTTGCGGTAAGCATCAGGCGACCCACCGCACACATAGCAGGGCCCGAGGCAGTAGACATTGTATGCGCGCTTTCTGATAAGCTGGCGGAGGGAGTGGATTGTTTGCTCTCCAGGGAGGATTGGGAACTGCTTTCGGAGATAGACAGTCATTACGAGGCACTTGTTATGAATAAGGCCTGCCCTCTGTCTGAAGCAGTTAACGCATCTGTCACCATGGCGGAGCAGAGCGCAAAGGTGAGCTCTACATCACACGAGGAGCAAGCGGCGGGGCCTGAGGCAGACAAACTAATGAGTGGTGAGCAGGGTGTGGCGACGGAACAGCCCTGTGAAGTAGATCTGAAAGAAAGAGAGAAGGAAGATGTAATCCCGATCCAGGATGACGCGGACGCAGCCCTAAAACAGCACCAGGTATTCAGATCCGACCAAGTATCAGACGAAACCTTAAAGAAAGCGTGGGCTGACGCAAAGGCAGGGAAGGCAGGCATGTTTGTTTCAGACGGCTTGTTGTATCACTGGGACTTGATCTCCGGTAGCAAAGTGAAGCAGCTTGTGCTCCCCCTTAGCAGGCGTGAAGAGGTACTCTGCCTTGCGCATGAGTGCCTTTGGGGAGGTCATTTGGGGCCACGGAAGACAAAGACCAGAATTAAGTACAGCTTTTTCTGGCCAGGCATAGAAGGGGACGTAACGCGACACTGCAGGACATGTCACGGCTGTCAAGTCCGCTCAGAGAGGCGAATTAAAGATAGGGTTCCCATCACACCTCTCACCAGACCCGACCATCCGTTTCAGGTCGTAAATGTCGATATAATCGGGCCGCTCGATGTTCCGTCGAGCAGGGGTCATAGGTACGCTCTCTGCCTCGTTGACTTGTGCACGCGGTGGCCGGAGGTAGTCTGTTTGCGATCCCTAACCGCTAGGGCAACATACGACGCCTTGCTTACGATTTTCAGCCGCACAGATCAGGGAACGAACTTCACGGCGCAGCTGACGCGTGAGATGTTAGCAAGACTGGGATGCGCGCCGCGTTTTTCGACTCCTGAGCATCCGGAGAGCAACGGGACAGTGGAAAGGTGGAACCGCGTTTTGAAGAACATGTTGTTTCATGTTATTGAGAAAGATCCCAAGAACTGGGATAGACTGGTCCCGTTCGTTCTCTGGGCGTACAGGGAAGTCCCCCACGACACTACAGGCGTGGCGCCGTTCCGGCTCTTATTCGGTAGAAACCCTATCGGACCGCTAGCAATTCTGCAGCGAACATGCACAGGCCAGCAACCCCTCCCGAACACACTCAGGGAAGAACCCGCGAAGTATTTGCGACAGCTACGCGAGCAGCTAGAAGTAGCAGCAGAAGTAGCGGGTTTGACGGCGAGCGCACATCAGGGAAGTTACGCGCAGGCGTATAACAGGCGCGCACGGAGCAAGACGTTTGTCGTCGGAGACCAGGTACTGCTCTTTGACACAGACCCTGGCAGTAAAATGGCCCCAAAATGGCTCGGTCCATTCGTCGTAACTGCGCAAGAGAGGCAGAACTCGTACAGAATCGACAAGGGAAAAAAGGCTACAGCGATAGTGCATGCGAACAGGCTGCGACCCTACTACGCACGTGTCAGCCATGTCGGAGTAGTTTTCGAGGAAGACGAGGAGTTTGGGGAAATCGAGTACACCCCTCGGTCTGTGCTTGAGAGATGTGGTGGTTGTCTGATAGATGCGGAGAAACTCGCACACCTACCTACTCAGGACCGCCTCGAGATCTCGGAGGTGTTTGCCGCTTACGCTGATTTGTTCAGCGAAACGCCGGGAGTCGCACGAGTTGGGGCACATAAGATAGAGCTGCACGAAGGCCACCAGCTCAAACGCACTTTCCCATATCGCGTGCCGGAGTTATTAAGGAGTGAGGTGAGCCGCCAGGTAAACGAGTTGCTAGACCTCGGGCTGGTGTATCCGGTGGAAAGCGAGTGCGCCCATCCCATTGTATGCGTGGGTAAGAAGGATGGATCGGTGCGCATGTGTGTTGACTATCGCGCTTTAAACGCAGCGACGCGCACGGACGCCTTTCCAATGTCACCCCCTAAAGAGCTCATCATGAGGGTGGGCCGCGCTAGGTATATCACTCTTATCGACTTGCGACGCGGATACTGGCAGGTGCCGGTAGCTCCGGAGAGCCAATATCTGACCGCCTTTTTAACTCACGGGGGACAATATGCTTGGCGCGTCATGCCGTTCAGGCTAAAGAACGCCGCGGCCACCTTTCAGCGGATAATGAACACCCTCCTCTCGAAACATCAGGCTTATGCGGCCGCATACCTCGATGACATCGCCATTTTCTCTTCCTCGTGGACTGAACACTTGCGGCACTTAGAAATAATTTTTGATTTGTTGCGCGACGCCAAGCTTAAAGTGAGCCGGGAAAAGTGTCAGGTCGCACAGGCCCACATTAAGTACCTAGGACACATAGTGGGAGGCGGAACCCATGGGCCCGACCCAGAAAAGATATCGGCCATTCGTGGGCTCGCGCCCCCTGCAACAGAGACAGCTACGGAGTCTGCTAGGCTTATGTGGTTACTACCGCGATTACGTTGAAGGATACGCCGAGGTGGCCGCACCACTCACGTCTTTGACCAGGCGAGGTGTACCTAACACGATTCCGTGGAGCCAGGAAGCGCAAAACGCACTCGACAGGCTCAAGTCAGCTCTGTGCGAAGCTGCATCGCTGAACACCCCCGACATTAAAAGGCCATATTGGCTGTTCACCGACGCGTCCGACGTTGCAGCGGGGGCTTGTTTGGCGCAGATGGGAGACGAGGGACGGGAAAGGCCGATAGCGTTTGCCAGCCACCGATTCACGCCAACGCAGACCCGCTGGTCTACGATCGAGCGGGAAGCATTCGCCATTATCTGGGCACTAAAGAAATTTGATCATTGGGTGTACGGGGCAGAAATTAAAGTGGTGTCTGACCACAACCGCCTCTCCTATCTCATTACTAGTACGCCTCATGGGGCAAAACTCGCGCGATGGGCGCTGGCCTTACAGCGCTACAATGTGACGGTGATCCACAGGAAAGGGTCACGCAATGGTAACGCCGACGCGTTAACCCGTGTCCCCAATGTGACTTGGGGCGTAGAGCAAGTCACGCTTGAGCCATGGCCTTTCGACGACGCGTGAATGTTCCCGCGTACCCGGTGCAATGTGTGATGTGACCGGTGGAGTGCGCGTGACCTTGACGTGAGGACATCCAATTGCTCGCGCGCGGAACATTCACGAACACTGTCCGGTCCGCCAATGCGAATGTGTGATTTGTTTTATGCTATACCCATCTTGTGTCGCAAGTTTCATTTGGTGTTTCATTCACGTGCGGAGTGTCTTGCATGTTTCGTTTTCTTCGCGGGTTGTTGCGGCCTTTGTTGTATTAGGCTGAAATGACCGGATTCCAAGCTCATTTACACTCTTGGGAGGGGCGTGTAAGGCCGCAGTGAAAAGCGACTCGCACGTGGAGTCGCGCTGGCGGTCGATGCGCTGTTTTTTTTTCTCCTTTTCCCCCCTTTTTCTTGGGCGCGGGCTCGCGGGGCGCGCGGGAGGCCTGGTTTGTTTCATCCTTTCGCCCCAAGGCGTAGCCAAGACGCGAACGCAGCCGGGATCAACCGTGGCACGCTTCTGCGAACCAGCTTACGGTCAGCAGAGGGTGACAACAGGCGCGACACTTGCCCCCCCCCCCCCCCCCCCGCCCCCGAATTAGGCAATCAGCCCAGCGTTCTCCCGCTGTGCCCGGGACATTCCGAGCGACGGCGACTATACACTGCTCAGGGACAGTGCCCATCGCCCCCTTTTCCTCGAACGGGACGGCTGAGTGACCTCGTCTCGTGATCCCCCGCGGCGTTTCTTTCACAAAGGCGCAGCTGCAAGGTCGCGTCGCAAACACGCTGAGGAGTGGAGGCAAAGACAGTCGCCGTGTGAGAGGGTTTGGGAACCGGCGAGTGGAAAGAGTATGTGTTTGGATGTTGTATTTTTATTTGAAGTAATTAAGGACCTGGTTCCGAGATTATTCCCAACCCAGGGGGGTTGTGGCATGTTTTTGAATAATTGGATTGGCTGCTTTATTTTCGGGGCGGATAACCGAAGGTGACCGCCCTCGGGCCTTTGTTGATGTTTGTCATCAAAAAGCGGTCCTCGGACCATGTTTGTCAGTCAAGTTTGAGGCTCCGTGCTTAGCACGTATTTACAGTCCCTAGGCTTTAACCGAAATGCTCGGTAGAAAAGTAAGGGCTTGTGTAGTGACTTCTCTGTGTGACAGTCTATTTTGTCTTAAGTTGCAGTTGTCTGTGTGACTTGTTACTGTAACTATTTGCCAATGTAAATAATATTTTTTCATCTGTAAATATATATCTCCTCCTGACCATAATTCAGATCATCGTCTACTGCTCTCGTCGTCTGCTTCTGTACCTGCCGAACAATGAACATAACATCACTGATTCCTTCCCTTAACTTTTATCTTCATAGATTTCTGTTCTCCTTCACCCATGTTTTCATACTGCAATGAACCTGAGACGTTGGATCATTTCTTTCCTGTCCTGTCGCCATTTTGCCTCCATCCAAAAACTCTTCCTTGAATTTCACTGCAAAAAGGTATCTATATCCATGACTGTTACAAATTTAATTTCATTTGGCATTACTCAGCTGGGCTTCAGCCGTGGGACAGTTCGCTCTTCCGCGCGCTGAACATAAGTGGCGACGCCTAGGTCAAGTTCAGTCTCCTGCCATGGTCCACGGGTAGCATAACGTTTAGCGGAGTGGTAACTTGGCGACCGAAGGCTAATTCGAACGAATTGAGCCGCGTCGTCTGTTGCTGTGCAGTATTATACGCGAATGTTATGTGTGGAAGAATTTGATGCCATGTTTTGGGCTCGACATCAACATAGACGGAACGCATGTCGTTGAAGGTCCGGTTGAGGTTGTGGGAATTCAACATTTTCCTCGCCCGCACGACGCGGCGAACACCCTCTCTTTCTCTCGGGGAGCCCTCATCTTTCCCCTCTTGGCCTCCTTCCCCTGGCGCTGTGGCGGAGAGGGCGGGGGTTAGAGAACGGCCCCTCCTTCCTCCTGCCGTCTCATCTCAGCGGACAGCACAGAGGGAGACGACGCCGCGACGACGTAGCGCGCGGATGCTGCCATGACACCGAGGAAGAACATTGGGCGTTCCCAATAAAGAACTTGGCCCGCTGGCTATATTTGCCTCGGTGTGACGTTCTTCACGGCCACGGGTGTGGTCAGAGCTGGCGGTGTGGCCTGGGCTCTCAGAGCGGAGCCGGAGCCCCGTGAGAATCCCCCCAAAATGGCGCACCAACGTGGGGCCCCACTGGCAGTCCAGTTGGGGAGGCTAGCTCACGAAGAATGGTGGAATTACACGCAGTAAGTCGTCCGAAGTCGGCTGGGCGATCCTGGCCGGTGTGCGAAGCCTAGCCCAATGGCAGGGGCTTCCAACCGCTATAGCGATACGCCTCAAGTTAAATCGCAGGTGTGGTCCGCTGAAGGAGTCATTCTTAAGGAGATCCTGAGCTACTCATCAAGCTACTGCCAGTTGCCTACGCTACCCCCCTTACACCCTCTCGGGAAAGCCGACCCGTTGGTCCAGCTCACGATAAGTGCCCATTTGCCTACCTCCGCCCAGAACCGCCGATGCGGTAAGTCCGTTTTGCCCGCTGGCTCAAAACCGCGCTGTCTGTAGAGCGGAGAATGCGGGTGAAAGCGCTGCCGAAGCGGGCCGAGCACAGGTTCAAAGTTGACCGACTCAGGACAGTCGAGAGCCAAGTTTACTGGAGCGGCGTCGCATGGATATGCGGTGAGGTCACTCGCATTCGGCAGCTCAGTTCACGAGCAGCCAAATGCCGTTCGGAAAGGGAGCGTGAATTATAGTCGCCTGTGCGATGTCACTAGGAGCCGTAGTACACATAATTTGCGGAAGGAGGTCGCAGCGGGGAGCGCCCTGTTGCGGAAACCTCCAAAGCACGTGTATCTCGTAAGAGTGGGGACACCCACTCGAGCTTGCGTTCAGCAGTTAAGAGCTGTCAGGGGTTAGTAGGAGGGCTCATTTATTTATTTTTCTTGTCGTAAGAGGGTCGCTAGTCTTATTGAAGAGACAGAACCCCGCGACGATCCAGGCCAAATTGCGCTGTGAAGCCACCTGTACTGTGGTTGGCGTTAGTTAACTGTAGTGTAGCTGGTATTGCTACGAGTGAGTTGGAGACTTCCTGCTGGTCTATGATTAAGCTTTGATACATACGTGCTAGGCAATGACGCCTCAAATGAGGGCAGAAAAGCCGTTATTCGCAAAGGAGCGAGCGCCGATATCGGAATATACAGCCGCTCTAGGGTGAATATGCGCAATCGCATAACTACCGGAATGTGCACTGGCACGCCATTTCCTTAGCTCTGCGCATGAACGCAAAGGTCGAGACCAATGTCGACGACTACGCAAAGTAATTGCGCGAGAGTACGGCCAATGCCAATGGAAAGGCGAACCGCAGTCGCGGTAAGAACATAGCAAGTCCGATGGCTAGCTATGCTTACGCACTCAGCGACGTGAACGCGCGATCGCGACGAGTCGAGCGCCCAGATGGGTGGGACCGTTAGAGGTTGCTGAGATTGTTTCGCGGCTGCAAAGCAGAAAGGCCCGCGGTCGGGCGGAATCGGCGGACCCATGCCAAAAGTACTTCCTTTGAAATTAACTGCAGAAGCGGACCCTGCATGCGCATAACGGCGCATAGGCAAGCGATCCCGAGAGCGGTCTCTACGGTCACCGCTGCAAAACCCGAATCCAGTGCAGTCGCTGCGACAACGGGAAAAATGCCGCGCAAGTGCAATCACTCAAGCAGCGGCCCTGTAGCACCCACAGCCAGCGAAATCGCTGAAGGATTGTCAAATGCTGTGCATGTGAGATCACGCGCACAGCTACTCCGTGGGCATCGCTACATCACCCTCCGCCAGCGCGATCCCTCAAAGAACGGGGAGTGCTCCGAGCGTGGAGGTCACGCACGCAGAGCAGCGCCGGCGGCGTCGGCTGCCTGTGCAGCTTGAGCTGACGACGGACAAACGCCAGAAGCGCGAGTTCGCGCGAGCGGATATAAGCGAAGGCAGCCCTTTCCGCGATGTTACTGTGCGGAAGGTAGGCGCAGTCGCCTAATGTCAACCGCAAGGGCACGAGCGGTCTCGTGTGAAGTTATCCGGCACGTGTCGATACACAAGCCGGCAGTGTTCCTGTACGCGAAGCCTGTGCTGAGCACGTTCAGAGGGACCTAGCCCGCCGACTGGCCTTATTTATGACACCGGCACTCCGGGCGCATGGGCCACGCTGTCTGCATTCAGGCGGCGGGGAGCGGCGAAGGTGATGTTTAGTCTACCAGCCCAAGCTGCGCAGGCATACAGTGGTCCCCGAAAAAAAGCTCGCATTCGAGCTCGAGTTGGAGAACCCGGCCCGTGTAGATATGCAGGCCGGAGTGGTTCCTGTACGCGGAGGGACGGATCCTGCTGCCCTGATGGACGACCTGCGGGCAGTCGGCACGGTCGTAGGCGACCAGCGCACTGCGGGCGTGCCGGCGGCCCGCGACGGGATGGCGGGCCAGCAGACTTCGTCCCCGTGACGGCAGCGGCGGGGATTTGTGCGGCTTGCACGCGGAGCCAGCCCGACGCGGGGGCGGCCATCCCTGCTTTGGCCGCCTGTCCTGCGGCATGGACCTGCCGAGGGATCAGCGGTGCAGCTTCAAACGGGAAAATGGCGCCCAGGTGGAGGTCATGATTAAGGGAGGAAGGGTGTGGGAATTCAACCTTTCCCTCGCCCGCACGACGCGGCGAACACCCTCTCTTTCTCTCGGGGAGCCCTCATCTTTCCCCTCTTGGCCTCCTTCCCCTGGCGCTGTGGCGGAGAGGGCGGGGGTTAGAGAACGGCCCCTCCTTCCTCCTGCCCTCTCATCTCAGCGGACAGCACCGAGGGAGACGACGCCGCGACGACGTAGCGCACGGATGCTGCCATGACACCGAGGAAGAACATTGGGCGTTCCCAATAAAGAACTTGGCCCGCTGGCTATGTTTGCCTCGGTGTGACGTTCTTCACGGCCACGGGTGCGGTCAGAGCTGGCGGTGTGGCCTCGGCTCTCAGAGCGGAACCGGAGCCCCGTGAGAATCCCCACAAGGTGTTACACCAAGTTATTTGTCTGTGGATGGTAGGCTGTTGTACATCTATGGCTGGTGTGCGTGAGCTTCAACACCGCCTGAGTCAACCGGGTCATAAACACAGCTCCGCTGTTGTAAGAGATAGCTGCAGGAGTGCCATGACGCAAGACGATGTCGTGCACAAAGAACTGGGCGACTTCAGCAGCAGCACCGCTTGAAAGTGATCCGGTCGCAGCGTACTATGTCAAGTAATCGGTCGCGGCCACAATCCACCATTTTCCAGTTGACGACTATTGGGCTGAAACGTGGAAGCAAACAAAAAGGGTTCTAGTTAAGTTGAGGACTACGCAGAGGGCTATGGAAAAAAAAAATTAGATGTGGCTTAGCTCTGGTTAAGCCTGAGTGATTGCGAAAGCAATACCTCCCTGGCTGCGCTTGGCTCTGCTGGTGGTTTGGAATGGCTTCGCCTTCTGTGCAACTAAAGGATTTACTCTGGACACAACCTGGGTTGTACTGTTTTTTTATTCCAATGAACACGCTTTGGTGGTCCATAAAGTAATGACTGTTGGTCTGAACACTGGTAATTACATAGTCGTCCGAATGTCTATACATCACCAAGTCTAGACTGCTACCCCATTGAGTAGTACTCTCGCTCTGCACTACTCATAGACTCATAGACGATTCTTCGGCATTCAGAGAGTCTCTGAAACTACTCTCGCTCACTGAACTTGTAGAACGCCGCCGTGCTCGCCATTCTGCGGCATAGCCGCTTTGCTTAGCCAACTGCTCTTGCCTTTCTTCATCTGTCTTCTCGGCACGGCGCCGGCGTTTGCGCGCAGCAGATCGCTCCAGCGACGCCTTGTACAACTCCTCAGACATGACTAAGCGGAGCGCACCTGCGGCGCCCCGTTTATCCTCTCCTAGCGAGCACCCTCACGCGGCTGGATGAGGAGGCCGTCGCGTGGTCGCCGCCGCGCCGAGCGAAGGAACGACTACGGCCGAAGAGAAGGAAGGAAAGCATAGCAGGGGGCGGCAAAAAATTAGGTGGGCGCATGAGTTTAAGAAATTGGCAGGGGTCAGGTGGATGCAGCTCGCACAGGACCGGGTTTATTGGAGGAATATGGGAGAGGCCTTCGCCCTGCAGTGGGTATAGTCAGGCTGATGATGATGATTACTTCGGAAAAGAACCGGTGAGGCCGGTGCCAATTTCCTTTAAAGGGGTCTTCAGTGGTGCTATGGGCTGCAGAAATCCGGCTGGTTTAGAAGGAGCAGATTTGCGCCGTTGCCAATAGCAGCATGGTATTGGCATCCGTGTTCTGTACCGAGGTTTAGACCATCTGTTAAGCCTTTAATAAGCGTTTTTCAGCGCTCCTGACATCTTGGGAATGTTAAATTTATATGATTTGGCTTGATTTGATTATCGTTTATAAGCAGTTCATTCGTGAACAGGATTTGACGTCACCGAGCACGAGAACCGGGGAGTAGGCAACCGTTCTCACCAGTCAGCCTTTATCGATCTACCTAGCGAAGCGATGGCCTTGTGGTAGAGCATCCGCCTCGCATTCGGGAGGTACGGGGTTCGATCCCCAGTGCCGCCGGGTACCCACCGGTTTTAAATGGGTACAAGCTATCCCCCGGCCTGGTGCTCGGCTCTTCTGGGGTGAAATGCTTCGGAAAAGGGGTCACGGCCCAAATAGTTGCGCCGATGTGGCAGCGATTCGTTCCGCCATCGGACAACAATAAGTCCGCCTTGCGCGGCAACAGCCCATTATGTTGCCCTTTTTTTTTTTAGGACTGCTGCAGCTGAGGCTCTAAGGGAGCACTTCAGGTGAGGGGTCAAAGGAAGTACCTTTGAAAGACAAACAGAACCACCTTTGCAGGCTGCGAGGTTCGAAACTGGGTTTGGGCCCACTGCGGACGAGGGGCGCGCAGCGGGGTTTACGGAGCTTCTCCCAAACGCACACCCCTGGAAAAGCCGAGCGCCAGGCCGGGGGACGCTTGTACCCATTTTTACCGGTGGGTGTCCGGCGGTGGGTTGACGGCAATTTGCCCTTCCTGTCGATATTAAATATCGACAGCACGCTGCACGAAAAGGAAGTGCTTTTGTTTTGCTCCGGCTGTTATCCGGCTCTGGAAAAAATACAAAGCGTGGTTTTGTCTCGGGTAGGAAAAAAGGCATGATTCCCCTGGCAACTGCTTGGCAATCGATAGTGAACAAGATTAGTTTTATGGGTGTTGTCTTGTCTGTAGCCCGGCTTACTAATGCCAGTGCATAACGGCTTTCTCTGAGTAGATAATCAATATTGCAGCTGCTTATATATTCACCGGAAAGCAGGACGGCGTTGGAGGGTTGGAGGTATTAGGCAAGGAAAGGATGAAGGACTTATCGTCGAATACTTCTCAATACTAATCCAGAGTATGGTCTTTTTATTTGCCTGATTTCGTATCAGCGCGAACGAGTGCTCCACTTTTAAATGTAAAGGATCCTTTCCTGCAAGAAAGCCCTAACCATTTCGAGGCTCCTTCCATAGTAGCATATTTGGTATCGCAAGGAGGCCTCTAAGCCGCTCTTTAAAATCATGTCGCTGGAAAGGGTGAGTTTCCTATTACGTTTTAGGCATGCGGTAATTAGATGTTTGGTTTGGGCTAGTTGGTAGCAATTTCTTGAAAACAGCGCAGTCTGGCCCTGTGTTCTCGGCGTCTATATTTGCACTACGGCTTATAGAAGAGGAAAATACGGCAATATTAGCCTATCTTCCAAGACTTGTGGCTAGGAGTAGAGCAAAGCAGTCTAGTAGGGGCTGTTATGAGGTACTGAAAATGCGTGCACGGCGCCATTTTGATGGCCGGGAAAAGGTAGCACTGCGGAACAAGAAGTTTTCTTCTTGGTGCATCACTAAAATTGTTCCTTCCGCATTTAGTTGAAAGCCTCCATTTTTATCAAAATGTCCTTGGCTACTGCTACCTGCACATTCTCGCAGAGGTGATTACAAGGTTTCTGAAGTAAGCACCTCTTGCGATAATAAAGTTCGATAACTGTGTCCTTGCAGTTCAAGGTAACAGGTAGTCTCTACCTGATTGCAAGCAAATGCACTTAGGTCTTTGGCGGGTATGATCAGTAATTTGTGCATGCAACAAATCGCAGGTATCAGCATTTTGAAACCATTTTTCCTACTGCGGTTGTAGCAGGAGAAATATGAATATGAATATCAACAATATGAACTAAAAAACGGATGAATATATCAACTTGGCTATGTACGACAATCTCAAATAGAAGTAAAATGCAAAACCCAGTATTGTGAGAGAGCAACACAAAACACAAAGCTACACTGTCTGTTTGCTACTGATGAATAGCTAGAACAATGGGAAGGGTGTTGAGTCAGCGCACTACGCTAGCAAATCCAGGGCGCAGCGCTGTTATTTTTTGCTAGAGCTCATTGATAGTTTGAAGGTAGCGACAAGCCGCTGCATGACCTCCTCTCTTCCTCCTCGCGCCATGTTTGTCTGACAGGTTGTCGCCCACATTTCTGCACGACCACAGGTTTCAACACTCGGTTGCCTTAGACATCGCTTGGTGTTCTTGCATTTTTCTTCGATTCAATATTCAGTTCGCCCAATTTTCTTCATATTCTCGGCACAGCGAACGTTACGCACATGGCTTCCTCTGCTGTGCATTAAAGATAAGGCAAATAAATCGCGTGCACACTGGACGAAGGCGCATTAAAACGACCTGGCAATTTCATGGCGATACGTGAAAAAGCATGGGGCTTGCGCAAGAGCAAGTTTCTCTCCTACACTTTAGAAAGGTAGAAGGTTCGAGTCCTGAACTACGGTCAAGGCTTTTAGTCCTAAATAAGGCCTGGGAATAGAACTCTGGGTAATGCCTGAAGTTTGAATCGACGAAAACGTTGCGAGTTCGATTCTCTCGCTCGCGTCGTAGCAACTGTGATGCCTTGTATGAGGTCTTGGTTTCGTGTCCCAGAGAACGTTGTGCGTTCGTGTTCTTCGCTCGAGTCACAGTTGCCATAACAACTTCCATAACTGTCACGTCAGGCATTGTCGAGCATTCGGCGAGTGGAAGAACAGCATGCACGAAAGTTGAACCAAACCTATTAAAAAACAAGAAAGCAGCAAAACACACCGGGACAACCATATGGCAGTGAAACAGAAATCATATTAGGCGGTGGAAACGAATGTAACTCAGTGGGTATATTAATATGGCAGATGGAGCAGACTCGCTCAGGAGCTCTGACCATCTAGCAAATTTAATGCCAGGCAGTCAGTGCTCTTTTGGGCTCACACATACACATAGGCGAGCTGAGGGCTCATGATGTTCAAGAGAAGAACCCAGTTCAAACCAATTCCACTGCGGCTGCACATATGAAAAATTGTTCTTAAAGCCAAAGTCGCCTGTATCAAGTGGATGTGGTGAGTCCACCCCCTCCGAGGGAAGATTTTCGCCGCAAGCGCAAATAGCTGGCTATTTAGGTAACCCAGTATTGGTACTGAGAGCCGCACAAGTATATTGCCACACTGCTGACCATCTTTTGGCGCCACCAAGTGGCCGAATGTCTTAGCACGTGGCTAAGCGTCATCCTCGTCTCTCTCGAGTTTTCGCTTGATTAAAAAAGGGCCAGCTCGGTTGTTGTGCTGCTTGCTACGTGTGTTGGTGACATTTGGTGGAGGTGCTGGGTAAGATCCCATGTACGTTGCCCCCGAAGACGTCAGTGACGCTGCTCATCAACGCGTGGACGCGACTCCTGTCCACAAAGCCAGCCGTCGCCTGCGAGGCCTACAACCTGAGTTTGAACCGCTGTCCACCCCGCTACGAACCATGGCATCCACGACGAGCAGCCAGACAAGCCAGCCTTCCAGCAACGCCCCACCGTTCGTCCTTCTCGCACCGCGATCACCGCCATCATTTCATGGTGACCGGTTAGAGGATGTGGAAGACTGGTTGGCCAGTTTTGACCATGTGGCTGCATTTAACCAATGGGACGACGAGCGGAAGCTAATGAATGTGTACTTCGCGCTGCAAGACTCGGCCAAGACGTGGTTCGAGAACCACGAGGCGTCCTTTGTCAACTGGGCAGCCTTTCGCCGTGAGTTACTTACAACATTCAGCTCGAGTGCACGCAAAGAAAATGCAGAGATTGCAATTCGTTCAAGGTCTCAACAGTCAAATGAGAGTGTGGCCATGTTTGTCGAGGACATGACGCGGCTTTTCAGTCGGGCCGACCCTACCATGCCTAAGGCAACGAAGGTACGGCACCTCATGTGCGGGGTGAAGGAGTAGTTGTTCGCTGGCCTCATTCGCGACCCCCCAAGAACTGTCGCAGATTTCGCGAGAGAAGCTACCAGCATGGAACGTTCCCTGCAGGAACGGAGTACCCAATACGGCCGCCAGGCAAGCGTAGCGGCCACACCCTGCTGCGCGTCCGTGCCAGCGGTCAGCGACGAGGCATTGCGGGAGCTTGTGAGGAGCATTGTCCGCGAAGAGCTGCAAAACCTCCACTTGAATGCTCCCTCTGCAAATAATTATTCTACCGTGGACGTCATCCGTGATGAAATTCGGCGAGAGGTGCAGCCACCACCACCACCACCAGCACCACAACCGGAGCCATGCATCATGACTTATAGTGATGTCTTCCGTCAACCTGCTCCCGAACCAAATCCATTCCGTCCCGTTGTCAGACCACCGCCTCGCTACATGCGCCCCGTCGAGCAGCAACGAGATCTGCGCCCCGTCGAGCCATAGCAATACCAGCGTCCCGCTATCAGCAAGGCGCACTTGTGGCGCACGCCCAACAGACGGCCGCTCTGTTATCACTGCGGCGAACCTGGTCACATTCTTCGCAATTGCCCATACCGGAGGATAGGCTTGAGAGGATTTCCACCAAACGAGCCTCGACCCCGCTATGGCGAAAGACCACAGGAGATTGAGGAGTACCTGGCTGCTAACGAGATGCAGCCAACGTCACCACAACGGCGGTCGCGATCGACATCTCCGAAGCGTTTTGCTTCGCCCAGTCGGTACTCTTCCTCTGGGCAATTCAGAGGCACGTCCCCTCACCGGGAAAACTAAACACGGCGACCTCCGGGGGTGGGGCCGCCGCTACGTTTCAGATTAAACAGCCTCCACCCGACGATTTGACGCGACGGCCCGAGCGGCGACGACCCGATCCGATGAACTTACCGACGTGCTGCGAACGCATTGTTTCCGGGGAAATTTTGTAACCGCCGACAGTTGTGATGTGACCGCACTTGTGGATACCGGCGCCGATTTCTCCGTCATGAGCATCCAGCTAGCCACGGCACTCCGTAAGGTTCTGACGCCTTGGTCTGGGCCAATGATGCGTACCGCCGGTGGTCATGTAATGACGCCGATTGGCATGTGCACTTGCCGCAGAGATCTGCGGTTTTACTTTCACTGGCACATTTGCCGTATTACAAGAGTGCTGCAAAGATCTGGTTCTCGGCATGGATTTTCTTCAAGAGTATGGTGCGGTTGTAGACCTTCGGGAGCAGCTCATGGTATCGTTTTCAACCAAGCGAGCCGTTGATAGCGACACGGTCTTCCGGAAAACGATGTTGCGCGTCTGTGACGACCACATAACGATCCCTCCGCGTGCGAGCAAGTTCGTCACAGTCGAATGTGATCATAGCACCGGCACGAGTGGCATTGCTGAAGCTAACATGTCACTGCTTCTAACTCGACAAGTTTGTGTAGCTCGGGGCCTTGTCGAACTTGTCCGTGGCCAAGCCAACGTGCTAGTGACAAACATCACATGTGAACCCCAACATTTGACGGCGAACACGGAGGTCGCTTATTTTGAAGAACTTGGAGAATGTACAGGCCAGTACGCTTTAACCAACATGTCAGACCCCGACAATGCGACGCCTACAGTCATTCAGACTGATGTGAACCCGCACCTCTCGCCTAGTGAGAAACGCTGCATAGAGAATCTTGTCAATTCGTTCCGAGATTGTTTTACATCAACCTCCAAGGTCCGACAGACGCCACTAACCAAGCACCGAATTATAGTTGCCGATGACCAACGTCCACTATGTCAGCGTCTTTACCGGGTGTCTTCAAAAGAACGTGATGCCATCCGCCGCTAAGTAACAGAAATGCTCCAGGACGACGTTATCCAACCGTCGACGAGCCCTGGTCTTCGCCTGCAGTCCTCGTCGCAAAGAAGGATGGAACCTTGAGGTTTTGCGTGGATTACAGACGCCTCAACAACGTCACGGAAAAGGATGTGTACCCCCTGCCACGCATAGGCGATTCCCTCGATCGCCTTCGCCATGCCACTTACTTTTCGTCCCTTAACCTCCGCAGTGGATATTGGCAAGTAGAGGTTGACGAACGAAACCGTGAGAAGACCGCTTTTATTACGCCAGACGGTTTGTATGAATTTAAAGTGCTCCCGTTCGGCCTGTGTTCGGCCCCTGCCACATTTCAGCGAATGATGGACACTGTACTCTCTGGTCTGAAGTGGCAGTCATGCCTCGTATATCTCGACGACGTTGTGATTTTCTCGGACACGTTCGACGAACACCTGAAAGTTTTGCGCGCAGTCTTCGAGGCCATCCGATCTGCCGGTCTCTCTCTAAAACCCGAAAAATGCCACTTTGCTTTTAACGAGCTGAAATTTCTCGGCCACATTGTCAGCGCTCGAGGTGTTAGCCCAGACCCAGAGAAGACAGCCGCTGTCTCTTCATTCCACAAACCAGCGGATAAACGAAGCTTGCGTCGATTTCTCGGCCTCTGCGCGTACTATCGTCGCTTTCTTAACAATTTCTCCAAGATCGCTGAGCCTCTGACCCGCCTGACAAAAGACGCCGAGCCGTTCTTTTGGGGCCCCGACCAGGAAAACGCTTTCACGGAACTCAAGTCCCGTCTCCAATGTACGCCAATACTTGGCCACTTCGACGAAGAGGCCGACACGGAACTGCACACGGATGCCAGTAATGTTGGCCTCGGTGCGGTCCTTGTTCAGTGGCAGGGCGGTGCAGAACGTGTCATTGCTTACGCCAGTCGCACTTTGTCCCGTTCCGAAGTTAATTATTCAACTACCGAAAAGGAGTGCCTCGCTGTTGTGTGGGCAGTCATGAAATTTCGTCCGTATTTGTACGGTTGTCCGTTTCGTGTCGTGAGCGACCATCACTCTCTGTGTTGGCTGGCAAACCTGAAAGATCCATCGGGTCGGCTTGCTCGATGGAGCCTTCGGTTGCAAGAATTTGACGTTACAATCGTGCACAAGTCCGGCAAGAAACACAGTGATGCTGACTGTCTGTCCCGCGCCCCTACTCCCTGCTACGCGGACGACTCTTACGACGATTCCGTTTTCCTTGGTGTTATCGCGACGTCCACCTTATCCCGAAAGCAGCGGGCTGACTCTGAACTTTTGCCCCTCATTGAATACCTCGAAGGAACCGTGTCATCTCCTCCTCAGCTCTTCAGGCGCGGACTTTCGTCATTTTGCCTGCGTGATGGTGTGCTCTACAAGAACTACGGTCCAACAGAAACTGCTTATCTGCTTGTAGTACCCACAACGCTACATGACGAAGTACTTCGTGCGTGCCACGATGACCTTTCTTCCGGCCATCTCGGGTTTTCTCACACATTGGCACGGATACGCCGAGAGTACTACTGCCATTGTGCACCGCTACGTCCGTACCAGCCGTGAGTGCCAGCGGCGGAAAACACCACCCATTAAACTAGCTGGGCTCTTACAGCCTATCGATCCCCCGAAATTCCCATTTCAACAGGTCGGCATGAACTTACTGGTCCCATTTCCGAAGTCCTCCATGGGTAACAGGTATATAGCGGTTGCCACTGACTACCTTAGCCGCTACTGTGAGACCAAGGCCATTCCCCGTGGTTACGCAGATGAAGTTGCGCATTTCTTCATTCACAGCATTGTACTCCTTCATGGTGCGCCAACAGTCTTAACTGGCAGGGGAACCTCGTTTACGTCGGCACTCACGAGTGAGGTACTTCGACTCAGTGGCACCACCCACCGCAAGACAACAGCCTATCATCCTCAAACTAATGGACTGACTGAGCGGCTTAACAAGACAATTGCCGATATGATTTCTATGTATGTAGACGATGATTATGGGAACTGGGACCGAATTTTGCCGTACATCACGTTCGCATACAACACTGCACTCCAGGAAACAACACTCTTCACTCCATTTCATTTGGTTCATGGACGCGAACCCTTGACTATGCTGGATGCCATGCTTCTTCCAGATTCTGCTCCCTCCACTGTCGTGGGGGCTGACCAATTTATTCGTGACGCAGAAGCTGCACGCCAGCTTGCCCGACAGCGAATTCGGCCCCAACAAGTACACGGCGCCCAGCGCTACAACCTGCGACACCGAGAGGTGACTTACACGCCCGCCGACCAAGGTAGGGTATGGAGCCCAATACGGTTTGCGAGGGCGCTCTGAAGAGCTTCTGCGGCGATACTTTGGACCTTACGAGGTGCTCCGCCGCCTTAGCGCGGTGAACTACGAGGTGCTACCACAAGACACTGTACGCTCCTCTCGGCAGCCGAAATCTGAAATAGTTCGCGTTGCCAGAATGAAGCCCTATTACAATCGGTAAACCAATTCAGGGTCCAAACAAGAGCCAGATACTTTCCCGTATAACTTGCCCCGCTTTTCGACTATTCCCCTACGCTTGCGGTATCGGGTCGATGCGTTTGGAAGGGGGCAATGCCACACTGCTGACCATCTTCTGGTGCCACCAAGTGGCCGAATGTCTTGGCACGTGGCTAAGCGTCATCCTCGTCTCTCTCGAGTTTTCGCTTGATTAAAAAAGGGCCAGCTCGGTTGTTGTGCTGCTTGCTACGTGTGTTGGGGACAATATGGAACATCATTCACCGGAAGTATACGGCCGCGTTGCTGGTCTGCCAAAGGGGCAAGCCCACGGACTTCACCAAAAGTTTTGTAGCGGGAGCTACATTGGCCACATTCTTGCCATTTCTCCATGCCTGTCGGGTACCTGTCCGAAGAGCGCAGAAAGAAGAAAAAAATCGTGGGAGGCGGTAGCTGGCAGCCTACATGGCCGACCACTAACTGGACGTAGGGCTTCCTGAAATCACGCTTGGCGAGATCTGCCAACACGGGCCTCTCCTTTCATATGGGAGAGTGGTATCACAGTCTGCCACAACCCTAGCATTCACGTTATTCCTAGGCCACTCAAGCAACTTCATATAGCTCAGCTAAAGCGGGGCTTTATATATAGGCTTGTAGCTTACGACCATGCAACCCAGGCCGCAATGCAGGCCTGGGTTGCATGGTTGAAGACCGCACATCGCTGGCATGCGGTGTTTTTTTTTTATGCCGTAAGCATGCACTTCGCGTCTGGTTGCATCGAGTGCAACTCGCTGCAGCTGCCGGTACTCTAGCATGACCTTGTGGCTTTGAATGGAAATGAAGTTGGGTACCGGGTTCCGCATTTTGAACCACACGATCCTGGTACCAGTGAATCTTTGTGGGTTGGATCTGAAGGTCACGTGCTGGATGCCGCGGACCTTGTCGTAGGAAGCAGCCGGAAGATGACGAATGCTACTAGTGGCCCCACTGCGTCGAAGGTGCACGACAGACACCTGTGCCTGAGCGTTTTCACCTATCGCATGTTGTGTGTTATTCGCTCTTGATGAATTACTAACGGCCGTCTAATATGGCACCAAAGTTATCCTCTTTACTATAGGGTACAGATAGGATAGGATAAGTTTACAGCAGTGTCATGACCGCTTGGCAGCGTTATTTGCAGCATGATTTCAGGCAGAAATATCAGTCGTCAGACTTGTAAAAACTTGCGAAAGACGTCCTGTCTTGCCCTTAAAACCACCTCTGAAAGTGGGGGCTCGTCCATCGCCATTATACCCCTCGGCAAAGTGTAGCGCTTCTGTGCTCAAAGTTTCCTCTAGCTATTGTAATCACTCTTTAAGCACCCGATATTGCATGACTTTACATTACCGTCCCTTGTAAGCATACAGAGCGCGTTGTTTCCATGCATCACTTGATGAAATTATAGTTTTCCTTTATTGCTTTATCACAACAGCCCCACAAGGTTCGCAACCAGCAATGAAGAGGAATTGAAGAAAATTAGGTAACCCTTGGAGCAGTTCCTGAGTCCCATATGCGGCGGATCAAGGAGGATAAAAACCATGGTACTCACCATGTCCCTTCGAGTTGCAGTTCTCTGATGGAACGGAGCTTCAGGATGCATGCTCGTCTGTGCCGCATGTGTGGGTGTTTCTTCATTGATTTTTTCTGCGGTGGCGAAGGCCAAAGAGTGCCGAGGGTCGTGTGGAAGAGCTGGTACACAGTGTACAGCTGCGGCTGCTTGGCGATCATGTTATGGATGTACATAAGCACCTTGCGGAAAGCCCCGTGGATGATCGAAAGCAGCTTGGAGACGAACAAAGATGTCCGGTCTTTCTCCATTATTCTTCGGATTCTCACGACAACACTCACCATCGTGAGGTAATGAAGTTTTTCAATACATGTTCTTAAAGACTGCACTCTTCAAAAGTTGGAGAGAGAGAGATGACTGATTTATTCTTTGTGCATACAAGCTCCTCATAGCACAATTGTTTCCAATATATGAAAGGAGAAAAATACGACTGGTCAATTAAGGTCATTTTTATAATTATCTAGCGAAACACTTCCCGTATTCTAATTAGTTTTTCTCGTGAGGTACACTATCCAGAGGCCACTCCTAACCCTTGTTTAGTAATAATCAACCGTTTGTTTTTTTCCCAGAAAAGAATTCTTCTTTATATATATCTGTACATTTCATCACGCCAGAATGTTATGCCTCATTGCAGTTGTAGCGCCTCACCAAAATTTGCAAGCTGTGGCTGTAACTCTAAAAAAATAACATGCCATTTTACAGTTCATACAAACAGTGTTTTGCTTTAAAAGTCAGAGTTTTTCATTATAAGTATTTTATTTCTTCTATCGCCTTTTCCAGGGTTCTGTCAAATGCTGTCTGGATCACATTGCACGCTTCAAAAGTTGTCGATTTCTACAAGCATGCATCTGCCTACGAGAAGCTCACCGGTGTGAGGTGCTCTGACGTTAGTGTCACGAGGCGATTCTTCTGGTCAGATGTCCGAACAGCGTGTGTCTGCGTTTTATACTGCGGCGCATTCCTATATGTCTCTCCCAACCGGCAACAGCACGATATGTCCGCTGCTCCCACGAAAGGAATCCTTACGACGTTGATCTCTTCATTCCTGGACCTCTTCATATTACTATTCAACTACGCTTACGGGAGTGTGTGTCTCGCATACCTACATGCATCGTCCCAAGTTCTCAATGTATACCTGGAAAGTGAACTTCGAGTCCTGGAACAATGTATCCGCTCTCTCAAAATGACCGCTGTGGGCAGCCATGATGTCACTGGATGCGTGCAAAGAGCCAGGCTGAACGTTTGCGCAATACGCGAGCTGAAAGAAGAAGTAAACCAAGTCTGGCGTTGGCCGCTTCTAATATCTACGGCTACAGTTCTGCTTGTAACCTGCTGGTTCCTGTACTCATTTTTTGAGAACGTTGAAATGGTGGGAAGACTACGTGTTGTCTTCAATGCAATGTACCTGGCAGAGGAATATTATACGCTCGCCACTTCGAGTCAATTTTTGATCTTCACGGTAAGGTCTAGAGTTAAATAAGCAAGATAAAATTCAGTGTTAATGCACTATGAGATGGGTTTTAGCAACATTGCCAAAATGACGATGTAATGTGTAATGAATTTTATTAAGTGTAAGGTCATATTGGTGCGCAGGGGACAGTCGAAGTCAACGAACCATTGCCACAAGTAACATTTAGTATGTCACACGAGTATGAACACATGGCCAATCTTTTGGTTCAATGGGTTACAGCCTGTGCCATGGTATTTTCACTGATGATTACGTTACTTCGTGCGAAGGAAGTGTGACGCGAACCTACCGCAGTGCCTGCGAGTTGCGCAATTCCGTCGGCGTTCTGTGAAAGTTTATAACCCAGCTGTGCCGAAATATGTATTATTCTAGGCCAGAGATGAGCACTTAAACGGCTGACATGATATGACATCGCTAAGAAGCCGGAATTTGTTCCTGCGTGGATTCATGTTTCCAGCAAGCTGGACAGTATCAAAGTGGGCGTTGTTTTCGAACCAGTTGTGACTAACTACTACGCTTCTTCACAGCAGTCATTCAGACGATGTTCGAAGTCGAAAAATAGTTTTCTGTCGTTTTCCATAGCTTAGTTCGGCTTGCTTATTTAACTCTAGACCTTACCGTGAAGATCAAAAATTGACTCGAAGTGGCGAGCGTATAATATTCCTCTGCCAGGTACATTGCATTGCATACCTGTTGTAGTGCACACTGTCTAGTGCAATGAAAATACATGGACGAAATTGAAAGGCTTCCCTTTTTATACAAGATTAGGAAACAAATGCTAGCAGGAGTTTGCTACAACTCCAACAACAAATGCTAGAAACAAATGCTAGAAGCATGCAAATATCTAGATGTTATTGCTATTTAAAGTGGAAATAATAGATTAGTAGTAGAATTATATTTTATTTTACTCAACACAGCGCTGTGGGAGCACCTATCCAATGTTATATATTGATTTCGTAGTGTATAACAATATGCCTGGCGGTTACACATATCAATACATTTCAGACATATGAAAGATGGTTAACCTAATTTTTAACAGATTTCAAAGTCAAGAAAACAGTACATATACCTGCAGATCCTTTCTGGCATGCTTATGTGAGAAGACTATAGGAGATAATGCGACCCATTAATTTCTTCGATCATTCCTATTAATAAGTTCATAATAGTTCGTACAACATTATTGAGGTGCCTCGCAATTTTCCCAGACCTGAGCGCACTGGTTTTCTGTGCCAATTTGGCTATTTGTATTTGGCTATTTTGGCAGATATGTATTAAAGCCCACAAAGTAGAAAACATACTACGCGTAGAAAGAACTGATATGTCATATGAAAATATGGCGTTGATAGACCCGTCCTGCAAAGTATAAAGCCGGAAACACAATGTGAAGACCTCCAAAGATTTAGAATTTAGTTTAGGACCTGGATACGCGAGGGGGCATGCTCGCAGAAAGACTGCAATGTGACAAGGGACAGGCTGTCTCCAATATACAGCGCGTTGCACAATTACGGGCGCGCTTTAGCATGCTTCTCACAACTAAACCGCGAAATACTCGCAACTGAAATTTAGCACAGAAATGGCATTTTGTCAAATTTTTTTTTGCCAAATTTGTTGGGATACCTGCCTAATTCGATCGGAAGAAGTCGGATGTTCCCATCGTATCCGATGGAGATGATGCCAATGCCATCACTGGGGCAGCGGTTCGTCTTGCATCGCCGCTGCCGCATGCGATGGGAACATCCAACTTCTAATCGAATCAGGAAAGTACAGCAAATAAATTTATAAAAAAAATACTAGCGACAAAATACCATTTCTGCGTGAAATTTGAGCTGCAAGTATTCCGCAGTTTAGCTGGTAGAAGCATTCTACAGCGCGCCTGTGATTGCGCAACGCGCTATAGATGTGGCCAACCGAGCGAAATTGCGCTTTGCCGTGTTTTTTGTCAAATTCAAGGAAGGTCTAAACGATAGAGGATCCTCGTTAGCAAACACTTTGCTAATGCAAGACGGTTTATGTCCTACCAACGCCAGCTATCTTTCCTTCTGGCGTTCGTTTCGCAAATGGATGTTGCTGCGCTCCCTGTGCACAAATAAAGTTTTTTTGAGCAACGGGGTTTCTATCATTGTCTGAAGAGGGTTTCATACCTGAAAAATATAACGCGGAAAACAAAGAGCCAGAACAAGAAACACGGCAGATTTAATTATGTCATGATCTTTCAGTACGATGTATTGGATGCTGTAAGACGGGTAGAAGCAATGGGTAGAAAAAAACGAGGGAGTTCCTTAAACTACTCCTTTAAGGCTATGACGCTATAGCGTACCAGGGGGCTTCAGCGGCACAGTATGCTGTCGCGTAGATATATTTTGCAGGCCAGTCATCTTGTAATCCTCTAAATTGAGTTATGTGTCACTTTAATATTATTCAGCACATTATTATTGTATTGTAAAGTGTAGCGTACGTACAAAAATGAGCTTAGTATTGACTGATAGTCATTGCAATACTTCTGCATTTTCATGCGCACGCTGTCCTATGGGCTTACACACATCGCTTTTTTCCTCGACTGATTAAGGTAGGCCCACATCTCAGTAAACACGTGTGACGCGAACCTACCGCAGTGCCTGCGAGTTGCGCAATTCCGTCGGCGTTCTGTGAAAGTTTATAACCCAGCTGTGCCGAAATATGTATTATTCTAGGCCAGAGATGAGCACTTAAACGGCTGACATGATATGACATCGCTAAGAAGCCGGAATTTGTTCCTGCGTGGATTCATGTTTCCAGCAAGCTGGACAGTATCAAAGTGGGCGTTGTTTTCGAACCAGTTGTGACTAACTACTACGCTTCTTCACAGCAGTCATTCAGACGATGTTCGAAGTCGAAAAATAGATTTCTGTCGTATTCCATAGCTTAGTTCGGCTCGCCGAATAGGAAGCGTTTAAATGAGTGCAGCGGTGGCGTATCGGTAGAACATCCGCCTCGCATGCAAGAGGACCGGGGCTCAAATCCCGGTGCCGCGCAATTCTCCACCGGATGAAAAAAAAAGAAAAAAAATCCGCGTGTCGATGGAATTGCATAAACAGGTTTGGGGCGCGACCTGATGCCGGTGAACACCTCCGGCAACGCACTCCCTCACCAGAACAGGAGTTGGCCACCCTGGTGCAGTAATTGGCCGCAACCTCCTATGATAAGCTCCATAAAACCCCGGCCCTCAGTCACCAGCGGCTGCGGAACAACTGACCACGGCGGCGGTCAGACCTGTGACGCAGCAGGGGGTGCTAAGAAAGCCTGGCTCCGCTGGACAGGCCGCCATTGGAAACTGACCCTGGCAACGTTTAATGCTAGAACCCTAGCTAGTGAAGCTAGTTTAGCAGTGCTGTTAGAGGAACTAGAGGGCATGAAATGGGATGTCATAGGGCTTAGTGAGGTTAGGAGGCCGAATGAGGCATATACTGTACTGAAGGATGGGCATGTACTGTGTTATCGAGGTTTACCAGAGAGGCGACAACTAGGAGTAGGTTTCCTTGTCAATAAGTATATAGCGGGTAATATAGATGAATTCTATAGTATTAAAGAGAGGATTGCAGGCATCGTAATTAGGCTTAATAAGCGGTATAAACTGAAGGTTGTACAGGCCTATGCACCTACATGTAGTTTTGATGACCAGGCAGTTGAAAGCTTCTATGAAGATGTAGAATCGGCAATGCGAAAAGTAAAGACGCAGTATACTGTACTAATGGGCGATTTCAATGCCAAGGTAGGGAAAATACAGGCAGGAGACAAGGCAGTACGTGACTATGGCATTGGTTCTAGGAATAGCAGGGGGGAGTTACTAGTTGAGTTTGCTGAGCGCAATAACTTACGAATCATTTATTCGTAAGTTATTGCGATTCATGAATCATAAATCTTCAGCAAACGGAAGAACCGGAAATGGACATGGAAAAGTCCTAACGGAGAGACTAAAAATGAAATCGACTTCATAATGTGTTCAACCCCCGCCATTATGCAAGATGTAGAGGTAATCGGGAAAGTGCGATGCAGTGACCACAGGATGGTGAGGTCCCGAATTAGCCTAAATCTGAAGAAGGAACGCAACAGATTAGTAAGAAAGAAACCTATCAACGAATTAGCGGTGAGGGGGAGGGCAGAGGAGTTCAGGATCTCGCTACAGAATAGGTTTTAAGCTCTAACTGAGGATGGCGACATTACCCTAGAGGCAAGGAACAATAATTTCAGAGATATCATTACTGAGTGCGCGGTAGAAGTGGGCGGTAGTATAGCTAGAGAGGATACCGGCAAGCTGTCTAAGAAGACGAAAGATTTGATTAAGAAACGCCAGAGTATGAAAGCTTCCAATCCAACAGACCAGATCGAATTGGCCAAGATATCAAAGTTAATCAATAAGCGCAAGGTGGCCGATATAAGGAAGTATAACATGGAGAAAATTGAGCATGCTGTAAAGAACGGGGGGACCTTAAAGCGGTAAAGAAGAAATTGGGCAGAGGCAAAAACCAGATGTATGCGATAAGGGACAAGGCGGGCAACGTCATCACTAATATGGAAAAGATAGTCAAAGTAGCCGAGGAGTTCTATACAGATCTCTACAGTAGCCAAAGTAGTCAGGACCGTAATGAGATTGGCGGTAGGGAAAAACAGTCAGACGTTCACCAGTGACGAAGGACGAGGTCAAGAAAGCACTAGAAACTATGAAAAGGGGAAATCAGCTGGAGAGGATCAGATAAATACAGATTTGCTGAAGGACGGGGGGGATATCGTGCTAGAAAAACTGGCCACCCTGTATACGCAGTGCCTGGTGTCATCGACGGTACCGGAACCATGGAAGAATGCAAACATTATCCTCATTCACAAGAAAAGGGACTCTAAGAACCTTAAATATTACAGACCAATCAGCTTACTGTCTGTTACGTATAAGGTATTTACTAAGGTAATCGCTAATAGAATCAGGACAACCTTAGACTGCAATCAAGCAAAGGATCAAGCAGGGTTTCGGAAACGGTACTCTACTATCGATCATATCCATACCATCAATCAGGTGATAGAAAAATGCTCGGAATATAACCAGCCCTTATACATAGCATTCATTGATTACGAAAAAGCATTCGACTCAGTTGAAACCTCGGCGGTGATGCAGGCATTGCGAAATCAGGGGGTAGGCGAGCCGTACGTGAAAGTGCTGGAAGATATATATAGTGGCTACACAGCAACCATAGTTCTGCATAAAGAAAGTAACAAAATTCCCATAAAGAAAGGTGTTAGGCAAGGAGACACAATCTCCCCAGTACTATTCACAGCTTGCTTAGAGGAAGTATTCAGAGACTTGGAATGAGAGCAGTTAGGGATAAGTGTAGATGGAGAACACCTCAGTAATCTGCGATTTGCTGATGACATTGCCTTGCTAAGCAACTCGAGGGCTGAACTGCAAATAATGATTGATGACCTAGACAGGAAAAGTAGAAAGGTAGGCTTGAAAATCAATATGCAGAAGACTAAGGTAATGTTCAACAGCCTCGGGAAGGAACAGCAGTTTACATTAGGTAGCGAAATACTGGAAGTAGTAGGCGAATATGTCTACTTAAGACAGGTAGTAACCGCAGATCCGGACCACGAAAAGGAAATAACAAGAAGAATACGATTGGGATGGAGCGCATTTGGCAAGCACTCGCCGATTATGACTAGCAGCTTACCGGTATCGCTCAAGAGGAAAGTATACAACAGTTGCATTTTGCCTGTACTCACCTATGGGGCTGAAACGTGGAGGCTAACCAAGAGAGTTCTATTTAAGTTGAGGACAACCCAGAGGGCTAGGGAACGAAAAATGGTAGGGGTAACATTAAGAGATAGAAAGCGTGCAGAGTGGGTCAGAGAAATAACTCAAGTTACCGACATTCTAGTAGAAATTAAGAAGAAGAAATGGACATGGGCAGGACATGTAGTGCGAAGAGAGGATAACCGATGGTCGCTGAGGGTAACAAACTGGATTCCAAGGGAAGGAAAGCGTAGCAGGGGGCGACAGAAAGTTAGGTGGGCGGATGAGATTAAGAAGTTCGCAGGGGTCACGTGGATGCAGCTAGCACAGAACCGGGTTAAGTGGAGAAATATGGGAGAGGCCTTCGCCCTGCAGTGGGTATAATCAGGCTGATGATGATGATGATGGTGATGATGATGATGATGAAACGTTAAATGTTGTACATTCTCGGACCCCTAAAATTGAAATTGACAGAAAAGTGTCGAACGTAAATTTTTATTGATGGCCTTTGAAGAATTCTTGCTCGATGTCTTACTTCCGCAGAATCATGTGGAAGGAGGTATTCTACTCTGATCTGAATGTTATGCTTCTAAGCATACTACGAATCTTCGAGAATTTTCGCGCTCGGAGTAAATGTGCTAATTTCTCTACAAATTTTCAACATTTGGCAGTGCGTGGCATGAGCCGGCTACATATCAGCAGATAGTCTACTTCTTAAAAGAGCATGGCGGTAGACCACTTTGTGAAAATAAAAATGCAGAAAAGGAAGGACGGAGACAAAGAGACAGCCTAGGGCGGTACTGACAGATGTCTGATCATTTCCGACTGATATTCGGTTGAGTCATGCTGCAATCTTTAGCAAGTTATGTTTTCTCCTGTCGATAGGCGACAGCTTTCAGTGCACTGTGCGCTGAGACTTACCTCGAATGTTTGCAGACACGCACGACTAATTGCACAATTTTCCAGATTGTTCTTGTTGCCTTCAGCGGCTTTATCTCGATGTTTTTTTTTGTTTGCCAGTTGTTGCCCTGCAGAGAGCACAACACATTTTGTTGTTCACGACCGCTGAGAACAGTTCTTTTTTTTACGCGGCGAAAAGACACCCCTTAGTCTCGTTAGGAGACCATGCGTCGCCTTCCTCAGCTCTGTACTCTCGTCACAACTACGGGACCATACGAACAATTAAATATAGTCAGTGCCTGTACTCAGCGAATGTCACATACAGCTCATCATGAGAGAATAAAAACCGCCTTTTACGCCACACAAAATAGTTCACCGTATTTTTTCAGACAAAGAAGCTGAAGCGGTTATGCGCCACAATTGAAGGCATACATGACATATCCTCGTGGACTTACGTGAGTGCATTCAGATTGCAATTTTTCTGTGCAATCGTTATGCCGCTTCTTGACCTAATGCCTTCATTAGCTTCAAACAAGTGGGAGTTTTCCCCCAGTTGGAAACCGAAAAGTGACTTTATTTTGTCGTATGGAACATAAAGCTTAGCGATGCAGAAAATATGTCGAACCGCCGAATTCTCATATTCTGTTCCTGACCTTCGTACATGACACCCTGAGGAACATCATTCCGTGTTTTTGCTTCATTCCATTCACTATACTAGAACAGCTGGTGATAGTAGTAGGCACACCATTATATGCACCTATGTGTGTAATCATAAAATTTCCGAAGGTACCAAATTTTTATAAATGTCTTAAAGCTGCCACAGCAGCAGCAGATGCCCAGGAGTCTCGTCAGAAGTGTCATCATTTTTAACAATAAAAACAGCTTGCGCTTTCAATTTATTACGTACATCACAAATAATTGCGCAACTTTGAGCATTACCATAGCTTTTTGTGGGTTATGTCTGGCTGTAAAGCCTAGATGTGACTCGTGTCAAGATTTTGTGGAGTTACAAAGAACAGGATCGCTGAAAAGTCTGACATCTTTCAATCCCTGCGATAGTAAATGTATCTACCACACAAACCGACGTGCATCCTGTACATCCGCTAGAACGGAGAAAAAAAAAAGCAGTTTGCTTCCTTTAAGACTTCCGCATCGACCATCAACATCTAGTAATGTTAGCCCACTCTCCGAACTCACTGGAAAGGTGGGTGCAGATTGTCGGGAACATGTGTTACAGCTTTTTCAAGAAACTGGAAATGGTTTTTCCATGTTAAGCATTCATTACGCAGTTCATCCGGAGTTTTTGGCTTCGGGGAGGGCCTTAGGAAAAACTGACGGCAAGCGACCATTGAAACTTCAGGCTAAGCATTTCAAGGTGCATGTGGCAGCGAAGTTCAATTCTCGCATCCACCCCGGGATCCCGAAAACTGGTAAAGTATCTAGTGCGAAACGTACAAGAAATCGTGAAATAGAAGCGTTGCGTGCTTTGACTCTCCTTGTACCCATATTGTAAGAGACAGTAATATTTGATACAGGTTGAAAGCCGTTTGACTTTTTTTTCTTCTTGAAACAGGTACGGCTCCTTCATGCTTCCCTCGATCCAGAAGATATGAGTCTCAACGGAGGGAATTTCTTCAGCATCACCAAGCCTCTTCTGCTTTCGGTACGAACCACAATAATAGTGGGTTTTTGTCTCGTGGCTCTTTTTGCTTTATTCCTTTTGCTCTACTTTGACACTTGTCTACGTATTGGTCCTTTCCTATTGCAGCCACTGCTGCAATTGTGTTTTATTTCCCAGATCACTTCATTTAGTGATCGGACTTAGTTTGGTTTTGTTTCGTCCGGTTTAACGTCCCAAAGCGACTCAGGCTATGTAAGACGCCGTAGTAGAGGACGCCGGAAGTTTCGACCACCTGGGTTTCTTCAACGTGCACTGACATCGCACAGCACACGGACGCCTTGCGTTTCGTGTCCATTGAAAAGCTGCCGCCAAGGCCGCTTCCTTGGGAACAGTACTCGAGCGCCGTAACCACTGCGCCACCCCGGCGGGGCATATAATAATCGGAGTATGCAGATATAAAGCACATAAATTTACATTTTCTATATTTAAAATTTACACAACAGCGACCGCGCAACGTGATAACAACTGCAGTAATAGTATAAAACCTTCCTATCCGCCCATATGAGGTTTACTTTGCGAGGTATGCCTTAGGTGTCTTGGAAAGCCCATACAATGTGGCAAAGGTCTGCTTTCTGGCCGCAAAATACGCATTCATCTGAGAATGTACCGGAACTAATTGTGGGTAGTTTCACCTAACCTAACTAGTTTCACACAATGTAGTTTCACCTAACTATTCTTCAGACAAATGCTATTCGGAAAGCTATCGAACACTGAACAGGTGTCGGTGTAATGAAAACAAGAACGTTAGTGCTCAGTTGGTATATTGGAAATCGACAGATTTTAAGGGCCAAACAGATGAATTGGTCTCCAGAGGTAAGAAGTGCGTGTGAGGGAAGCATATTGTGGGGAAACATGCAAAGAAAAATAGCTGGTGTTTAACGTTGCTAAACAGAGTAAGAAATTCGAAACGACAGGGTCGAATGCAGTGTGTCAAAAGTGAGAAGTGAAGACTCATAACTACCATCAAAGGTCAAAGTTATGACCACAGTGAAGTGTCAGAAGTCACGGGTGAAGAGTCATAGTCATGACGACGAACGGCATGGTACGTCAGTCAGCAGACCTAAGACATATCATAGCATGTCGTAGTTTAACTCTGAAGCTCGCTGTTAGTGTGCTAAGCTTTAACATATTTTCAAGGACAGAGAAAGCACAAACCTGAGTTCGGGGTTTAATACCTCGTGCAGCAGTGCTTTCGCGTTAAAACTAAGTATGGAGTGGAAGGCGTCCGTCATTCGTGGGCACCTTTCGGCTTCATTTGGGCTGCCCCTTATTCCCTTCGTGTTGCTGTGAGAAACGCACAAAGGCTTAATTTCAGGCGTCCACCAGCGAATGCAACGCCTGCTGCTGGGAAAGGTCGGGGATTCACTGAGCTTGTAGTAAAGACCTCGACCTTCGTTCAATGAGGAATGCAGGGCAATTAATTGGCGCCGTGAATAATACGCAATGGCAGGAAAAGGCCGAATTCAGGGCTGCCGAAGATGGCTCAAGTCGGCTTCAGTGTCAAGCAAAGTGGATTGGAGTCAAACGGACGCTTAGAGAACTACACGCTTCAAAGCGACCTTGCGACAAGCTTTTTGGTGGCGGACCCTCATTCTCTCACCGGGATTGGTAAATGGAGCAAGGCTACAAAATGCGTGTGCCAACATACAGAGCAAGAGGCGGTTCAGAGTGTTTATGTATTGGCAATGCATTAAGGTCGTGCAGCAGACACCACAGAGTTTAACGTCCTTTCGCTCTTATATTTGGGATTGAATTGGATTGGCAAATGTCTTTACAGTGCTTCAAGCCACTGCTGAAGCGCAGCTTTTGAGCAATTGAACGGCATTAGTACATAAGGCATATTTTAGTAATTTACGGAATAACTAACGTCAAGGAAAGAATCGGGATTTAAATGAGTCATTTTCTCCCGTCTTAAGTGCGACGTTAATTGTTTCATTGTTATAGTACATCAAAAGTTAGAGGGGAGGGGGAAAGGTACACTTGAGTACCGACTTTAAGGGTATAACGAGCTAGGTTTAATGGCTCTTTATTTTCGGATTCCCTCGCGGATCCTTGCTCGCGTACGTGCACTTTTCACCTCACTTATAACCGCTTACGTTCTGGATTGCTTATCTGCAAATACTCTTTGCTATGCTATCAAAGGCCATCCGGCATTAATAGAATGCTCCGTCTAAACCAAACCGCACGATCATGCCTGCGTGGTCTAGGTTTCGCATGCCTGACTAAGAATGCAGCGGTCCTGGAAGTTTCGAGTCCCCTCACCATAGGATATGAAATGGGAATCCCCACGTCGGAAGCTCCCGCCAAATCGGCCAGGCATAGTGGTCGTATGACCTCACACAACTCTATGGCGAGACAGCCCCGACCATGTTAGCTGCGAGATGCCAACACCAAGTGCCATGCCATGTTTTGTTTTCACTCACAACTTTGGCGCAAATGCGAACAAGGCCAACACTGGATTTTTTGTTGGAACCTTTAACACTGTGCTGAGGACGCCTGGGAGGGAATTGCATCTGGATATCCGGTTGGTTTTTACGGGAAATTCTACTTCTAAGCCTACGGTTGTGTTGCTCAGCTCCACAATCATACGCACCTCCCTTCCCAAATCATTTCATTGTAAATAAATGTTCTCTCCTCCTCCCCCTTTAACACTGTCGCTATAAAGAATCACAGAAAATATAAAAATATAAGCATTCTGATTTATTACATACCGATATGTTTGGGGATTATTCTTAGTATCACATATGAAATGACTCCTAGCAGGCTGGAATGTAATTCTACCTTTTCTCCTTCTTTTCTCCTTGCAGATGGCTGCGACTGTAATAACATACAGTGTGGTTATTATTCAGATAAGTAAAAGTTTGGGCCATCCTGTCAATGGAACATTTGTTGGTAACGCGTAATTTAACTAATCACTGCAATGCCAGGGTTCAGAGAAGAATGTCACACTTCAGACACCAACATCTCACCGATCACACGTTCAATCGCACGTTTAACAGCTATATAGATTGATTTGTGACTTCAATAGCGCAAACTCAAACAGACATGTGAAAAGACAGACAAAAGCGTTCCGTCTGCGAGTCATTTTCGTGGTTGCCTGTGTTTACGCTGTTTATGCACCAACTCATACGAAAAATGTTTTAATCGTGCAGAATTGACGAGGAAATATTCTTGCACTAGAGTGTTGCATATTTGCATATATGTGGCAGAACTTTGCGCCAGGGCTCCCACCACGATGATGTCAATGCTGCAAAACAAGGCGAGTTCGAGAGCTAAGCAGAAACGAAAAGGATATCGGAGGCGCATACACTAAGCTGTTTATTCATAAAAGCAAATACTGCAGAGTATAGAATTATGCAAACCAAGCGTGCAGACTTCGCTGCCACCAGCAACTGGACCGATAACCAGTAGGCCACTACTTATATATATATATATATATATATATATATATATATATATATGGTTTGGTTTGGTGTGGGGGGTTTAACGTCCCAAAGCAACTCAGGCTATCAGAGACGCCGTAGTGGAGAACTCCGGAAATGTCCACCATCTGGGGTTCTTTAACGTGCACTGACATCGTACAGCACACGGACACCTTGCTTTTCGCCTCCATCGAAAAGCGGCCGCCGAGGCCGGGATTCGATCCCGCGTCCTTGGGAACAGTAGTCGAGCACCCTAACCACTGTGCCACCCCGGCGGGGTTATATATGTGTGTGTGTGTGTGTGCCCTTTGTCGAAAAGTTGGCTCGGCTGAACTGCGGCGCCCCCTGAGCCATTGTTCAGTTTCTGTTTCACACTGCGTAGCCACCTTTTCCCCTGTTTCCACCCTCGATACTAAAATCTCTTGCATAATTGCGCTCGGCCGTGCTGTCCTGCAGTGAAGCCAGATGTCACTCTACTTTGACGTTCATGTAAAAGAATAACCCACAACAACAGCGGAGGTAGGAAATAAAGCGCAGTATGACAAGGTTAACTGCAAAATAAAAGTAAGCAAAGTAAAACAACAAAGGTGACATCTGAAGATAAAGTGAATCAGCACGGCCGCAGAAAGCTATGTGGCGCGGCTCCGAAAAGATTCAAGCAGTTTTTAAGAGTCCTTCTAAATAGTGTTAGTGAAACAGACGGTGCGCTCAAGAATTTGTGACTGGGTATAATATTTTAATATGCTTCTGTGACCTTCTTTTTATATCAAAAAATACTTGTAGTTTTGAACGACCACATTTAAAAAACCTGCACTCATAATCTTATGTTAACAGCGCTTTAAAAGCTGCGGTAGCCTTTCTGGAGTCTAAATTAGCAACAATGGTTTGCGTGACCGTTCAATAGATACATGTAAGTATTTGTACGACATAGAACCGGCCGCACATGAGAATTAACATTGAACGTCTTTATTGGAAGTAACTAAGTGAACTTACCAATTGGTACGCTGTTATTTGTCATTAATAGCAAGATTGTAGTAAGTTCAAATGGCGCGGAGAAAACAATCTCTCAATCCTATCGGTTTATTTTCCTGATATTACGAGAAACGTTGTTCGTAGTGCAGAGAGGTCAGTCGCCCTACATTACTTTGTCTGAAAATTTGTGTGTTGTATAATAAAATATACACATCCATAAGAGTAAATGGGGAGGCATGCGTCACAATGGAATCGCCCACTCATTGACTGGCCCTTGGTTGTACGTCATTGTACAAAAAGATATTTCAGTTTTGAAATTTAACTTTTTACTGTGTTTTATAATGCCCGAGCTTGGTGGAAAAAGAATTCCATATATTTTCCAAAAGTGAAACACTTATTCATTCCAGTATTATTCCTCAACTATTTACAAGAGCAAATTTATTTTACAGATATGATTTCTGAATCCTGTCAAGACATTCGCAATTGCGTCTATTTATTTCACAAAATTAGGCACTTATTTCAGGATCGCCGTTTGTCTGTAACCTAATAGGAAGGAAGGAAGGAAGGAGGGAAGGAAGGAAAAATGTTTATTTGAAGTATGTGTACATACTTGAGGGGGAGGGCGAAAGGCATGCAAGCCTAATGAGGCCCATCCCCCTTGGTGCACCTGGCGCAGCAACACAGCGTAACATGTGCAACAGTAATAGAACATGTGAAATGAACACACACGAATTACAAAGTCAAATTACCATAGGTACATCAAAGATATGTTGACAGAAGTTTAAAAGACACTTTCAACATTCATTAGACACGCTTTCATCAGTTTAAGTTTGTGAAGGTTCTGCTGAAAGCATCTCTGCTACTTTTTTCCTGAATAAGCGCTCGTTTGTGCATTTATGGATGAGATATTTTATTTCTTTGCTAGAATTAAGAACAGCTGTTATCTGGTACAATGTAGCTTGAGAGGCATAATTTGTTCTTATTCTGGGCGGCCTGACAGAATAATTTCTTAGTTCGTAGTTCTGGTGTTCGACAGTGTGCCTGATGTGTGCAAGTGTCCCCATGTAAAACAAGTGGGGAGCATGACTGGCCAGCCACAGTGTGATCAGTTTATAAATATTCAATATCTTTAAGCTACCCCAATGTGCAACTGTGGTCTCTAGATATGGAATACCAGAGATGACTCTAATTGCTCTTTTTTGTTACAGAAAGAGTGATTTCGAATTTGTTCAGATGTGCTACCCGAAACCAGAAGGCAGTAATGAAGATGAGATTGTACAAGCGCAAAATAAAGTTGTTTCTTTAACCAGATTGGGAGAATAGACCTAAATTTATTGATGATACCAATGGAGCGTGCGACTTTCAACCGCACAGAGCTTACGTGGTCTTTCCGCAACAATTTTTTATTAAATATGACTCTGAGGATACACACAGGTTCAGCACGTTGGATGACATTATTTCGGAACATAATAGTTTGTTCCATGTCTATGACTGTTTTTGGGTTTAAAGGTTACAAACTGTGTTTTGTTTACATTTAAGTCTAGTCTATTAACGTCTAACTAAACAGAGAGCTCGTCCAGCCAAATATTGCATTGTTAACTATAGTTTCAATATGTCTCTCACTATAAAACACGTTTGTGTCGTCGGCGTATAGTATTATTTCAGGAGTGTTCGGTATGTTAACAATGTCATTTATATGTATCAGAACGAGGAGTGGTCCAAGAATGGAACCCTACGTATTAGGCCATATTCCGAAGGAATATCATTAACAATAGTACATTGCTGTATTGATATTAGATAGCTAGTAATTAATTGGAGTGGAGTACCACGCACTCCATAAAACTGAAGTTTGCTAAGTAATATGCTGTGATCAACTGAATCGAATGCTTTCCTGAAGTCTAAGAACGAGCCGTTCGTAACCAATTTATTTTCAGTATTATTCAGTAATGTGTCCTTTATATTTAATAAAGCAGACTCTGTTGAACTTCCTTTCTGAAAGCCATGTTGCACATTTGTAATGACGGAGTATATGTCAAAAAAGTTACCAAGCGGGTGTTAATAACTTCTTCAGCAACTTTCGCAAACACAGACAGGCCAGATATTGGGCGATAGTTGTTGAGATCAATTTGAGAACCTCCTTTGTGTATGACTGATATTCTTGCAATTTTCAGCTGTTGTGGGAAAATACCTTCTTTGAGCATTAAGTCACAAATATGTGAAAAAACGGGAGCTATGATTGTGCAAACTGCCTTCACTGTTTGGACTTTAATGCTATCTACTCCAGCAGCTAAGTTATCTTTCAAGTGCATGATATACTGCGCGATTTCTGATGCGGTTGTGGAGCTCAAATGAATTGTAAGCTCTTGATAGATGTGAGAAAAGTTAACGGGTGCTGAGTGGTGCGTTGTGAATTCGCGCTATCACCTACTGTCAGAAAGTGCTCATTGAAACTGTTCGAAATTGCAAGACCTTTGTAGCTATGACCGCCGACAAGAATCTCATGGGGGACTGCTGCAGTTTTCCTGCTCAGTAAATTATTGAATGTTCTCCAGATTTGTTCTGAGTTGTGTTTGTTGTACAAGGCCCTTTCGTAATATTCTTGTTTTGCTTTCTTAAGGTTAGAGCTCAGTTTGTTTCGAATTTTTTTAAATGTGTGTAGAACGGTTATGTCATTGTTTTTTAAAAAGCGGGCAAAGAGCTTATTTTTATGTATATTCGTTTGTAAGTTCTTTGTTTATCCAAGGTTTTTTGCCTTTTTAAATTTTACGTGGTTGACAAGTGGGAACGCCGTGTTGTACAATTTCTTCACTTTAGTGATAAAAATATTGTAGGATTCATTCGGATCATTTTCGTTGTATACTTCTGACCAGTCGACCTCAAAAACAACAGTGTAAAATAGATTGATTGTTTCAGCATTGAGTTTTCTATAGTTGTGAGTGTTTATTGTTGTGATTTACAACGGTAGCTTTTTTTGGGTGGGGTAAAAGGATAAAAAACGGAAGATGATCACTAAGGTCTCAAGCAAATACACCAGAACGCACTTCATGCCGAGGAAAATCTGTGAAACACAAATCAATAGTATTTTGAGTACTTTGCGTTACACGTGTGGGCACATTAATAGCATTTGTACAACTGTAACTAAGCATCACTTCAGATACATTTCTAGCCGCAATACTGCCCCTTTCAGCACCGAAATTAAAATCTCCCAGGACAACAATGAACTTGCTCACCAGCACCAAGTCTTCTAGTGTATTTTCAATGTACATCAAGAAGTTTTTTGAGCAGCCTGATGGCGGCCGATACACCAACACAATCGAGATACCCCATGAATGCACGTCCAGAATTTCATAACCCTCATGAACAACTGAATATTTTTCCAATGAAGCATGAGCCATCCCTGGGCGAAAATACAGAGACACGCCACCTCCTTTCTTTTTCTTTCTGTAAAGGGAGACTTCAGAGTAGCCATCTATATTAACTATGTCTAAGCTGTTTGTGAACCAGGTTTTAGTAAAGGCTAAAACATCAAATTCGTGTTCAAGAAGATTTATGTAGGCAAAGACATCATCAACTTTGTTTCTTAGGCTTCGAGAATTAAGGCAAAACATGAAATATAGTCCATCTTTTGAAGCAGCCGGTTGTAAAAGTGTTTTGAAATCATCGACACTATAACATCTTTTATTGAAAGGGAGGCTATAATGACACATTTCCATTCTGTTCAGGAATCGCGGATTTACTTTAAACAGGTGTCTTATTCAACTACATTCTGAGTGGCATTAGTAGCTACAGATAGTGGGCGTATCTTAGATAAGTCAGCTTCACTAGTGATGCGCAATGCCAGAAAACCGAGAGCCCTTCGAACAAACACTCTGCCGTCGTTTTGCCATGTGAACTGATAACCCATCTCTTGAGCACGTGTGCGTGCCAACCAAAGCAGGCGTTTGTTCTGCGGTGTCAGGTTATCATACAAACTCACTTCAGAGCTTTTGTGCGTCCCATTATCATACACGCTTACTCCTAAGATAGTTCGCCGCTTTTGTTTTACTTTTTCCTTCCAATTTTCTTTCGTTTTCCGCGAGACAAAACGAATCAAAACGGGTCGCCCATGCTCACTCTTTGATGGAAGGCGATGCAGGCCGTCCAGGTCGTATTTCTTCAGCGGAGGAACACCAATGGTTGTTGCCAAGTCATTCACGTTAGCAAGAAGGTTCTCATTTTCTTGAAATTCAACACCACGAATCTCCAGGTTATTTCTCCGACCATATTGTTCTAGGTTATTGAGTTGTCTTTGAGGCGCGAAACGTATTACAAAACATTATTACTTTGCACTTAGGCCTCTTTCTGATTATCAATACCTGACACTTCTAAGGCATTATGTCCAGGATATAAAAAGGTCAAATTTCTGCTCGGCGCTTCTCGGTTTTTAAAACTACAAATCAAGGACTTCATTGTGCTAAAAACACGGTGTTGTCACCGCTCATCGCGTTGGGTCAGTCGGGGAAACATTCCAGATGTTTTAAATGGAACCAAGAAATTGGAGGATTGTTTAAGTGAAGCCAAAATTATTTACTAGGATCGAGGATCTCAGACAATAAAAAGCAATTGATTGAAGTAAATTTGTCGGCATTGGAATTCAAATCCAGACCCTCCGAGTTGAGGTAGACTTCGAGCGCATTCTGAGTCATTTCAGTGTTCGGACTGTTCCCTACATACAATATCCTACGCTAAATAATGACGCAACCTCTCTAAGCAGCTGTAAGTCGTTTGAAGCTTGCATCTTCGCTTTGTTGTCTTGAATGTCAGTTCACACATAGAGAAAGAGATTGGTAAAGAGCGGACACTCCCATAGGGCCTAGCGGCCCATTTGACTGTAGCGCACCAAGCGGCCGGCGGCAACTACTTCCGGTGTTGCTAAAGGGCGCGAGATTTGAACGCTAGCACGCGCTGCGCCCTTCTCTGCCCTTTTGGCGCATTATTTTGGTTTTACATGGTCTACTAGTATTTGTATTTATTTTCAGCATGCATAACATGAAAAATAGATTCCCAGTGCTCTAAACTGGCAATCAACGCAGCTGCGCCCCAGCCTTTGCAAAAAAAGATTGCAGAAAAGACGCCAAGTGCTTTGTGAAATGAACATTTATTTTGCTGCATATAAAACACATGGGATGCAACAGATGTACACGAATGCATTGACAAAACTTGGCACGCATTAGGCGATGTGCACAGTACCGAAAAATAAAATACTCAGAGCGAGAAACATCACTTAGGTAGAGATAAAAAATAGCATATCGTTGATTTTCGAACTATGGCAAATGATATGTAACAAAATAGGCATCATACATAAACTACTCAGTCCCAATCGCGGCAACCTTAGCAAAGGCAACTTGTATTGTTCAGGGCAGAGAGGAGTACTGACGCTTGGGGGAAGGCCACACCGTTCACTCGTCGCATCAGCCGTGCTTCGGCTGCAGCCCGTGGGTCCATGCAGTGCTGTTGGGATAAGGAATGAACATGATGCAGAAGGCTGCAATGAAATGTAAAGCCACTGCACCGCGCACACATCTGTGCATGTGGGTGCGTACTGAAGACTTGGTGAACAGCAGTTAGATCAGAGTCCAGATCAGAAAAGTTGTCATTCTTAAAATTGATACAAAATGTACGCTTGCAACGTAGAGATTAGGAAGTGTAGGCTAACCGAACCTGTCTGAAAATGCATTTCTCAGTGAGTAAAATGACAGCCACTAAACTAACAATATTCCTCAAAAGCACTGAAAAGCTGAAGCAATGAAGCTTGCAGCGTAATAAAACATTTCTCAGTTTAACGTTGCCCGTTAGGTGCAACGCGACACTAGGCAAAACGAGCCGTTCGCAAAACCGCGGCCTGGCCTCACCGCGGCCGGCGAGCACGCCATGTTGGCTTGCCCTTCATACGCGACTTTGTGAAGCGCAGACCGCCGTGCTGAGCTAAACTGTCCGAAATGCCTCGCAGTTGTCGACAAGAATGAAACATTTCTTACGGGTTGCCCTGTTAAACGCGATACCACGCATAAGTAGCCGTTCGCAACACCGCCTCACGCCATGTCACGTCACTGCGGCCAGCACGCCTTTTCATGCCTGTTATCTTGCCCTCCATGCAAGACATTGTGAAGCGCAGTCGCCGCCGTACCGAGCTAAACTGCCTGAAATACTGCGCAGTTTGACAAGAAAGTAAAAAATGCAGCATTTCTCGCCTTACCGTCGCCCTGTTAAACGCGACACTTAGGAAAACTAGCCGTACGGCAGACCGCGTCAGGCCTGGCCGCACCGGCCGCCTAATACGCCATGTTGGCGCAAAGGCGTGCCTTGGTGCTTTCACATGCCACTTTGTGCAGCGTGCTGAGATTAACTGTTCGAAATGAAGCTCAGTTTCGCAGGAACACAAGATATTAAACCTCGCCGCGGTTGGAAACTGCATGAGCGTCACGAAGTGTGCCTGAACTTCTCTATGCCTGAACATCCGGCACGGCTGTTCACGAGCTGCGAAACTTAATTGGCACCGGCCTGTGTGGTCAGCGTAAACTGCTTGAAATACAGCGTAGTAAATCAAAAAATGTTGCTCCCCTTGCCGTCGTTCCAAACCACAGTTGTTCCGCGTAGCAGCCCACGAGAGATACAAATATGCGGTCTGTTTTAAATGCTTAGCTAACGGATGTTTTAAATGCTTTTGCAAACGCCTTCGTCTGATGTCGAGCGCAATGAGCTGTGCAACAGCGAGAAATTCGTGAGCAAGAACGGATGAAAACTATGTCACGCTCCGTTCGCGAAGAGCACCGATTGACTCGCGCCTCTGTTATCTATCTGTAGCATTACACGTACGCCAAAAGATAAGCGTGCGCGCTGCGTCGCTGCGAAAGCATTGAGTTGGGTGAGTGATGGTTGGCATCATCAATAAAAGCAGCTAGGTGTAAACGATGGGGGGAGCTTGCATGGTTATGTGAGCATCAGGCTGCTTCCTGTAAGAGTGGAAGCAGATACCGGTCGGCAAGTGGTCCGGGACTGGAAAATCGAATGTAAATGTACCCAATGATATGACGGACCCGCCGCCCTTTTTGCGAACACCATGGAACAGCAGGGCTTCTGAGGCAAGATGAATGCGACACGGCGTACAGACATTCGAATTTCCAGTCCAGGACTACTTGCTGACACCTCTCTGCTTTCACTTTGACAGGAAGCAGCGTAACGGTCACGTGACTTTGCAAGCTCCCTCCATCGTTTGTTCTTAGGAGACTACACCAACCATCAGTAACCACAATTACCATAACCACGACTCAAATATTTCTCAGTAACGCCGCGCGCACGTTTGTCTTTTGGCGAAATAAAGATAGATAAAAGAGGCGCGAATCAACCGGTGCTTTTCTTGGAGCGTGGCATGCCTGAATGTGAAGCGTTTTACAGGCCTCAGTTTGGCAGGAGGTTCTTGACGTTGCTGCATAAAATTCTTCCACGTGCCCAGCTCAGTGCGCTCGAAAGCAGACGAAAGTATTTGCAAAAGCAATTTATAACAATCGTAACCTGCTCCAGTAAAAACGGTTCGTTAGAAATGCATTCAGACCTGCGCGCTGAAAAGAGCGAACTAGATGAACTTCTGGGTGACACGAAGGGAACTATCCGAGCTCGGGGCTCTTAACGGTTTTGTAGTGAAATTCGAAAGCGAAGACACGAAAATCAAACGTCTTACAGCTGCTTAGAGATAATGAGCTGCCCGAAGAAAATCGGACGCCGGACACATAGAGGAAGGAAAACTAAGGAGGGAGCGTGCGGCAATACTCGTGAAGCCTAGTCATAAAAAACAAAAGGGAGACAGTCGGTATCCATGTGATTAGACCACGTGATAGCGTGCGGTGATATCTACTACCGCAGTGCATCGCGCATGCGCAAATCGGCGCCGCGCTGGGTTTTCCGCGCGCTCAGCATCGGGAAATCGGCGCGATAACCATGGAGGAAGTTTTTCCTTCCTCCATGGCGATCACCACTGTTCGCCCCAGCAGACAGCCGCGCGTCCGCGCCAAGGTAGATGCGGGCATTAGAACTTACCGAGATCAAAAAAGACTAGAGCGAAATAACAGGGAAGGTAAATGGCTTCCTCGGAGGTTGACTTGCGAAATTTAGCTGCATGACGTCACGCTCTCTCCTTAGTTTCGTACTTTTATGGCCGGACAGCTGTCAGGAAGCAGTACCGGACAGTCGGGACTGATAACTGAATGTACGCACTGACATCAGACGCCAAGACGAACCGCTCACCGGCGCTGCGGACAACACGGAACAGCAACCGTTTTCAGTGCGAGAAGGGCACGAAACGAGCTTCCTACGGAACGAAGGACTTGTCGCTTCTGCTTTGGAAATGACGGACGAGGACGACATCACGGATGAATTAGTAAGCCGAAACGTCCCGGTTCCGAGGAAGACAGCTCCGTCTAACGAAATCAGCATCGCTGGGTTCTCAAACAGCCAGCCGAACGTAGCGCCTACGAATGCGAGCAGCTTTAGCGAGTTAAGGCCGACCACAGACGCGTTGGGAAAGCATGCTCAAATCAAGTGCACCACAGAACGCCGGGACAATATGACCGTTTGGCCGAGACCATAGCGATCATACCCTTTCGAACGCGAAGTCCCGAAAGCAGACGTCAGAGACTCAACTTATAGTGCTTACTAAGGGATGTGTATTTAAAAGCCGAACTCAGGAAAGTATAGGGTATAGGATAGAAGCTCAACTTCCAGCTTTTATAACAGAAAAAGATTATGTTGTTTTACTATCCCTTCCCTGCTCTTAATGTTAGTATGTATCCAAGTTCTTTGGCTGTCTTTACACGATGTTTAGCTGGAAGACGACGAAGCAGGTGTGAGCGGACGCGCTTCGCTTCTGCTCCAGCTTCGATAAGCTTCTGGCCGGATACAATTGCCCCATTCCGCATATGTTGGTGCATTCTGCAAGATCTCCCTGAGCAGGATCTGTGGAGGCAAGTCTGTTGTCCGTGAGTGCCTTCTTTGGCCGCCCGTGGATTGTGAACTGCCAAGCGGACATCGCGGAGCTAACCCTAGCTCCGGGTTATGAGCTTTACGCCGCTTAGTCATGACCACGATGACCAAGAGTGTGATGAAGGGGAGCGCGGAGGTCGGCGCCAGCCACGCTGTCGCGTCCGGCGTCATGCCATGCTTCTTCTCAAGCAGCTATCGGAAGCCACTGACGAGGAAGGGCAGTCCACGCAGATGAATAAGGGCCCATCCACCCACGGTCGCGGCGGTAGTGACGAGGCGGAAGGTGTCCATGGTCAGACATCGTCCACCGTCGCCAGTGGAAGGCCGTCGGACAATTATGCGGAACACCTGGAAAAAAAACTCGACATAGGCGGAGAACAACACCAAATCGAGGAGACTTCGGGCGTCGATGATTTCTTGATCCCTGACGGGGGGTTCTTCACCGACGCCGAAGAGGCAAATACCAACCAGACAGAGGACTTAGACGACTGTACATCGACGTCCTCGGACTCCGAAGGATCGGTTAGGCCCAGGAGTGGACCTAATCACACATCGTCTCAAGGTCTGGCGAATATTCAAGAGACGAACGAATTTCCTGCCGCGTCGCCGCCGGTGAATATGAGCCCCGGACTACGGGAGACAGTGAACGAAGCCATGGAGACCTCACCACCGCAGCGGAACTGCGAGGCCGATATCTCCCCACTGCAAGGCGCAAATGCGGAGCATTGGACGCTTGTTTCTTCCAAACGGCGCCAAAAACGACAGGCTAGTAGTTCGCTGTGCAGCATAGCGACGTCATTTTGCAGCCAGGCGAGCCCCGGAAAGAAACAAGAAAAAACATACCGCCAAAAGCCGCAGCTGGCAGAGCAGTGGCGCACGCGAATGGTGTGACGCGCTCTATATCAAAACATCTGGCGGGAGCGCAGCGGCAGATAAGGCCAGTCCGCCGCCGCTACCGAAGGATGATATCAAGAGCATCTACCGCCCCAAGGGAGGTATAAAAATGAGCGAAATCCGTGTCGACCAGGCAACGCAAGCCCTCGTCGCCGCCAGCGGAGGAAATATCAAAGAACAAGACTTCATCATGAGACTCCGGCCCGGTTCGAACATCATGATTGCGAGCACGCCCGACCTGGACATCGCCGACGTGCTCAGGACGATCTAAAAGCTCACTATAAATGAACAAATCTATGAACCCAATACCTATCCAGCCCTACCGGACGACCTCAAGCGTGCTGTCATCCACGGCGTTATGCCGGGGCAATCACCGGCCCTACTGAAATCGAGGCTCCGGCTTCGATCACAAGCAGTGGAGATTCGCGAAGCGAGAATGCTGGGCAGGTCGGAAACGGCGCTCATCACTTTCGACGGCCCGTATATCCCGCAGTGGGTCATTTACCGTTCTGGAGAATTCAAGACCTACCCATATCGTCCAAATAGGCAAATCTGCTACGTATGCGGAAAGCAAGGCCACCGTTCGGACGTCTGTCCAACGCCGGACACCAAGCTCTGCAGGACGTGCGTCACACATGACCCACCAGAAGGGCACCAGTGCAAGGCGAAATGCATGGTGTGCTAAGGCGACCACTTCACCAGAGAGTGCAGTCGATGCCTCAATACTACTGACGAGCTCCGGGGCAGCACGACCGGCGTCCGGCAGTCCAGGCGGCGGCGGCGGCGGCGGCGGCGGCGGCGGCTGCAGCGGCTGCAGCGGCTGCAGCGGCTGCTGCTGCTGCTGCTGCTGCTGCTGCTGCTGCTGCTGCTGCTGCAGCTGCTGCTGCTGCTGCTGCTGCTGCTGCTGCTGCTGCTGCTGCTGCTGCTGCTGCTGCTGCTGCTGCTGCTGCTGCTGCTGCTGCTGCTGCTGCTGCTGCTGCTGCTGCTGGGGAGCTGGGCTGGGGAGAGCAGCAGCAGCAGCAGCAGCAGCAGCAGCAGCAGCAGCAGCAGCAGCAGCAGCAGCAGCAGCAGCAGCAGCAGCAGCAGCAGCAGCAGCAGCAGCAGCAGCAGCAGCAGCAGCAGCAGCAGCAGCAGCAGCAGCAGCAGCAGCAGCAGCAGCAGCAGCAGCAGCAGCAGCAGCAGCAGCAGCAGCAGCAGCAGCAGCAGCAGCAGCAGCAGCAGCAGCAGCAGCAGCAGCAGCAGCAGCAGCAGCAGCAGCAGCAGCAGCAGCAGCAGCAGCAGCAGCAGCAGCAGCAGCAGCAGCAGCAGCAGCAGCAGCAGCAGCAGCAGCAGCAGCAGCAGCAGCAGCAGCAGCAGCAGCAGCAGCAGCAGCAGCAGCAGCAGCAGCAGCAGCAGCAGCAGCAGCAGCAGCAGCAGCAGCAGCAGCAGCAGCAGCAGCAGCAGCAGCAGCAGCAGCAGCAGCAGCAGCAGCAGCAGCAGCAGCAGCAGCAGCAGCAGCAGCAGCAGCAGCAGCAGCAGCAGCAGCAGCAGCAGCAGCAGCAGCAGCAGCAGCAGCAGCAGCAGCAGCAGCAGCAGCAGCAGCAGCAGCAGCAGCAGCAGCAGCAGCAGCAGCAGCAGCAGCAGCAGCAGCAGCAGCAGCAGCAGCAGCAGCAGCAGCAGCAGCAGCAGCAGCAGCAGCAGCAGCAGCAGCAGCAGCAGCAGCAGCAGCAGCAGCAGCAGCAGCAGCAGCAGCAGCAGCAGCAGCAGCAGCAGCAGCAGCAGCAGCAGCAGCAGCAGCAGCAGCAGCAGCAGCAGCAGCAGCAGCAGCAGCAGCAGCAGCAGCAGCAGCAGCAGCAGCAGCAGCAGCAGCAGCAGCAGCAGCAGCAGCAGCAGCAGCAGCAGCAGCAGCAGCAGCAGCAGCAGCAGCAGCAGCAGCAGCAGCAGCAGCAGCAGCAGCAGCAGCAGCAGCAGCAGCAGCAGCAGCAGCAGCAGCAGCAGCAGCAGCAGCAGCAGCAGCAGCAGCAGCAGCAGCAGCAGCAGCAGCAGCAGCAGCAGCAGCAGCAGCAGCAGCAGCAGCAGCAGCAGCAGCAGCAGCAGCAGCAGCAGCAGCAGCAGCAGCAGCAGCAGCAGCAGCAGCAGCAGCAGCAGCAGCAGCAGCAGCAGCAGCAGCAGCAGCAGCAGCAGCAGCAGCAGCAGCAGCCGCAGCAGCCGCAGCAGCCGCAGCAGCCGCAGCAGCCGCAGCAGCCGCAGCAGCAGCAGCAGCAGCAGCAGCAGCAGCAGCAGCAGCAGTGGGAACCCTAGCTGCAATTGCAACAATTGCAGCAGCAGCAGCGCAACTGGAACCTGAGTCAAGAGCGCCGAACCAGGTGGCTGAGCTCAGAGCGGGACCATGGCCGCTCCTCGAGCCAAGGCCGTAGCATAGTGCAAGATCGCAGCCAGAGCCGATCCAGGGAGGACTTTTTACCGCCGCTAAACCGGTCAACGGCCAAGCTGGACAGCAACAGCAGCAGTCGCAGAAGCAACAACAGAAGAAGGGCGGCGTTAAGGTGAGCTGGGGAGCGGGCCCTCCAAACTCACTGTTTACGCACTCGGATCAAAAGAATGTTACGCGCAACTCGGAAGAGGTCAAAGCTCTAAGAGAGGAAAATGCATATCTCCGTAAAAACGTCAATGACCTCATTAAAGAGATGCAGGCTCAAAGAACAGGGCAGGTACCATGGCCCCCGATCCCGCCGGTCGACGTGCAACGACCCCGTCCGCCTTAGACGTGAGCCCCGAGGAATTAAGAGCTTTCATGCAGCACGTGGAGGATTTCACGGTTCGCATCAAAGAAGAGTTTCGCCAAAATCATGCAAGATTAGATGCTATGTATGTCAAAAGCAACCTATTAGAACAGAATGTCACGTTAATAGAGCAAAACGTTGCGTGGCAGGACCACGTCAAAAGCCAAAATACGCGACGAATAACAAACGAGGCCCAGAACAGGCTCATACAAGAGTGCCGTTTCGGCACTGAACGCTCCAATCCGAACAACGTCCAAAGCCATGGCTAAACAAACACCACTAGAAATGTGGCACTGGAACTGCAGTAGGTACCGCCAAAAACAGGGACCCCTAATGCAGTTTCTACTCACGCAGGACTCCACACCCGATATAATAGCTTTACAGGAAACTAACACAACACCGACACTCAGGGGATATACGTGCTGTGATACCGGACGCACGGCAACCCTGGTGAGCAAGAAGTTGGTAACCATAGCCCATGACCCGATTCTGAACATGAAAATTGAGCACTTAGTGACGGAAACTATTCTCAAAAAGAAGCACAACGAAAAGAGTGTCTTTCTAGTAAACCTCTACAGCCCGCCTCGCGAGCGAGATGCGAATTTTCATGAACTCTTTCTAGGGGCCAGCAAACTTGCGAAACGCAACACGCTGCTCATTGTAGGTGCCTTTAAAGCTCGCGGACAGCAATGGAGATACCCCACAAATAATCAGAAAGGTATAGAGGTCGAGGATGCGGCGGAAGCGATCCAATGTACCCTCTTAAGAGACGAAACTCAACCCACGCGCCTTGGCAATTCTGTCTGCCCAGGATACGTGTCCAAGGGCTCACCAAACGCTGGAAGAAGCAGCACTTTAACAGGAAACTCAAGCTGAAGATTCCAGAAATCACCAAGGTAGCGGAGGAGTACGCAGCCCAACTGGCCCGGCAGAGCTGGCAGCAATTCAGTAGCTCCCTGGACGGCACCCTCAGCACGGCCAAAGCGTGGCGTATACTCAAGACCCCCCTCGACCCTATCCAAACCAGGGCCGATAGCGGGAAAGCTATCCGCAGACTCATCCACACCTTCGAGGGTACGGAGGAGGAACTGTTAGATAAAGTAAAAGAGAAATGCTATGGCACGACCTTGCCTGCAGCATACCCGAAACCATACATGGGAAGACCTAACACCCACCTGGACAGGCCGATCACCAGGGAAGAAGTGTTCGCTGCCATAAAGGTATGCACGCGCAACACGGCGGCGGGTGCAGACAAGATCCATAATGCACTCATACGCAAACACAGCGACGGGGCGTTCGACATATTGACAACCTTCCTCAACGGGCACTAGGCCGCAGGAACGCTTCCTGAAAAGTGGAAGCATGCAGAGGTCGTAATGATCCCAAAACCGGGTAAGAAACTCCAGATCGAAAACCTCCGACCTATCTCACTCACCTCCTGCCTAGGGAAGCTCTACGAGCGTGTCGTTGCTCGGAGGTTCCAAAGTTACATGGAGGACGAAGACCTGTACCCCCACAGCAGGTTCGGCTTCCGAGCTCACCTCTACACCCAGGACGTCCTCATACAACTCAGAGGAAGTCCTCACCAATGTCCCGAGCGCTGGCGAGAACGCGGTCATGGCCCTTGATATTAAAGGGGGCTTTGACAACTTTAGCCACGCGGCTGTAATGGAAGGACTCGACAACCTCCGCTGTGGCGAGAAGATTCACAGCTATGTGAAGGCCTTTCTCTCCAACCGAACTGCCACGGCTGGGCTCGGAGACCTTCGAAGCGATAAATTCTCAACCCGCAACAAAGGCACACCTCAAGGGTCCGTCATCTCACCACTACTTTTCAACGTGGCTATGATCGGACTCGCTAGACAACTTGAGAAGATCGAAGGCATACAGCACGCCACGTACGCTGACGACTTCACTGTTTGGGTTACCTCCGGGTCGCTCGGCCAGAAAGAAGAACGACTGCAAGCAGCGGCTACCTGCGTAGAAGAATATGTCCGTGCACGGGGTCTCGCCTGCTCCACAGAAAAATCCGAACTCTTGCGAGTTCACAAAGGGAAACACAAAGAAGGGACCCTCAATTTCTCCCTCGAAAGACAGCTCCTTCCCGAACGATACAAGATACTAGTCTTACGAATGTGGCTTAATTCAGAGCAATCAGCGATGCGGCCATACGCTCGGCCTTCTAAAGCAATCGACCACTCAGGTCGCCAGGATGATCACGCGTGTGTCGCAGAAGCGGAGCGGTATGCGAGAGGGGGATACCCTGCGCCTGGTTCAGAGCCTGGTAGTCAGTCGCGGGAGCTACGCCCTCCCGTATTTCAACCTCAACAAAGGAGAAGTGGAAAGTGCAGATATCATCATCCGCAAAGCTTACAAGACAGCCCTGCACCTACCAATGAACACCGCTAACGCAAAGCTACTAGCTCTTGGCGTTCACAACACCTTCGAAGAGATCAAAGAAGCCCAACTGGTCACGCAGATAGCCAGGCTCCAGTGGACTCCTACGGGGCGCTCGCTTCTTAGGCGACTGGGGCTAGGTGCAACTGCGAAAATCGAGAATCGTACTGCGAGCATACCGGACGCAATTCGCCAGACGCTAAAGGTTACCTCCCTTCCCCGCAACATGAACCCCAACTTGTATGTGGTCCGTAGAGCAGCCCGGGCGAAGTATGTACAAATAAATTTAGCTACGAGATCCATAACGGTATACACGGACGCGGCTCCGTATACAGGAAGCTCGCATAACAGCGCAGTGTCGGTAGCTATTGATTCCAACCTAAAGGAACTAGCTAGCGCCTCAGTCAGGGAATGCACGGTAACCAAAGGGAAAGAGCTGGCCGTTGCTCTTGCGGTGGTAGCAGGGTATCGAATCAACACGTCCCTTACCATTCTTACAGATTCGAGAGAAGCGTGCCATAACTACATGAACGGCCGCATAGGTCGCGCCGCGCTCAGGCTCCTCCAGAGTGCGATCCCATCAAAAGTCAAACACAACATCTACTGGGTGCCAGGACACACCGACATAGCGGGGAACAAACGCGCCGATGAGGTAGCTCGAGGGTACACGAGCCGAGCTTCCCCCCAATCGGACGATCTACCCGAGCGAGTCGGCCCTACGTACTCATTCTGAACTACTATAAGGGGGGGCGGATCTGCTATCCGCCGCCTCATCGGGATCTAAAACAACAGGAGGCAGTCTACTGGCGAAGACTGCAGACAGGGACATTCCCTAACCTGCATATGCTAAGCAAAATTTACCCGTCACAATATCGGGACACCTGCCCATGGTGTGGTAGCAAACCTTCGTTATACCACATCACGTGACAATGTAGAAATACCGATAGCTTTCGTAAAGACCCAAGTGCGGAACAGTGGGAGAGCCGCCTTTCAGCGGCGATTTGGATTGCCAGCTTGGTCTAATCCAGCACGCCCAGCGAGCAGCGAAGCTCAGCGGAGCCCTGGAATAGGGGCACCGAGCCTGTGAGAAGACGGAAGTTGGACGTCTTCTGCTACTAGAACAAGACCTTCCTAGAGAAACTAACGTATTTCCTATCCTATCCTACACGATTGTTAATTATTTTCTCACCTGTTGGACGTCTTCTGCTACTAGAACAAGACCTTCCTAGAGAAACTAATGTATTTGCTATCCTATCCTACACGATTTTTAATTATTTTCTCACCTGTCATACACATTGTTTCATGCGGTGTTTCATAACTTTGTTGATGTTTTATTATTTTTAATGTTTTTTTCCATAATTCTCTGTGAATAGGCTGTAATCAACGTTCGACAAGTGTTGATATGTCTTCGTTTTCTCCTGATGTTTTGTTCTCGGTTTCCGCACTAAGATGCAGTTTTCTTCCCGATATCAGCGGATATATATGCGCGCTTGTATCCACCGTTTTCTGTTGTAAAAGTTGGAAGTTGCGCTTCCTTTCTATTATAATCATCATCATCATCATTAGGCTGACTCTACGCGCAGAGGCGAAGGCCTCGCATATATTGCTCCAATTAACCCGGTTCTGTTAAGAAAACCCTATGGCCAGTCACAATCGCATTAATGATATGGTGCCGGAAGGTGAGCACCCCAGGTTGGAAGGCGTCCCACATGTTACTGGGGATGAACAAAGGGCGATTCCTAGTAGCTCCAGGACGGATGAAGCGGCTGGGTTAAAGCCAAAAGTTGTGGATGTCTCGGGAAGCGACCGGAAAAGTACGATGTTGCAAGGAGGTATATCACATAGCAACATGGAATGTAAGATCTATGACGCAAGGTAAACTGGATGTTCTCAGGCGAGAAAAGGACAGATTGAACATTGATATATTGGGTATCAGCGAGCTCAAGTGGACCGGATTGGGAGAATTTAATTCCGGCTACCATTATGTCTTTTATTGTGGGCACGAATCCAAGAGAAGGAATGGAGTCGCTCTCACAGTAAACAGAAGAATGGGCAAAGCAGTGATAGGTAACAACCCCATAAACGACCGAATGATTTCGCTTCGGATCCAAGGCCACCCTTTCAACATAACAGTTATCCAAGACTATGCACCAACCACTACTGCTGAAGAAGCTGACGTTGAGAGATTTTATGCACACCTGCAATGCCTTTTAGACCGCACTCCATTATCAGACGTCCTTTTTCTCATAGGAGACTGGAATGCTAAGGTGGGGAGTGAAGAAATATCCGGAATTACAGGCAAGTTCGATCTTGGTGAGCCAAATGAAGCTGGGCAAAGGCTAGTAGAGTTTTGTCAAGAAAACAACTTGATCATAGCGAATACGCATTTTCAACCGCACAAGAGGCGCCTGTACATATGGACTTCACCGGACGGTCTGTACAGGAATCAGATCGATTATATTCTTTGCCAGCAGAGATGGAGAAGCGCTATACAAACAGTAAAAACAGGGCCTGGGGCCGATTGTGGCACCGATCATCAGCTTCTTGTTGCAAATGTAAGCTTCGATTGAGGAAAACGCTTAAAACTAGAAGGCCTTTCAGGTATGACCTGGATCAAATTTCACCCGAATATGGTGCGGAAGTGAGGAATCGATTTCAAGAATTAGATCTAGAAGACGAGCCTGAAGAGGTGAGGACTGATGTTCGTGATATAATTCAAGAAGTTGCTACTAAGGTAGTTCTAAAGCAAAAAAAAAAAACGCAAGAAAGTAAACTGGCTACCTAGAGGCTTTGCAAATAGCTGAGGAAAGGAGGATGGCCAAAGTTATGGCGGAAAGAGAAAGATACAAGGTTCTCAATGGATTTCCAGAAAATAGAAAGAAGAAATAAGAATGCCTTCCTGAACATACAGTGCCAAGCAGTTGAAGACAACAACCAATTAGGAACACAAGAGCTCTGTATAAGACAATCAAAGATATCAAAGGAAGATTCTGTGCTGAGCTGGGAGTGATAAAGGACAAACGAGGCAAGGACCTCCCTGAAGCCTCACAGATAAATAAGAGGTGGCAGGAATACACAGAAGAACTGTACAAGAAGGAAGGTAGGCTGCAGCAGTATGTGGATCGGGAAGCTGGTTTCGCAAGGGCAGAGGAACTAGAGACCAGATTGCCAATCTTCGCTGGATCATGGAAAAAACAAGAGAGTTCCAGAAACCTATCTACTTATGCTTTATTGATTGTGCTGAAGCGTTTGACTGCGTATATCACAGCAGATTGTGGCAAGCTCTCCAAGAGATGGGAGTTCCAATTCACCTCATGTCTCCTCAGGAACCTGTATGAAGGGCAAGAGGCTACAGTCAGAACTGGGCATGGTCTTACTGATTGGTTTCCGATTGAGAAAGTAGTGAGACAAGGCTGCATACTGTTGCCCTGCCTATTTACCCTTCATGCAGAATGCATCATGAGGGAGGCCGGTCTGGACGAGTCTTCAGCTGGAGTGAAGATTGCTGGAAAACGTATCAACAACCTTAGGTATGCGGATTATACCACTTTAATGGCAGAAAGTGAAGTGGATCTCAAGAGACTTCTGATGCGCGTACAAGAAAAGAGTGAGAAGTTTGGGCTTAAACTGAACATTAAAAAGACGAATATCATGGCGTCTTGCCCCATCAAGTCCTGGAGCATCAAGGGACAAAGAGTGGTGTGACAGATTTTCTCTTCTTGGGCTCCAAGATACCTACGGAAGGAGACTGCAGCCATGAAATTGGGAGACGCCTGCTTCTGGGAAAGAGAGCCACGGTTAGCCTTGACCGCCTAGTAAAGAGCAGAGACATTAATCTGCCAACCAAGATCCGTATAACTCGTGCTATGGTCTTTCCAGTTGTGATGTATAGATGCGAGAGTTGGACTTTGAAGAAGGCTGACCGCCGAAGAAGTGACGCGTTTGAATTGTGGTGCTGGCGGAGACTCTTGAGAGTTCCTTGGACTGCCACAAGATGAAATCAGTCGATATTGTCGACCATAAACCCTGACTGCTCATTGGAGGGTCAAATTATAAAGTTAAAGCTCAGCTACTTTGGTCATCTGAGGAGAAGAGAGGAGTCGCTGGAGAAAGATTTGATGTTGGGAAAGGTTGAAGGTCGCCGGAGAAGGGGTATGCAGTGAACGCGATGGTTAGATGGCATCTTCGAGGCGCTGCGAGATGAAGTTATGTGGTGTTAGGGAGATATTGAGAGACGGCAAAGCATGGCGTGACATGGTCCATAGGGTCACGAAGAGTCGGTCACGACTGAACGACTGACCTGAACTGTGCTAGCTGCTTCCACTTTACACCGGCGAATTTCTTAATCTCATCCGCCCACCTAAGTTTCTGCCGCCCCCTGCTACACTTTCCTTCCCTTCGAATCCAGTTTGTTACTCTAAGCCACCATCGGTTATTCTCTCTTCGCACTACGTGTCCTGCCCATGCCCATTTCTATACTTCTGTCCTACACTTATGCTTTTTTCGGTTCGTCTTTCAAGCGCACAACATTTATTAAGTATCACGTACTCACGAAAATGTTTTGCTTCAACCAGCGTGTTGCCCGTACAGGACCGAGCAAATACATTTCCGCTGTTGCGAACCCAAGCCAACGTTGCGAAGACGAGTGCTCCTCAGGAGGGGAAACAATCCGGGTTCTTCAACGTAAGAAACCTTCCAGACGAGACAAATGTGGTGCGTACAGAGCGCGTCGGCTTCCCACGTTGAAGGGACAGCGCTTTCGGATAATCTAGCGGCAAAGTACCACAAACCGACGATTTGGAGCGACATGTTTTGATCGACAGAAGGGACACTCTGAGCGGAGCTCATCGGTCCCGAGACGAACGGAACGGCCTATAGGCGCCGTGCACATCTAACTCCGGGTAAAACTCCTCTGTCTTGGAACTCCGGGGAGATGTGCGCGCCATTAACGGCTCCTTCTGCTTCTAAAGTATAGTAATGAGCCACATAGGAAAACACATAAACAGAAGTGGTTTGGTTGTTTTTTTTTATGGGGCTTAGCACCCCAAAGCGACACCGTCTATGAGAGAGGCCATAGAGAAGGCTTCACAAATTTAGTTCTACCTGGGGTTCTTTAACGTGCACTGACATCGCACAGCACACAGACGCCTTGCTTGTCGCCTCTATCGAAAATCGGCTGCCGAGGCCAGGATTCGATCCCGCACCATTAGGCACACTAATCTAGCGCGCTAACCACTTCGCCACTCCGGCGGGACATGTAAACAGAATTCTTAAACACATTTTTAAGATTTCACAGTGCAAGTGCAATGTCCGTCTTTCATGCAGAAAAGACCAGTACAAACTAAAACGGGTTGCAATATTGTCACGCAGTGGTGACGAGGTCGACGACACAAATGAAGGGTCGATGATTGCACTAAAGAAACTCTTTATTTGGGCTGACTTGCGCCCGCAAAAGAACTAAGCAACTTGGCGGCGGCGATAGAAACAAACGTGCTCGTCGATCGTCGAACAAAGAATACCCGTCACATTCGGCAACGCTCAATTTAAAGGCTGCTCAGAACAATCTAGATAACGTCGCAAGCAGCTACCAGCACGGGCTGGAACATTGTGGAAAGACACCCGAGTGGCCGGAACCTTCGAGACAGATCTCGGTGCATCTTGCGCTACAACAAAACTGATAAAGGTGTGACTCGCGACATCGAGCATTAACAAACAAAGAATACAGAACTGATACGCGATCCAGAATCAGAGTGATAAGGCCGCATGGCAGCGGCTGTTAAAAAAACAACAAATACTGTTTTGAAGGTTTCGCGGCATTACCCCCCCCTTAAAAAAACATCGCCTCGATGTTCCAAAACAAAGAAACTTAAACATAAACACTGAAAAGTTTAAACACCCCAGACTCTTTAACGCGCGTAATATGGCTTCTGTCGTACAACATGTACAATTTCTGGGCGTGCGCGTCACCGTTGTGATGCTGACGTTCCGTCGGGAATGACTTGATAGTCCAGTGGTCCGACTCGGCGAAGGATTTTGCATGGCCCAAAGTATCGACGCAACAACTTTTCAATTAATCCGCGACGGCGAATTGGTGTCCAAACCCACAATTGGTCTCCTGGATTGTACTCTGCGTGGCGTCGTCGTAAATTGTATCGTCGGCTGTCGGTGCGCTGTTGGTCTCTAACACGCAGCCGTGCGAGTCGTTCCTCTGCAGGCTGCAGGTAGGCGGCGTCGTCAAGGTTGTCTTCGCTGGTTACGCGCGGCAGCATTGCGTCGAGCGTCGTCGTGGGCTCCCTGCCGTACACAAGCTTAAACGGGGTAGCTCTGGTCGTCTCCTGGACTGCCGTGTTATACGCGAAGATCACGTACGGCAAGATGGCGTCCCAGGCCTTGTGTTCAGGCATTAGTCAGGGGATGGTATGCAGTTGTTCGTCGATGGCTTGTGTGACTGTATTCCAGGATGGCTTGCGTCAACTCTGCCGTAAACGCCGTTCCTCTGTCCGTGATAAGCACTTCTGGGGCGCCGTGTCGCAAGAGAATTTGTTCGACAAAATATTTGGCGACTTCTGCCGCGGTACCATTTGGTAGTGCTCTTGCTTCGGCGTAACGGGTAAGGTAGTCAGTGGCCAAGATGATCCACTCGTTACCCATAGACGACGATGGAAAGGGGCCAAGGAGATCCATCCCAATTTGTTGAAATTGCAGGATTGGGGACAAAATCGGGTTTAGTAGTCCTGCTGGTCTGATCGGCGGCGTCTTGCGTCGTTGGCACTCACGACACGTCTTCACGTAGTGGGTAACTTCGGCAGGCAGTCGCGGCCAGTGATACTTCTCCTGGATTCGACGCAACGTGCGCTCAAATCCGAGGTCGCCTGCTGTGGGCTCATCGTGCAACGCCTGCAGAATTCCTTGCCGAAGGGTTTTAGGCACTACGAGAAGCTGCGCGGTCTTCTTGGGTGCGAAGTTCTTCTTCACGAGGAGGCCATTGCTTAACGATAAGGATGATAAATGTCGCCTGAACACCCTAGGAGGGGAAGCGGTCTTTCCTTCCAAGTAATCGGCTAGCGCTTTCAGCTCAGGGTCTGATCGCTGTTGTTCTGCGAAACTGCTGGTGCTTACCGGTCCCAAAAAGGCGTCGTCGTCATCGTCCTTCGGGGGAGCATCGACGGGAGCACGGGATAAGCAGTCTGAGTCGGAATGCTTCCGGCCCGACTTATAGACTACAGTTATGTCAAAGTCTTGAAGTCGTAGGCTCCATCTGGCAAGGTGGCCGGAAGGATCTTTCAAATTAGCCAGTCAGCAGAACGCGTGGTGTTCGCTTACCACCTTTTAATGGTCGGCCGTATAGGTATGGACGAGACTTGAAGTGGCCCAGATGTTTTCAAGGCACTCCTTCTCGGTCGGCGAGTAATTGACTTCGGCTTTTGTGAGGACCTGCTAGCGTAGGCGATTACTTTCTCCTGTCCGGCATTCTTCTGGACGAGAACGGCTCCTAGGCCCACACTGCTCCCGTCGGTGTGAATTTCGGTCTCGGCGTTTTCATCAAAGTGGCCAAGTACAGGAGGCCATTGCAGGCGGCGCTTAAGTTCGTCGAAGGCTTCTCCTTGCAAAGCTTCCCATTTAAAAGGTATGTCAGCCTTTGTAAGCTGCGTCAACGGTTCGGCGATCCGCGAAAAGTTTCTGACAAATCGTCGATAATAAGCGCACAGCCCAAGGAATCGGCGCACAGCTTTCTTGTCGGCAAGCGGTGGGAATTGTGCGATTGCAGCTGTTTTCCCCGGGTCTGGGGGAATACCGTACTTGCTAACGATGTGACCTAGGAACCGGAGTTCTTCGTAGGCGAAGTGACACTTCTGTGCTTTTAGCGTTAGTCCCGATGACTTGATGGCTTCCAGCACTGTCTGTAGTCGTTTTAGGTCGTCGTCAAAGTTTGACGAGAAGACAACAACGTCGTCCAAATATACCAAACAAATTTCCCACTTCAAGCCTGCCAGGACTGTGTCCATTACTCGTTGAAACGTGGCTGGTGCGAAGCGGAAGCCAAATGGCATCACCTTGAACTCATAAAGGCCGTCCGGTGTGGTGAATGCGGTCTTCTCGCGATCTCTTTCGTCGACCTCCATTTGCCAATATCCGCTCTTCAGGTCCATCGATGAGAAGTACCTTGCATTGCAGAGCCGGTCGAGAGTGTCGTCGATGCGGGGAAGCGGGTAGACATCCTTCTTCGTTATGCTCTTCAAGCGGCGGTAATCAACGCAGAAGCGAAGTGTGCTGTCTTTCTTCTTGAGCAAAATGACTGGTGCCGCCCAGGGGCTGTTTGATGACTGGATTACGTAATCACGCAGCATTTCCTCAACTTGATCGCGAATGGCCTGGCGTTCTCGCGGCGATACACGATAAAGACTTTGGCGCAGAGGTCGGGCGTGTTCGTCCGTTATTATGCGGTGCTTGGCCAGTGGTGTTTGTCGTACCTTCGATGACGATGACAAGCACTCCCCGTACCTTCGAAGCAGACTGAGAATCTGGTCTTTCCTGTTGAGGGTCAATGCCGGGTTGATGTCAAATGAGGGCTGACGGAATAGGTCCGGTGCGTCTTCCAGCGTTTGGTCGTGGAGGGCTAATACATCCTTGAGGTCCGCTAATTCGTCGAGAAAAGCGATATTCGTGCTCTTGTTGAGATGCCGGTATTCTTCTGTGAGGTTTGTTACCAGAACCGGAGCTTGACCTCTCCGGAATTTCGTGATGCCTCTTGCGATGCCGACACCTCGTTCTAAGAGCAATTGGATATTTCCTTCGACGATGCCTTCAGCGGTTTCGATGTTTGCGCTACCTACGCAGACTGCAATGCTTGATCGGGGCGGGACGGTCAATTCTTCATCGAGGACGTTTAGAGGGATGTGTTGCATCGACGTCGTCGTAGCAGGAATGGCTTTGTCTGCAGAGAGCTTGATCAGCTTAGATCGCAGGTCGATGATAGCCCTATGTTCATTTAGGAAGTCCATGCCTAAAATCACGTCGCGGAAGCCCTGCTGCAAGACCACAAAGGTGGTGGGGCAAGTACGACCATTTACGGTTATTCTTGCAGTACATCGTCCCGATGGATTAATCAGGTTGCCACCTGCGGTGCGAATCAGCGGGTCATACCAAGCGGTGGTAACTTTCCTGAGCTGAGAGGCCAACAGTCCGCTAATGACTGAATCGTCAGCTCCGGTGTCTACTAGGGCAGTGACTCTGCGACCGTCGATATCAACTTCAAGGTCACTTGTTCGCGTCCTCGCATTGCACGTGGGCCTTTGTGTCCGATCTCGGCTCCGTCGTTTCTTCAGGTCATGGCCGGGGCATACCGTTGTTACTTCGCTGGGCAGCGGTGTCGTCTCGCACTGTGGTCGTGTTGTCGTCGATGTTGTCGTGTGGAGCGGCGGTGAAATGGTTGCGTCGTCGTTAGTGGTCGTCTGCGGCGGAGGATGTTCGTCTTTTCGCCGTTGAGCAACCTCACCTCCAAAGGTTGCTGCCTTTAGTTTCCCCTGCGCGGGCTTGGAGACCTTCCGCGCATGCTCTCATCATAGGTACGACCTGGCGACGCAAAGCGGGCCCTGTACGGCGATGGAGATCTGAACCGACGGCTTGGTGGCGCAATCGCACCGCTACGCAGATAGTTGTAAATTTCTTGTGGTCGTTCACGTGGGCGTGGTCGTGGAGCGTCGACTGCAAATCCGCGGAGACCGATTCGTCGGTACGGGCAGTGGCGCAGAATGTGGCCGGCCTCACCGCAGTGGAAGCATAATGGCCGGTCGTTTGCAGTCCTCCAGGCGTCGCACTTCCTGAGGGGGTCGTTGGTAGGCTTGGCGGGCGGGGGCCAAGGGGCGGTTTTCAGGAACAGGACGCTAGCGGCGAGGGCGCGGAAAGTCATCACGTCGGGGCGCAGGGCGACGTAATGCACCAGCGTAGTTCATTGCTCTTGCCTCTTGTGCTGGAACAATCGCAGCCGTCGCTTGGGGAACGCCCAGCGCCTGCTGGACTTCATCACGGACGACGACCGCGAGCGTCGCCACCTGGTGTTGTTGCGATGATGGCATCAATCGGCGGAGCTCCTCTCGCACGATCTCCCGGATGAGGTCCCGAAGGTTCTCTCCACTTGCAGATGCGCTGGGGTAGTGGCTTGAGTAGTCTGGCTGAAGTGGTCGCTCGTAGTATCGTATCCGGGTGTACAACGTATTCTCGATGGCAGACGCTTCCGTTTCAAATTCCGCCACGGTGTTTGGCGGATTTCGGACAAGATTTGCAAAAAGCGATTCTTTGACGCCTCGCATTAAAAATTTAACTCTCTCACCTTCAGTGATGTTAGGGTCGGCGCAGCGAAAGAGGCGCTTCATCTCTTCAACGTACGTCAGGACAGGCTCGTTAGGAAGTTGAAGCCTTGACTGAAGGAGGGCCTGGGCTCTTTCCTTTCGGACGACGCTTGAAAAGGCAGTCAAAAATGCTTCCTGGAAAATGTCCCAATCCATAGCTGCCTCATGATTTTCGAACCAAACTCGGGAATGTCCTTGAAGAACAAAATTGACCTGCCTGAGGTTCGCAGCGTCGTTCCAGCCGTTGAATTCTGCCACACGGTCGAAAAGGTGCATCCAGTCTCCAGCATCTTCATCCGGTTGTCCATGGAAGCAGGGGGGCACACGGGGTTGGACGAAAACAACCGGTGCTGTAGGCTGGGCCATTGTCAGCGTCGATGCCTTCCGAGATTGAATGGGGTCAGGCAGCAGACCGTGTTCGGGTTGTAGGCCTTGAAGTCGGCGGCTGGCTCGGTGACCTGTAGGCTGGTCTTCCAGGGCGACAGGAACACGGCTTGGGTCTTCGCTTGAAGGATCAAAGGCAGCACCTCCACCAGATGTCACGTAGTGGTGACGAGGTCGACGACACAAATGAAGGGTCGGTGATCACACTAAAGAAACTCTTTATTTGGGCTGACTTGCGTCCGCAAAAGAACTAAGCAACTCGGCGGCGGCGATAGCAGCAAACGCGTTGGTCGATCGTCGAACAAAGAATGCTCGTCACACTCAACGCTCAATTTAAAGGCCGCATAGAACAATGTAGATAACGGCGCAAACAGCTACCAGCATGGTCTGGAACATTGTGGAAAGACACCCGAGTGGCCAGAACCTTCGAGACAGATCTGGGTGCATCTTGCGCTACAACAAAACTGATAAAGTGATTCGCGGCATCGAGCATTAACAAACAAAGAATACAGAACTGATACGCGATCCAGAATCAGAGCGATAAGGCCGCATGGCAGCGGCTGTTAAAAAAACAAATACTGTTTTGAAGGTTTCGCGGCAATGTTGTAAAACGTCATTTCGAAGGTGATGTAGTGTACAAAAAAAAACGCGATACGAGCGCGTGGGGGTCGCCTTTGACCACCGGCACCCGCACGGGAACATGACTCACAGATACAATGAGTTTCTGTCGTTTCCCTGAATAGGCAGGCGTTTCTTCAGAGCTGGCGTGGACTTTGAAAAAAGCACCGTGGAAAAAATGTGCACTGACACCAAGAAGCAATAGTGAAACGGCACGAGACGTGTGTGCTGTGAAGCCAGACATACCCATGACACGTGCTCTGTGAGCTGACGCTTCACGGAATCGAAATGAATCGGAGTGGAATCGAAATGGAAGTGGTTTTCCATGAGGTGCATACGCTGTTGCGAGCGCTCCACTGGTTCAAAGTACGATCGTCGAAATTGGGCAACTCGGCAGCTCTAGAGAGGCAGCGACCGAGCGAAATCGAGGAGAGGGGGGGCAGCACCCCCAAGAAGGGGGCGGCGGCCCTCTCGAACCCGCGGAAGTAGCGACGTAACAAGACCTCAAGGAGCACAACGCACGAGACTGACGTAGTGGCCGCGTCGCGGTAAAAGCTTGTCCTCCCTGCTTGGAGGGAGCCTAACCGATTCTGCAGGCATTTTAAATAAAAGTTGTTCTCTCTCTCTCGCTCTTCCCATTATACGTGGCTACCGGAAACGGGCGTATTGGCGACAGCGGGAGCTTCTGAAAGTGTCAAATAGATGAGTTCTTTCTTCTATTAAGTTTATTTCGTTTTCAGCTAGTTAGGTTAGGTGCAGCCTAAAGAATAGATTTTAGCTCTTTGTCCTAGCGGCATGCTTTTGTACTGGCAGCTAGAGATTTTTCCGGCGTTCATTTTTTAAAAATTTTTGTAACATAATTGTTCTTGTTTCTACGCTATTGGCATTCGCAGAATTTTTTTTTAACTGGTGCTTGCTAGTCGTTTTTGTGTCTCTCCCTTGCAGTCAGTATATTCTGAGAAATCGTGCTAGAAATAGTTCAGTTGATATATGCTTAAGATGTGCAATCAATAGAAGGCAAAGTGTAGTCAGTGTGAGGCGTAAGTTAATCTCAAGAGAACGCGTTTCGATTCCGTAGAGGATGCAGAAGGCAGTGACTTTTTGTGGCGGTGTTACGTACTGAGTGCGCGCCTAGACAGATTTGGACTAGAAATGAGCGGTGTAGCGTCTCGTGTAGAAGCCTTAAAAAATGAATTAAGATTAAGGGCGGAAAATCAGGAACTGTTGAGACAGCTTCCTCAAATGGAAAAAAATGGCCGACATTGTCCTTGGAAGAAGCGAGGCCGGATGTTTTAGTGCGGACCACGTGGCTGGGACCAGCACTGGCATGGAAGGCGTAAGCAAAGTAGGGCAAGTGAAGTTGAACCGACAGAGTTATTTAGACATAGCTACTAAGACGCCGGGAAAAATGAAGAAATAAGGAAGAATGGAAATCCCAGAGAGAAGGACACAGATAACCGAAAGCAGTAGCCAACATTTGGGAGGGAGAGAGAGAATGCCCAGATGCTTATCGCCGGGGATTCCAACATGGCAGGTGCAGTCGAGATATCGTGGAATGGGTAAAGTGTGATAAGTGAGTGTTACTTGGAACCTTCCTAGGGATGACAATGAGCGCAGTGCTAAAAGACGTTATAAATAGGCCGTTGAAAAATTCCGCACAGCGCAATATGGTGATGGTAGCCGCGGGTCTGAACGATGTCCTAATTGGTGACGCTGCAGGACTGGTGGAAAGTTTAGCTAAGAGAGTTGACGATGTCAGGGCGATAACATAGCAAGCGCAAAGAGTTATATGCACAGTACTGGAGGTGGTGGAAACGAACGGAAAGCTTGAAAAAGGCGTGGTGGAAGTTAATCCGGACATAGGAAAGTTAAGCCTGGAAGAGCGTTTCGAAGTGGTTGAGGTAAACTGGGAGGTGCATAAAATAGGTTTTAGAAGGCCTTTTGGTAATGTTAGTAATGCTAGTAATGTAGAAGCAAAAATTCATTGAATAAAATAGGTAACCAATCTAAAACAATAATTAAGATATATGGGGAAAAATGAGCATGATAGCAACTGCTACCACCCCGTTTCAAAGGGGATGCTCCTATATTCCATCCATCCATCCATCCATCCATCCATCCATCCATCCATCCATCCATCCATACGTCCATTCGTCCGTCCGTCCGTCCGTCCATCTATCCACCCACCCAACCACTGACCTACCTACCGAGCGTTGTGCTGACCTACCTACCGAGTGTTGTGCGCCTAGCGGCTTGCACGGAGCCTATATTCGAACGAGCGGGAGAAAGCAACAAGGTACGCAGCAAGAAGCGGCGTTGTTGATTTCTGGCTGTAGGAAGAACGAAAAGAACATACACGGGCTTTCTACTGCCTTTGTAGCTGTTGTGGCTGTAGGAAGAAGGAAAAGAAAATGCACGGGCCTGTACTGGCTCTGTAGCTGAACCACCTCCGTTGCCTGATTGATTGATTTATAGGAAGGGAAAGGTGTAACTGCCTCGCTTGCTTTCTGTGGACACCTCAACCACGCCGTAAGGGAAGGGAGGAACGTGGGAGGTAAAGTGGAAAGGGAGAAAGATGAGCCGTAGTAGAGGGCTATGGAGTAATTTCGACCACCTGAGGATCTTCGACGTACGCTAACATCGCGCAGCACACGGACGCTTCGTTTCGCCTCCATCGAAACGCAGCCGCCGACGCCGGGTTCGAACCTGGGTACTCCGGCACAGTATTCAGGCGTCTTACCACTGCACCACCACGGCGGGGCCGCCTCCGCTGCCTCGTGCGGACAGAAGAGGAAATAGAGAAGAAAGGGAAAAGAAGTGGGAGAGAAAGACAAGCGCCGCAACAGCCGTCGTCCACCACCGAAGCAGTGGCAGGTGCAATGACGGCCTACAACAGATACAATTCGTGTGGCTGGCTAGCTCCCGTCGCAAGCGGCGTTGACCTACCGTCCCAGCACTGTAGGGCCAGGAACTGCCACCCTTCACCACCTCCTCCCCGCAAGGAACGTCAAGCTCGTAAAGTATATGAACAATTACGTGCGCCTGAGAACCGGCGGAAAATTTGGAATGGTCGTGTCAGCGTACAGCTTTTCCATAAGATATACGACGACAGCTCGCCCAGAGAAGCCGGTTCCGAGGCGCCGGCGTTCGAGAACACGAGGGTTCGATGCTCTCAGTGCGAGGAGAATGGCGAATGCCTACACTTACTCTCCTATCATTTGCCTGCCATCGTTTGCCCTTTTTGGCGTTGGTTGTAGTGGTACACAGGAAAGTAAAGGCGCTATAGCTGTCGTCACTTTCTCCGGCAAGTGTGTTTGAACGGTACATCGCTCCTGTCGCATAGTGTTCCTTGACGCGCGTTCAAATGTGGGATTGCAGATAGCAGGAATGCTAGACAAGAACAGATCCCGTGGAATCACGTGGAATATGACAGAGCTCGCGCACGAGATTTCGTTCATAAGCCTAGAAAGGTTTTCGCCTTAAAAAACGTGGTGTATCTGTCACAAGTTATCGCGGTTGGTTGGTTGGTTCATAGGAAAGGAAAGGCGCGGTATCTGTCACACTTGCTCTGTGGACACCTGAACCGCGCCGTAAGGGAAGGGATGAAGGTGGGAGTGAAAGTGGATAGAGAGAAAGGGGGGCCGTAGTGGAGGGCTACGGAGTAATTTCGACCACCTGGGGATCTTTAACGTGCGCTGACATCGCACAGCACACGGACGCCACTTCGTTTCGCCTCCATCGAAACGCAGCCGCCGAGGCCGGGATTCGATCCCGGACACCTGACCAAGCCGTAAGGAAAAGGAGGAAGGCGGGAGTGAAAGTAGAAAGAGAAAGAGAGATAGGTGCCGTAGTGGAGGGCTTCGAACCACCACGCTGGGGGTGGAGGGTGGCTGCTCCTGGCACTACGGGGCTGAGGTTGGTAGGTCACTGCTGCTTGCGGCGCGGCCTGGCCTGCCACCGAATATTGAACTGTTGTAGGCCGTCATTGCAACCGCTACCGTTTAGGTGGACGACGGCGGTTTCGGCGCGCGTCTTTATCTTCCCTTTCCGTTTCTTCTCTATTTTCTCTTCTGTCCGCACGAGGTAGCGGAGGTGGCTCAGCTACAGAGCCAGTAGCAGGCCCGTTCATTTTATTTTCCTTCTTCCTACAGCCACAACAACAACTTTGGTGATCCAAAGTGCCCCTAGCAATTTTTGCTTTTTCGTGCGCATGAAAAAGCATTCCCGCTTCTTAGTGCCGTAGCCCTGGTGGGGTTGAAAATATTTTATTGAAAACTTTTAGGAGGCTGTAGCGGCGGTTAAAGTCCTTAGTCCGGAACCCCATTGGCGCAGGTTGCTGTCCGCACGCGCTCTTTCGATGTGTTCTCCCTGCGTCCGAGCCGGTCAGAGCTGCTTCCCACCCCTCCTGCGTTGGCTGGTTATTAATAGTGATTGTCTGATTTCGTTGGCAGGCCTACAATATATGGTGCAGGTCCGCCTTTTCCCCGCAGAATTTGCAAGGTGAGTCAAATGACTCTGCATCTATTGCGTGTAGTCTTTGTGGGTTGTTAGAAGTGTTGGTCTGTAGCTTGCGGAGTTGTACCTCCTCGATTTTATGTCTTAGCCGGTGGATGGTAGACCTGGCGAAAAATCTTACGTGCTGAAGAATTTCAGTGTATGTTAGCAATGTGGTAGGAGGTTCCAAGAGATCCGTTTTTGGTGCCTTGGGGAGAAATGCAGTGATTACACCTTGCTGAAAGGGAAGGAAGCTTTTCTTTGACGGGTGCTAATAAAGTTCTTCACCATCATCATCAGGCTGAGGCGTGTGCGCTCTCATTCCCTGGGATGCGCTGGTGACCTTGTACCCATGCGAAGTGTTTATGTGTGGATTGGTAGCCACGGGTGTAAATATCTTGCAGGATTTTAGTTGCTAGCGGTGCAATCCTTCCCCTGAGGTAACTGTGATATGCTGTCTGTGAATCTGTAAGAATGTATTTTGTGGTAGTGTGTGGCAGCTAGGGCAATCGCCACTTCTTCCGCAGCCAGTGTGTCTTGTCTGGGCAATATTAGTCAGTCCACTGTTTCAGTTAAATTCACTACCGCAACGATCGCCATTCCCCGTTCAGGATCCCCGGCATGGACATAGAACACGCCCTCGCGCCCGCCGTATAGTGTCTTTTTATATCCTAATTCCGCTCGTGCTTTTCGTCTTGGCTGGTGAAAATCAAGGTGAATATTCCCCGGCAATATGTGTTCCCTTAAATTGTCCTCTCTATGAGGCTGGGATGTCGCTTTTAGGATCTAGCTGTCAGGGGCAATTGATGTTCAAGTCGTTCAAGGCTTGTCGGCCAGTCAGAGTAGTCGAGAGTCGTACCACCTGCGCCGTGAGGTGTGCCTATATCAGATTGTCTACCGTGTTGTGGACGCCCAGTCGTAAAATCTAGTCCGTCAATGTCGTAAGAGGGAGGCCCAGGGCCTTCTTGTAGGCTGTTCTGATTATGACGTTGAGGTTCTTAATGTCAATTTCTTGAGACGAAGGTAGGGTGCTGCATAGACGATGCGGCTTACGACGAATGCTTGCGCCAGCCGGAGAGTATATCTTCTCGCATCCCTGATTTCCGTGGACAGTTCGTTTGATCATCGCCCTATGACGGAACGAATCGGCAAACTCGCTGAGAGGTGGCGCATGCGCACGCAGACAAGGCCACGGTGATAATCGTCTGCTAGGCCATTCCTAGAGCTGCACGAAGCCCTAGACCCTGTCTTTCCCTTACCGAACTATCTGGAATTCCAAGCCCTAACACAGCGAAGAAGGTAAGGGAGATTGCTGATAGTAGCAGTGTAAGCATTGCCTAAACAAACCTCGCTATATATCTGAGCTTCAGACTTACCAAAATCTTGGGCCACAGCCATATGCCCAAATGACTGCAAACAAGGCAAGAGCAAACGAAGGATTGGTCGCGAAGTTCATTTGAGAAACGCTGAGTACGCTATTTGCTGTTGAGCGGCAGGTAGCTTCTCCTGGATATCGGCGGCGTTTGTGCCAGCAGTACTACGATCGAAAGAAAGGGTCGGGGACTGCGCGGCTCCTGAAACAGCCTAGCAGACAATGTCCGCTCTGAACTGACGGACTGAAGAACTTTATTTAGAAGAGATAAGGGAGGGGGATGTGCAGGTGGCGTCCCTAGACCGGGACTCCAGCGGCGGCTGCTGCTGCTATCCGCGCGCGTGTCACGAGGCCCCATTGGGCCTCTATTCTAGAGCTCGAACCCCTATCGGTGGGGCGCTCAAAGTTATATAGTAATATAATCATGTCATTGCGCTAGCACTCTGAGTCTATGGATGGTGGTAGGGAGACCAGAACCATGTCTAACGATTAGGGGGGTTTGTGCGCCTAAAACTGTAATTTTAAATCTGTTCTCATTTTGAGGAGGAAGTCGCACCAACGACCTGTGAAGGTCCGAAATGGTCAAAATTCGCTTTTTTAGGAGGATGCGTATTTGGCGAACCACTTGCCGTAGGCACATGCGAGTGGTATCAAACGATTCGCCTCGGCGAGATCTTTGTGAAATGGGATTGTGATGAATAACAACTTACGCTCTTGCATATCAGCGCCTATCGACATGTGGCTGCAAACTTTTAGCCTTTACTGACATTCCATCATGACAAGCCGTGTTCGAGCTGTATAGCAAGCCTCCATACGAACGAAGTTCTTAGGGTGACCGTGCAAACCGAAACAGTTCTGGCGTGAGCGGGTGCCAGATTTGGTGGGCCAATAACACTGTGCGGGTAGCGGCCGCAAAATTTAGCTGGCCGCCGCCATTATCCGGAGGTCATTACTTTGACTAAAGTGTACTAGAAGAGGACAGTGAGCTCACTGGCACCCTTTCCCTGACGCCGTTCATTTCAAGTACGAGAGGTGACGCCACGAGTGACTTCACTGTAGCTTCTTGCTGGTCCAGCCTACGATGCTGCGCGGCAGCGCGCAGTTATGTACGCGTTGCTTTTATCCTTATACCTACTTTGAAGAGAGTAACGGCTGGACCCTCCGTTCATGATCTGCAGTGACATTCTTTATTTTGCGCTGCTTAATACCACTGGCAGGGGCACCCAATCGGCGACACGTAATGGCTTGATGGAGCAGATGGTATAAAAATAAATGTCAACGTCTTTAGGTTTTTGCGTCAATTTTTGCGTGCTGCTGAACTTCCTGATTTGAGAGTAGCGACACTGATCATACAATCAGCCAGAACTTCACCTGGCTTTTATTTTTATCTTCATGCATGTCATCTACAAATACAACACGAGACAGGTATGATGGTTTGAACAATTTACAAAATTTTTAATGCAAATTGTAGCTCTAATTGGATGCCAAATCCTAAGCTAGTCGTTCTAGTCATCAGAATTTGAGCACGCGTAGCATTCCCCTCAAATTTCTCTTGGTAATAAAATATTAAATACGCGTCGAAGGGCAGTGAAGTGAAACGTGAAAGTGCATGCTTCTCCTTTACCTTATTTCATGTCCCCCTAGCGTTCTTTTAGGTGACTAATGTATGAACTGTAAAAAGCGGGGCCTGAAAAAGTTCACTCAGTATTGCCAGGACAAGAAAAAAGTTATTGCTCACTTATTTCAGCTTCGCCCTTACAAGCACTTATTAATTCATATCAAAGCAATCAGTCAGCTTATGGCGCTTTGCTTTTTCTGTCTTCCCCATCTTTTACACAAAAGCGCAGCCGAGGGTTACATAAAAGGTGATGATCCTGGCAGAAATAATAGGTACACGCGAGTGATCTGAGCAGCCAACGTTTCACCCAAATCTTACTTTCCCTGCCACCAGCACGTACTGGATGCTGTATACGTCAGCAGTTATTGGCAACTTAAGCATTTAGTGAACAGGTTTTCAAGCTTGCTGATGAAGATGAAGCTTAGGGACGTGACTATCTTCTGACGGCCGGTGACTGAGCTCTATCTTTATTGATATTCCACCCCCAGGTGTCTTCGCTATATAATCTCCGTCTTTTTGCAATAAACCTCCGTTGATAGTCAGCGCTTTGAGTTTGTGCTTTCTTGTGTCTCTGTGTCTCGTCGTTCGCGCTGTTCCTTAATTAAGATGGAGAGTAGACTCGACGTGTACGACGTCCCATTCCCAGCCTCTCTTTACAAAATGTGTTAGCCAAGCCAGTTGTAAGTCATCACGTCATCTTTACGTCGGCAGTTTTATGACGTCACACCGTTTCATATCCGTGAAATTAGACTTGCGCGGATTCCCAGCCATTGCGGAATTTCAATGAACGAATCCGTTTCTTACGTCAGCCTCCTTGGATGGCCCTATCCTTTCATTAATTCCCTACTTCTCTTTATGAATGGCGACGCGATTCAAACGATTCCTTTTTACGAAGTCTCAAATTTGGCCTTTGTATCTTTCTGTGACTTCTGGCATTTGAAGTATAAATTAAATTTTGGTCAGTGGCTTTTCAGTCAGTGCGAGGTATGTCTGACAGATTTCAAGAGTAGAATTCCTTCCCTTAACTTTTATCTTCATAGATCTCTGTTCTCCTTCAGCCATGCGTTCATACTGCAATGAACCTGAGACGTTGGATCATTTCTTTCCTGTCCTGTCGACATTTCGCCTCCATCCGAAAACTCTTCCTTGAATTTCACTGCAAAAAGGTATCTATATATTCATGACTGTTTCAAATTTAATTTCTTTTGGCATTACTCAGCTGGGCTTCAGCAGTGGGACAGTTCGATCCACGGTACATAAATTTGTTAACGCCTCTGGTAGGATTCCCTGCCGATTTCGTGGTTTCTCCTCTTCAGATTCTTAATGAGTTGAAATTAACTTCTACGTCCTTTACCTCTACCAATGGCTGTATTTCTTCTTCTGCTTCTAACACACGTGTCACTGCCTCCTCCCCTGGAGCATCGTCCCGACGTGGTGTTACCATCAAGCAGAAGAGAAGAGAGAAAAAGCGGGTTTACACCGCGGGTCTGACATCGCGTAATAGACTGTAGGCAGCCTGAACGTCAGTCAGGGGGTCACTTGTAGTACGGCTTCATTCTCACAACGTACCCAACATTGCTGATCCCGCTGTTGTGCGATGTGTGGGCTGGTGAGGTTGGTGCAACTTAGTACGTTACGTCAGGGAGGCGGCGGGCAAGGTAAGGGCCGAAGTAGTGGCGCTGTAATTTTTCGGACATCCCGCGGCGACGAACGGGCGTCCATAACAACACATAGTTGCTTGGGGTGTAGGTAAGGAAGTGGCCTCCAAGGTTATAGCGGTCAGAATCGATCTGTTGCAGATGGTGAATTTGTTTTCTGGCCATTTGCCGCGCCTCTTCCGCGCGCTGAACATAAGTGGCGACGTCTAGGTCAAGCCCAATCTCCTGCCATGGTACACGGGTAGCATAACGTCTAGCGGAGTGGTAACTTGGCGACCGAAGGCTAATTCGAACGAATTGAGCTGCGTCGTCTGTTGCTATGCAGTATTACACGCGAATGTTGCGTGTGGAAGAATTTGATGCCATGTATTGGGCTCGACATCAACATAGATGGAACGCATGTCAGTGAAGGTCCGGTTGAGGTGTTCCAGCAATTTATTTGTCTGTTGATGGTCGGCTGTTGTACATCTATGGCTGGTGTGCGTGAGCTTCAACACCGCCTGAGTCAAGCGGGTCGTAAACGCAGCTCCTCTGTTCTACGAGATATCTGCAGGAGTGCCATGACGCAAGACGATGTCGTGCACAAAGAACTGGCCGACTTCAGCAGCAGCACCGCTTGAAAGGGATCCTTTCGCAGCGTACTATGTCAAGTAATCTGTCGCGGCCACAATCCACCATTTTCGAGTGGACGACTATTGGGCTGAAACGTGGAAGCAAACAAAAAGGGTTCTACTTATGTTGAGGACTACGCAGAGGGATATGGAAAAAAAATTAGATGTGGCTTAGCTGTGGTTAAGCCTGAGTGATTGCGAAAGCTATACCTCCCTGGCTGCGCTTGGCTCTGCTGGTGGTTTGGCAAGGCTGTGCCTTCTGTGTAACTAAAGGATTTACTCTGGACACAACATGGTTTGTACTGTTTGTTTATTCCAATGAACACGCTTTGGTGGTCCGTAAAGTAATGACTGTTGGTCTGAACACTGATAATTACATAGTCGTCCGAATGTCTATACATCACCAAGTCTAGACTGCTACCTCATTGAGTAGTAGTCTCGCTCTGCACTACTCATAGACGATTCTTCGGCATTCAGAGAGTCTATGAAACTACTCTCGCTCACTGAACTTGTAGAACGCCGCCCGGGCTCGCCATTCTGCTTCATAGGCGCGTTGCTTAGCCAACCGCTCTTGCCTTTCTTCGTCTGTCTTCTCGGCACGGCGCCGGCCTTTGCGCGCAGCACGTCGCTCCAGCGACGCCTTGTACAACTCCTCAGACATGACTAAGCGGAGCGCGCCTGCGGCGCCCCGTTTATCCTCTCCTAGCGAGCAATCTCACGCAGCTGGCTGAGGAGTCCGTCACGTGGTAGCCGCCGCGTCGAGCGAAGGAACGACTACGGCCGAAGAGACGAGTTGGGGCCCTTGCTATCCTCTGGTCGTGACGTTACGCTGTCACGCGGTGCGCCGGAGCGAAGGAACGACCTCCACCGACGGAAGAAAAGTGCTAGCAGTATTGCTTTCGCAATAAAAATGGTAGAGATAAAGTTAAAAGATAGAAAACGTACAGAGCCCATGGGTCAGAGAAGTAACTCAAGTCACTGACATTCTAATGGAAATCAAAAAGAAGAAATGGGCATGGGCAGGACATGTAGCGCAAAGAAAGGCTAACGGTTGGTCGCTTAGGACAACAAACTGGATTTCAAGGGAAGGAAAGCATAGCAGGGGGCGGCAGAAAATTAGGTGGGCGGATGAGGTTAAGAAGTTGGCAGGGGTCAGGTGGATGCAGCTCGCACAGGCCCGGGTAAATTGGAGGAATATGGGAGAGGCCTTCGCCCTGCAGTGGGTATAGTCAGGCTGATGATGATAATGACTTCGGAAAAGAACCGGGGAGGCCAATGCCAATTTGCTGGAAAGGGGTCTTCAGTGGTGCTATGGGCTGCAGAAATCCGGCTGGTTTAGGAAGAGCAGATTCCCGTCGTTGTCAATAGCGGCATGGTATTGGCATCCGTGCTCTGTACCGAGGTTTAGACTATCTGTTAAGCCTTTCATAAGCGTTTTTCTGCGCTCCTGACAACTTGGGAATGTTAAACTTATATGATTTGGCTTGATTTGATTTTCTTTTATAAGCAGTTCATTCGTGAACAGGATTTGACGTCACCGAGCACGAGAAACGGGGAGTACGCAACTGTTCTCACCAGTCAGCCTTCATCGATCTATCTAGCTTCTGTAACTGTTTGACGGCATTTTGCCCTTCCTGTTATTAAGAGCCTTAAATATCGACAGCACGCTGCACGAAAAGGAAGTGCTTTTGTTTTGCTCCGGCTGTTATCCGGCTCAGGAAAAACTACAAAGCGTGGTTTCGTCTCGGGCAGGAAAAAAGGCATGATTACCCTGGCAACTGCTTGGCAATCGATAGTGAACAAGATTAGTTTTATGCGTGTTTGTATGTCTGTAGCCCGGCTTACTACTGCCAGTCCATAACGGCTTTCTCTGAGTAGATAATCAATATTGCAGCTGCTTATATATTCACCGGAAGGCAGGACGGCGTTGGAGGGTTGGAGGTATTAGGCAAGGAAGGGATGAAGGACTCATCGTCGAATACTTGTCAATACTAATCCAGAATATTGTTTTTTTTTTGCCTGATTTCGTATAAGCGCGAATGAGTGCTCCGCTCTTAAATGTAAAGGATCCTTTCCTGCAAGAAAGCCTAACCATTTCGAGGCTCCTTCCATAGTACCATATTAGGCATCGCGAAGAGGCCTCTAAGCCGCTCTCTGAAATCACGTCGCTGGAAAGGGTGAGTTTCCTATTACGTTTTAGGCATGTGGTAATTAGATGTTTGGTTTGGGATAGTTGGTAGCAATTTCTTGAAAACAGCGCAGTCTGCCACTGTGTTGTCGGCGTCTATATTTGCACTACGGTTTATAGAAGAGGAAAATACGGCAATGTTAGCCTATCTTCCAAGCTTTGTGGCTAGGACTAGAGCAAAGTATTCTAGTACGGGCTGTTATGAGGTACTGAAAATGCGTGCACGGCTCCATTTTGATGGTCGGGAAAAGGTAGCACTGCGGAACAAGTAGTTTTCTTCTTGGTACATGACTAAAATTGTTCCTAGCGCATTTAGTTTAAAGCCTCCATTTTTATCAGAATGTCCTTGGTTACTGCTGCCTGCACATTCTCGCAGAGGTGATTACAAGGTTTTTGAAGTAAGCACCTCTTGCGATAATAAAGTTCAATAACTGTGTCCTTGCAGTTCAAGGTAACAGGTAGTCTCTACCAGATTACAAGCAAATGCACTTAGGTCTTTGGCGGGTACGATTACTAATTTGTGCATGCAACCAATCGCAGGTATCAGCATTTTGAAACCATTTCTCCTGCTGCGGTTGAAGCAGGAGAAATATGAATATGAATGTCAACAATATGAACTAAAAAAACGAATGAATAAATAAACGTGGCAATGTACGACAATCTCAAATAGAAGTAAAATACAAAAAACCAGTATTGTGATAGAGTAACACAAAACACAAAGCTACACTGTCTGTTTGCCACTGATGAATAGCTAGAACAATGTGAAGGGCGTTTAGTCAACGCACTACGCTAGCAAATCCAGGGCACAGCGCTGTTATTTTTTGGTAGAGCTCCTTGATTGTTTGAAGGTAGCGACAAGCCGCTGCATGACCTCCTCTCTTCCTCCTTGCGCCATGTTTGTCTGAAAGGTTCTCGCCCACATTTCTGCACGACCACAGGTTTCAACACTCGGTTGCTTTTGACAACGCATTGGTGTTCTTGCGTTTTTCTTCGATTGAATATTCAGTTCGCCCAATTTTCTTCCTATTCTCGGCATAGCGAACGTTACGCACATGGCTTCCTCTGCTGTGCATTAAACATAAGGCGAGAAATCGCGTGCGCACTGGACGAAGGCGCATTAAAACGACTAGACAATTTCATGGCGATACGTGAAAAAGCATGGGGCTAGCGCAAGAACAAGTTTCTCTCCTACACTTTAAAAAGGTAGAAGGTTCGAGTACTGAACTACGGTCAAGGCTTTTAGTCCTAAATAAGGCCTGGGAATAGAACTCTGGGTAACGCCTGAAGTTCGAGTCGACGAAAACGTTGCGAGTTCGATTCTCTCGCTCGCGTCGTAGCAACTGTGATGCCTTGCATGAGGTCTTGGTTTCGCGTCCTTCGCTCGAGTCACAGTTGCCATAACAACTTCCATAACAACTGTCACGCCAGGCATTGTCGAGCATTGGGCGAGTGGGAGAACAGCATGCACGAAAGTTGAAGAAAACTGTTAAAAAACAAGAAAGCAGCAAAACACACCGGGACAACCATATGGCAGTGAAACAGCACACTCTAGAAATCATATTATGCGGTGGAAACGAATATAACTCAGTTTGTATACAATATGGCGGATGAAGCAGACTCGCTGAGGAATTCTGACCATGTAGCAAATTTATTGCCAGGCAGTCAGTGCTCTTTTGGGCTCACACATACACATAGGCGAGCTGAGGGCTCATGATGTTCAAGAGAAGAGCCAAGTTCCAACCAATTCCACTGCGACTGCACGTATGAAAAGGATGTTCTTAAAGCCAAATTCCCCTGTATCAAGTGGATGTGGTGAGTCCACCCCTTCCGAGGGCAGATTTTCGCCGCAAGCGCAAAGAGCTGGCTATGTAGGTAACCCAGTATTGGTAATGAGAGCCGCACAAGTATATGGAACATTATTCACCGGAAGTATACGGCCGCGTTGCTGGTCTGCCAAAGGAGCAAGCCCACGGACTTCACCAAAAGTTTTCTAGCGGGAGCTACATTGGCCACATTCTTGCCATTTCTTCATGCCTGTCGGTGCCTGTCCGAATAGTGCAGAAAGAATAAAAAAAATCGTGGGAGGCGGTAGCTGACAGCCTACATGGCCGACCACTGACCGGACGTAGGGCTTCCTGAAACCATGCTTGGCAAGATCTGCCAACTCGGGCCTCTCCTTTCATATGGGAGAGTGGTATCACAGTCTGCCACAACCCTAGCATTCACGTTATTCCTAGGCCACGCAAGCACCTTCATACAGCTCAGCTAAAGCGGGGCTTTATATATTGGCTGGTAGCTTACGCTATCGCGTCATCGCGAACGTGGGAGTGAAAACAGAGTAAGAGGTGCCGTAGTGGAGGGCTTCGGACCACCATGCGATAGAGGCTCTCGCCTAATCGCACTTAAGCTGTCAAAAGTGCCCTCTATGGCAATAATAAAGTTGAAACCATAAAGTAAACTTCTATCTGCAAGATAGCAGTTTCTTTTAATTTCCAGCCGAACAATGGCGTAGCCAAGAAGATAGCTCTCGACTATTTGCAGGTTTAAAAACAAGCTAAACCACAGCTAATTTTTTCGAATGCTCCACGCCGCCTTCCTCCGCCCGAGACCGGAGTGGAAACATTACGAGGGACTTTAGCGACTAAAGTATTAAAAGGCGAAAGACTGCGTGCCCCATTCTGCCGCGCAACTGACATAAATTAGTGATTGTTTGTTTATTTATCTAATTATTTATTGAGTAGGTAATTATTAATTGATTAGTTATTAGGCAGGTAATTCACTGTTTACTCTATCAATCAATATCTTAATTATTAACTATTTAAATATTACTCAGCTCTTTAATTGAATCCCTTAATTAGTATTCAGTTATTTATTAGACGCTAATTTGTAATTGATCATTGATTTACATATGGCATTATAAGGCACTCCATTGCGCATACTGTGGTGGTGCTTTGGGATTGGTTGAGACCTCTAAAACCTCATCCCGTTTCGGCCAATTAGAGCCGCTGCAAAAGCGGGACACATTTTGTCCACGACAGCATGAGCCAATATAGCTTTCGCCTTTAAAAAGCTCGCGAGGCTAGAGGCGAAATGTCCGCTATTAGGCAGCCTTCGGGGACATGAGTGTGAGACTCTACTTGACCAGAATTGATAAAGCGCATATCAAGAACTATGCCCTGGCTGAAAGCCTGTCTTTGGCAGCGCGGACGCCACACTGAGTGCGCCACCAGAAATCCTTCACATCAATCGGGAGGTTGGAGCAATGGCCGTCCGTCCACTATCGGCCAGGTGCGTACCTCTGACGCAATTGTAGGGGTAACAGCTAGAATAACAGAGCGGTTCGCAGCGCAAGACACGGCCATTGCTCTCCACGTTCCGCATGAAAACATCTCATGTAACTGAACGAGTATGCGGACCGAAGCGGCAGAAAAGCAAAAGGAGTGTGTGCCGTTGGTGAGTTGTTCCTCAGACCACGCAGTAAAAAGGTTCACCTTCTACTTTCAAGCCAGTATAAAAGTAAAGACCTTTAAACATAATCTATGGGGTGCACTAATTTTTGTATACATTTAGTCCACAAATGTCGGCAAAATGTGACAGTGCACAACATGCTTCAGTCAATTATAGTGGGCGAGGTGTAGGCGATTTCGCATGACGAGCTCTGTTTTGCCTTCCCGAACCCAACCTGTAAAGCATGGTGTTAAGCTCTCGCATAGCCAGAGTTGCGGAGTGCTATACGTGCTACATACGGAAGTTTTGAACAGAGCAAATTCTGTACAAAAAACGCCTTCTTTAAAAAAAAGGAAGGGTGGCGCATACGATACTTACCCGTTTCCACACGCGCAAAGAGACGCCGCCCACTGAGAAAGTCATTCCAAAGACGGTGGCATGTTTAAAGAGGGCGAGACCTCTGGGCAGTTAGTCCAATGGATCACCAGAAGAGAGTACTGGGATGTTACATATGCGCTTATCCTACGACCAGAGAGGAGGGTGTACTCAGCGTAGTCGTGCGGGATTGTATTAAGAAGCAGCAGGGTGACATCGTCAGCATATGCTACGATGCCCGGCAGCAGCAGCCCACGCATTCCCTTTGAGGCCTGTACACAGCGGAACAACGTATCTGTCACAAGGACGAATAGAACGGGTTTCTAGAGGACATCACTGCCTAGTATCTCGATTGAGAGCAAAGCATCGGACGTGTCAGCATCGGAAAGCAAAATGTCCGCCGTTGGTCTGGCGTATAGCTGGGGAAATTGCAGCCCTCAGGGACCTCGAACAGATATTAATGTTCCCAACGGTCAAGTGCCTTTTCTCTGTAAATGCTGACTATAATAATACTTCTATCATGATCGTTGGTGTATAGGCTATCATATCACGAATAAGGTTCAGCGGAGCAAAACGGCTTCGGGACGGAGTGGAGCAAAACATGTGAGTACTAATTAGTCCAGGAACCAAGCCGTTAACTTGGGTGATAAGGAGGTCTTGGAGGGTCTTGTAATCGACACTGAGCTGCGGAATAGGACGCCAAACGGATGGGCTGACTTTGTATGCGTCAGGGTTAGGAAGCAGTATTATACGTCTGCGACAAAGCTAGAGTAGAATGAACTCCCTGCCGAGCGCAGTGTTCAAATTCTTTACAAGGAAGCGCAGGATGTAGGTTCAAAGCGCCCTTTAGAAGTCTACGGGGCTATATCGCCCGTTTCCGAGCACGTGCCAGACTTCACCCCCCGAGTATGAATTCCCACACCCCACTGCTTTTAATCGGGCTATACTAAAGTGCACTTCGGCATCTTTAAAGCGCGGCAGATCGCAACCGCAACGTGCAACCCAATCTGAAAATTCCGTGTCTGCGCCATACTTTTCTCGGAAAAAGTGCTCAGAGGAGTAATTACAGAACCCGCGTTCTGTATCAATCACTTCATAGGTTTCCTCACTGTCCTCTTTCAGTATGGTTGCGACGTGTATCGACGCTTTTCCCGTGTCCCATGCATCTCGTGCAAGCGCAAGACATCTGGGCTAGTAACAGGGCGACACCGATGCATCACCCGCTATGCTGATCGACCACATATTAGCTGCAACAGAGGAAGCCTGAAATACATTCTAAGTCGAAGGACTCCTTAACACTGATCGTCATCTTGTTAATCAGTGGTCGGCCCGGAAAGAACTGCGAGCGAAATATGTAGCTAATCATCGCGCCTACCACTACGTGCTGAGAATAAGAGAACAAACGGGTAAAATTCGACGCCAGACAACGCTGGGAGAAGCATTGCGAGTCGTTATCTGAGCATACTGGCGCTGGAAATCTCTTGTCTACTGTGTGGTCCTTGTACGGTCGGGAGAAGCTCCAGGATACGGTGCAGGCTGTCTTACTCCAAACCGGCGCTGCCATAAGGAGTGTGAGAAACAGGCATTACCGAAATTTTCTCGCACTCATTCACCTCCATAGCGGAGAGCGTCTGCTTCCCAGATCATGTGGACAAGTCATAGCCTCTTAGGCAACATTGAGGATAGCCGAGCTCACAGCAGACCTCGAAAAGTTCAACGTCAAAAGCTCTTCAGGAAATGGTGATGTGGAGGAGACAATGCTTCAGAACCTCGGTGCTTTTACAAAATGAACCGTGACGGCATCATTACTGCCGTACTCGGCTCATGCACGTCGCCAGCACTTGGAATGTAATTTTTGTAATTTTTACTTCCGCCCTACGAGATGATGTCGGGGCATGGTACAAGACGTTCACACACACACACACAAAAAAAGCCGCTTGGGCGATTTACCTCCGAGACGTGGGGATTCGTCAGCGACGCGCCGCACATATTTATTGATAATTATGATTTATAAAGATGTCAGACACGAAATGTTGTTGAATACATGAATATATATTCATGGTCTTAAAATATAATACACCAGCTCTTAACCAGCGACTGCTTTCCTAGGCGCAAAGTCAGCTTCTTTGCGAACCATTCTTTATATTTTGTATGGTCCGCGCTACCGCAATGCATTTCTAACTTAGATTCTAGACAACGAGGGGTTTTAAATGTAGATTGCCTCCACAATGAAGCAGCATACTTAGTCACACACTTCTTCAAAGCGCTGGTCAATCTTTACCGACCAGCCACCACTACTGGTGCACTGCGAAACGATAAAAAATGTTGCGGTAAGTTGTGTTTACATGGGTTTATATATGAGCCGCCCTCCCAACGCGCACCCCCATATACGTTTTGCGGTGCTTTAAAAATGTTTCGCCTCGATAATGACATTTCATACTTTCACGATCTGTTCTAGGATGTTCATGATCACTCTTTGCCAACTAATGACATCATAGGTGTCCCGTAAAATGAGAAAACAGCTTTGAAATATTTCGGTTCCATGTATTCCTATGGGCGCTAACCCTACTTTTCACCCCCAGTCATCCCAACCTGGCGATAGAAGCGCCACCGCATCGTGCTTATGTCAAAGATCGCTTTTGGTCTGTACCAATTGCTGCTGACAACAATGCTGCAGATAACAGCGCATGCGTAGCTAGTCCCTCTTTCCTTCTTCCCCTCCTTTCTTTCTTTCTCTATATATTTCCGAGCCGGAAATAAAGCGTCGTCTTTTCGCTCTGTGAATCTGTCTGGTTTTTATCGCGTAGCTGCCGGCCTTTGGCCGGTAGAACGCAACAGTGGCGACGAGGATTCTGCTGCAGCAAGGAAACCAGCAATACGCCCAAGCACGACAGTCACGCAGAAGGAACCCACCGCCAAGGATCAGCCATGGCACACAGGCTACCGGAATTCGAAGACGAAAAAGATAAGTGGCAGCCGTACCTTGTCAAGGCTCAAGCTTATTTCGAAGCGAATGATCTGATAGACGATGCTAAGAAAAGAGCCCTGCTGGTAGCGGCACTTGGAACAAAGACAATAGAAATTTTGAACGCGAAGGTAGCACCGCGAAAGCCTAACAACCCTACCTACAAATAAGTTGTGGAGACGCTAAGCAGCTACTACGACCCGGTACCGAATGAAATCTCTGAAAGTTTCAAGTTCTTCCATCGCTGCCAGCAAGAAGGGGAATCTGTACATGCATTCATTGTGGCAATAGGGCAGGTGGCACACAATTGCAATTTTGGAACGCTGCTAGACAGAATGATAAGAGACCGTATTGTGTGTGGTGTCAGATCCTAGAATCTGCAGAAGCAGCTGTTAGCGAAGAAAAATCTGAACCTCGAAGAAGCCGAGGCTCTTGCCCTCGCCGCAGAGAACGCTGAACGCGAGTCGGAAGGGATTGTTACTGACCAAGAACAAGCGAGATTGCTAAAGCTCTATGGCCAATACGAATCGCACACGAAGTCACAGGGCGTGCAACAATGCAAATGTTGCGGAAAGCATGGTCATAATACAAAGGCTTGTCGACTAATCAAGCGCAAATGTTTTAAGTGTGCACGGCCAGGGCATTTAGCGCGAATGTGTGCGGCAAATGAGACAAGCAGGACGCTAGCACTAACAGCACAGACGCCAGAAACCAAAGAGAGTGATAGTAGCGCGTCCCAAATCTGGTCCTTGACCACCACGCGCTCTCTTATACCCCCCATCAGAAAATCGTTTGCATGGAATGGCATCGAAATAATGATGGATATTGATACCGGCTCCCTTGTTTGCGTCATTCCCAAAAGCATTTACCAAGTGCACTCCCATCAATGGCCGCAGCTGCAAAAGTCGGAAGTACAGCTTTCATGCTATCTCGGAAAGTTGCCACTCCTCGGTACACTGACCATGCCAGTTTCCTATGAAGGTACCACAGTACAATGCTGTCTGACGGTTTTAGACTGCAATGGCCCCAGTCTTTGCGGTCGGGACCTGCTGAAAAAACTGACAGACGAACGCATTCAGGTGCTGACCATGTATGCGAAGCCTTCCGTATCAAAGCAAGCCAGGGAGGACGTGCCGATGCTGCTCCAGAAAAACTGCGACCTGTTCACGGAAGGCGCTGGTCTCATGAAAGGTCCGCCAGCCCGACTGCACATCAAGGCCGGAGCAAAACCCAGTTCTTTAAGGCACGGAAAATTCCTTTTGCACTTCGTGATAAAGTGTCTAAAGAGCACCAGTTCCTCATTCTGAATGGGCAACGCCCATCGTGCCAGTCTTGAAGGAGGACGGAACAGTGCGCATTTGCGGGGACTTCAAGATTACACTAAACCCTGTGTGCGAGGTTGAGCAGTACCCCTTGCCTGTCATAGACGACATTTTTGCAAATCTATGTGGAGGAAAAAAATATAGTACTTTAGACCTTCGCGATGCTTACAATCAGGTTGAGCTAGATGAAGACTCGCGGAAATTAGCAGTGATAAACACACACAAGGGGCTCTTTTGCTACAACAGGTTACCGTTTGGCATCGCATCAGCACCAGCGATATTCCAACGAAAGATTGAATCGGTGCTGCAAGGACTAAAAGGGACTCAGGCTTATCTAGACGATGTCCTGGTAACCGAGAGCAGCGATGCTGATAACGCAAATCTGCAAGCGGTGCTACAGCGTTTCCGCGAGAACGGTATCAAACTTCGCTATGACAAGTGCAAGTTTGGCGAACAATCGGTGACGTATCTTGGTTATCGTATTGTTGTTGAAGGGCTACACCCCCTCGAGAAGCACGTGGATGCAATCAGGCTAGCCCCTTTACCGCGAAATGTTGCCGAGTTGCGATCCTTTGTGGGAATGGTTACATTTTACAACAAGTTTTTGCCAAATCTTTCCACTATGCTTGCACCCCTGTAAGCCTTCTTGAAAAAGGTGCAAAATGGGTTTGGCACGAAAAAGAAGACGCGGCATTTAAGAAGGCCAAGGATGCTTTGTGTTCAGCCCCAGTCCTAACGTGCTTTAATCCGCAGCTGGAATTGATGTTGGAATGCGATGCTTCACCTTACGGTGTCGGTGCTGCCCTTTTCCACCGAATAAATGGTGAAGACAGGCCAATTGGCTTCCGACCACGGACGCTCACCTCAGCTGAGAGAAACTACTCCCAAATTGAGCGAGAGGCTTTAGCCCTGGTGTTTGGCGTGACACGATTTCGCGATTACCTGTTGGGCCGGGAGCTCACGCTTGTAACAGGCCACCGCCCCTTATTAGGTCTACTCCGACAGGATCGTCAAACTTCTGTCATGGCTGCCGCCCGAATTCAGCGCTGGGCGCTTTTGCTAGGGGCATACAAGTACAAGCTCATTTGTAAACCTGGAACACAGATGCTAATTTCTGACGCTCTAAGCCGTTTGCCTCAATCGCAGCAGGAGCCGCAAGCGGAAACAGTGGATCTGTCGGAAATGGTGCTTATAATCGACGAATGGGACCAACCAGCGGTTTCCCACCAAGAGATTCAAGCGCTCACAGCAGCTGACGGGCTTTTGCAAGATATATGCAGGTACGTGACTAACGGATGGCCCTCCGTCGTAGAAGGTGACAGCAGGGAAGTGGCGGAATTCCGGAAAAGGAGACATGAGTTGTCTGTGGAGAAGGGGCTGTTGTACTGGGGGCATCGTGTGGTGATACCAAGTGCGGTGCGTGAGAAACTGTTGACGATGCTACACGAGTCTCATCAGGGTGCGTCAACCATGAAGACAAGGGCGAGGGCTAAGTTTTGGTGGCCCTGTTTAGATCAAGATATTTGTAGATTGGTCTCGAATTGTCGAAACTGTGTGCAGGCTCTGCCCATGCCCCCTAGGAATCCTGTCAGCTGGCCGATTTCAAGAGAGAGGTGGTCACGGCTGCATGCAGACTATGCAGGGCCTATTGGAAACAAAATGTTGTTGGTAATTGTCGATGCACACAGCAATTGGATAGAAGCCATTCCAGTATCTCGAGCAACCGCTAAAGCCACTGCCGTTGCATGAGAACCTTGTTTAGCAGGTTTGGATTGCCCCGCACCATAGTTACTGACAACGGTACACCCTTTACTGGGTTAGAGTTTGCGGTATTCCTACAGAAAAATGGAATTGAGCATATTCGTACCCCGCCTTATCACCCCCAGAGCAATGGTCTTGCGGAACGGGCCGTAAGAACAGTCAAGGAGGGCTTGAAGAAAATGCCGGGCGTGGAGTTGACAACTGCTCTGGCGAGAATTCTTTGTAACTACAGAAATTCGCCACAAGCTTCAGGCTCTACTCCGTCCGAGCTTCTTCTGGGATACCGTTTGCGTACAAAATTAGATATGTGTTTTCCTCCCAGGAACTACGAAATGCCCAAGCATTCAGAGACTGATTCCGCCAGTTGGTACTTCACCCCGGGAGACGCAGTCTACGTGCGCAACTACGGCGTAGGAGAAAAGCGGACACCAGGCAAAGTGAAATCGACGAGTGGTGCCCGTCTAGTCACTGTGGCTACTGAGGACGGAGTCGTTCAACGTCATGTCGACCAGATCCGAAAACGCTCATCAGACACCGACGGAAGCAGAGAAGTATCAAGTCCTGCAGAATCGCCTCCTGCGACCTTAGGGGCCCCGACAGACGAGGCTCACGACCTTCCCGAAGGGCCTGTTCCTGAGCTACGCCGGTCCACAAGAACTAGAAAGCCAGTGGAGCGCTATGGCTATTAGCGGAAGGAAATGCTGCTGACAACAATGCTGCAGATAACAGCGCATGCGTAGCTAGTCCCTCTTTCCTTCTTCCCCTCCTTTCTTTCCTTCTCTATATATTTCCGAGCCGGAAATAAAGCGTCGTCTTTTCGCTCTGTGAATCTGTCTGGTTTTCATCGCGTAGCTGCCGGCCTTTGGCCGGTAGAACGCAACACCAATATTTTGCATTAGCAAAACGTGGCGCTTAGTTTTAAGAATATTCACGCCACTGAATGCATTTTCATAAATTAAATTTATTTAACACTTACAAGCTGCCAGGTTTCGATTAGCATTGCCGAGTACTAGCTTATCAGTCTTCGTATTTAGACACATTTAAAACATTTCTCAATTTCAATTTCCTAATTATTTCATTTATTCATTGACCAATTGCACACTAAAAGGTTTCTGAACTAGCATCATTATGCATTGGCGTTTCCTTATGAACATTTTGACACCTTCGAAGCCTCTTTGTTTAATTTTTTTAGATATTGCAGATATATAGATATGTGCATATCAAGCATTGGCTATTCGTAGTGAATACTTTGAAACACGTTTTGTCCAATTTTCATTATTTTCAATTTTTTCAAATGATTGATCAGTAACACACTATAACTGTGATTAGCATCATCAAGCACTCTCTTTTCGTTCTGAGCATTTTCCCACCTTTCATTCGCTGTATTTCTAATTGTTCCATTTTCTTTTCTTAAAATCATTATTTAATCAAATATTTATGGTGATTTCTTTAAATCCTCACAACAATCACACACTAATCATCAATCACGACAACCACAAATTACTATGATGCAAAATGTTTAGGCAGCCCCGATTATTTGCCACACGCAGTGCCGACAACTACAACCAATGCTCCTATTATGACGCTGACTGCTTTTCAGGCGAACGAGCTGTGCGAGCTATCGCCGAAAACCGAGACGATAGCCATATTGCCCGCCATTCCAGGGATTTCAGAAGTACAGAAGCTAACATCCGTGTCCTTGTCGGGGGTTCCGACTGCGAGCATGTGGCTGCTGTAGCTGCAGATGAAGCGTCTCTGTTGGTTGGCAGCGAATGGTCGCCCCGTACGCCTTGAGATCACACCACCTGGCCTCAGTAGAACGTCTCGGTCATTGGGGACCAGGCGCTGGAGTTTGTTTGCGATGCGTCGGAAAGGGCTTCAAGCTGCTCGCACATGTGGAACTGAGCGTTCTGTTTAGCACGCCTGAAGGTTCGGGCTCACGCTCGGCTGCTGTTTCAGCGACTCTAGTCGATGCTTTCATTCAAGCCACCTGTCCCGGCTCAGCAACAGAGGCAGAACAAGATAAATCAGAAGACATCGGAGGGCGATGTTCCAGGGTCGCGGTCAGTGATTCGAAGGGTGGCACTGTGCGGAAACGATCTGCGTTTCAGAGTCGCACTCCTCAGGGCCTTCGGTTGTGCGGAGACTTCTATTTGTCCCCACTGAGAGTCTCGCCTCGTGCGTCTTCCTTTGGGACGTCGCATCGTATTTGGGTTCTTTGTTTGCAATGTGGTGCACCTGGGCCGCTACTGCGTGCAGTCCACAGTGGCACGCCTTCCGCCGCACCTTTGGCAGGCCGCAATGCTGGCCTGAGTTGCATGGTCGAAGACCCTACATCGCTGTCATGCATGCGGTGTTTTTTTTTATGCCGCAAGCATGGGCTTCGCGTCTCTATCTGCCGGTACTCTAGCATGACCTTGTGGCTCTGGATGGACATGAAGTTGGGTACCGGGTTCCGCATTTTGAGCCACACCATCCTGGTACCAGTGAATCTTTGTGGGTTGGCTCTGAAGGTCACGTGATGGATGCCGCGCACCTTGCCGTAGAACAATGGGGAGGCCAAGACACATCGGACACGAAAGGAAGCAGCCGGAAGATGACGAATGCTACTGGTGGCCCCACTGCGTCGAAGGGGACACGACAGACACCTGTGCCAGAGCGTTTTCACCCATCGCATGTAGTGTGTTATTCGCTCTTGATGAATCACTAACGGCCGTCTATATGGCACCTATAGGATACAGATATATAGCACCTATATAGGATACAGATAGGATAGGGTAAATTTACAGCAGTGTCATGCACGCTTGGCAGCGTTATTTGCAGCATGATTTCAGGCAGAAATATTAGTCGTCAGACTTGTAAAATCTTGCGAAAGACGTCCTGTCTTGCCCTTAAAACCACCTCTGAAGGGGGGGGGGGGCTCGTCCATCGCCATTATACCCCCCGGCGAAGTATAGAGCTTCTGTGCTCAAAGTTTCCTCTAGCTATTGTAATCACTCTTTAAGCACCCGATATTGCATGTCTTTACATTACCATCCCTTGTAAGCATACTGAGCGCGTTGTTTCCATGCATCACTTGATGAAATTATAGTTTTCCTTTATTGCTTTATCACAACAGCCCTACAAGGTTCGCAACCAGCAACGAAGAGGAACTGAAGAAAATTAGGTAACCCTTGGAGCAGTTCCTGAGTCCCATATGCGGCGGATCAAGGAGGATAAAAACCATAGTACTCACCACGCTCCTTCGAGTTGCAGTTCTCTGATGGAACGGAGCTTCAGGATACATGCTCGTCTGTGCCGCATGTGTGGGTGTTTCTTCATTGATTTTTTCTGCGGTGGCGAAGGCCAAAGAGTGCCGAGGGTCGTGTGGAAGAGCTGGTACACAGTGTACAGCTGCGGCTGCTTGGCGGTCATGATATGGATGTACATAAGCGCCTTGCGGAAAGCCCCGTGGATGATCGAAAGCAGCCTGGAGACGAACAAAGATGTCCGTTCTCTCTCCACTATTCTTCGGATTCTCACAACAACACTCACCATCGTGAGGTAATGAAATTTTTCAATATATGTTCTTAAAGACTGCACTCTTCAATAGTTGAAGAGAGAGAGAGATGACTGATCTATTCTTAGTGCATACAAGCTCTTCATAGCACAAGTGTTTCCAATATATGAAAGGAGAAAAATACGACTGGTCAATTAATGTAATTTTTATAATTATGTAGCGAAACACTTGCCGTTTTCTAATTAATTTTTCTCATGAAGTACATTATCCAGAGGCCACTCCTAACCCTTGTTTAGTAATAATCAACCATTTCCATTTTTCCCAGAAAAGAATTCTTTTTATATATCTGTACATTTCATCACCCCAGAATGTTATGCCTCACTGCAGTTGTAGCGCCTCACCAAACTCGCAAGCTGTGGCCGTAACTCTAAAAAAACTACCATGCCATTTGACAGTTCATACAAACAGTGCTTTGCTTTAAAAGTCAGCGTTTTTCATTATAAGTCATTAAATTTTTCTATCGCCTTTTCCAGGGTTCTGTCAAATGCTCTCTGGATCACATTGCACGCTTCAAAAGTTGTCGATTTCTATAAGCATGCATCTGCCTACGAGAAGTTCACCGGTGTGAAGTGCTCTGACGTTAGCGTCACGAGGCGATTCTTCTGGTCAGATGTCCGAACAGCATGTGTCTGCGTTTTATACTGCGGCGCATTCCTATATGTCTCTCCCAACCGGCAACAGCACGATATGTCCGCTGCACCCACGAAAGGAATCCTTACGACGGTGATCTCTTCATTCCTGGACCTCTTCATATTACTATTCAACTACGCTTACGGGAGTGTGTGTCTCGCATACCTACATGCATCGTCCCAAGTTCTCAATGTATACCTGGAAAGTGAACTTCGAGTCCTGGAACAATGCATCCGCTCTCTCGAAATGACGGCTGTGGGCAGTCATGATGTCACTGGATGCGTGCAAAGAGCCAGGCTGAACGTTTGCGCAATACGCGAGCTGAAAGAAGAAGTAAACCAAGTGTGGCGTTGGCCGCTTCTAATATCTACGGCTGCAGTTCTGCTTGTAACCTGCTGGTTCCTGTACTCATTTTTTGAGAACGTTGAAATGGCGGGAAGACTGCGTGTTGTCTTCAATGCAATGTACCTGGCAGAGGAATATTATACGCTCGCCACTTCGAGTCAATCTTTCATCTTCACGGTAAGGTCTAGAGTTAAATAAGCTAAATAAAATTCAGTGTTAATGCAGTATGAGATGGGTTTTAGCAACATTGCCAATATGACGATGTAATGGGTAATGAAATTTATCACGTGTAAGGTCATATTGGTGCGCAGGGGACAGTCGAAGTCAACGGACCATTACCCCAAGTAACATTTAGTATGTCACGCGAGTATGCACACATGACCTCTCTTTTGGTTCAATGGGTTACAGCCTGTGCCATGGTATTATCCCTGATGATTACGTTACTTCGTGCGAAGAAAGCGATGCCTGCAATGTTATATATTGATTCCGTAGTGTATAAAAATATGCCTGACGGTTATACATATCAATACATTTCAGATATATGAAAGACGTTTAACCTAATTTTTAACAGATTTCAAAGTGAAGAAAACAGTAAATATACCTGCAGATCCTTCCTCGGCATGCTTATCTGAGCAGACTATAGGAGATAAATAATGCGACCCATTAATTTCTTCGAACATTCCTATTAATAAGTTCATAATAGTTCGTACAACATTATTCAGGCGCCTCGCAATTTTTCCAGACCTGAGCGCACTGGTTTTCCGTGCCAATTTGGCTATTTGGTGGAAGCACAGCCAAAAAAAAAAAAATAAAAAAAAGAAAGGGTTTGAATTTTCCCTAAGATTCGGCAATTTGGATCGGGATGCGTATTGCAGTGTCTTACTATAGTGCGGAGTTTCCTGACAATTTAGGAGTGTCCCAGCCTTTCGAACCCGATTTATTAGTCTCTTAGACTTTAAAACTTCTCTGTATAGTTTACATTTTCGAAACAGTAATCATACTGAAGGAAATAATTTGAGATGTTTGTACATATTTGAGCTGTTTGGCTCGTGACGTTGCCTCTGTTGCACTGACAACAACGGCTAGGCGGTTCAACCACATAACGGGCGCATAGGAGCTGCGCTCTAAAACTGACCAACAATGAAGTAATCTTCTACCGATACCAGATACGTATTAAAGCCCCTACAAAGTAGAAAAAAATACTATGCGTAGAAAGAAAAGATATGGCGTATGAAAATATGGCGTTGATAGACCCGTCCTGCAAAGTATAAAGCCGGAAACACAATGCGAAGGCCTCCAAAGATTTAGATTTAGTTTAGGACCTGGATTAGCGAGGAGGCATGCTCACAGAAAGATTGCAATGTGACAAGGGACAGGCTGTCTCCAATATACAGCGCGTTGCACAATTACGGGCGCGCTTTAGCATGCTTCTCACAACTAAGCCGCAAAATACTCGCAACTGAAATTTAGCACAGAAATGGCATTTTGTCATTTTTTTTTTGCCAAATTTGTTGGGATACCTGCCTAATTCGATCGGAAGAAGTCGGATGTTCCCATCGTATCCGATGGAGACGATGGCAATGCCACCACTGGGGCAGCGGTTCGTCTTGCATCGCCGCTGCCGCATGCGATAGGAACATCCAACTTCTGATCGAATCAGGCAAGTGCCGCAAATAAATTTATGACAAAAATACTAACAACAAAATACCATTTCTGTGTGAAATTTCAGCTGCAAGTATTCCGCGGTTTAGCTGGTAGAAGCATTCTACAGCGTGCCTGCTATTGCGCAACGCGCTATAGATGTGGCCAACCGAGCAAATTGCGCTTTGCCGTGCTTTTTGTCAAAATCAAGGAAGGTCTAATCGATAGAGGATCCTCGTTAGCAATCTTTTTGCTAATGGAAGACGTTTTATGTCCTACCAACGCCAGCTATCTTTCCTTCTGGCGGTCGTGTCGCAAATGGATGTTGCTGCGCTCTCCCGGTGCACAAATAAAGTTTTTTTGAGCAACGGGGTTTCTATCATTGTCTGAAGAGGGTTTCATACCTGAAAAATATAACGCGGAAGATAAAGAGCCAGGACAACGCACACGGCAGATTTAATGATATCATGATCTTTCAGTACGATGTATTGGATGCTGTAAGACGGGTAGAAGCAATGGGTAGAAAAAATGAAGGAGGTCCTTAAACTTCTCCCCCCCCCCCCCCCCCCCCGGTATGCTATAGCGTACCGGGGGGCCTCAGCGGCACCGTATGCTGTCGCGTAGATATATTTTGCACGCCAGTCATCCTGTAATCCTCTAAATTGAGTTATGTCGCACTTTAATATTATTCAGAACATTATTATTCTACTGTAAAGTGTAGCATACGTACAAAAATAGTAATGACTGATAGTCATTGCAATACCTCTGCATTTTCACGCGTACGCTGTCCTATGGGCTTACACACATCGGTGTTTTTCCTCGACTGATTAAACTAGGCCCACATCTCAGTAAACAACAGTGATGCGAACCTACCGCAGTGCCTGCGAGGTGCGTAATTCCGTCGGCGTTTTGTGAAAGTTTTTAACCCAGTTGTGCCGAAATATGTTTTGTTCTAGGCCAGATATGAGCACTTAAACGGCTGACATGATATGAGATCGCTAAGAAGCCGGAATTTGTTCCTGCTCGGATTCATTCTTCCAGCAAGCTGGGCAGTATCAAAGTGGACGTTGTTTTCGAACCAGTTGTGAATAACTACTACGCTTCTTCACAGCAGTCATTCAGACAATGTTCGAAAGCCGAAAAATAGTTTTCTGTCGTATTCCATAGCTTAGTTCGCCGCGCCGAATAGACAGCGTTTAAATGTTAAATGTTGTAAATTCTCGCACCCCTAAAATTGAAATTGACAGAAAAGTGTCGAACGTAAATTTTTATTGATGGCCTTTGAAGAATTTTTTCTCGATGTCTTACTTCCGCAGAATCATGTGGAAGCAGGTATTCTATTCTGATCTGAATGTTATGCTTCTGAGCATACTACGAATCTTCGAGAATTTTCGCGCTCGGAGTAAATTTGCTGATTTCTCAACAAATTTTCAATATTTGGCAGTGCGTGGCATGAGCCGGCTACATATCAGCAGATAGTCTACTTCTTAAAAAAGCATGGCGGTAGACCACTGTGTGAAAATAAAAATGCAGAAAAGGAAGGACAAAGACAAAGAGACAGCCTAGGGCGGTACTGACAGATGTCTGATCCTTTCCGACTGATATTCGGTTGAGTCATGCTGCAATCTTTAGCAAGTTATGTTTTCTCCTGTCGATCGGCGACAGCTTTCAGTGCACTGTGCGCTGAGACTTACCTCGAATGTTTGCAGACACGCACGACTAATTGCAGATTTTTACAGATTGTTCTTGTTGCCTTCAGCGGCTTTATCTCGATGTTTTTTTTTTGTTTGCCAGTTGTTGTCCTGCAGAGAGCAGAACATATTCTGTTGTACAACGACTTCTGAGAACAGTTGTTTTTTTTACGCGGCGAAAAGACACCCCTTAGTCTCGTTAGGAGACCATGCGTCGCCTTCCTCAGCTCTGTACTCTCGTCACAACTACGGGACCATACGAACAATGAAATATAGTCACTGCCTGTACTCAGCGAACGTCACATACGGCTCATCATGAGATAATAACAACAGCCTTTTACGCCACTCAAAACAGTTCACCATATTTTTTCAGACAAAGAAGCTGAAGCGGTTATGCGCCACAATTGAAGGCATACATGA